>NW_028317805.1:2045000-2657500 GCF_062004578.1 Staurois parvus | reverse complement strand
ACACAGTTGGATAGCGGGCAGTTTTAAGCAAAGGGAATTTTGGCTTTTTTAATCTGACTTGCACCTGATGGCATCAGTTTTTGCAGTGCTCTCGTCTACTCTACTCCAAACACATTTTGTTCTGGTCCCTTTCAGCTTCTGTACCCAGACGTTTTCTTCTCTGATTTGTTGCTTGATGGCAGCAGAGCAGCTGTAGTGGTGCCTGGGCCAGAAATGCACACAATGGGATTTGAAAACAGTAGCTGTCCGCTACAATAACACACGTGACTTTTATATTAAATAGCAAAGCTCACCTCATCATTTGATGTCCTCTACATGAAATGGTTAACTTAAGTTTGAAATGGTAGAGAATTGGAGGGATACAACTAGAAGAGAGAGTAAATCTCACCAAAGTGAGCATCATCCTCTCTTAACTTACCCCTGGTTCACATATATGCAGTCGTGTGGGCTGCGTTTTGCGTGTGCATGAGAGCCCATTCATTTGAATGGACTCCCATGCCTTGTGACACGCAGAGAAGTCCCTGCACTTCTTCTGAAAACATAGCTTGCACGGGAACCTCTGTTCCCAGTATTGTTGCTTTTTCCATTGCAGGCAGCGCCCGTGGGTCCACATTCCTCTGTGCGGGTGTTGCGGCTGCATGGAGTTTCATGCGGATCCTCAGTGGCACCACCTGCACATATGTGAACTAAGCCTTAGGATTATACTGGTGATTTTAAAGTGATATTAAACTCTTTTTTTTTTTATTTAAGATGCTGATATGGCTTACTTGGCTGCAGCAACTTATGTCTCTTGTTTTCTATTCTCCCTTTTCACTGGGTTACCCTAGTTGTTGGCCTCAGTTTTCATCATAAGGGTGGCTCCTTAGCTTGCAGGGCTCTATGGAGCTCTGCCAGAGCCACCCTTACATGTGCATTACAAGGTACTACTGGCTGACATAAATACACTGCATTCACTAACAGGCATGTTTACAGTAATTGCAAACCCTTAGATATACCCACACAAGTGACTGGCTTCAGGTGATACACAGAGATGAAACTACATAAGTTGTACCTGTTTATCTGTAGTCTTGTCTTCTGTACATCCATTCAATGTGCTGAATTTTTAAAGTTTGAGAGTTCAGAAAAAAGGGGAAGGGAGCTGGAATTACATTCTTCAGAGCTCAGTGAGGAGAGTCCCGAGAGAAGATTGGAGGGCAGAGTCAAACCCCCCTCCACACAGCTCACAGGAACAGAGTTGAGGCTGTCAATCTGCTGGAGGTTCCTTCCCTGTCACCATTTTTTGCTTGGTGTCAGGAAAACTTGTCAGAAGTGATTCATGCTGATGGCAGAGGAAAGAAGCAGCAGACAGAAATAACATTTGGCGCTCTTAATTGTGACAAGCACACACCATAGAGGGACATGTTCTGTTCATACTTTAAAGTGGTTGTAAACCTCAGACATGAAGGTAATGGGCTCACTCGGCTTTTCTTGCAAGGTCCGCGTGTGTTCTGTAGCATGGAACATAAGTTGTAAAGAAAGATGGTCAAGTTACATTTCTCTCAGTAGGGGGGAGATTCAGTTGCCCATTAGCCTATGACAGTTGTCATCAAAACAACTATACCTTCTATTCCTGTACTTGTGACCATTCAAGATTTTTGGATTTCCTATAGCTTCCAATTCCAGCGACTCTGCTCCCCCTGGGAAAAAAAAAAGAGGGGGTGAATTTCCCTAGTGGAGACACACAGTACAATCCTCATCAGTTCAGATACACATTAACAATTCTATAAATTTGTGGTTATTCTTTTTTGTTCATTTCTAGAGAACATTTCTGTCAGCCTTTCACTAAATCTTAGTCCCTGGCACTCATTTACAAAAACAGGCCTAATTAAAGGATTACTTAACGTTTACAAGAAAGTAAATTGCATACAAAAAGCTAATAAAATGACAGTGCACATTACTCATTTGCTAACTGTATTCTGCTCTCACCCCCTACACAGTTATCCTGCATATTCTACAGAAAATACTGGCTTCTGATGATACCGTAGTGTTTTGCGGCTCTAATTACAAATTTTGCAGATATTAAATTTTGGGCAGGCTGTTTCGATGGCAGGTTATTGCCATGGCCTGAACATTTCCCAGGAAGGAACTTGACAGATAAAAAGCTTGTTTTAGTTCTCAATATTTGTAGTGATTAGCGTCAACCCCAAAACCTCTATGTACATTTAAGGTGACATTTGACCTTTTGCTTCCATGTTCCATTTTCTGTTAGAGGGTGAATATGCTCGTTCTCTATGGGATGTGTAGTGTGCATAGAGCAGGTCACATGACGACAACTACTGTGCATTGCTCGTACCAAATAAATGGAAGTGTTGGGGTGGGGGAGAAGAATCTCAGGAGCTCATGGAGGACGTTACAAGGTGGCAGAAAAACAGAGTAAAGCTGGCCATAGATGTATCAAATCTTGGCCGATTCAGGAGGGACTGAACGGGGTTCACTCCATCTATGGGCAGGTTGGTTGTACTGAGGCCGATCCATTGTACGATTTTAGTACAGTCAGCCTGTTGGATTGTTTTTTCTTTTTTGCATGTGATTAGCATAGGCAGCTCTAGCCGCCTGCAGTAATTCTTGTGTTCTGACATGGAAAGCTCCCCACTGGCAGAACACAATAGTGCTGTGGAAGAGATTCCTCCCATATACACTGACTGTGAAGAAAACTGTCTCATCTATGGCTTGCTTAAGAAATTATTTAATTAAAAACAGACTACAGGGTCATTACGTGCTGGATTATTTTTGGAGAATACGAAGTTTGTTTAGTGTCACTTTTTTAAATATTAAAAAATGTGTGTGTTTTAGAGTGGACCTGAACTCAAAATGTAAAGATTTGCTATGTTATAGAAAAAAAAACCTCTAGAAGTAGTAATTGTACCTACGCAGTAGCCTGCAGAATATACATTTTTTGCTGGAATTCCACTTTGAAAAAATAGTGCACTTCCTGGTTTGTCGGGGTGCCTAGCCACTCCTCTGTCTACAGCCCTATAGCTGTAGATCTCCAGTATGAGATTAAAGTGTTAATAAAGTAAAAAAAAAAGTAATAAAATAACATATTATACTCACCTTCTCTGTGTAATGGTATTTCACAGAGCAGCCCCGATCCTCCTATTCTGGGGTTTCCCGCTGGTGATCTTGGCTCCTCTTCTTCATGTGTTCCCCTAGCAAGTTGTTTGCTGTGGGGGCACGCTGTGTCTGCTCGCTCCTGAGCCATGTATGTACAGAGCCACGCTCCATAGACTTACACAGTGGGACTTAACCCACCCCCACTTCCTCCTCATTGCATTTGATTGACAGCAGCAGGAGCCAATGGCTCCCCCATTCAGAACTACATCTCCAAAGAGCCCTTTCCCCTACGCATAGTGTGTGGACATGGCCTCGGAAATTAAGGCGGCAGCATTGTTTTGCTGGGGAAAATAGAATTGTTGCTTTACTAAAACTGGAGAGTGCATAATCTGGTGCAGCTCTGCATAGAAACCAATCGGCTTCCAGGTTTTTTGTTTTTTTTTGTCAAAGCCTAATTGAACAAGCTGAAGTTAGAAGCTCATTGGCTACCATGTATAACTGCACTAGATTTGGCACTTTCTAGTTTAAGTAAATCAACACCGGGGTTTGTAGAAGATCAACAGGTATGATCCTATTTCTTATTGTCTATCTGTTTAATAAGTAGAATAAGCCTCGGTTCACATATATCGATATTCCTATGCGATTGAACCGCACAGAGAACAAGTCCAGTCACAATATTCCCAAAGCACAGGTTCCTGAAGATGGCTGTTTGGTATAGCTGGGTGCTGCAGTGATCACAGGCTGGGAACCATGTACACTCATTGTGACGAAATGTCACCAGCACATCAAGGATTCCTCAAACAGGTCCAAAGTTTTATTCTGTGGTCACAAACAAAGGCAAAGTTTTGGAGCCACGCAGGGCCCTTTCGGCAGGCAAGTGAGTGTACATGGCTCCCAGCCTGTAGTCATTGCAGCACCCAGCTATACCAAACAGCCGTGTTCAGGAACGTGTGCATTGGGAATACTGTGATGTTACTTGCCTGACGAAGGGGCCCTGCATGACTCCAAAACATTGCCTTTGTTTGAGACCACGGAATATAACTTTGGACCTGTTTGAGGAATCCTTGGTGTGCTGGTGACATTTCTTCACATTGAACCACCCAGATTGGCATGACAGGTGAAAGAAAATACTTTTGTGCAAAACCCATTTACATACATGGGGGCCAGCCACAATGTGATTTTTGAAAAGGCTCCTGTGCGATCTTCAGTGTGGTGGGGGTGCGATTTGCAGTCTGATGCATTTTAACAATTTACATCAGAATTGCTCCAGAACAACAAAATCGCTTTATACTGGCCATCAAAATTGCACACATCCTGGCCCACATATATGCGAACTCAGGCTAAAATTTTAATCATGTTTATCATTCGACACCATTTATAGGTATAAAAAAAAATGTAGTTGTGTTTGGCTGATCCAACACACATGCACTTAAAAAACATTTCTAATGATAAGAATGCAACTAGTGTATCCACACATAAACTCCAAACCACAAATCTAAACTGTATAGTTTGTGCTTTACCACATACTTCAGAGCTGATTGTTTTGTTATTGTGCTAACTGTATACATTTTGGAGTGGTTGCACTACATTTTGTGACCCAAAGTGCAAGAATGTAATTAAACCTCTGAGCCACATTTTATTTTACAAGTTTGTCTGTTACCGGCCAATGCTTGTAGGCAAAGCTGTGATTTTTAACCACTTAATTTTTTGAATGCATGTTAAGATTTTCGTGCTAGAAATTACTTTAACCTCACCCCCCAAAAAAGTATATATTTTCTATATTCTCTGATAACAGAGCCCCTGAAGAATAAACTTTATGGTAGTAGCATATTTTTTTGTTGCACGGTATTTGTGCAGCTATTTATCAAATACAAATTTTCAGGAAAAAATGCATGTAAATGAAGTTTAGTGCAAGCAAACTCAACATTGTACCTTTTTTTGTAACCTACAAGAGATTGTTTTTGGTCGAGTAAATAGAAAAGAGAAGCCTCCTGCACTGCCAGATATACTAAAAACAAAACCGAACTGGCTGCTAACACCTAACTATAACCAAATGGTGAAAACAATTTATGAAAAAAATGGTGCTGTGCTACTTATCCTTAAAGTGAGTGAACAATCCCCATAAAGGCAAATAAATAATGTGTAAAAAAGTGCTGCACTACTAATACATAAATGAGTGAACGATCGGCATAAAACCATTACAAAATAAGTGAACAATCAGCATAAGACCATATGACTCATGTGCAAAAGGAAAATGATCCCAACAAATGTGAAACCACAATAAGTGTCACAAGTGGCAACAAAGATAAATAGTGACCAAATAGAGAATGCAAAAAAAAAAATCAAGTGTTTAATGGATGCAATGCATTAAAAATACATATATGGAAAGCGAATAATGTCAATGGTGAAAAATTGTTGCATAAAACAAATAGTCCCAAAAAAACACAAATGGTGTGCATCTTCAGCACAAAGCCGTGAAAACTCAGTGACCCCAAACAAACAGGCAATCCTTCGCTGCCTAGCGTGCGCGCTCACCTTGCAACTGCTACCTGCAAGGAGTCACAAAGCATAAACACCGGTAGATGATCCCAGACTGGATGGCTCTCAAGGGTAAGACAAACAAAGGCTCCTCTCCATGGCATATATAGCAGTCAGTAATACCGATGTCCTTTTAAAGGTGTATAACTTTAAATCTCCTCCAAATTCCTCACAAGAAAGGATCAAAAAGAGCTTCCACAGTTTAGTAAGTAAATGCTTTATTAATGGACACAAAAAAAACTACTCGTGTAAAACAGGTCTGCGGACCCAAAAGGTAACCCCAGTATTAAACAGTGCAGGGTGTATGAGGTTGGGAGTACCAATATGGCGGCTGCCGTCCATACTGGAATGACGTCACTACGCTTCCATCCTATGCGTTGTCACGAGTCACGTGACTTCATCAGGGCTCAAGTCGAGTAAATAGATACCAAACGTCATATTGTCCATGCCCTTGAAATTGTAAAAAAAAATCCATGGTGCCCAAAACTCGCTATAGGTGGTGCTTTAAAAGCCTTTACAGGCTTTCAATTTAAAGTGATGTTAAAGCTTCAGCTTTAAAAATAAACAACAAACATGTCATACTAACCTGCTATGTGTAATGGTTTTGCACAGAGCAGCCCTGATCCTCTTCTTTGCTGGTCTTCCTCCTGGCTCTTCCCCCTTGACCGGTGCACCCTATAGTAAGCTGCTTGCTATGGGGGCACTGGTGCGTGCTTCCATAAGACATGGAGCTGTGGATCGGCCCTGCCCCCCCCCCCCACTCTCTTCTTCTTCTCATTGGCTCACTGGCTGTGATTGACAACACTGGGAGCCAATGGTTCCCGCTGCTGTGTCCCAGCCAATGAGGAGAGACCCAGGGCAGCAGAGGCTACCATGCACATCGCTGGATCGGGAGGGGGCTCAGGAGAGTATTGGGGATGGGGGGGAGCAGAACACAGAAGGGTTGCATGCATAGAATGCATGAAGATAAAAAACCTTCAGTTTTTTACAACCACTTTAACCATGAATTATGGCCCTAGATTTGTTGCGCTCACTTCGACATTTGTGGCAATACCTCACATGGGTTCTGCCATTTAGGTTTACATACACATGCTTGTCCTGTGTTGCACATTTGAATTGGGGTGCCAGGGGAGCTTTAAAACCTGTTTCAATTATGATTTATTTTATATCTTTTTTTTATTTATTTAACTTTATCTTTATTTCTGGTACGGTAACAAGCCCTCTATGTGATAGCATTGAGCAGGTGATAGGTCCTCTTTATGGAAACATTGGGTATCTATTAGACCTCCAATGTCTTCCCTGCCTGCCAGTGCAGATAGTCAAGCAGAGATCATGCTTGATTAGATTCATCCTTCATAGTTCATTAGTTTCACAAGTTTCAGAGCAGAATCATCTTCTGCTCAAACTGTGGAAGCAGTTTCCCAAGACTGGCTGTTGAAGTCGATACCACAAACATCACCCTTTTTTAAGGACTTGTTCACACGTGTCCCTTGAACTGCATTTTTCTGCACACCACTGCAGGTGTATAGTGTGAACTGCACACATAAAAACAATTTACTCATTAAAAAAAAAAAAAAAAAGTTCACACCATACATGTGCAGGTGTGAGCAGAAAAATGTAGCTCAACAGACATGGCTAAAAAAAAGTACTTAAAAAGGGGGATGCATGTGGCCACTCAAAATGCCGTAACTGAACTAATTTTAACCAATGGAAGCATGTTTGGATTGAAGAGGACACAGGCAATAAAAGCTAAAGCTGGCCTTAGATGAGTAGTTTATTTTCAGCACTGTCAGAACACACTGATCTGCGGCCGCCACTGCTGATCCACATAAGATTTCCAACATTCCTGTGTAACAGAAGTCAATCAGGGATGGCCACGCATGGAATGAAATTTGATCTGTCTTTGCTGAACCCACCAAATTTTGATCCATCTATGACCACCTTTAGGGCTCGTGCACACAGGGAATGAAAAACAGCTCTTATGCAGGCATTCAGCATTCCTTTATGCCTGTAAATGCATCTCTATGTTGCCCTATGTGGCCATGCACACAGGTGTTTACAGAAGCAGTGTTTTACAGGCAGAAACAAATTCACCAAAGGTTCTGAGAGGAGCTTTTAAGCATAATATACATCTGTAAATACGTAGAAACATATGCATATGTGCATCATTGTATGCTAATGGCCAGAATAAATATGCTGGCCAGTAAAATGCATTTACGCTTACGCCATACACGTATGAACACATGTACATTCACAACATTAGAGGCAATTTTTGTGCCAAGATTCAGCATATTTTGAGCATAAATGCATATGTCAGTGTGCATAAGGCCTTAAGCTGTGAGCAGTCTAGAATTTTGAGATTCCAACACTCCAAGAAGTGTTTGATGATTTTTTTTTTTTTTGTCAGTGGTGCTAATACCTCTGAATTGGCACCTCATAGGTGTTATATACTGTATATCACAGCTAACCAGCATGTATTTAGTTTGCAAGGTCACAAGTGGAAGGGTCTCTTTAAAGAGCAATTGCGTACAACAGGTGAAAGGATTTAGAAAGCTAGTAATGCATTCCAGTAAATCACAGCTGTGCTGAAATCAGAAAGTTTACTCAAGTTAGCTGAATCTGTTTTTTTCCATAAGAATAACCATACACATCCCAATGCAGCATCACTAGCAGTTCCTGGTGGTTTTAGCAGACATTGGGACCGAGGAGTTCAGCATGCAATTCAATAATCCCTGTCTATTATTTTTGAAAACAGAACCGTTAAAGTAGTTATAAACATCAGACATGAAATGGGAGCAAAGCTTATCCCGCTATAGCACAGCTGTCCAACACAAGGCCTGCGGGCCGAATCTGGCCCTCCAGGCCATTTCATGTGTCCATTGCACCTCTCCTGCAGGTACCCCCTTGTCTCCGCCCCCACCTTTTCTCTGCAGTCGGCAGCAAAGAGGAGAATAGAATTCCTCTCAGTGCAGCTGCAGCACCCCCTCATCTCTACCTCCCCTGGTCTCAGCATTCAGCAGACTCTGGTAACTGACTCTTCAAGTCCTCCTCCAGACCCTGCACTTTCTGCTTTCCAGCTCTGCCTCCAAAGGGGGTGCACAATGATATTATTATTATTATACAGTATATAGCGCCAACAGTTTGCTCAGCGCTGTACATTATGATGGAAGACCATACACGAGACCGCACAGTAACAATACAATAATACACGAGGGGTTCGAGGGCTCTGCTCCTTGGAGCTTACAATCTAGGAGGGGGGGGGGAGTGGTACAAGAGGAAATAGCTGTGGGGGATGGAGTGATAGGAAGAGTGGAGGAGATCGGCAATTAGGTGAGGGCAGGGTAGGCTTCCCTGAAGAGATGGGTTTTCAGGGTGCACCTAAAGGTGAGGAGGGTAGGTGAAAGTCTGATGGATTGGGTTAGTGCGTTCCAGAGGATGGGGGAAGCCCTGGAGAAGTCCTGGACACGGGCATGGGAGGAGGAGACCAGGGAACTAGAGAGTAAGAGGTCTTGTGAGGAGCGGAGAGTACATTTGGGTGGTAAATGGATATCAGGTCGGTGATGTAGTTTGGGGCACTGTTATGAACAGCTTTGTATGTCAATGTTAGTAATTTGAATTTTATGTGTTGGGCAAGCGGAAGCCAGTGGAGGGATTGGCAGAAGGGGGTGGCGGATACGGAGTGGTTAGTAAGGTGGATGAGTCTGGCCGCAGAATTCAGGATAGGCTGAAGCGGGGATAGTCTCGGATGAGGTAGGCTGGTGAGGAGGGAGTTACAGTAGTCAAGTTGTGATATAATAAGGGAGTGAATGAGTTGCTTTGTAGTTTCCGGGATTAGGAATGTGCGTATTTTGGAGATGTTGCGGAGGTGGAGTCTACATGAATTTGTCAGCGATTGGACCTGGGGCTGAAAAGACAGGTTGGAGTCTAGAATGACACCTAGTACTCTGGCTTGTGGGGTGGCGTTGTTGGTCGTGATGGAGAAGTCAGGGGGGGCGTAGGCGGGGGGGAAACTAGGAGCTCGGCTTACGGAGGGCGTGGGATTCTTGACATCTGATGTAATGGGGGGGGGGGGGTGCTCTGGACATCTAGTCTTACAGATACAACCGCCCCTTTGAGGGCAATCATAATGCTGATATGGCCCGTGATGATATGGAGTTTGACACCCCTGTTCTATAGTGTGTGCTTGTCTCAATTAAGAGCACTTAAGTGCCATCTCTGTCTGTAGCCCTGTTCCTCTGCTATCAGCATGAATCATTTTTGTCATGTTTTCCTCAAGAGAAAAATGGTGACAGGTGAGGGACCTCCAGCAGATTGACAGCCTCAGCTCTGTTCCTGTGTGCTTTGTGAAGGGGCTGTGTCCCTTCCCTCCAGTGAGTTTGCAGAGTTCTCCATACTGAGCTCTGCAGAGTGAGCCTTCAGCTCTCCACCCCTCTTTTCTTACAGCTCAGACCAGCTTGATAAATTCTGGGCTTTGAACGGCTATAGAGAAGGGAGGGCTGCAGATGAACAAGTACAACTTATGTAGGAGGTTTTGTTTCATCTTGGTATATTATCTGAGGCCAGTCACTTCATTGGGTATATGTAAGGGCTTACAACCACTTTAACAGGGTTCTGTACTTTATAGTGCCTCCTTCCCTATGCTTATTTAGTGTAACATTTTCTTTTTCCTGCATTACAAGAAACATTCAAAGTAGGTTTGACTGTATTTGGTCTGAGAAAATCCTTAGCGCTGACAGTTATTTATATCAGGCTTTTGGTATGTAGAGGCAGCAAATACTGTAGTCTTGAGTGTGGGTGTTCCAGGGTTCCCAGCAGGTATGATCCAGGATCACCAGGTTACAGCAATCCTTAGATAAAAGTTGACATTTATAGCACATAGGCTATGCTGTTTGTGCTTGTGCCCGTCATGCTTGTGCGCAAAGGTGAAATTAGGCACCACTCCTGTACGTGTGCAAACAGCGAGCTATCTTGAGAGGCAGATCATGGGCAGTAATTCTAGCACCACACCTCCATTAAATGTAAAGTGGTAACCTGTAAAGGCTTTTAAAGTGTCACCTAAGGATTGTAAAACTTACGTTGTTTGTCGCTGTTGCACAGGTGTGCACAATTTTAAAGCATGACATGTTTGGTATCTACTCGGTGTAACATTACATTGCAAAAAAAATATTGATTGTTTTTTTTTTTTTGTATTAAAATTTTTTTTATTTTTTCCCCCAAAAAAATGCATTTGAAAAACCAGTACGCAAATACTTTGTGAGAGAAAAAAAATTGCAAAACCCACCAATTTATTCTCTAGGGCCTGCTTTAAAAAAAATATAATATTTGGGGGTTCTAAGAATTTTTTAGCAAAAAATACTGCTTTGTAACATGTAAGTAAAAAGTACCAGAAAAGGCTTGGTCTTCAGGTGGTTAATTTTCATTTCTAAATACATATCTCATGGTACCTTGCTGCCTGCAAGCAGTGATTAATGTACTGGCTCCGCCTCCTGAAACTCCTCATCTCAGCATCTCTGTAGTTCAGAAGGCAGGCTCTATGAAATGTGTGACACAGCCATGCCTACCCACAGGGCATTGGGAATAAGGATCACAGAATTCAAAGCAGTAAATGTGTGGGATCTTCACAAAATAAGTTTGCAAACGCCAAAGTCATTCAGAATAATAAGAGTAGGCTAGAAATAATTGAAATTCAATGTAGAATGGAATATATGATTTTACATTTTTACCACTAGGCTTTAGGAGGAGGAGGAGTAAGGTGTACTACATACATATTTCCCACTCCAGTGCTCTCCTTCACTCTGGTTTGTGGACGGTTTGTACAGTGCAGAGCTATTAGCCCTGTACTGTACTTGACAATGTTATCACGTGGCTCTCCCTAGAATGCATAACTGAAGAGCAATATGGTAAGTAATACATCTTATTCCTCATACCCTAGAGCAGCCTTTCTTGACTGTGTTTTTTTAACGCAGAGTAACCCTTGCAATATTTCATTTTCAGGGAACCTCTTCTAAAAATTATTTTATATGTAAACTGTGGTACAAAAGCTACACCACACTGGTGGTTTATGAGAGATGGTCCTCTTACATCAGTGATCAGTGGGAAGAATGCTCCTTACCAGGGTCGGACTGACCATTTGGAAACTCAAACACTGCCCGAGGGCCCGGGGTCAGTAGGGGGCCCCATGAGATGCCCTTGGTACCTTTTTCATAGGCTTTTTTGAGTTTGGGCAAGGACACGGGCCCCATGATCCCCAATTGCCCGGGGGCCCCATGAGTTGTCAGTCCGCCCCTGCTCCTTACATTGGTGGTCTGTCAGAAGAATGCTCACTACATTGGCTGTCAGTGGGAAGAATTTTCTTTACGTCTTTACATTGGCAATCAGTGGAAAGAATGCACCCCCCCTCCCTTAGAGGTAGCCAACACAATCAGTGGTGCCTTTGGCTACTTGACAACAAAAAAAGAGAAGGCGCTCCACTCGTCCCATGCCTCTAACTATACAAAGTGGAATTGGTGGCAGAACTATGCAGGCAGCATCAGGTGGGAGTTTAATCCACCAATGGTCATGGAACCCCAAAAATCTCTGTAGGAATCCTGGTTGAGAAAGGCTGCCTTACAATCTTCCTGTCAATGGAACATTCCCTCCTTAAGCTGGCCATACATTCAATTTTCTTATTCAATATCCTTCAGATTTACCTTCAACTTTTATAGTGAAAGGGTCTGTCTGATTGCATACAAGTTGAAATTATTTAGGTTTGACCTCATATCATCATATTGTTTTGGTAAATGAAAATTGTATAATGTATGGCCAGCCTTACATTGGTGGTCATTGTAGTTGGGAGACAAATCTGCCATTTCGCAAGGAACTCCTAGCAACTTCTAGAGCAGAGGTGTCCAAACTATGGCCCTCCAAGTGTTGAGACATCCACAGGCAAGACACCCAGAAGCAGAGGTACAAAGGGACTTGTAGCACTTCAACAGCTGGAGGGCCATAGTTTGGACACCCCTGTTCTAGAGGAACCCTTGTTTAGAAAGCCTAACCAGAATTTA
Source organism: Staurois parvus (assembly GCF_062004578.1). Classification (NCBI taxonomy): domain Eukaryota; kingdom Metazoa; phylum Chordata; class Amphibia; order Anura; family Ranidae; genus Staurois; species Staurois parvus. Next base: position 2,644,826 of record NW_028317805.1, on the reverse strand, counting down.
ACATGTACGATGCATAGGAGCACACTGCAAGCATTTTTTTTTTTTTTTTTTTCAGTTCCTGGAGTTTGGTTTTAACCTTAAATGGACATTACAGCAGCAAACAAAAGTGTTTAAAAAAACAAAACAAAAAAAAAAACCTGCAGACTGTTCAGATATGAGTATTTTTACAGTCTGCATGTATTTAGAGCATTATCATAAATGATGTCATAGTTTTGCATTCAAATACTGTTGAAAAATTATTTTAAATATATATAAAATTTAATTTACCGGTATGTTATGCAATTATTTTGTGTTTCAGTGCTACTTTTCAGAATGTCCAGCTGTATAAAAGTATTATGCAGGAGTCCTGCTGCCGTATGTCTCAGTTATCCTGTAGTTACCAGCTTCTTCAGATTAGCATACGTTTTTCCGGTGAATAAAAGTAACTTGGATTGTTATTCCCTGTGCTTTATGCTGTGAATTTCAATGATGGTGAGACTTAACACATAGAGGACAGACCAGCCTTCTTGGAGCCCAAAATCTAGGAATGAGTGTCAAGAAACTTCCTCACTCCCTTGTATTTTTCCTAAGAAAGACGTCAAGGGACTACTAATGGTATCCTGTTTGTTTTTTGTTTTTTTTGTTTTGTTTTTTACAGTGTATTGGTCTATTTTCAGGAGTATGAAAAGTGTGCCCACTCTGGGCACAGGAGGAAGAATGATTTCCAGAATAAAGCATTTGCACAGAAAATTTAATGTACTGTATTTTATCTTGAGTGAAGTAGGTCAGTACGACCCTGGACCATAGAGATCAGTGAGAAATGCAAGTCGTCAATTGTCACTCTTTATAAAGAGTAACACTGATCTATAACAGTCCTAACCTTTGCTTGCTGTAGCTGGGTTAGGCAGAGAATTTTATTTATTTTAGCTACTTAAGAATAAGGAGGGGAGAATGTGAGCCAATAGGATGAGGATGACGACATATAGGTTGATAGCAATCAGCAGATAACCATTTCTCTTAAAGGCAAACACCAGGTAGATATTAAAGAACAATACAGCTTATGTGGGGGATATATTTATTAAAAAATATTTTTGAACACAACTAGTGTAAGTACCAGATTTTGTCTATGTCATCCTTCTGCACAACATCACTCAAGATGAAAGAGTACCACCACTCTGAGTCATTGAGACTCTGCTATGGTACACACGATAGTGAGGGAACAGAGAGTGCATTGCTATATCAACAGTGCACTGCTACTCCTTTATCGTCCAATCAGGGTAAATGAATGGGTTCACTAGCCTGCTGGCTCTTCCTTCTACTTTTACTTGCATTTTATCTTTCTGTTGCAGCAAAGAAGCCTTTTGTAAGCGCTATATAGCTTTGTTCAGAGCTTACGGTGAGCTAACTTTCCTTTCCCTTTTCCCATCGACCACCAAGACACCCAGTACTTCATATCAGGAGGAAGAGAGCTAGTCACACGCTCTTCATTCCTCTGTAGTATCCACGATTTCTCTTTGCTTTGAGCAGCTGAATCGAGCAGTGAAGAAGGGAAGGTATATGCAGCTCAGGGCGATGCAGTGAAGTGAACCTGTTCTTTTAGCATACATGGGGAAAGCACAGGTTCACTTTAACAAAATTGTATAACAAAAATATTTGTGCATTTTTTTTTTTTTTTTTTTTTTTTAACTGTAGTTTGATCCTCAGTTTTGTAAGTACTATAGAATTTCCAGTATCAAGGATACATTTTGTTTTTTATTGTTCAGAAAATAAAGCAGAAATTTAAGTCCGTAATGTTAATTTTATTGTGCATGTGAAAAATGTAAACGTTTTTCAAGTAGTAAAAAGTTGAATTTGGGGAAAAGCAAATACAGGGTGTCCCCCCAAAAAATTATACACCATTTTGAATGATTATGAAGTCAGTATTTATTACCATACAGTTCATATTCAAATTTGAACATAAAATATGTAAATGTACTTTTTTTTATACTTAGAGCTGGGTTTAATTAACCACCAGTTGCATTTAATGGCACCTCAGAATCCGCACATTATGGAGGAACCGGGAGTGGACAGCATGGTGCAGCTTGTCCAGTGTATGGATTAATTGGACTGTTCTTTTTTGATAGTACTGTAACTGTTGTCATTTACTTGACCTTGCTGCTGGTACATTACGTGCCACAAGTTTAAGAAGATTTTGGAGATGAGGACTTCCATCAAGAGGGGGGGCACCCGCACGCTACCATTGTGATAGTAGGGCCTATCTTGATGAGCTTTATTGGTTGAAGAGGTTCAGTAGAACACCCTTCATGTTTACCAGACCTCAGTTCATTGGACTTTCTCTTATAGGGGCTTCTAAAAGATAAAGTTTATGCTGCAAAACCTGCAACTGTCGATAAATATGATAATTTAAGTGCAGCCATCAAAAGAATGCACCCAAATAGCAAAAAAATTATTCTTGATGTGTTTGATTTTATTGCTCTCAGCAATGCCTGGACCCCTGATTGCAATCCATTTAAGAAGAGGCCCTAAAAAAAAATTGAAAGTGAACTATATGGTTATAAATACTGATTTTGTAATTATTCAAATGGTGTGTACATTTTTTGGGACACTCTCTAGTATCTTTGTGTATTTCTTTTATATTGTGGCAGTAACGCAATGTGATACTTTGCTTCTGTACAGAAACTTGGTGTTACTAAACCCACAACAGTAAATTCAGTCTGTATATGTAATAAAGCATGCTTGTTATACTCACTGCTGAACCTAAGGGGTTAATCTGCATTGTGTAATAAGGCTGTTTGATCATGTCTTCTCTGATCCTCCCCTTCTTCCAGTGTCCCCCTCTTATCTCCTGATACAACATATTGTGTGGAGTTACTCTGCACATGCTCAGTTTGGTGTGTATTGCTAGATAGAAGTCACAAAACTGCTGCTGAGGAAAGGTATTTAGCAGTTTATATTTACTTAATTGCATTTCCATGTTCTGTGTACTGTGGGAGACTTGATATAGTGAATACAGGGTCTTGGGTTTAGCAACACTTTAAGAACAGTCACTGCTTCTCTATCTCATTGCGCAGGGTGACTGGTCTTATATCTACCCCCCCTGTAGTTTTTTGCAGGTAGCCTTTAAGTGTGTATGTATGTGTGGTTTTTATTTGATATTTTTTATTTCGTGTGTGTGTGTGTGTTTTTTACACACATGGTGACAACACCTCTTCCAGTCTCTTCAGAGATCATCTACATTTAATGAATAGACCACAAAATAGCTATTCCCTGTGGGGAAATATGCAGATGCTATTAAGCTGGCTAGAAGCCAGAAAAAAGACCGTTTACTAGATCATTTTCTCAAAGTATTGCTGCTAATATCTTTTAATATATTGGCAATAATAAATGCAGTATAACTGCACTATACATTTATAGTTTCATTTCTACAGTATATGTACAGTCGGACAATTTTGCTGGAACCCTTATAGCTCACTGAAACAATACTTTTTCTCCTCAATTTATGTAATTTAAAGCAATTGTCTCCTGTAGACCTACATGCCTTTTGGTATGTCAGAGTAAAACAAGGATAATGTGAAAAGATAAGCTGCGTATTCTACAAACATGGTCTAAAAAGACCTGGACAGATTTGTTGGTACCCCTAGAAAATATTTAGAAAAATTGGATTTTGATATTTCACACTAACTGCTTACTGTAACTATTATCACACATCTTCAACCTCATACACAGTCCCCTTATTTAAATGGAGAAAAATAGTAATTTTGCTGTTTAATATCATCGTGTGCACTAAAATGAATATGTAAAAGAGAAAGCAAAGAGCATGACTGAGGAGATAAAAAGGAAAAGTGTAAGCCAGCATATCAAAAGTAAATGCTAAAAGGACATTTCAAAGCAGCTTGATGTTCTTTTTGAATACAGTTGCAAATTTAAAATTTCAGGTCCATGGGAGTGTAGCCAACCTCCCTGGACATGGGGCCACAAGAGAAAAATCAGCTCCAGGTTGAACAGAAGGAAAATGCAAGAGCTACACAAAGAGGAACTTCCTATGAGGTGCATGCTGAGCTCCATGGTCGAGGTACATCAATGTCTGCTTGCACCATCCATCATGTACTTTTAGTAACAGTGGGCGCAAAGGTAAAGAGCCTAAAGGACTAAATTGGTAAAAGAAAAACAGAAAAGCCAGACTGAATTTTGCAAAAATGTATATTGACAAGCCACAATGGTTTTGAGAGAATGTCCATTTGGACACAAGACAAACCTTGAGGTTTGGGAAATTCACATCAGCTCTGTTAACAGGCACACAAATTTAAGCTTCAAAGAAAAGATACTATACGTGTTGTGAAACATGGGGGACACGTGGTTATGTTTTGGGGTTGCGTTGATGTGTCTGGTATGGCAGGGATTGACAATTTTGCTTTGAATCTAAGAACCAGCTAAAAATGTTAGAAGCAGTTTTTTGTGTTTTGTTTTTTTTTAGTGTAGCATGGGTTGTCGGCGTCCGGAACTTCAGGTGATGCGGTTTGCTACGTGACAATCGCGACAAAACAGCAACATGTTTTAGACGCCACTGAAAATAATGCCAGCTGAACCTGTGTTTTACGATTATGCTGCGATCCCAAAATGCCCAGGTGTGAATGGAACCTCCCTGGTTCACACATGTGATTCTGGATTCGTTTTGAAACTTGTATAACAGGCTAGATATTTTGTGTTCCTGTTGAGGTGGTTCACACAGATGCTATCCACATGCATTGTGTTTTGAGTGCCATTATGAAAAGGTCCCTGTGCAAGTTTGTGGCATGCAGAGGTAAGTGTTCACATAGGATTGCTATTGACAGACGTTTTCGCATTGAAGTCTATGGGAGGCGTTTTCCCACAGACGTCTACGTGAGGCGACTTCCCAAACACGTCTACAGGGCAAGACTTCCCACAGACGTCTATGGGGTGCGACGGTTTGAACCCTGGCGCCATTGTGACCTGGCGCCTGGGATTTGTCGTGCCCTGTGGTATGGGGTGCCTTGTATCTGTGCAGGGCACAAAGAACTCTTAAGACTATCAAGAATCCTGGAGCAAAACTTACTGCCCAGTGTCGGTTGCATATCATGGATCCTGCAAAAGAATAACAACCCAAAATACAGATAAAAACACCCAAGAATGGCTAGGAACAAAATTTTAAGTGGCCTTCTTAAAGTCCCAATCTGAATTCTATCGGAGATCTATGGAAAGAGCACAAACCTGCAGTCTGGAGAAGGTACCCTTCAAATCTCAGATAGCTGGAGCTTCTTGCTAAAAGAGTACCTGGTGGCAGGTGCAGATGTCTCATTAGGAGCTACAGAAATTTTTTTACAGTGATTGCACGTAAGGATTACAGGACCAGTAAAAAATGCCTAGTCTCCGGTGTGGCCGATTCACACCACTGTGTTGTGACGTGCACTGAAAACAGAAAAATGTACTGCATACAGTACTTTTTTCCAGTGCGGTCACAGCACACTGGCCACTAGAACCTTTTGAAATGTCACGGTGTGACATTTCAATAAAGTTGATTTTAAAAAGTGCACCGTGCAATTCACGGGATCTTCACACAAGCCGTTGCAATGCAGCAACTGGTGTGAATATACCCTAAAGGTTGTGCTATCAAATATTCTGTTAAGGGGCCATTTTCTTTCCTGTCATTTTCATTTATTTTATTATTTTTTTTAAATTCCTCTGAAATGAAAATCAGATTTTTATTAAATATGAAATAAATAGTGCTGAATGCCAATTAATATGGTATGTTTAAAGTTATTTCAAAGAAAAAATATGGGCTGCTCTTTAGAAGGGTATCAACAAATGTGTCTGTATTTACATTTGCTCCTTTGGAAGAAATAGCAAATCCATTTTATACTAGTTGATGTTCCTTGGGTAAAATGGCATGTTTATTATTCCTGCATGAATATTTCCCCCACAGAGTCTTCCTCACCACCTTCACAAACCAACAGGGAAGTTAGTCAGCATAATTTCCAAGGAATCTTTGATTCTTTTCATACAACAATGGCTATCAGTCAGGATCTGCAATATTCATTAATAAGGCTCTGCAGATGATGGGTAGAGACTACACAGGGTTTGCAGGAGAAAAGTGTGGATTAGGTAGGTAAGATATGCAGTATACAGTCTCTTGAAAAATTATTGGGATATTTTTTATAACCTAACCCTGCTTTGAACCTCTCCACAACTTTATCCCTGACCTGTCTGGTGTATTCCTTGGCCTTCATGCCGTTTGTTTGCTAATGTTCTCTACAAACCTTGAGGGCTTCACAAAACAGCTGTATTTATACTGAAATTAAATTATACACAGGCGGACTCTATTTACTAATTCCACTTGTTTTTAGTTAGGGGTATCAGAATAAAGAGGGCTGAATACAAATGCATGCCACACTTTTCAGATATTTATTTGTAAAAAAATTTTACTTCCACTTCACAATTATGTGCCACTTTGTGTTAGTCTATCACATAAAATCCCAATAAAATACATTTCAGTTTTTGGTTGTAACATGACAAAATGTGGAGAATTTCAAGGGGTATGAATACTTTTTCAAGGCACTCTAATAGTTTTGATCTATTTTATGTAATTTTAGCGTTCCATGACCTGTATAAAAATGTGATACCTGTTTCATTCCTTTCTTTGTTCACAAAACTCCTAATTGACTTTTATTTAAAGTGTAACGAAAGGCAAAACATTTTTGTTTTGTTTTGGTTAGAGTGGAGAGGATTTTTTTTTTTAGGGAGATTTCTCTCGTTCTGTTTATCCTGTTTAGTATTACCACTGAAAGTAAAAGAAAAGCCAACATTTTGGGTTGTCTGCAGAATGAGAACAGATAGGAATGGGGTCACTTGGTCTGGTGACCCGGATGATAACCAGTGATTCCCTCACTTTGTAGTGATTTCGTCACTTACTCTTGTTGCTATGAGAGTGTCACCAAAAGGGACAGAGATGGCAAAAAACCCGACCGGTTTTAACTGTCCCTATTCTATTGCAAATGTGGGAAAGAAAAGTTTTGCCTTTTAGCCTTCTTTTAACCACTTGGTAACTGCGCTATAGCCGAATGATGGCTACAGGGCGGTTATCCAGTTCTGGGACAGCGCGCACCCGGCATTCTCTGTGATCACTGTGTCCTATGGACACAGCTTATCACGTGATGAGGTAAAAGGCCAATCACAGCGGCCTTTTACCATGTGATCAGCTGTGTCCAATGACACAGCAAATCACGGAGTAAATACGGTTGCCAGTTATCAGCAATACTTTCCTCATGCTGTGACAGAGTGAGGAAAGTACTGCTGATAACCGGCAGTTTTCTCAGAGAAGATCGGCACTGATTTTCAGTGCCCAGCAGTTCTGCCCATCAGTGCTGTCAGTCAGTGCAGCAGCATCAGTGCCTTCTCATCAATGCCCACCAGTGCCGTCTCATCAGTGCAGCCTATCGGTGCCTTCTTATCAGTGCTCGTCGGTGCAGCCTCATTAATGCACATCAGTGAAGGAGAAAAATTACCTGTTTGCAAAATTTTATTATAGAAACAACGAAAAAACTTTTTTTCACACTTTTTGCTCTTTTTTTTTGTTTATAGTTCAAAAAATAAAAAATCCAGTGGCGATTAAATACCACCAAAAGAAAGCTCTGCGTGGGGAAAAAAATTATAAAATGTCATATGGGTACAATGTGGCATGACTGCGAAATTGTCATTCAAAGTGTGACAGCACTGAAAGCTGAAAATTGGCCTGGGCACAAAGGGGGTATAAGTGCCCAGTAGGCAAGTGGTTAAAGCCTCTTTTACATGAAAACCAATTGGGTCCTCCTGTCGGTTGTTTAGGAGGAACTGATCGGACCATCCATAAACCTCTATGGACCAACGGTGTAAATAGGACTTGTCGGTTTTACTCCGACCTACATCTGGTCCAATAAAAATTTTAAAAAGAGAAAGGGTCTGTCGTCCTCTATTTAGGCAAATCAAATTGGTGGGCAGTCGGGTGTAAAAGAACAGCGGAGTTAGTTAACTCCCAGCTGCCCATAGAGCAGAGCAGAGCAGACTCTGTCCACTTTCCATAAACTGAACAGACACAGACCTTTCATCCGCTCTATTCTGATTAGCAGGTGTTCAGATCCCTGATGATCAAATTGGAGTCTTCCCTGTGTTAAGGGGACCTTCATCTCTAAAAATTGTTGCTGGTTGTCATGCTGTGTTTAGCATGTCTTCTCAGGGATGCTTTCATGAATAACACCTACAATACTTCTTAACAAGGGATCATCATGGCTTGTATGTGGCCTGATAAAAGCAGTAGAGAGGATTTAAATTCTATTTCATAATTTTTAATGACAGTCAGACCAGAAATATATGGGAGGACCACGTTACAGGTTTGTCCCTTCTGTGTCACTAAGCATTCAGTGACATTTCTGCCGGGGCTTGAGGGTGCTTATGATTAATTCAGTGATTTAATCACATGAAATTAACTGAGAATTTATGCATTGTAAAATGAATTCTGCTCAGCCAGTCAGAAACTATGGCAACGAATGGATTACAATCCATAGCCAGTTAAAGCTACACTTGCCATTTTAAACGTCTTAACACAAGGCAAATTTTGTATAATCGACTAGGAAGTCACAATCAAGGATTTACCTCTGCATGACAAAAACATTCATTATTTCATAGGATGCATTGCTGGAAAAAGTACATCAGTTGATACTAAATTATGTACAGTATATTGAATCTGTCTATAGTCCTATTTCCAGTTTAAATGTGCTGGCACCCACACCTAGGACTATTCACTTGAATAGTGTTTGAGTGGTGTAGTTGCAAGACAACATATGTTAATCCAAAGGTAGACCATCTTTATTTGTCCCCTGTAAACTCTGGGTTTTTAGGGTGCTTTGTACTTTTTTTTTTTTTTTTTTATCCCTTATTTCTAGCTGTGACACTGATGCCCTGATCTGTTATGCACAAAGCCCAATTTGAATCAATCCGCTTGAACTTCACATGTATGGCCAACTTTTTGTAAATATACTTGTTGCCTGACCTTTGTGTTTTGTAGATAGTTTACTCTGGAATGTTTAAAGTCGAACTTTAGTCACAAAATTAAGATCTGCTAGAGCACTTCAGGCTGGCCCCTTTTTCAGGTATAGCTATGTAAAACAATATAAATAAGTGCCTATACAGTTTAAAATCCAGTAACACATGGCCTTAGCCTGCTCTGCACATGATCAGTTGCTCCCTATTTTTGGCTCTGCTGAATCTGCCGATCTGCTGACAGCCTAACAATTTTCTGCTCCTCAGGGGTTCTGGGCTTCAGCAAAATGGCAGCTTCCAGGAAGAAGAAACAGGAATAATGCTGGAGGGAATATACAGCACACACCAATAGCATAATTATGTGGAATGTGTGTTCCTTGCTAAAGAACATTGTCAAGTTGTTATGGGTAAACTTCTGCTTTGAGAACTTGTGTTCACTGAGCAAATTAAAAATGTCAATATCTCCTGAGCTTAGATGTGGAGGGCTGGAAACAGAAATATAAAGTGGAATTCCGGTGTATGTAAGTATACCAATGGGTAAGCCAGACCTTGCTGCACTTGCAAACGACAGGGGAAGTCCAGATAGAACTGCAAAGAATATTAAACGAGCACGCTGGCCTAGTGCATTATCCCAGATAACATTTTAGTTTAACATGGATAAAATTATACTCGCAAACAAGTGATGACCGCTCACATACAAATTGACAGTCACTTGGTGCATTTGTCCACAAAGAACCAGTAGACCCTGACACCAATAGATTGCCATCCAAGGGCCAAGGTGAGGCTGACGCGTTGGCTCTGAAGAAGAGGGTTATCTTCGAAATACGTCAGCCTCACCTTGGCCCTTGGATGGCAATCTATTGGTTTCAGGGTTTACTGGTTCTTTGTGGACAAATGCACCAAGTGACTGTCAATTTTTATGCAGTATGACTTCACTTGTTTCTGAGTATAATTTTATCTGCGTTAAAATAAAAAGTTATCTGGGATGACACAGGAGGCCAGTGCGCTCTTGTTATTTCTTTGCTTCACTGAGCAAATACTTGATCCAAAACTTTTTAGCCCAAATTCTCAACTGAGCTTATTGTCACACAGTGAAACAACACTTAAGATAAGTATCTCATTATTTTTAATTGAACCTGAGCATTGTGACACTTGTCACCTGCTGTGTAAACCTCAACAAAGTATATGAGCTATACCTAGCCCAGATGTGGTAAAAATTAGGTCGATTTTTCACAGCCCCATGTGAGGACTAGCAGGCAATTGTAGGGAATTTTGAGCATGTGTCTTTAGTGATAATAACCAAACGGGTACATGATTTGTCAGCTGCTATTGTGTTTTTTCCTTTTCAGAAATAATACAACTTGCCTGATGCTTGATAATCATTCCTCAAGGAGGCACTTAGGACTGTATGAGATGTCTACATAATGTCCAAAGAAGAGATTGGACCACTAGATGATGGACAATCAATATATTCTTCCAAGTCAAACATGTTTAGCCACTTAGACTTCATCAGGTATCATTTCTGAGTGGCTTAAAATGTATTGGATTTAAGACTAGTCATTTCTGGTGTCCAGTTTACTCTTTCTACGTTCTGTAAACGTTGTTTGTAGCTAGACAGTGATGCCTGTATAATTATTTGAACTAGATCAAAAGTCCTCAGCCAGACAATTTCTGGATACTGCACCAAGCAGTGAGAAAACACCACTCAAATATAATTTTCAACATTTATTACAAAATGAAATGTATTAAATGTTACAGATGTCAGTAGAAGAGAGGCAGTGTTGATCTACAGAGGGAAACCAAGAAGGGGAGCCAAAAGACGCTTGATAACCTCCAACAGCTTCCAATACCCTCTCTACGCCGATGACACCCAGATATATATATCTCTCTACTTCTCACCTCACTTCTTCAGTCTCCGCTCGCATTACTAACTGACACATCAACATGGATGTCACACCACTTCCTAAAACTAAATCTTTCTAAAACCAAGCTAGTAATATTCCACACACCCCCCACTCGTGCCTTTCTCCTTGACATTTCCATCAAGATCAATAATACAACAATCAGTCCCTACCCTCATGCCAGGGTACTAGGTATAATCCTAGACTCTGGCCAGTCCTTTTGGCCCCAAATCCAATCGCTGTCAAAAGTTTGTAGACTTCACCTCTGTAAAATCTCTAAAATTTGCCCTTTTTAACTAATTAAACCACCAAGCCCCTCATTTGCAACCTTTCTATCTCTTGTATTGACTATTGCAACTCCCTTCTCATAGGCCTACCTCTCCATAGGCTATCCCCTCTTCAGTCTATCAAGAATGCTGCTGCCAAACTTCTGTAACTTACCAACCGCTCAATGTCTGCCACCCCTCTCTGCCTATCCTTCCACTGACTTTGTATTGTCCAGCTAATTAAATTGTAAAAGGCTTTGTATGCTGTGGTTAGTTTTTTTTTAAAACTGCCCTGAGCTACAGTACATCACAAATATTGTCTCCAAATATCATCCAAACCATCCTTTCTGCTCCCCCCAAGACTTCCTGCTCCCTAGTTGACTTGCGTTCTCCTCTCTGCTTCCCCCAAGACTTCCTGCTCCATAGCTGTCTTGTTTCCTCCTCCCATGCTTGTCTCCAGAGCCTTTCCTATCCTCTGGAACTCTCTGCCTCAATCTCTCCAGCTATCTCCTACTCTGGCCACCTTTAGGCAATCCTTGTAAACTCATCTCTTCAGGGAAATATATCACGCCTCCAACTAACAACTGAACTAATAACTCTTTTATCAGCTCACCTCCCACAGTTATTGCCTTATGTACTACTTGCCCCACTGTATTAGATTGTAAGCTCCTATGAGCAGTGCCCTGTTGTATTTTATTGTATTGTAATTGTACCGTCTCCCTTTATATTGTAAAGCGCGTGCTTTACAATATAAATCCTGTATAATAATAAGACACATGGTACCCAAGCTACTGGTCAGCATCCACTGCTTTAGATTGCCATACAGTTCAATTCTGCTAATATCTTGAATCTTTCCCACCATAAAACTTTTTGAGGTGACAAAACTTTCAAAATTTGTATTTTTCTATGAAAATGTGAATTTAATGTGAGGACATCTCCATCATTATTCAGTGTGCTTGCTATGTGCATGCCTTTCCTTGTCGAGGAATTCTCCATAGTCTCATACATATTCTGATGAACAGTGATTATTTTCAGGCTGGGTAGGAGCTCAGTGCTGTGAGGCAAAGCAATATTTTCTGCCTTCTTTATAGTAATGTACCCAGGCGGTGAAATGTATGAGCCATTTAACCCCCTCAGCACATAGTATGCCAACATTAAACACGCATTTAGTATTTTTATTATGTGAAAACAATTTAACATGTTCATATCCCAAACTTGTCCATTGCTCAGGCACCTGAAATCACGCACTCACCTTCGTGTGCCTATATATTGCCCAGTTATAAGCTGTGCTCTTAATTTAAGCATTGCTTACAATAATTGGACGGTCTTTGGCCTTTTTATGGGATACTAATGAGCTAGTTGGAGACACTTTCACATAATGAGGTTTTCTGACTTGTTTAAAAAAGACAAGTGGCAACCTGGAGGCATTCTGTACATAGTATACAGAAATTCCCCAGAAAAGTCACATCTTGCTTGATTGACTCACTAATTTTCTAAGAAGTCTGCACTAAGATACAAGGCAAATTTTAGGCATCCTCTGCAATAACATATTTTTGGGTAAGATACTCTATAAGGGTTAATTACTATTAAAGGAATGCAGACACATGCAGCTTTTTTTTTTTTTTTTTTTTTGCAAGGACAGAAACAAGTAGGACTCTTGCTGGTTCACATGTCATGGGGATTGGATGCGGTTTGTACAGCATGCAATCCGCATGATGTGAAAAAGCATTGCTTCCTAAGGTGCCTGTTCACATATGTCTGGTGCACTGGAGGTGCGAATTCAGTGCGATTTGAACAGGGGCGGACTGACAACTCATGGGGCCCCCGGGCAATAGGGGATCATGGGGCCCCTGTGTCCTTGCCCAAACTCAAAAAAGCCTATGAAAAAGGTACCAGGGCATCTCATGGGGCCCCCTACTGACCCCGGACCCTCGGGCAGTGCCCGAGTTTCCAAATGGTCAGTCCGCCCCTGGGTTTGAAAGAGTCACGTGCGATTTATCAGCAATGTAGTCTGATTCAGGTGCAGATTACAGGCTATTGACTTCTATGGGAACCGTTTCTAAACCGCATATGTGTGAACAAGATACGATCCTGTGCTAATCCTGTCCTGAACCTGATGTAAACCTGACATGAACCTGTGAACAACTAGTGTACCAGTTCGCTGTGAAACCTGAGCTTCAATCCCTACTGCACATGTGTGCATCTGCTCTGAATGATTGGGCCAAATCCATCCCTCTCTTACGTAGAAGAGGGATACGTGAAACGTTTAGCATGTGAAACTGTTTCAAGGAAGATGCACTTGGGTTACTGCACTTGATTGATCTGTTTATGGATGGTGGTTGCCACAAAATGCTGAAATTTTGAACAATTCTTTTAATCTGTGGTACACGCATACAAATTTTTTTTTAAACCTGGCCAACTGCAGAACATCTTATGTACTGGACTTCATGGGTACTTGACTGCATCATTTGTGGCCGGCTTTATTTTCCCTATTTTTAATATTTGTTTATGTAAGCTTTTAGCAATTCCAGTGTTGGACATCTGTATTGGTGTTTCTCAACTTTTATTAGGGTATAGGTAAATCAAGTTGAAAAAAAGAAAAATATCACAGCCTAAGTACCCTACATCTGCAGTTGATCCAGGAAAGACAAAAAAACCTGGTAAGAACATTTTCCACTGTGCTCTATTACAGATAAAAAAGATTGATCAAAATCTGTAAAATACCTTATAATATATTTAATGCACAAAAGCAAACATCAGCAAATCCTGACGTTACCAAAGCAAAAATTAAAGCGACCCTGTTGCCAGACTATTCATTTCAACAAACAGTTTCCTATAAGTTTTTTTTATATATATTTTTTTAACATTTTATGAAAGTGTTTTCCATTACATAAAATATTTCCAAATGTATCTGATCGATGCTGGGGATGTTTATCCCACATAGGCACCATGCAACACATCTCGTGGGTGAAGTTCCACTTTAATGTTCTATAAATATTCTTTTTTTTTTTCCCTGTCGGTTTTATATGCCTTAATTTGATCGCCTGTTCCAAATTCTCATCTGGTTTTATCACCCTAATAGCAATGCAATGAAAATTACAATTGCCATAAATGTAGGAGCTAGGAGGAGAATCTTCAAGTGACCTTGATCCTTGCACACGGTTAGCCCAGCACATTGAACCAAAAATCACTTCTGTGTAAACTTCTTAAAAATTTGTTGTCAGGGAATATACACTTTTGTCACCCTTTATCCAAAAATTGAATTTGTGCCGGTTCACATTTATCCGGATTGGATGTGGTTTGAACTGCATCCAATCTGCATGACAGGGAAATAACATTGCTTCCTATGGTGCCTGTTCACAGAAGTCCGGTGCACTAACAGTCCAGAATGTAAAAGAGTCTTGTTTGATTTCTGAGCAGTGCGGTCCAGGTGCAGATCACATGATATTGACTTCTATGAGAACCTTTTCTAAACTGCACGTCATCAGTTGTGAACAGGATAAAATCCTGACCTGAACTGATCTAAACCTGTTCTGAACCACTGAACAACTTACTGTATCAATTAGCTGTGAAACCTGAGCTTCAATCCGCACTGCACATTTGTGAATCAGCACTTAGAAGTTGGAATTTTTTCCTGGCAATAGAAAGTGCAGTTATTACACAGACTGTTCTCGTACCAAAAGGGCTGCAGACTACAAAATAACTAGTCTAAAGTCTCTACCAGACCTAGGCAAGCACACACAATCTGTGGACCTTTTAGATCAAAGCCTACTTGTGTATTCATGTAGTGTGTAAATACTCTTCAGCATCCAGCAGAAACCCATAAAAAGCATATGTCAGATTATTTTTAAGTGTTGCACATGTTTTTCTGATGCGCCCACTCTTGCTGTGCCACATGGCTGCACAGCATAAGGAGGGTGTTGGCACGTTTCAGAGCTTCCACATATCTGACTTGCAGACTACCCTACCCTGTTCACTTCTCAAACTACTAGGGAATATCTTTCTGCTGGTGACACCCATCCTAGTTCTCTCTGTATTGTACTTCCTCATCCTGTCAATCATCAAATGTAGATGCTAATACTGCAGAAAAAGAAAAGACAGTTTATAGCCTGCTTGTTAGGGTAGATATGTTCATACCAAGCATGTTTTAAATTGACATATTGTATTTTTACACAATACCATAAATTCGAATAAAAAAAGTAAGATTGTATACAAAACAAAACCATAACTGTGTTATAATGAATGGACATCGGATCTCTAAAAATACTCGCTCATTCTCACTGCCCAAGCTCTTCAAGTCCCGGGGGGGGGGGGGGGGGGTAACTTGCCTTATTTAATAGCGTAGAGTGGCACAAGGACCTGCCATATACGTATGATAATTGACCACAAGGAGACAGGGCCAGTCCAAGGCAAATAAAGACAAGGCACCTGCCTTAGGCACCATACTGGGATAGGTGCAGCTGGCTCAGGAGGTGCTCATGCCTCTGCATTGAGTAGCAACCTCCTGCACTTTGCTAGGACTAAGCTGTCAAACCAATAGCTTAGTCCTGCAAATTGTGCTGGGAGTCAGGGCTTTCCCTGTGTAAGTGGTGTCTGTGTGACATCTGCTTGCTCTGCATTTAAAACTCTGTGTACTGTGGGTAAATAGAACACAGCACCTGACTGTCACAGAGCTCAAATGATTACACCTCGAGAGCAACGTTTTCACTGTGTAATCTGCTGGTCACAGCTATCAGTTTGATAGCTCGGGTCATGCTCTGCATTCATTTATGAATGCCCGCTACTATATTATATATTATAGCTTTCATTAGTATATTATAGCTTTCAAGTGCGTGAATAAAAAAAAACACATTTTAGCCACTTTTTAAGGCTAGGTTCACATTTGTGTGGGTGGTTGCTGCTGCAGGACCGCACCTGTTACCGCAGCCGCAACCACCCACACAGAAAAATGCGCTGCTGCTCAGGGAGATGCGTAGGGATACCCTTAATCCACATAGCATTCCTATGCACTGGAAACTGCAGTGGGAACTGCACTGTGTGGTTTCCCTGCGGCTGCGTTTTTCTGATAGGGTGCAAGAACCTTTTCCCTGTGTCTTCAGTGGATACAGCAGCCCATTCAAATGAATGGGCTGCTGTGCACAAGCAATGCATCCACAGGGAAAATGCAGAAGTGTGAAGCTATCCTTCAGGATAATTAAAACCAAGAGCACAACATGCAATTTATTGCAGCTTACTACACTTGGACGGGGTGGCTGCATTAGCTTTCTTTTATTTTCAAGCTAAAAACATTTTCAGCAAATAGAAAAAATACCTGTTGATATTGCTAGAAATAGTGTCACTTCCTGTGTGCAGTGCATAATCTATAAACTGACTATTGCCCTGCCCCCAACTCCTCTTCTGGGGTCCCCCTCTAGCTCTCCTGGCCCCTCCCTCTTGTTGAGTGCCCCCACAGCATGCAGCTTGCTACGGGGGCACCCAGGTAGGCTCCGTGTTCATTGACACACAGAGCAGCAGCTCGGCCCGCCCCTTCTCCCTCATTGGCTCACTGGCTGTGATTGACAGCAACGGGAGCCAATTAATCCTACTGCTGTCTCCAATGAGCAGAGGGAGTCCCATTATAGCCGAGACTCCAATATACATTGCTGGATCGAGAGGCAGCTTAAGTGAGTATTAGGGGGGCTGGGGGGCCGCTGCACAGAGGTGTTTTTTTTTTTTTTTTTCACCTTCATGCATAGAATGCAAATGTATGAAAACCTTTACATTTGTGCTTGTAGCACTAATTAAAAAAAAAATCCCTGCACCAGAAATGTGATTTCTAGTGCTTTTATAAAAAGGGCAAATCTCAGATTAAAAATGTTTTTCTAACCCTAATTTCAAGTTAAAAAAAAAAATAGGGAGTTGAGGAAATTTTTTTTTCTTTTTTTTTTTTTGGGGGGGTGGGGGTTAAGTATGCCTGTCAAGAGAACTCACTGTTTTTCTAAACTTCAGGATAGTTGAACACAATAGTTGTTTTCTAAGAGCCTCGGCAACAGTGCAAAGATTCCTTCTTAATAATAATGCCTGCAGTTAAAACTGTAATTACAGCTGGCAAGCTACCCTAATATCTACTTCTGCATGTTTGTGCATCTTTTTAAAGTGTCTCTTTATATAGTAAATAACGGTGTTATTATAATCCTTGCAAGTCAATCCACATTTTATTAATGAAAGCTCCCTCGTGTGTTATGTTTACAGGGCACTTTATGTTAATTTTAGTTATGATTATTAAATGTCGGTTCACATACATATATGCGGATTGGATGTGGCTTGAACCGCATCCAATCCGCATGACATGTGACATCATTGCTTCCTATGGTGCCTGTTCACATGCGCCCTCTGCACTGGCAGTGCAGATTGAAAGAGTCCTGTCCGATTTCTGAGTAGTGCGGTTTGGTTCAGGTGCAGATTACAGGCTATTGACTTCTGTGAGACTTGCTTCTAAACCACACACGTCATCAGTTGTGAATAGGATAGAATCCTGACCTGAGCCTAATCTAAACCTGACCTGAACTGCTGAACAACCGCTTTGTCAATTAACTGTGAAACTGGAGCTTCAATTCTCACCACACATGTATGAATCCACACTAAAACCCAATGTGGTTTCTAAATACTTAAAACCATTCCAGGCAGCTGGAGAAGCCAGGTGGTAGCCTATGCGTCCATGCACACGTAAGCATTTTTTATTATTATTTCAGGGCCTTCGATTTATGCAGTGCTTTTCATATTTATTATACATTCACATCAGTCCCTTCCCTCAAGGAGCTTACAATGTAAGGTCCCCAACGCACATTCATACAACACAAACTAGGGCCAATTTAGAGAGGAGCCAATGAACCTACCAGCATGTCTTTGGAAGCAGAAAAAAAAAGAGAAGAAAAACAAAACCCCTGACAGCACATCCAGAGCCAGTACTGTTTTGGCAGAAAAACAAGCGTGACGTGTAAACGCATCTGAACCTCTTTAAATGGATGGTAACCCTAGGTGAGTTTAATGCTTGAGTGTTAATTCATTTCAATGGCCAGAATAAATCATCATTGTGTGGCTAGGCGCGTTTTTAGTGCTTGAGCGTTAATTTCAGTGCACAGAATAAATTATTATTCTCGTCAGTGAAATTAACACCTTTTGATATTGTTAAACACGTTACACGCATTTCTTTTCTGCCAAAACACAGATATCAGGAGGAAAGGTGCCTAGGAGAGAGAGCCAAATGTCCAGTTTGCATGAGGCCCTATTGTCCCGTTTAATAGTTTGTTTGGGCCAGGCTAGGCCAAACAAACCATTTACTGCACTAACAGATAACGCTTGCTGGGCGTGCTGGTTTATCTGAGTGCAGCCTTGGCTCCATACAGTATACAGCACTGTTCTCCAGCAGTAGGATGAGAACAGCCTAACAAAAGAGGAGATTGTGATGTCATCTGCATGCCTCTCCGGCTCAGCCAATCAGAGGAAGCTTTGTATTCATTCATAGAAAGCAGAGCTTCTCATGAATATCTGAGCAGCAATTTTGGTCCAGGAGTAGGATGTGAAGGCCCTGTGCTGTATACTGTATTTAGCTGAGACTACATACAGTTAATGCTAAACGTGGATAGGAGAATCCTAATGATTTCTCTTGTTCAGCCCAAAGGAGTCTTAACCCCTTCTCGCCACTGTCCCCCGGCCCTGTAAGTGGATCTGAATGCCAAGAGGTGGGCTTTATGATCATGTGACCGCTGTGATTGGCACTCACAGCAGCCACATGATCAGGGAGTTCCCGGTTGCACCCTGTTGCAGGTATGCATTGAGAGCTTTCTGGTACCCCTTGGAACGCACAGGGATTGCACGCTCAGCATAGTAAAGTGTTTGCTTTGGACCGCATATATGCAGCCGTTCGGAGTTAAAAACCCACGAGAGGCCGCATATATGCGCCAGATCAGCCGGAAGTGGTTAACATGTATGTCTAGTTTGTTTGCCTCAATCTTCCACCTATGTGATCTTTCTAAATCTTAACCTCCATTGAAGGGGTTTTTAAATTGGCTTCCATTAGTATGCTTGATATCACAAGCTGGATTCTTATTAACAGATAAATTATTTTCGTTCAACCTGCAGGCTGAATGAAAATCATCTAACAAGATTTCCCCGTCTATGCTATACATGTGGACGGAGGAATCTCCTGCAGTGGCTATTGTATTCTGATAGCCACAGCCAGCACCTGTCGAAATTCCCAACAATTTTTCTTCCTTTTTTTAAATAGATGGATGTCAGGCAAGAAATGGCCACCAGGGCCACCCATACTGTTGGTTTAGGCCAGTTCCTCTGGCTAGTTTGGTTGTCCATCTCTGCCTTTTCTCCAGTTCCCAATATCCTTCACATGCCATTTGTCATCCTTTTGGTTTGTAATGGGTCTGCTTCACGTATTTGCATTCTGTTGTGGCAGGTCATGGGAAATGATTCAGGTTCGTTTTTTTTTTGTTTTGTTTTATATAATTTTATCTGTCCAGTTGCCAATAGAAGTCAATGAGAGCACATGAAAATGGATGTGTTTGGTTACCAAGACCCAACCCTAGCAATAGGCCATCTGCTGTCAGCCAAACTACATTTAGAAAGTGGCAAGCTCTTATACCTCCTTAGATGCAGAGCAAATAATTCAAGGCAGTATTTCTAAATTCATACAACATGCACTGAAATTAAATGCAGTAAAGTCTAATACAAAGCAGTGAAATGATTTGCATTATCACATTTGAATGTTTATCCAAAGGAAAAACGCAAACTTTAAAATCCTATAGATTCTCTTTAAAGTGATTGTAAAGTTATTTTTTTAAATAACAAACATGTCATACTTACCTGCTCTGTGCAATGGTTTTGCACAGAGAAGTCCCAATCCTCCTCTTTTGGGCTCCCCTGCTGGCACTCTGGGCTCCTCCTTTTCTGCATGTGCCACTATAGAAGCGGCTTCCTAGTGGGCTTGATTGACAGTAGCGGGAGCCAGTGGGGGGAGAGAGAGAGCAGGTGCACAGCGCTAGATTGAGATTGGGCTCAGGTTAGCATATAGGGGGCTAGGGGGAGCTGACAGTAGATGTTTTTTTACCTTAATGCAGAGAAATCACTGTTCAAGGCACATAGCAAACTTTTTACATATTGATTTTTTTGTTTCTTCTATTGAGAACAAAAGGTTGTTGGCTCCCATCACAAGGAAATGGGCAGACCAAGATTGAAAACAAATCGTACTGGTTGCTCAACAATGGCTAGTTA
Source organism: Staurois parvus (assembly GCF_062004578.1). Classification (NCBI taxonomy): domain Eukaryota; kingdom Metazoa; phylum Chordata; class Amphibia; order Anura; family Ranidae; genus Staurois; species Staurois parvus. The sequence goes on along the minus strand of NW_028317805.1, from coordinate 2,624,386 downwards.
TATTTAGTGTGGCAGTTTAGTTATTACAATGGAACAATCTCTTGCTTTTCAGTCAAAGAGGAGTCTCTTTCTATTATGTCTGTAGACATGTGCCATACTTGGGAAATACAACCAAGCTAAACAGGGTGTTTCACTTTATGGAAAGAGCCAAGAGGCTTTCATTGCATCAGGTTCCTCGGGAACTGGGCCAGGTTGGTATACCTGAAGGACTTAATGTTCCGTAGCTGCCCTCAGGCTAGGAAACACTTGGTAATTATTCTGAATACAGCTTTTTCTATGCAGTGCTGTCCCAGTCATCATACATTGGTAGGATAATCCTGATTTATTCTTGATACTAAATTATGTCATTTTGTGTTATGGTCTTCATAGGGATATTTTGTTCTGTACTGTAATGTCCCGTCTGTGATTCTTATAGTAAGCTGAAAGATGTTACTTTGCTGCAAAGATAGCAGAATAGATGTGCACACAGAGAATGGACTCGATTTTATTGTATAGCCACATTGGTCCAACATGTAAGCATCCATCCGCCATACCTGTAGGACTGTTGTGGAAGTGGAGATCCATCACTGTAGTAGTTGTCACTGTCTTCTGGGTCCTATGTTGAGCAGCTGACTTGCTGCATAATACAACAAGGGTTCGATTGCTCAGCACCAGTTACAGCAGCTGTTGCATTTCTCTCAATGACTGCAAGCGGTTCTCTGATTGGGCTCGGTGAAGAGGTGGGATGGTGATGTCACAATCTTCACCTCAACCAATCAGGATGCAAGGCATGCCAAGTAAGCAACTTCCCCGTCCCACCTTCCCTGGGTTATATTTTAGTCTGTGACCCAAAAAGAACAAAGATAATAAATTTCAATTTTTCTTCTGATTTTCATACGTTGCTTGCTTGTTCTAATTCAGGCACTCATACATACAAAACCGCTTATGACTGGTGTACAAACACAGATTCCTTACACCGCCAGCAATTCAGAATTAGGGAGTAGACACATTTTTTTTTTTTTCTATTTTGGATAGCATACAGGAGAGTTGTAACCCCTGTCAGTTTTCTAACCTGTGTCCCATTGGGGAGATTTTCCTACACTTCCTGCCCCATAGCCACAACAAGAAAGAGAGGAAATCAATCCAAAGTGTTAGAATCCCTGGTTGTCACCAGAACTGTTGTCCCCAATGGAAGATGTCCCTGCTAGTCCTGTTTTGGGAACAACCAGAATTTTCTTTCACTTTTGGGAACAATGGAAAACAGGACACATAGAGAAGGTGAATCTCTCTAATATGGGCACAGATGGCAATAAAAGCATGACAGATATTCTAATTCCTTTCCACCCTATCCAAAACTAAAACAAACATTTTTCTATTTGGCTATACTTCAAGGAGAAGTAGGATCAAAGCTCTTTTGGCCCTACTTCTCCTGTAGGTCACAGGAGTGCATTTTACTTCTGCACTCCTGTGAGCCGTATTCAGCTGATAGCGGACTAAAGTCTGCTGTCAGCTGCCATCACTGAGCCGGTCCAGACTGCTGAGAGCCTGAGCAAGCCGCTCCTGCATCTTCAGTTCTCTTCTCACAGAAGACCGAAAACCGATCGATCAGAGATCTTTGGTCACATGGTCTGGCTTAAACGCAATGGGGGAACAGATGCAGCATCAAACTGGTGCTGCATCCACCTAGGTGAGTATTTAATATTTTTTTTATTCCAATTCTCAAACTTCTCTTTTAAAATCTGTTACATGGGAGCTTTTTCTCTGTACTATGATGGTGGGGGAGCAGCTGTACATAAATTATTTAAGTTGTAGGAAATGTTTGCTCTAGGAGAAATGGAGCGCAAGCATAGTAAGCTTTTAGTTCTGAAAGACTGTGAATAATGTCAAAAGACAAGGTTGTGCTTGTGTTCTTTTATTTTTTTGCAATGTTCCATACTGCCTAATAAATGTAATGCAGATATTACAGTCTAAACCAGTATAGATCTTTTGACTTTCCTGGGCGACATTGAAAGCATGGGAATTTTCTTGGGCTGCACATAAAATTCACTAACAATAAGGATAGCTGATGAGCAGCAAAAGTCAGGCAGATTAAAAGTTAACAATCACTGATATAGGTAATGTACCTATCTGAGTAATACAACATCATTGTGTTTTTTTTTGTAATGTTTTTATTATATAAGTAAAAGAGGGCAACAAAACTAGCGCGATATCTGACACTGTTTGTGGTAAACCAATGCATCAATGTCTGATTGGAAGGATGTAGCAGCAATTCTCAATGAATTCGCAAGGTGCTCATCAAATATTTTGGTTCTAATTTTGCACTTTGTGTGTTTCATCCTTGAAAATAGTTTTTCATAAATACAGGTGCTGCCAAAAACTCATGACATGAATAAGGCGTGATTGTGAAGAATGGGATATTTTTCTTTGGGAAGATAAAACATATAAAAGTCCAGTAAAAGAGACTGTCAATTTTTTCTTCAGCCACATGTTAGCCAAGTGTAAACGTATTTTTACAAAAATCAACATTTTTAAGTTTACAATTTTGTGTCTTGGGTCACAGGTTTGACACCACAGTATAAACTAAGAACTTTTCTGCTGCAATCTAATTTCAGCTGCCATTTTTTTTTTCACCTTGCATTTCAAAGTCCTGTTAGAGGATGGCCTTTTTCTGTGTAACATACTAATGACTATTTACAATCAAAACTAGTGTGGTTCAGCATTCAAAAATGTTGGTTATTTTGTAATCAAAACCTTTTTATATATGGAAGCTAGAAAAAATATTGCAGGAAAGGATGTTGAGAGTCACACCAGCATGACTATGTAATAATAACATGGATTTTTTTTTTGTTTGTTTCAGACAGAAAACTTACAAAAGAATTGGCTGCGAGAATTTTATCAGGTAAGAAATGTGGTAAAAGCTGATAAGGCATTTGTTGTAATTCAGTTACATTTTTCCTTGGGTGAATAGTATGTTATAATAGTATTGCACCTCTTATCTGGAGGCATGTAGTAAACAAAGTTGCATACAAGGCTGGTATTCGGGGAAAGCAATGTGGACTGTGATCTATGATAGCAGCAGACCAGCTTTTCCTTTTATTACCTTCTCTAATTTCTTTATGTAAAATGTCGGCTGCAATGCATGAAAATTCAGTTCAATTGATTTGCAGGTGGATTTTCAAATCTCTCAGGGCAAAGGCAAATTATGGTGAGCAAATATGCTTTAATATTTGTATGCACTTTGCATTTTGCAGACAGATTATTTATACTGGTGATTTATATCAATTTACCAGGTCCAACACAGTTTGTCTAAACTCTAATATTGGAGCAAATCTGTTCACTGTTCTATTCAGTAATCCACCTGTGAAATATATATTATCATTGAAAATGAAAGGGCAGCTTTTGTTTCCAAGTTTGGATAGAATGACAAGAAGTTAGATCCCCTGTGGTGTTTTAATTGCTGTCTGTGTCCGTGCTAGGGGACTTTTTGTCCTGGTGACCAAGTTGTCAAAAGAACAAGAATTTAGGGGAAATCTTTCGGTGGGTAGACTTTTCCAATGACAACTGTCTAAAACCACTATAGTACAATTTAATTCAAAAGATATGTTTTCAGAGTAATTGTTCGGCTTTTCAGTAGTTAAAGCGGAGTTCCAGTCATTTTTGTGTTTATTAAAAGTCAGCAGCTACAAAAACTGTAGCTGCTGACTTTTTAATAAACACACACTTACCTGTCCCAGAGTCCAGCGATATGCTCACCTGCGCTGTCTCTTCTCCCCTTCTCTCCTCCACAGCGCCAACATCTCAAATGTGGGCACCAGGCTGGGACAACTTGCTGCTTCACAGCCTGGTGCCCATTGCGCATGCGCGACCCTCGCTGCGCCTCCTAATTGGTCTGGCAGTCTTCTGGGACCTGTGAAAGTTCCCAGGAGACTGCAGGAGGGAGGAGGGGGCCAAACTTCTGGCTCACTTAGCCATGGTGAATTGAGCTAGAAGTGGGAGCGGGTACCTGTCAAAAACAGGTATCTGCTGCCCTCTCCCACCCCAAAAGGTGCCAAATATGGCTGTGGAGGGGGGGGGAGGAGGCATTTAAGTGGAGCTTCCGCTTTAATAGGGTTAAAAGGGTCACTTTCATGAAAAAATACAGTAAATGAAAAAAATAGTGTATCTACATTTGCTACACAAGCCAAATTGTAATTTAATGTTTTTAAAAATTACCTTTCCTTTGCAATCTACAGCGTTGTCATTTTCTGTAAAACTCAATGCAATATGGCAACCTGGAGGCGTTCTGTGCACAGTTGGTATACAAAACTTCCTCTGATAAAATACAGCCTCTACAATAGCTGCACAAGCCATATTGTAATTTAATACTAAAAAAAATTGCCTTTTCTTTGCAATCTGCCACTGCTTTAATTTTCTATAAAAGTCAGTGCAATATGGCAACCTTCACAGTTGGTGTACAGAACTTCCCCAGAAATGTCACTTCCTGCTTGTGTAATTGGCTCGTTTTCCCAGAAGTCTGTGCTAAGATACAAGGAAAAATATTTCGGCATCCTCTGCAAAAACATATTTTTGGGTAAGATGCTCTCTAAGGGTTAATTACTATTAAAGAGATGCAGACACTGCAACTTTCCTCATTAGAAGACTGCAAATGCATCAATTGGTTACAGTGAATACTCCCATTCAGGAATCGGGACATAGTAGAACATACAGCTTTTTTTAAGGACAGAAATAAGTAGGACTCTTAGTGCTGGTTCACATGCATTCGGTTTGGTTACAATTTGAACTGCATCCAATCCAAATGGCATGTGAAAAAACATTGCTTCCTATGGTGTCTGTTCACATGTGTCTGGTGCACTGGCGGTGCAGATTCAGTGCAGTTTGAAAAAGTAATGTACAATTTCTGAGCAGTGCGGTCAGGTTCAGGTGCAGAGTACAGGCTATTGACTTCTATGGGAACCATTTCTAAACCGCATATGTGTGAACAGGATAACCCTGAGAGCTAGTCATGTCCTGAACCTGATGTAAACCTGACATGAACTGCTATACCGCTACAACTACTGTATTAATTAGCTGTGAAACCTGAGATTCAATCCGCACTGCACATGTGTGAATCAGCTCTTCTACAAAATTTGTTAAAATCCTTGCAGTTTCATTGATCACCCAGAGAGGATTGGTTTTTTTTGTTGTTTGTTTTCTTTTAACCACTTACTGTCTGCCTTAGAGCAGTTTTACTGATACAGGGCTGCACTCCTGTGCAAATTCGTGTGTGTGACAAACTGATCTACACCTGCAGATTGTTGGTCAGGGACAGTGGTGTCAGTAGGGTTAGTGTCACCTGGTGCTGTAAAACATGGTGTCACCCCTTCCTCGACACCATACTGTATGTTATATACACTGGTCTGTATATAATGTACAGTACAGTGTCAGGGTACAGACTGGTCTGTATATAATGAGAAGAGAGATATGGGACAGAGGAAGGGAAAAAAAAAAGAGTTGGCAGAGGGAGGCAAAGTTGGAGAAAATGAGGTGAGAGGAGGCGAGAAAAAGGGGGAGGAAGGGAGGGGAGAAAAGGAGGGGAAGAGAGAAAGGGGGGAGAAAATATATGGCGGGGGGGGGGGGAGAGCGAGCAAATTGGGGGAGAGAGAGCAAAGGGAGGAGGGAGATAAAGGGAGGAAAAAAGGAGGTGAGCAAGGGGTGTGTTTTGGGCACCAATTCCCAAGAAAGAACATTGGGGAACTGGAGAAAGTACAGAGAAGGGCAACCAAACTGATAAGAGGCATGGAGGAGCTCAGCTATGAGGAAAGATCAGAGGAACTGAATTTATTCTCTCTTGAGAAGAGGAGATTAAGGGGGGATATGATCAACATGTATAAATACATTAGTGGTTCATATAGTGAACTCGGTGTAGAGTTATTCACCCTGAGGTCATCACAGAGGACAAGGGGGCACTCTTTGGGGTTTATTTATTAAAGCTGGAGAGTGCAAAATTAGGCTCACTTCTGCATAGAAACCAATCAACTTCCAGGTTTTATTACTAGAGCTTAATTGAACAAGCTTTAGGTTAGAAGGTGATTGGTTTCTATGCAGAAGTGAATTTGGTTTTGCACTCTCCGGCTTTAGTAAATAAACCCCTGTATGTCTGGAGGAAAAGAAATGTAATCTCCAAACACGGAAAGGTTTCTTCACAGTAAGAGCTGTGAGAATGTGGAATAGACTCCAAGTGTTGGTTCTGGCCAGCTCAGTGGATTGCTTTAACCATAAGCCTACTGGGCACTTATACTCCCTTCCTGCCCAGGCCAATTTCCAGCTTTCAGCTCTGTTGCACTTTGAATGACAATTGCGCGGTCATGCAACACTGTACCCATATGAAGTTTGTTATCATTTTTTGCGACAGAGCTTTATTTTGGTGGTATTTAATCACCTCTGGGTTTTTTTTATTTTTTCTTAAACCACAAACCACTAAAAATTTTGAAAAAAAAAAGTTTTTTCTTAGTTTTGTTATAAAATTTTGTAAATAAATGATTTTTCTCCTTCACTGATGTGCGCTAATGAGGCTGCAGTGATGGGCACTGATAGGCTGCACTGATGAACACTGATGGGTGGCACTGATGAGGCACTGGTAAGTGGCACTGATGGGTACTGAAAGGCAGCACTGATACATGGCACTGTTAGGCGGCACTGACTGGCACTGTTAGGTGGCGCTGATGGGCGACACTGAAAGGCAGCTCAGATGGGCACTGATATGTGGCACTGATGGGCAATGGCACGAGGCACTGATGGACACTGACAGGTGGCACTGCTGGGGCTACACTGATCATCAGGACACACTGATCATCAGTGCCCTGATGATCAGTGTACATGTCCCCTCCGCGGAAAGCCGATAACCGGCTCTCCTCACGAGCTGTCAGCGTGACTGCTCGAGAGGAGAGAAATGCCGATAACCGGCATTTCCCTGTTTGCACGTGATCAGCTGTGATTGGACACCGCTGATCACATGACATCTTCGGCTCTTTCCGTGAACGGTGATCCGCTGTGTCCGACGGACACAGCACACCACCGATTGCCGCGCTGCGCACTGAGAATGGGAGGACATCATATGACGTCCTCCCAGAACGAGAGAACCACCTTGCGTCCATCATATTACTATATGGCAGGCGGGAGGTGGTTCAAAAAAAGTCCTGGATTCTTTCCTAGATACACAGAATATAACTGGATACTAACATTTATAGGTAAAGTTGATTCAGGGAATATCCGATTTGTGTCTCCGGGGGATCAGGAAGGAATTTTTTTCCTTGCAGGAGCAAATGGGATCATGCTTTGCTGATTTTTTTTTTTTTATTTTTTGCCTTCCTCTGGATCAACTGCGGGTGTAGGATTATAACTTTTTTTTTTTTCTTTATTGATTGAACTGGATGGACTTTTTGTCTTTTTTTCAGCTAGACTAACTATGTAACACAAGTTCTATTTTGTATTGCTGTCATAAAAGCCTTGCTTTTTTATAGTTGTAAATATCTGATTTGTATTTATTTTTATTTTTCTATTTTTTTTCTATTTTTTTTTAGTTTTAAAGCTGTATTAAACTTAAAAGCAAACATTATATTGCAGCTTGCTAATTCTTAGGTGTGGAGGCTGCATTGTTTTTTTTTTTTTGTTTTTTTGTTTTTTTTTAATTTTTAGGCTCTTTTTTTTCATTTTGCAAATGTAGCAGTTAGAGGATTGAGACAAACTACTGACGGGTGCTACACAATTAGCATTTTTTAAATTTATGTAAAACCTTTATCTGAAAATGAAAAAAAACTGTTTGCTGTATCTGCTTAAAAATTAACTGGAATTCAGCTTCAGTTTGTTTATTGTATTTAAATATGTTAGTACATCTAACACTCCACTCCCCCAAAGCTGAGGGTGTTGTCACCCAAAGGTGTCTCTGTTGCTCCTAGGTCTGGAGTGGAGACACTCTAATACAGGATGTGTGTTACTGACCAGATCACCAGGGAAAAACAGAGGGAAGAAAGCCTAAGAAAAAATATTAATGTGGGTCAGGAAGTGAAGGCGGATCTCCACAATGGGACACTAATTGCAAAAAATGGTAAAAAAAAAGATTTTTGCCATTAGATCGAGACTTTAAATCTAATTTTATATATCTGTTTTTGCACCAGATTACCAAAACATCTCTGATCCAAAAAGCCCGCATCTCACTTGCACATAATTGTCAAGTGATAGATGAGTCTAAAAGCAAGCCTTGAGGTCCATACGTATATCTTTGTGTCGCCTTCCAGAAAACTTGGAAGTCTGGGCGCTTAGTATGCAGTGGTAGCCTCCATATCAGAAGACTGATGATGTCCCCCCTCCCTGTTCTCCTACACCTTATAAGTTGGGGGTGTCAACTCAACATCTAAGGTGGCTTTAGGACACTTGATTGTAATCTATGCAGGCAGCTGTAGGTCTCTGTATTTAGATTTTTCTTCTACTTATCTATGTACCAGTTGTACCAATTTGTTCTAGATTAGCTCACATTTAGTGTTTTTTATTGAGGCTAATTTAGGGAGTTGGTTGCTGTCAAATATAATTAGTCATATTATTGGTTTATTATTTTCTGCTTGTTCAGCAGTTTAGTTTCATTCTTTCCATCCACGGTTTCTGAAACTTAGGGAGATGTTGTAAAATGTGTTATTGATAACCGTGCATAATTATATGTAAATGCATAAATCTGTCATTACCATTTTTTGCTGCTACGGTCATGTCTACACTTGACTAGTTGGCTGGTCTTAACATCCACTAATACTGTAAAATTTCTTAAATCCCTTAAACGTATATCATTTCTGAACACTGTGATCTAAAATTTAGTCAAAGTCCACCGTTCTAGATCGACACATCCCAGTGTTATACTTTCACAAGGGAAGTACAGGGGCACTGCCATTCATAAACTCATGAACAAAATACTGGTTGATGGGCTGCATCTTACTTGCAGAATAAGTGAGCACGTGTACAGTTGGCTTCCCTTCCCTGACTTAATTTTACAATCCATTCTCCTTTGATGCCTACTTATCTCAGTCTGACTGCCACAACTCTGCTTTTTGTTTTTATCCAGCCTACAGCTGGCCATACATGGCTGAACCAAAAAAATTGTCCCGATTCCCCCATCTATACATTTGTTGTGGATGTGGGAATCCTCCTGCTGTGTCCTTTCATTTTCAAAGCGGGCAGACTCCCACATCTGCTCGCTGTCAGAATTCACTGATCAGTGATGCAGCCTATTGGCTGCAGTGCTGATCAAATTGAAATTTTCCAGCCGTCCTGTTCATGAGAAGTCATTCAGTAGATCAAATTCTTATGAACGAGAGCAGCTATACATACATTGAATTTGGGCTAGTTCCTGCTTAACCAGGCAAATTTCGATCATGTATGGCCATCTTTAAGTGCATTCTATGCAGAACCCCCCCCCCCCCAATACTTACCTGAGCCCCATCTTGATCCAGTGTTTTTTGCAGGAGATCTTTGGCTCCACTAGGTCTCTCCATCTTCACTGGCTGAGACAGCACAATGAGCCAATCGGGAGAGAGCAGGGGGCAAGTCTGCGCTGCGCTCTGTGTGTGAATGGTCAGACAGCAGCGGCTCGAGAGCCTCCATAGCAGTCGGCTTGCTCTGGGGGCACTTGACAGGAAGGGGGGCAAAGCAGTGCTGGCGGGGGACCTGAGAAGAGGAGGATCGGGGATGCTCTGTGCAAAACTACTGCACAGAGCAGGTAAGTATAGTATGTTTTTGTTTTTTTTTTGTTTTGTTTTTTTTGAATCTGCCTTTTAATATAAGTTTACGTTTCCAGTGCTCTGGCCATGCCTGTGTAGAGAAGTCTATAGGGCTGTGTCCTAGGCATCTTTGGCCTTCAGCTGGGCATACACTAATAGAATTGTGTTCAACATTTTTCATTTTAAGAATGTTCATTTTTACAATCATTCGTGGATTCAAAATTTTTGTTTTTGTACTGCAGTGACAAGAAAATTTGAAGGAGCAGGATGGAAAGTTTTTTGTTTTGTTTTTTTTTGTTTTTGTTTTTGTTTTTTTTTGGATGTACACATTTCTTTCAGTGTATGTGGTTTTCTTTTGGTAAAGTCCATTACAAATTTTTAGTCTAAATTCTACTAGCGTATACTCAACCTTAGGAAATTTGCGCATTAGAAGTTTATGGGGCTGTAATGTACAAGAGTGGCCAGGACTCAGATTACTTGTGGCACTGAATCTAAACGAAGAGTGGAGCCTCAGCCCTTGGGTCAGGGTAGAGGATGCAGCTGGGGAGTGAGAATGTTGGGTCACAGACTATAAATGAGTGTTAGAATTCCATATCCCAAGATGTTTTGGGTCAGCAACCCAAAAAGCATTAAAGCTAAAGCATTAGTATGACAATGATGTCTTTGGCATTCTGAAAAGGAGAGGTCAGCAATGGCAGCCACAATGATTCTCACTTGACAGAGTCCCTTCAAGTTGTTCTGTGCAAGTGTCAGAGGTTTTACCACCACCCAGAGTTAATGGATTCTTGCTTCTATATATTCTGTGTTTAAATATACCCTGTAATCATGTCAGGTGATTATCTTCCATTTTGAGCAGTCTAGTGAATGGTATTCCTTATACCATTGCTGATATTTTGCTGGATGTTCTTGAATAGGAGAGGTTCCCTATGTGGTTATCTGCTCTTACGTTGCAGCCAAGAGTGTGGAGCATTGTGCTTTTCACTAGAAGTCTTTTTACCTAAAGTGTCCCTGTGGGGAAACCCATTTACTGTTATGGGCTGATCCACCTGGAAGTCCTCACATTCGTTTCTCACATAGCAGATATTCTGATGAAGCTCCTTGTCTTCTGGCAATTAATTGTACACCTACAAACAAAGCACCTTAAAGTAGTCTTAGCTGACCTCGAATTTTTAGCCAACAAGTATGAATCCATAACAAAAGCTGCACAAGGTTTTATGTCTTAGGTCTGGTTAACGCCAATGCGTTTTTTAGTGCTTTTTGCTGAAACACATTACAGTCCATTTAACATGGTGTCCTATGGAATGCGCTCACATGTACATCTTTTTGAGCTGCTGTGTTTTTAGAAAGAGTCACGGAATTTTTTAAACACAAAACTTTGTGTTTTTGGTTCAAAAGACTTCAATGGAGATGCTGCAGAAAACACATGTAGTACATTTTGTTATGCTTTATTTTTTGTTTTCGTTGATCTGCCTAGTAACAAGTTGCCTCCATCAAAAAAGCATAAAGAACGCATTAAAAAAACTGTCAAAAACATGCATGCAAAATGCAATGCAAAAAGCACTGCAGAAATGGACAAAACGCACACTGCATTGGTATGAACCAGGTCTAAAAGGAAAAAGAAGGTAAATAAATGTCGAGCAGTTTGGATAACTTATAGATCATATTTCCACTTATCCGTTTATGGCATGTTTTGTATATCATTATAATTTTTAGTATCTGCCCAAAAGGCAAATATGTGTACTTCTGTTTAGCTAAACTTTGCATGGGCTTATTTCTAAACCTTTTTCTATTTGAACAGTTAATACTGTTAAAACATTATCTTGGGTTTGTTTTTATGTATGTATACAGGGGTGTGGAAATGTTTTAAAAAACTACTTGTCCAGGGACTAAATTGATGTCCCAATCTACTTGTCTCTCCTGACAATCTACCTGTCCTGATGGAAAAAAAAAAAATCAATGTTACCAAAACCGTATTTAAATCTGCTTTAAGTAATGTCTGGGACTTTTAACAACAAAAGGGACTTTATGGCGACTTAAACGTTTAATATTTTTCTCATTGCACTGTATATCTCCTCCTCCCCTCCCTGCCTGTCTCCAGCACCACACCTGGGGACTAGCAGGGAGGGGAGAGACCTTGCAGTGTAATGTGCACCGATTGGGTGCTCATTGGGAAAGGGGAGTGCCGGGCTTATCCTTTATCCCTTTCACTGCCAAAGCTGTTTTTTCGTTTTTTGCACATGTTTAAAAAATAATTTAAGGCCTGAAGATTACACAAAACCCCCCACACATTCTATATTTTCTGAAATGCGAGACCCTAGAGAATAAAATAGCGGTAGTTACAATTTTTTATGTCACACGATATTATCTCAAAAGTCTAGGAAATTAAAAATTTCAGTAAAAAATACACTTGGTTACACTAGTCGCAAGTTAATTTTAGGGCACAAAAGCAATAAATTATCCAATTTTTCTGTAAAATATTAGAGACATGGTTGCAATGAGTAAATGGATATCCTACAAACACGTAGGGTGGAGCTACGGCTTATGACGTCATCATGCCAAGCACCACGGCCATTTTGTCAGTTGGAAACTTTACTGATTTTACATGCTGATTTTTTTCTTCTGTTTGTAAGTGCAATATTCTTATTAAATTCTGATTAATTTAAATACACTATGAGGAGCCTTTGTTCTTTTCGTATACATTCCATTATCTCTGAGGTATAACACTGGATCTTTGCCATCGAGTTACCAGTTGTGGAATTGTCTTTGGTGGAGAAGATTCATTTAGGATCCATTACATCGACTGATTCCCTATACTTGCTGTTTTTGACCGCATGAACTGTGGTCATATCCTATGGTATGAGGCTGTGAGTGGTGACGGTGGAGGATCCTCTTTTTTTTTTTTCCTTTTTGGCGGCACATCACCTTTCCAAAGATATGGGCTTTATATAAAATATAGCCACATTTTATGGACTCTAATTTATTGCCATATTACAATTTTTGTAAGAGCAGTGTGAATGAGCGCTACATATTGGTTTTTGTAATTATTTTATATGCTGCCTGCATTTCTGTGTTGGCTTCTTTTTCACTGTATATGTTGCATTTAGCCCAGGTATATATCTTATTACAAACATTAGTACCCTATATTTTCTATAGATGAGGCTTTTAAAGCCCCTTATAGGTCATCATTTTAGCGTTGCGGAGGAAGTCTGGTGCTAGAATTATTGCTCTCATTGCGTGCGCGGCGATTTTGTAACGTGTATCACAATTGTTGTTTTCATGTGTAGGCTCCCTAGCACTGTTACGTTGTATGTGTTAACATATGTGGGGGTGGGGGACCTTAAACATTTTTTTGGGGGGGTTATATGCTTGGGTGTAATTTTTAGTTTTTTAAAAATAAAAAAACTTTTTTTTACTTAACTTTTTTTTTTTTAATCGCATAGAGGACAAAAAGTCCCCATATGATGATTTTTGGTGACAGGTTCTCTTTTTGGATATATCCATGGTCTATAAGACCCCCAATGTCTCCTCTATGCTCCACTGAATGTAATGCAATGCACATTGCACTGCATTACATTGTTTAACAGGGACCCGGAAGTGACATCACATCACTTTCAGGTTAGGACAAGGGGAGGGGAGTAGATGTCTGCTCTCCTCCCTCCTCTATACCCTCAGGCAGCCACTGACTGGTCCCGGGCCTGCAGATGGGCAAACGGAGCCTGGGAGACAGCAAACGGGAAGGTGGAGGCTGGCACCGTAGTGGGCTATGTTGAAACAATCGGGCGGCAGCGCTGCTGCCTGAATGCTTCCACCTGACAGGTGAGCACTGCTGCTTGCCCACAGCAGGGCTACAGGTAAAAAAAAAAAAAATTACCTGCCCAGCGCCCAGAACTACATGTCCCGGGCATCAAGCGATATAAATTGCACATCCCTGGTATGTGTGTTCATATATAGTTTTATGTATTTATGTGCATCACCTTTTTACCATAAACCTTTAACATAAGTTTCAGGTCTCTGGGAACCCCTGTTAAAATACATTTTTCAGGGGTCAATGGAAAAATGCCCCCTACGTTGCTGGTCAGATGGAGGAATGCCTCTCTAAAGTGATGCTCAGAATGCCACCAGTACAAACAGTTAAAAAGATCATTGGTGTCAACTCTCTGGCTCTGCTGAGTGACATTAGAACTGGAACCATGCAGGCACCATCACATGGGAAGTCATTAATGCACAGCTCATGGAACCCTAACAAACTCTAGAGGAACCCTAGGTTTCCACTGAACCTTGGTTGAGAATGGCTGGTGTAGATGTACATTTTATGAATGACAGAAGAGCACCTTTGGGTTAGCTAAGGAGACAGCACAGCAGAGCACTTTACTTTGTAGCTCCATTTGTTTCATTGAAACATCAGATTCTGACCTCTGATTAGGATGATTTGCTGCTACGATGGGGGAGTTCAGCTAGCAACAGACTTTTTTTCAGCATGTGTGAACGTGACACAAGGTTTCACATATCAGGCCTCCATTGGTTTGTTTCCAAGGGAGATTCCACTCGCCTTCTGTACCATGATCTGCATGAGGTGTCTTTAACTAAACGAACAACCGACCTCGTATTTTATAAGCTGCAGTTAGCCCAGGCAAGGTAAAGCTTCTTACTGTGTTTTCAATTTACTATAGATACATAATTTAAACTCTTGGCAAAATACTTTTCTTCTGATAATTCTGCCATTCTTTCCAAACATGTCCCTTGTGAAAGAATTCTTTGTCTCCAGCAATTAAGCAAAAGCATTTTCCTTTTGCAACACTTCTGAGATGAACCCAAGGCACTGGAAAATAATTTTGCAAGTTTAGCTTTTTATCAGTGTATATAGAACAGACCACAGATAAACCACAAACCGCATCTTTTTCCTCCACCACTGAAGACTTCTGTGCTTTTTTTTTTTTTTTTCCTACATGTCGTCCTCTGTCATGAGGTTATTTGTATAACTTTTAGCAACTGAAATAAATGAATTGGTTCTTCGGTAAATAGGAACACCCTCAAAATTTTGGCAGTCTTCACTCTTTAATGTTCTCACATTTCTAGGTATAAATGTGTCTAACATGCCTTTTTTAATTCTTTTTTTTTTTTTCACTTGTAGTATTAAAAGGAAAAAAAGAATATACATGTACCAGAGTACAAACAAGATCAGAAAATACAATTCCATAGTAATGGTATCTTAAGGACAGCAATACCTTGAATGCTTACAATTTATCTTCATAGATAATAAAGGAAAGTATAGGATATACAAAATATCATGTAAGGTTTTAACAACATGTAAGTATATACTCTTTGTGTGAAATCTTAGTCTCTCTCAAATGTAGTGGTCAAATTATAGGATATTATCAATTATAATAGACAAGTTGTCATGTAAAACTAAAATAAACGAATATTTAAAGCGTAAAAGGGAAGGGAAGAAAGACCAGAAGATTTCTAAAGGATACTCAGGAGGGAATCAGAGAGCAAGCCTAGAGAGTGGTCAGGGCTGAACAGATGGCTCTTATAAGGATAGAGTCAAATGACCATGGAATAGGTGTGTACTCATCTATGGGGTTGAGCGAAGGAGTTTTGTAGGTTACTGAGCATCGAGAATCTGTTAACCAAGGGTGGCGATGCTTGGAGAATTTAGAGATGGATAGGTGTGTTTTAGCGAAAAAGAATTCCATATGGCATTGAAATAAACATTTGCAGTGTAGGAGGATTAGGGTTCTTCCATGTACGTGCTAGAGAAAGATGTGCTGCTATCAGGGATGCACAGCACGAGGACCAGGTGGGATCTGAGAGAGGCTGCGGGGCTGCTTGATGGTGTATGCAGAGCATGACTCTTGTTCCCAGGGAGCTGTGAAGGTGAGTGTCTTATCTCTTGCCAGGGTGGGGGGTTGCCAGTTTTTTTCGGGGGGAGGTGGTAGTGGAAGGCGCTCTCAGGTGGTGGTGTGCGGGGGACTGGGGTGTTGTTGGTCAATGTCAGGCTCTCTACCTGGGGAAGGGGGGTGTTGGCTGGTGTCAGGGTCTCTCCATGGGGGTTGTGTTGCCTAGGGCAGCACAAAACTTAAATACACCACTGGCTGCTATCAGTATGTGTGTGACCATTGGGTGATGTGTGGACGGCCATGCATTTAATCCCAGTCCAAAAAGAGCCATCTGCCAAGTCAGAGATTTTTAGATCCGAAGTCTCATGGAGGAGCATGGATATAGAGTCCCAGAAGGATTTCAGATATGGACAGTCCCACCAGATGTGAAAGATGGATCCTTCTTGGCTGCAGTTCTTCCAGCATGCGGAGGACATGGTAGTGTAAATTTGTGCCAACCTTTTTGGAATGTAATACCATTGGTAGTATATCTTCGTTGTTGTCTCCCAATGGGTCATATTTCTGGAGAAGACAGTAGTGGAGTGTATAGCATGGTACCAAGTGGAAGAGGGTAGGGTGATATTCGGGGTTCATTCCCAGAAATCTATTGCAGAAGATTTGAAATCGACGTTCGGTATTACAAGAAGGTTGTATATGTAGGAGATGCCTTTAACTTTATTATTTGATGTGGAGCAGAATGTGATAAGGTCCCTGGTGATGGTTGTATTAGAGATAGGTATTTGACACTTGACAATGAAGGCCTTGAGAATGTTGAAGAATTGATTTCCATGTTAAGATAGTTGTATTCACTGTAGCTAGATATGAGTGCAGAAGGTGATGGTTAAGCCATAAAGCTCTGAGGAGTAGCTTAGGTGTAGTAGGCATGGAAGAGGATTCAATTTGTAGCCATGGGGTTGGGTGCTCCAGATGAACACCATAGCTTGGTTTGGTCCAGTAGAACTGATTTATAGTATAGCATAATGTCCGGAGCTCCCAGTCCTGCATAGCTTTTAGGAAGGTACATAACAGAGACTTTTATACATGGTTTTCCAGAGGCCCATATGAAGTTGTTCATAACTCACTGTAATTTGGAGATTTCTTGAGAGAAGATGGGCAAGGGTATCGTCCTAAAAAAGTATAGGTGGTGTCGTAACAGGAACATTTTTGCTAATGCTATACGTCCAGCTCAATAACATGCCTTTAATTTTTAATTCTTAAAAATTCATGCAATAGTACAGATATGATGTGACACCAAATGTTGTTTTCTATAAGGAGTGTTATGTTTTGCTGTGTTGTAGGAAACTAATAATTGTTCTTTACAGACCTATAAACAGCAGAATTTTAACAGCTGGCGCAATAGATAAGAATCCCCAAATGGTTCAGAATCCCACAACTCCAGTAAAGTCTTTTGTTGAAAAATTAAAGTAGCATGCACGTGCCAGCTATTGTACAAACTACTCAGGAGAGGTCCCTAAAATCAACTGCCTTTTTGGGGTGACAGCATTGATTTAGCTGATGCAAAACAGCACAGTTTATTGGCTATAAAGCTCTTTATACATGATCAATTTGTTTAGAAGCATCTGGCTATAACAAGGGTAGGGAAATAACTGGCATAGACCTACACTCTTAAGTGCACTTGAAACAATCAAGACATGTGTTGCAAATGCCAGTTTTATTTCGTTTTTCATAATAGAGATAACAGCTGGAAAAACTTCAAACATGCATTTCAGCCTAAGATTTTGGTGTTGATTTGTGTTTGCTTTTGAACAGCCTTACTTTCTTCTGTTGAGTATCACAGCTTTGTAGTAGTTTCATTCCCTAAAGTGTTACTAAACTCAGGACACTCAATTCTGGTCTTCCACAGTACACAGAAGCAATTATTCTAGTAAATATAAACTGCTAAATATCTTTTCTCTTCAGCAGTATTTAGCAGTCTTTTGAGTTCTTTCAGTGTCCAGTTGTGCACTAGTTAATCTTGTGGGGGGAGTTTTCATTCTCCGCTTACTGTTCTATGAGGCTGCATGACCCTTGACCCTCTGAACAGAACTGATTGGCCCTGTGCTGATCACATACACTCCCAAAATAAAAAAATAAATAATAAAACGCTCTACACATGTTCAGTTTGGTGTGTATTGCTAGAGTACCTCCTAGGGCTCTGTACTATCAGCAGATGGATTGGGGGCAGTGAAAGAAGGGTAGGATCTGAGAAGATAGGATCAAACAGCCTTTTTACACAATGCGGAGGATTAACCCCTTAGGTTCCACAATTATTATTATTATTACTACGAGTTTATATAGCGCCAAAGGGTTTGCTCAGCGCTGTACAATAGGGGGGGACAATACATGGCACAGTACAACAAAGACAGACAGCGTACGAGGGGTAAGAGGGCCCTACTCTTACGAGCTTACAATCTAGGAGGGAGGGGGTAAAGGTACAGTAGGAAGTGGCTGGGGGGGATGAAGTGGTAGGAGGAATGAGGGAGGATGGCCGTTAGGTGAGGGTGGGGTAGGCTTCCCTGAAGAGATGGGTTTTGAGGGAGCGCCTGAATGTGAATAGAGAGGGCGACAGTCTGATGGATTGGGGCAGTGAGTTCCAGAGGATGGGGGAGGACCTGGAGAAGTCCTGCAGTCGTGCATGGGAGGAGGAGACCAGGGAGCAGGATAGAAGGAGGTCCTGTGAGGAGCGAAGGGTACGGGTAGGGTGGTACCTGGTGATCAGATTGGTGAGGTAGTCAGGGGCAGTGTTGTGAACGGCTTTGTAGGTCAGGGTAAGGAGTTTAAATTTGATGCGTTGGGCAATCGGGAGCCAGTGGAGGGAGAGGCAGAGGGGGGTGGCAGAGGTGGAGCGGGTGGTAAGGTGGATGAGTCTGGCAGCTGAGTTCAGGATGGTCTGGAGCGGGGAGAGCCTGCACTTGGGTAGGCCAGTGAGGAGGGAGTTGCAGTAGTCAAGGCGTGAGATGATGAGGGAGTGTACTAGAAGTTTGGTGGTGTCTGGGGTGAGGAAGGAGCGGATCTTGGCAATGTTGCGAAGATGGAGCCTGCATGTGTTTGTGAGTGATTTGACATGCGGTTGGAGGGAGAGGTTCGCGTCAAGAATGACGCCAAGGACTTTGGCTTGCGGGGCGGAAGTGATAGTGGAGTTGTTGGTGATGATGGATAGGATGGGGGGGGGGGGGTGTGGGCAGGGGGAAAGACGAGAAGCTCGGTTTTGGAGAGGTTAATCTTGAGGAAATGTAGCGACATCCAGTCTGAGATGTCATTTAGGAGGTGAGTGATGCGGGCGGAGATAGTGGGGGTGAGGTGAGGGGTGGAGAGGTAGATTTGGGTGTCGTCAGCATAGAGGTGATAGTTGAAGCCGTGAGATTGTATGAGTTTGCCCAGGGAGGAGGTGTAGATGGAGAAGAGAAGGGGTCCAAGGACAGAGCCTTGGGGGACCCCAACAGAGAGGGGGAGGGAGGGGGAGGTGGCACCATTGTAGGTGACACTGAAGGAGCGTCGGGATAGGTAGGATGAGAACCAAGAGAGAGCAGCATCTCCGATGCCAAGGGAGAGTAGTTTATTAAGAAGGAGGGGGTGGTCAACTGTGTCGAAGGCCGCAGAGAGGTCCAGGAGAAGGAGGACAGAGTAGTCGCCCTTGGCTTTGGCGTTGAGTAGGTCGTTAGTGATTTTGAGGAGGGCGGTTTCAGTGGAGTGTAGGGGACGGAAGCCGGACTGTAGAGGGTCAAGGAGGTTATTGTCAGTAAGGTGGGAGCTTAGGCGATCGTAGACTAAGCGTTCAAGGAGCTTGGAGGTGAGTGGCAGCAGGGAGATGGGTCTGAGGTTGTTGGGGTCCGCGGGATCCAGGGAGGGCTTTTTGAGGATGGGGGTGATATGCGCGTGCTTTAGGGGGGAGGGGAATACGCCAGTAGAGAGGGAGAGATTGAAGATGTGGGTGAGGGAGCGGATGAGGGAAGAGGGGGGTGACCGGAGGAGTTGAGAGGGGATAGGGTCCAGGGGGCAGGTAGTGAGGCGGGCTTTTGAGTGGACTTTGGCGACTTCCTCAGTAGTGACAGGGCTGAGGGAGTGCAGTGCGGGGGGGGTTATGGTGGGCGGGGCATTGGGAGAGGAGGGGGGCAGTGCGGTTGTGAGGGCAGAGGAGGGGGGAGATGAAGGGGTGACGGGGGCGAGGAGGCTAGGTGGGGAGGTAGATTGCAGTGGGATTACAATGGGATTACAATTCCCATTGTGGGATTACAATGGGAATGCTTTACATATAAAGACTGGTTTTACTGTTGTGGGTTTAGTAACACTTTAATTGAGTTCTGTGGCCACAGCATACACGTTTATTTTATAACATCAGCGTTGTAATAATACAAACAATTGTTAAAATTGTAAATCAAATATACTGTAAGTTTACTTGAAAAATGTTTTATGTTGTAAATTCTGCCTGTCTGCTGGCCATCGCTTTCTTCTTCCTGGATTCCCTGCATGCTTTGTAGCTTCCCCTTTGCTGTTTACTTAAGGACTACATATCCCATAGTACTTTGCTGACTGCCTCAGAGATTCTTTTACTTGTCCTATCAACAGGGCATAGTGAATACATGTCAAAGAATTCAGGGAAGCAAATGCATGTGACAAACCTCAAGATCATCTCAACTGTAGGCTGGAAAGAAGTAATTGAAATTCAATGTGGAAATGAATATATGAATTTATGGTTTGAACATAGATAAACTTTAAAAGAGAAGTATGGCCAAAGCTTTTTAGGCCATACTTATTTTGTGGGTACCACTTGTGCTCTCCTGTGACGCAGAGTCCGCATACAACGGGCTAAAATCTGATGTCACAGAGCTGCTCCAGATTCTGGAAGGATCCTGACAATTTCGGGATCCACCCAGATTCCTGATTGGCAGCTCATTCAGCCTCTCAGCACATCGCTGAGAGCCTGAGCCATCCGATCCCATCCCTCTCCTGCCTGGTGCTCCAGTGAGAGCTGGAAGCGCTGAGCAGAGAGCGGTGACTAACAGTCATCACTCTCTACTAAGAGAAGACCGAGCAGTAATGTGATTGCTCATTTATCATGCATGGGCTACTTTCACAAAATGCATTTTTGCCACATATTCAATGAGTTTGTGGTACGATTTTTATACAGGACATGTCTCAAAAACAACACTGAAAATACAACGTGGGCATGTTTTTGCTGCATTTCCATTGATTTCAATGGGGAGATTTTTGGTGCGTTTTTTGTAGTTTTTTTTTTTTTTTTTTTTTTTTTTTTAATACCTCACCAAACCTGCAACAAAAATGCAGCAAACAGGATTTAAAGAGTATGCCGCAGAATAATGTGAAGAGTTCCATACATGGACACATGTTTTTCTTCTGCTTTTGTAACGCAAAACCTGAAGAAAAACGAATTGGTGTGAAAGCGGCCTTAGAGCTTGGCAGGGGACACCCTTTTTTTTTTTTTCCACACATTTCTCCATAATAAGAGAACTACACATACTGGAATAAAAGATTTGCACACTGGGCTTTTTCATATGAAATCAAGTCCTACTATGATTCATTTATTCACTAAATAATCCTTTCTTTTCTGTGCGTTTTTTTTATTTTTTTCTGAAGCAGTTTATTGGTCAGCAACAACTGCTTCCCTCAGTGTCACGATCTGTAGAACTTCCTTTCTTTACTGGAAGAGGCAAACCACTCTCTCTTCTAGCAGACCATTCAAATATGACTTCCAAAAAATATACAGGAACTAAAGCAGTTTGCTTGCAGAGAAGGACCACAAGTCTTTTGTAGTTCTTTAGGTGAAGAATACAAATTCCACTGTTTACTAAACATAAGGGTTTTCACTTAATTATTGATCTGATTATTAAAATCATTTAATTATCATTTATATTGCAATGTAGATAATTTTTGGTGACTCAATTATGTACAAACCTGTTTGTTTTTTTTTTTTTGTTATGAAAATATTGCAAAGCGCTCATTAACCATTTGATGACCGGGCTATAGCCGAATGTAGGCTACAGTGCACCTCCTGCTTGCTCTGTGATTGCTGTGTCTGTCGGACACAGCTGATAATGGTAAAGAGCCAATCACAGCAACCCTTTACCCACGTGATCAGCTGTGGCTCAGCTACGTGATCCAATGACACAGCTGATCATGATGTAAACACAGTTGCCGGTTATTGGCTGCACTTTCCTCACGCTGTCAGTGTGAGGAGAGCCGGTAACCAGCATCTGTGAATGAGGACATCAGTGCAGTCCCAACAGTGTCCATCAGTGCCCATTGGTGCTGCATACTAGAGCAGCTTATCAGTGCAGCCTTTCAGTGCGGCATATCAGTGCAGCCTCATCAGGGAACATCAGTGAAGGAGAAAAATGACCTGTTTGCAAACTTTTATATCGGAAGCTAAGAAAAAAAATGATTAGTTTTTGGTCTTTTTTTGTTTGTTTAGTAAACTATAAAAAACCCAGTGGTGAATAAATAGAAAATCTCTTCCTGTCTCAAAAAAAATTTATCAAAATTTTGATTGGGTACAGTGCTCAAAGCTGAAAATTGGCCTGGGCAGGAAGGGGATGAAAGTGCCCAGTAGGCAAGTGGTTAAAGTGATATTAAAGGTTCTGTTTTTTATTTTTTTTTTAAAAAAACAACAAACAAGTGATACATACCTGCTGTGTGCAATGGTTTGGCACAAAACAACCCCGATCCTCCTCCTTCTCGGGTCCCTGCTTGCTATGGGGTACTGGTGCATGCTTGCTCCTGAGCCCCTCTTTATGTCCATAAGGCACACAGAGCCGCAGCTTGGCCCTGACCTCCACTCTCTCCTCATTGGCTCACAGGCTGTGATTGACAGCAGTGGGAGCCAGTGGCTCCTACTGCTGTATCTCTGCTAATGAGGAGAGAGACCCGGGGCAGCTGAGGCTCCCGTACATGTTGCTGGATCAAGAGGGGGCTTGGGTAAGTATTGGGGGTCGGGAAGAAGCAGCACAGACAGTTTATCTTATAGAATGGATGAAGGTGAAAAACTTACAGCCTATACAACCACTTTAAATGGACACTACTTGAAAAACATATTTGTTTAGAATATATTTTTTTAATTTAAATTCTTTAGCAAAAGAAATGAGTATGTAAAATAAGAGCAAGGCAACTCAAACACAGCTCAGGAATCAGATCGTGGTCCACAAATACATCCAAACATAAAAGGTTCAGGAAGTCGAAGACCACTGATGGAGATATCAAAACCTAGGTTAGGAATGATTTACAAAGGAAACAAAGATGGAGGTGAACCTCCATAAGAACCAAACAAGATTCCCACGCTGGCTGCCTGCTGGAGATCCAAACCCACTGTCATTTTTACCAAAAAGATTTTTTTTTAATTTCTAAAAAGAATGTGTGTATAGAAAATTATAGATAATTTCAGATAAAGAAAGAAGAAAGGAAAAATAGGAGGGGGGGGGGAGAATTGTTACAATGTGTATTCTTACTTCAAAATAGTACCTTCTATTGCTCTCAGCCGCATCCAGATCTGTAAAAATTCCTATTTTTTGCTACTGTGATCCAACTTCCTGTTAGAGGGTGAATATGTTAATTTTCCATGGCTCCCATTGTGTGTAGGAACATAGCCACCCTCTCTTGCTCACTCTTGAAATGGACTAGACTAGATCTGCTGAATGTTCAACAGTAAATCATTAAAGTGGAGGATTAGTCATCTGTGGCTCCTGGTTTTGGATATACAGTTTGGAAGAAAGTCTTAAATTTGTGGGCCTGCAGCAAGAAGAGATGGCTGTCTGTAATCTGATGTCACTCCCATGTAGACAGCACAAATTAGCCATTACATTCAATGCAGTTTGTTTTACCAGTGGAGTACCCTTTATTGTACAACTGTCATTTAATATAGGAAACCAGCTGTGAGGAGCCTGCAGTTTACACTCAGGAACGGCAAATACATCAAGTACACATAGGTTTAGGTAAGGGTACCGGTGATTTACACATTGGCGACTTTCCTTCTAAATGATGGAATGCATTATTCCTGCATGTAGCAAACAGTCAGATTCTTTGTTTCATCCTCTAACCATAATGGGCAAATTGCAATTGCATATTGAATGCTATCAGCAAAAGATACAACACTTTCCTGGTATACATTCTTACAGCAAAAGAATACTGCAAGAAAGGGGGCATTATCTTTTGTAATCAAAATACAAATGTTTTTCACCTTTTTATCTCCTTTTTTGTTTGGTGATCACATGGCCAAACAGCCTGCGTTGCTTTGTTCTTCCCCTTAGTGAGGGGCATATCCATATAATGGGTGGGAAGAGGATAATCTGGTCTTCACAACTTGGTTAACACTTTGAACACCACTGCTGGTAAATTGCTTTAGGTGGGGTGAGAACAAGATTTTTAATTAATCAATTATGCAAAGGAGATGACCTCACACACACAGGGGAAGCATGTTCCCTGTCTGAGCTGCGTTCCGGCAGCTGTTGTGTTGACAGCAAGGCTCCTGTGGGATGCAGTTGTCAATCAACACAGCAGTGCCGGACAGGGGGCATGGCATCCAAACAGACTACAGGAAGTACAGGCACGCTATATGCAGGTACAGCGTCCTGTATCTCTGTTCAAAAAGCATAGGTAAGCAAAGTGACCACTTCAACACAGATGTACTTCCATGCTTGGAATGATCAGAAGGAAATGAGCAAAAGGGATAACTGCCAGTGGTTTCAGAAAAAATAAGGCTGTCAATAAAGAACAAATAAATCTACCCAAAACAACTTAGTTATAAAGACACATACATGTGATCTTCACTTTCCCTAGGGTTTTTAATTTTTTAAAGTACAAGTTGTATCATAAAGAAATGTGGATATAAGGTAAGCACTGATGTTTTCCCGAAGTGTAGTCTTCTATGACATGACTCCATGTGAGACTATAACAAAATCCTATGGATGTTCAGAATGATAAGCTGATGATATTAAGGTTAGTCCATAGTTAAGGTTCCGGCGGATAGAAAAACACTGACGTGCTGCTGCATCCAGGTGGAAAGTTAGTGTTACTAAACCCCAGACCCTGCATCCGCTCTGTTTGGTCTCCCACAGTACACACAACATGGAAATGCATTTTAGTAAATATAAACTGCTAAATACCTTTTCTCATCAGCAGTTAGAGCAGTCTTGTGACTTCAGCTGAACACCAGTTAAAGCTTGTAGGAGGAGTTTTCTTTATGCTCAAGGAGGATGCAAAACCTCTAACCTCTGTCTGGACAGTGCTGATTGGCCCTGTGCTGATCACGTGCACTTCCCCAAGAAAAAAAAAAACCTCTCTAGCAATACACACCAAACTGAGCATGTGAATGTGGCTTTTTACGCAATGCAGAGGGTTAACCCCTTAGGTTCCACAGTGAGTATAACAAGCATGCTTTACTGCATATACAGACTGATTTTACTGTTGTGGGTTTCGTAACACTTTAAGTCCACTTCAGGTAGGGAGATTTGGAGAAGGTATCAGAGGGAGATAGAAAGGGAAGAAGGTAAGGGATGGGAGGGGGTGGTAAAGGGAGGACACCTAAGACACTCAAACCAGGACTCTAAGGCTTGGCTCCTACAAATAGGAAAAGCTTGCCATAGGCATTGTACACATACCTGTGATTTTAATGTTTTAAGCTTTTTTGTTTAACTACCAATTGATTTATTTATAGTATGCACAGCAGTTGCTCAAAAGCTGCCACTCAAAAGCAAATTGAGGAAATCTCTGATTACTTTGTTTTGATTCTAATGAACTACATTACACACTGTTTTGGTTGTTTGAATAAATTGTATAAAATGTTAATGTCACACAAAAGAAAAGTCTCCATTATTGAGGAGAGATGAGCAGCCTGTTGCTAAAGAGAGATCCTGTCGGAGTTGTAGTTTTGTACCAGACTCTCGAGACAACTAGGCAAAGCTTTGACTACAAATTAGATACTGCCCTTCTTTTGTTCTCTGCTTAAGAAGCAAAATAGTTTATATGTAGGGATAGTTGATTCAAATGTGTAGCAGTGATGCTTTATAATTATGATGGCACCACAAAAAGAATGGTTTAATGATTTGCACATGACTTGTGTAAGCAGCATAAAAGAACATAATTATTATTTAACTCATGGCGTGTACAGGATAACCTCATGAAAGTGTTTTTTTTTTTTTCTTAAACTTCACTAAGAAAAATTTAAATTTCAAGTTAAGTAAATACTTGCGTGTCATAATTTCCTCCTTTTACATTTTTTCTAAATTTTCTTGCTGATACTAATCATGACTACCAGTGTGAACTTGTGTTTAGAGCAGCTTCTTTCACTTGATGCATGTCAGATAACTTTAGTGTTTCCACACTAAACAAACTGCCGATATTGACATGTAAGCAATGTCCCTGCCTAACATGCTGTGATTGCAGAATTAAAGGATAACTTCACTTAAAAAAAAAAATATAAATAAATATATGCACATTTGTCTTGCAGGTATAACAAAAAAAAATATTTTTTTCTTTTTTTTTTTTCTTTTTTTGTTCAGGACCTATAAAACATCGCACCTCAGCACATCTTGGGTGTAATGCCACAGTCCTGCAGACTGTCTGTGCATCTGTCTACCCATACCTCCAATTTGGGCAGGCAGTTACACTCTGACAGGAAGCTCAATGAACTACCTAGAGCGTTGAGAACTACAAGCCAACAGTTGCAAATGCTGTCTGCACTTGTAGTTTTCCCATTCACAGAACACAGTTTTTTAAAGTTTGAGACAGCAATCGGGGGGGGGGGGGAGAAAATCCCCCTCTAGCTGTCAAAAGGGGGACTCTGGTATGGGTGTAACATGTTGCAAAAGGTGAACTTATCCTTTAAGGAAGGAACTTCATTATTTTAATAAGTGAAAGAATAACTGAACACTCCTTCTGCAGATAAAGAGTACTTTTTAAAAACATTTGGTGTAAGCTCTTGGTACAGGACATCTTGCTCTGGAAAAAGATGGCTTACAGTCCTACTGGGATGGGTAAATAAAGGGCACTTGAAGCAAAGTGCTTAGCCGAGGTATAGAATTAATATTGAATAAATATCGATTGGTCCAGCAGTTTAGCAGAGATCACATGGGCAAAATACTTTTGCTCTTTAGGATACCTAGGATTTTGATTTAACACTTTCAGTAGCCCAAAAAAGTACAGTTTTTCCAGGAAAAGTACTTAAAGGATAAGTTCACCAGTTTTGCAGGTAAAAAAAGAATGCACATTTATTATTTTTGTCTGCAGGAGCCTGGAAAGCATTGCACCAGTGATCATTAGACCACTGATGCCATGCAGGTCTCCTACAGACCTGTCAGAATATCTGCTTGCCGTACGGGACGTATTGTTAAGCGGATATACGGAAGGGAAGCTTCAATGAACTACCACAGCACTCTTCAGTGCCTTGGTAGTTCATTGAAAACTACAAGCCCACAGCCACTAAGACTGCCGGGACTTGTAGGCACTGATTCACAGAACTCTGTTTCAAATCTGACAGACAGTACATGGAAGCTTCTCCACCTTAAAACCGGGTGGAACATGTAACATGTTCCCAAAGGTGAACTTATCCTTTTAAGCCTTTCTCTGTTTTTTCCATCCCAGCAAGACTAACTTTTAATTAACATACACATGTCTACTCGCTTGTAGGTTTATTAAGAGCTGTCTATGAGCTGGGAAGATGTGCTTTGCTTTCCTATATTCAGCCCTTGGGGCACTATTTCTTCCACTGACACCGGAAATGAACAACAACGAGGCACTATTTCTCCCACTGACACCAATGATGGTGCATTATTCCTTCCCCTAATACCAATGATGGAGCAATATTCCTTCCACTAATACCAGTGATGGGACATAGTTTACCTCCATTGACATCAAGGCATTTCCTACTCACACTGGCAGACTGTGACCCTAAAATCTGAAGAACCATAAACTGGCCCTTTGTTTAGAAAGTTTGAAGACCCCTGTGTTACTGTATATGTCATTGCAAATCTAAAACATATGCAGAACATTATTGCATTGTGTGTACAGTACATGTTTTATATTTCAAATATCACTGCAAATGCAGAAACATTTGCCGAATTTTGTATTTTATAGTATTTTGTCAAGACATACAGTTAAATGAACCATACAATCTGCTTTTAGTTAACATACTGATAGTAAATAGTAGAGTTCTTTTTAAGTGTTGGTAATCTGAGTGGATACACTGTGAATAGTGAAAGTGTTAACAGGGCTTGTATTATACTGACGTATTCAGGATTAGTTTGGAGTCTATTAATCTTCATAACCAGTATCCCATGGAACCCCTCTTCATACAGATCCATGAGAAGCTCCCTTGTGTCAACACTGATTTGCTCTTTGATGACTGATGGTTTTATAGATGGTAAACAAAGGTGTTCTGTTTGTACACTTTGTACACTTGAGGAAATTCTGCATCCCTAAATACTATTATTTCAGATGATTTAAGATTACAGTTCTTCACTTTTTTTTTTTTGTTCAAAGTTCTAACATTACAAACTGGTTTACTCTACTAGGATGCACATCTCTCTAAAAAAAAAATAAAAAATAAAAAAAAAAAAAGCCTCAGCCCACCTTTCAGCTAGTTTACTGTACTAATGTGCATCACTAATGAGATCAAGCACCACTCAGGAAATGCTGATTTAAGTCAACGCCGCCACCAATATGTTTTTTTTTTAATTAAATTTTCTTAATCATTCGTTAAGGTACACAGGAGCAGTGGAATTCAGGAGTTATACTGCTGCCTTTAGGAGCATTTGGATACTGGAAAACTCAAAAGCTGTCCCAAGTGTAATCTTATTGGCTGCCTTTGTTGCTTGTTTAGTGCTAGTGTCCTAGGAGGATTGACATCTTTATTTTTTTTGCAGACCCATATTTCTACATAATTTTTCTTTTAGCAATTTTAATTCATTCAGAATTTGTTATGCTGCTAAGCTAGAATTTATTGTAGTGTTATCCAGATTGGCTGATCCTTGGCGTCACCTTGGAGGCTGTAGCTGGAACCCCCTACACTTCGAATTGTGGGACTAGCCTTTAATGTGCTCTTTGGGCACTGGACTCTACTTATGGTGCTCTTGCAGCACCTAGTGTAGTTGTTGTGCTCTCTAATTACCTAGTGTTGGCCACATAGTGCTTTACAGGTTCAAGGCCATGACACTGGCTCTGGTGTGATCCTGATCCCTGAAGACCCCTTAGGGAGTATATTTGCAGTAGGGGAAAGCTTGCCTGGAATGTGATGTGTTCACATGGTTCTGCATGTGGCACTCTCGGATACTTGGCTACTGTGCTTGTTACATAATTACATAGTTAGTCTGGCTGAGAAAAAGGCAAAAGTCCATCCAGTTCAACCATTAAAAAAAAAAGTTATAATCCTATACCCACAGTTGATCCAGAAGAAGGCAAAAAAACCCCAACAAAGCATGATCCAATTTGCTCCTACCGGGAAAAAAATTCCTTCCTGATCCCCCGAGAGGCAATCAGATATTCCCTGGATCAACTTTACCTATAAATGTTAGTATCCAGTTATATTCTGTATATCTAAGAATCCAGGCCTTTTTTAAAGCAATCCACTGAGCTGGCCAGAACCAACTCTTGAGGGAGTCTATTCCACATTTTCACAGCTCTCACTGTGAAGAAACCTTTCCGTGTTTGATTAAATTCCTTTTCCTCCAGACGTAAAGAATGCCCCCTTGTCCTCTGTGATGACCTCAGGGTGAATAGCACTACACCTAGTTCACTGTATGGACCACTGATGTATTTATACGTTGATCATATCCCCCCTTAATCTCCTCTTCTCAATAGAGAATAAATTCAGTTCCTCAAATCTTTCTTCATAGCTGAGCTCCTCCATGCCTCTTATCAGTTTGGTTGCCCTTCTCTGCACTTTCTCCAGTTCCACACAGAATGTCCATGCCTGCAAGTATAGTATGTCTGGGTGCTCTGCCCCTTCCACCTGTTTAAAGTGAGGTAGTTTCCTGCCACTGCTCTACTTTCAAAGGTCATGGTTTTGCCTTAACTGTTGTCTAATAGTGACTTCCTCACCCCTGGTCCCATAACCCCCTTGCTTCCACAGTTGTGAGTACCCCAGGTACTTCTGATATGTTTTACTTTGCCATAATTGTACTAAGTATGTTGAATCCTAAGTGCAAAGGCAGTGGTCCAGAGGTCTTTCTATCTCATGATACCTTAGCTCTGGGATGGCCTGGAGTGTTCCTCCCGGAGGACCTGACACCAATAGCTTGAATGGATGTCCCCTGCTTGAGCACACTCATTTCTTGGAGTTTCTCTAGATCTGTGTGGCTCTGCTCTATCTATGAAGGCAAAATCTCTGCTGTGACAGCTGTCTCAGAATGCCATTTCCTGTGCCATGGCTGTTGCAACAACAGGAAAGTCAGAGACAATAAGCAGCAGGTGAGACAGGAGTTACACTATTCCTTTTTTGGTTAAATTTGTGCCTGTGCAACCTTAATCTGCTGACATACCTCCTAGGCGTCAAGATGGTGTATCAGTTGTTGGCACATTGCGTACATGTTTGAAAACTGTATTTCCATCTATTTACTCCCAGACTCCAAAAACAAGAAAATATTCTGGGGATGAAAGAAGAAAGCACAACAGGACTTTAAATGTGCCCCAATAGGAACATCCAACAAAGAAACAATTAAAATATACAATTTTTTATTACAATGATCAAAAAGTTAAAATCGTGCACCAGAGTCTGTTCAATCGCCATATCATTACAAAAGTTCAGCATTGCAATTACTACGTGGCGTAAAGGGTCAAGGCTGGTTTTGATTTTGGCTTTACATTGGAAAACAATTGAAAATCCTTAGGATGCTGTGTGGCAGCTTGGTTGCTTTTTCTTTTCTGTGCAAAAGATTCTAAAGGTTGTAATTAAAAAAAAAAAAAAATGTTATACTTACCTGCTCTGTGCAATGGTTTTGCACAGAGCATCCCCTAACCTCTTCTTTTTGGGTCCCCCAAAGGTGGTCCTGCCTTCTCCCCACTGCTGAGTGCCCCCAATAACAAGCTGCTTGCTATGGGGGCACCCAAGACATCTCGCTCCCAAGCAAGCAACATTTGTGTGAAAGGACACCGTCTGTTCAAACACAGAGCTCAGCCCTGCAACCCCCCCGCTCTCTTCTCATTGGCTCACTGGCTGTACCAATGGCTCCCAGTGTTGGATCAATGAGGAGAGAGCAACCTGGGAGAGTCGATGCTCTCATGCGCATCGCTGGATTGATGGGGCTCAGGTAAGTATAAGGAGGGGGGGGATGGTTGAGGGGAGCTGAACACAAAAGGTTTTTTTTTTTTTACCTTAATACATATGCCTTTAGAATCACTTTAAGGTTTTGTGAATTGTCTGTAGATCAACTCCTTGAATCTCTGGCACTTTCTTGTTTTGATGTATGTGTTTTGTCAGCGCTGTGGAATTGGCTATACTGACAACTACAAAACAAGATTGAACATGTGGCTGCTATAAGATTTCTAGACCTGTATTACCTGTTTACCTTTAGATATTGGAGTATATTGAGATACATGTGTACTTTGTGGAACATCTACATGGGATACACTCTGGGCCTAAACCAACCCATCTCACTTTTCCCAATCATGTCGTCATGTTTTCAGGCGATATCCAACTCATTACAGTTACACGCAAATAAAATGTGAACTTACCACAAGCTTCAATATCTTTAAGTTATAGATAGCCTTGATCAGTGAAGACTGTCCTTGCTTGGTTTCAGGCTGACTCTACACAGAGTCATATAAAAAAAAAAAGGTCAGAGTTTGTCCAGATGCTCTTAGTTAAAAACTCATATCTACGGTGAATTATAGGAGGCTCAGGTGAAGGGAAATTGAGTCATTTTGCTTTTCTTTAAGTACAGAAAAGTGGAGCTCCAGCACCATGGTCAAGGTAAGTACCACTCGGTGGGGGGAGGTTCGTCTTAAGAGAGACCCTGTCACACCCAAATGGTCAAAGTGAGGGGTCTCTTTCAGATATCATCAGTGTTTGAGTAACAAATGAGCAACTTGAGTGTGTTTGTGTCTGTTTTCTTGTGTAACCATGGATAGTTTCCCCAAAGCTATGCCTTTTGTATGTGTGTATTAGAATATTTTGTCCAAATTATTGTGCGGATTGATCCAAACCTATACCACAGGCATGGGCATGAGCTACCCTGTATGGAGACATAACTACCGAATGACAGTATTTCAGATGTTTTCTAGTGTTTCTATATATATCCTATGGATTTGTACATCTGTTTAAGGAAATGTTATGAATGTCTCCTGTGTACGTTATGAAGAACATCCTGCTGTCAGAAGAGGATGGAAAGATGTATGTTGATTGTTGTATTTTGAATTGTAGTATTTGGTTTGTCTTGTTTTCTGTTTTTGTTTGTGCCTTTTATTAATAGCCATTCCTAATCACTATGGACATCTGCCACCCCCTGCCAACGATGGGCAACCTACTATATGTCTGCCACTGAGGAATTACAAGTCTTGGCATGATACCTCAGCTATAGGCTTAAAGTAATATTAAAGGTTGTTATTATTTTATTTACGTACACACGTCTTATATTTCCAGTCATGGCCAAAAATATTGGCGCCCCCACATTTCTGTCAGATAATGCACCATTTCGTCCAGAAAATTGTTGTCATTACAAATGTTTAGGTGAAACAAAAAGCCAAATCTGACACATTCCACACAAAACCCCAAAAATGGATTGGACAAAATTATTGGCACCTTCTCAAAATTGTAAGAAATAATTGCATTTCAAGTTTGTGATGCTCCTGTAATTTGTAACTAAACTCACCTGTATCAGTTAACAGGTGCTGACAATAAAGAAATCATACAGGCAACCAAAACTGACTCAGCCCTTCTGTTGTGTGTCTCTGTGTGCCAGATGGAGCATGGAGAAGAGAGTGAGCAGCAAATAATTAAGAACAAAAATTGTGCGAAAGCATGGACAATCTCAAGGTTACAAGTCCATCTCCAGAGATTATTATACAGGATTTATATAGCTCCAACAGTTTTCAACTTATGAAGGGAGACAATACAGTTCAATACAAGAGGGTTAGGAGGGCCCTGCTCCTTGGAGCTTACAATCTAAAAGGGAGGGCTGGTGGTACAAAAGTTAATAACTCTGGGGGATGAACTGATAGGAGAAATAAAAGATTTGGTTATTAGCTGAAGGCAGGATAGTCTTCCTTGAAGAGAGGTTTTCAGAGATCGCCTAAAAGTGGGCAGAGTAGGCGATAGTCGGATAGGTTGGGGTAGAGCGTTCCAGAGGATGGGTGAGGCTCTGGAGAAGTCCTGGAGATGAGCATGGGAGAGCAGAGGGTAGAGGGAGGAGTGGAGAGGACAATTTGGGTGATATTCAGAGACAAGATTGGTGACGTAATTTGGGGCAGAGTTATAAATGGCTTTATATGTTAATGTTTTGAATTTTATTCGTCAGGATGGCAGATATGAAACGGTTGGTAAGGTTGATGAGTCTAGCAGCAGCATTCATGACAGACTGAAGAGGGAATAGCCTGCGATTAGGTAGGCCAATGAGGAGGGCGTTACAATAGTCAAGGTGAGAGATAACAAGGGAAGTGAATAGGTTGCCACGGTTTCAGTGGTGAAAAATGGGCATATCTTGGATATGCTGCTGAGGTGAAGTCTACAAGATTTGGACAGTGATTGGATTTGGTCCTGAAAGGACAGATGGGAATCTAGGATTACACCTAGTACCCTGGCATGAGGGGAGGGACTATTGGTTTTATTATTGATCTTGATGGAGAAGTCGGGAGGGGGCACGGGCTGGAGGGAATAGTATGGGCTCTGTTTTAGAAAGATTTAGTTTGAGGAAGTGGAGTGACATCCATGCTTATATGTCTCTTAGTAGGTTAGTAATGCACAACAAGACTGAAGGGGTGAGGTGAGGCGTAGAAAGATAGATTTGTGTGTCGTCAGCATAGAGATGGTACTTGAAGCCATGAGAGTTGATCAAGTAACCTAGGGAGGCAGTGTAGCTGGAGAAGAGAAGGGGTCCAAGGACAGAACCTTGAGAGACCACTACAGAAGTGGAGAGGAGACAGAGTTATACGTAATGCTGAGGGAGTGCTGTGATAGGTAGGAGGAGAACCAGGAGAGAGCAGAGTCTCTGAGGCACAGAGAGTGGTGTTTTTTGAGGAGGAGGGGTTGGTCAACGGTATCAAAAGCCGCAAAGAGATCGCGTTTTAAGAGTATGGAGTGGTGGCCATTGGTTTTAGCACTTAGTAAATCATTAGTGAGTTTTGCATTTTCAGTGGAGTGGAGTGAGTGAAAGCCGGACTGTAAAGGGTCAAGAAAATTGTTGTCCATGAGGTAGAAGCTCAGGCGACTGTAGACTGAGTTCTAAGACCTTCGAGGTAAAGAGAGATGGGTCTTAAGTTGTTAAGGTTCGTGGGTTCTAGTGAGGTCTTTTTAAGTATGGGAGTGAACTGTGCATGCTTTAGAGGGGTGGGGAAGGTGCCAGTAGAGAGGGAGAGATAGAAGATGTGAGTGACGGAGCATAGGACAGAAGAAGAGGGTGACCATAGTAGTTGTGAGGGAACAGGATCAAGGGGGGAAGATGATGAGATGGACTTCTGAGAAACCGTTAGTGACCTCTTCAGTAGTAGCAAGGTCAAAAGAGGAAAGTGAGGGAGGTTTAGTATAAGGTATGCTAAGTGGGACAGATGTCTGTGTAGTGGAGATTTGAGGCTATTTTAGATCTGCCTGCATTTCTGCTCTAAAATATAGTTGAATAAAGGTGACTGTTAGTGTATACCTCTTCCACAACCACACTTACCAGGATTGGAAACCTAAATATATGCAATTTTAAATGAAATACAACCATTAAAATGTTTTTTTTTTTTAAATTAACGCATAAAAAAAACATTAAAATCATACACCATGATACATCAAATTAGGTGTGATAAACACATGTTTAGGGTTCCAAACTAATCGACAAGTTTCACAGAATAATTGCTTCTTCATGGTCCACGCCTCTATTGTGACAGATGATATGGCTATACAGGAATACCAAATAGAAAATCGAAACCAATATTATAACACATGAAGGTTTAACAAAATTATCAAGCAATGGCTCCCAGTGTCTAGAGGACAAGGAATTTGCTTGAGGAGTTTGGAGCCATAAATGTTGTCACACTGAAAACAATATGGCATTTGAGGTATCTTCATGTATGATTTTAATGTTTTTTTAATTATCAAAGTTTTTTTTTTTTTTCTATTTTACTGGTAGTCTTTCATATATCCACAGGAAGACACATTTAAAATCCTGTGTAAAAACCCTATCCCATTAAAATCTTATAGTATGCAATATCTTATCATAAAATTAGCAAGTTTGATGTCTAATATTTTTCCTCTGCACCCACATGTTTTTACAGAAAGATTGTATTTATGCACTGCATAGGATGGGAGTTATGATATATAACTTTTTCCCAGAATTTTGAGAATTGAAAGACACTTTTTTTTTTCTCTGGGATAGTAGAGACGTTTACACCTAGCCTGGACGCAGTTGGGATGTAGCAGCATAGTCTGGTGTTCAGTAGAAAAATTGGTGCACACAGAAGCTGGTGCACCTGTGCATAGTAACCAATCAGCTTATACCTTCAGCTTGTTCAGTTAGGCTTTGACAATAAAACATAGAAGCTGACTGGTTACTATGCACAACTTCACCATATTCTGTGTACACCAATTTTAGTAAATCTCCTCCACAGGATCCAAATGTGTGCAGGTTTACACACACCCACACACACATCATCATTTGGCCTTCCCTTCACACTGTATTGTTAAAAATGTTACACATATTCTGAATTAACAGAAGGGAAAACCTCCTGCGCTCAGAAGACCAGATCAGGCTTGTGTGGATAAGTCTCCATCAACCTATTCATGCAATCCAGCCAGGCAATGCTGTGCTGCCCCCTAAGGGCTGGGAAGGCCCAGAAAATCACTACAAGATAAGAAAAAGAAAGCCTTGCGCATTACCTCAGTGATTAGTATTTCATTAGTAAAATGTAACAGATGTTTACTCACAAATGCCAAAATTTACAAGCATGTCATAACCAATACTAGCCCATGGCCTGGAATAGCGCGGCACTGCAATGTGTTCCAGGCGCTACTTCCGGTTACGGAAGTATGTCATTTGTGGTTTGTGCTTCAGCGGCCATCTTGAGTTACATAATTTCTGACTACCTGAGTGGTCTCGAATGGGCAGCATTAATAGAGCGTGCTGGAGTCAATCTGGATTGGCAGCATCTCCTACTTGACAACCACACAGCCAACCCTCAACCACTGCTACCACGATAGCCCTGCAGTAGAGATGTTGGCGGGATGGTGCAATGTCGATTGTCACTGGCCCTTAATGCTTAAAAACAAATCATTGGCCACTAAATTTGTAAGCCAAGAATGAAAAACAAATAAAAAAAAAAACAAATACAATGATGGAACATGCTTCAATAGTGGGTATAAAATAAACCAATATAAAAAATATCTATGTATAAAAAAGTTTTCTTTCATATATAACAACATCGTTATATGCACGAAAATACTAAATTCATAAAATAAATATATTTAAAAAAGGAAAAAATTAATACTTTATCAATAATTGGTATTGCACTCTCTAAAAATGAATCTTAAATTTAAATACATTACATAATTGGTTGCTTTTTGCATGTTGGTAAGAGTTCCCCGCACTCTGAAGTGAGTTCTAGAGCAAATGGTACCATCTGATTCAAATCTCAACTCCAGGTCTAGAAAGATCACGCTGCTGTCATCAACTACAGTGTTTCACGAATCGCTTCAATTGTGAATCTCTTCCATCCCATATAATGTCATCAATATTCCTGGCATAGAAGACTAGCTTCACCCCAAAGGGGTTGTTGGCCCAGATAAACTGGTTCTCCCAATACCCCATGAAAAAATTGGCATAGCTAGGGGTGAACTTGGCCCTCATGGTTGTGGCCTGTATTTGCCTATAGTGTGTATCAAAAAAAGAAAAATAAATATGTTTCAAAGTGAATTTAATGCTATCATATAAAAACTGGGCTTGGGCGTGGTTGAACTGCTGATCTTTCATCAAAAAGTACTGTATGGCCCTAAGACCAAATTCATGTTTAATAGATGTATACAAAGATACCACATCTAATGAAAGCCATCTGTATCCCTGTTGCCAGGTATAATTAGATAGGATGTCTAGCATATGGCAAGAGTGCTTGACGTATGAAGGGAGACTGACTATAAGATCTTGTAAAATAAAATAAAAAATTGACGATATAGCAGCCTAAGTTA
Organism: Staurois parvus; assembly: GCF_062004578.1. Lineage (NCBI taxonomy): Eukaryota > Metazoa > Chordata > Amphibia > Anura > Ranidae > Staurois > Staurois parvus. The sequence goes on along the minus strand of NW_028317805.1, from coordinate 2,587,472 downwards.
CTGTTGAGACTTTGTATACCCGCTATAATAGGCCTGCCTGGAGGGTTTTCACTATTATGTATTTTAAGGATGTGGTAAAAGTATGGGGTGGCTGGATGTTTATTTTATTTTTTTTTGTTAGCAAGAAATAACACTCTTTTAGTGAGAACCTCTTTTGTAAGAGACCAGTCTAACATCAGTTGTTGGGCTGAGGGCTAGTGGTGGTGTTGCCATGTAGGGGGCGCTGAAGATCCAGACTGACACCTGTATTGGTCTAGTTCTGTGCTCCAGTGTGCTCTTTTAATGCTGACCATTCGAGACCATTCAGGTAGCCGGAAATTATGTAACCCAAGATGACCGCTGGAGCGCAAACCAGTAGTGATGTACTTCCGTAACCGGCAGTAGCACCTGGAACACATGGCAATTCCACTCTTTCGGTTTGCCTTATTGGCTTGCATTCCGAGGAATCATTTTGGATTTCTTTCCTTTTAGGAATAACTATATTGGACAGCATTTTGGGTATACATTACTCATTGATTTCATTATCAGTATAACTGCAGTCACAAAGTCAGCAGAGTTTTACCAGACATTTATGGTCTTCTATAAGAAACCTAAAACCACTATCAATATTATGGTTTCTTTTTACCCAAGTTTTTTTTTTTTTATCTTTTTTGTAATGTCATATTTTTTAAACATGTATATTATGTTTTTGCCTTTTGAGTTTGTACATCATAGTTGCTAGTCGCTGAGGTAATGTGCAAGGCTTGTGCGCCCCTTTCTTTTTCTTATTTTGTAGTGTTATTCAGAATTAACTTCTGGATGCTGCAATGCTAGAATGTTGTTTTTATTCTGAACCAATTTCTCCCTGCCTGAATTAAAAAAAGTTTATTAAAATTTGACCCAGATCTACACCCACATGGCTCGATCCTGACGCTATAAAACTAAACAGATACTATTTTTTGTTTCTGCCAGCTACTGTATTTGTAAATGCTACATTTTTCTTCATGGTGTACATTATGGTTTTTAAAACCCTTTCTTATAATGTGCAGTCTGTTACTGTTCAAACCAAGCAGGACTGTAAAATCTTACCGATTCTTCTTGTTATGATGTTATTACTGCTGTCAAACACATGCCACCCAGACAAAGGACATAAGCTGGGTTTTGTAACCTGCTTCCTTTTAAACCTTGCCCTGGCACATCCTCCTTCTCAAGTGCTTTATTCTTTACGTACTTGAATAAGTGTCAGTTATTCCTCCTCTGCTGAAATACTTCTTGTAAAAAGCACCTTGATGGCACTCCATAAAACTCATTGCATAAATACTGTGTGTGGCCCCTGCTGGTAATATATTAGGATGAAGTGCTCACTCTTAGAGGCAAGCTAAACAAGTTGAACAACACACGTAATGCACTGCGTTGTTTATATGAAAAGATTTTTAACTCCTGACAATGGGTAATTTTTCACCCTGCTTAGTCAAGTATGAACACTGGCTCTAAATTAAGCACCTGTGTATTGTGTAGAAATGGCAAAGTGAATAGCGTGTAGATTGAATTTGCTTAGTTTACCCTTGTGTGGTTGGTTTTCTTCAGTGCTTTGTAATACCTATGTACCCAAAAAAAAACCTAATGCATTATGTGATCATGGTCAAACAATCAAAGTGTACCTGTTGAAAAAAACGTTGATTTGGGGTGGGGGCATTTCTCTAAATATACATTCTACGATCATTTGGGAGTGTATGTGTATAAAGCCGGGCATACAGGGCTAGAAATTCAGCAGGGACCAGACAAATTTTAATCCATATATGGGCTAGCTGGTTGTACACAAGTCGATCTATTGATAGACTTACAGTGAGGAACAGAAGTATTTGAGCACCCTGCAATTTTGCAAGTTCTCCCACTTAGAAATCATGGAGGGGTCTGAAATTCACATTGTAGGTGCATTCCCACTCTGAGAGACAGAATTAAAAAAAAAAAAAATCACGTATGATTTTTAAAGAATTTATTTGTCTTGCACTGCTGAACATAAGTATTTGAACACCTAAGAAACAGCAAGAATTCTGGCTCTCAAAGACCTGTTACTGTGCTTTTAAAAAGTCCACCTCTACTCCACTCATTAATCTAACTTAGTAGCACCTGTCTGAGCTCTTTAAAGACACCTGTCCATCCCACAGTCAGTCAGACGCCAACTACTACCATGGGCAAGACCAAAGAGCTGTCAAAAGACACCAGAGACAAAATTTTGGACCTCCACAAGGCTGAAAAGGGCTACGGGGCAATTGCCAAGCAGCTTGGTGAAAATAGATCAACTGTTGGAGCAATTGTTAGAAAATGGAAGAGGCTAAAGACGACTGTCAGTCTCCCTCGGACTGGGGCTCCATGCAAGATCTCACCTCGTGGGGTATCACTGATGATAAGAAAGGTGAGGAATCAGCCCAGAAGTACAAGGGAGGAGCTGGTCAATGACATGAAGAGAGCTGAGACCACAGTTTCAAAGGTCACTGTCGGTAGAACACTACGCCATCATGGTTTCAAATCATTCATTGCACGGAAGGTTCCCCTGCTCAAGTCATCAATGTCCAGGCCCGTCTGAAGTTTGCCAATGACCATCTGGATGATCCAGAGGAGGCATGGGAGAAAGTCATGTGGTCAGATGAGACCAAAGTAGAACTTTGTGGTCTAAATTTCACTCTTCGTGTTTGGAGGAAAAAGAAAGATGAGTTGCATCCCAAGAACACCATCCCTACTGTGACGCATGGGGTGTTAACAACATGCTTTGGGTGTGATTCTCTGCAAAGGGGACAGGACGACTGCACTGTATTAAGGAGAGGATGAATGGGGCCATTTATTGTAAGATTTTGAGCAACAACCTCCTTCCCTTAGAGCATTGAAGATGGGTCGTGGCTGGGTCTTCCAACATGACAATGACCCGAAGCACACAGCCAGGATAACCAAGGAGTGGCTCTGTAAGAAGCATATCAAGGTTCTGGAGTGGCCTAGCCAGTCTCCAGACCTAAATCCAATAGAACATCTTTGGAGGGAGCTAAAACTCCGTGTTGCTCAGTGACAGCCCTGAAACCTGACAGATCTAGAGAAGATCTGTGTGGAGGAGTGGGCCAAAATCCCTGTTGCAGTGTGTGCAAACCTGGTCAAGAACTACAGGAAACATTTGACCTCTGTAATTGCAAACAAAGGCTTCTGTACCAAATATTAACACTGATTTTCTCAGGTGTTCAAATACTTATGTTCAGCAGTGCAAGACAAATTCTTTAAAAATCATACAATGTGATTTCCTGAATTTTTGTTTTTTTAAATTCTGTCTCTGAGTGGGAATGCACCTACAATGTGAATTTCAGACCCCTCCATGATTTCTAAGTGGGAGAACTTGCAAAATTGCAGGGTGTTCAAATACTTCTGTTCCTCACTGTATGTACAACCAACCTGTTGGGTTTTTCCCAAAAGGTCAGGGCCACCAGCCATAGCCGGAAAAACAGATCATTGTATTCTGCCGATGGGGAAGGCTCCCAGGTGGCAGAACACAGTAGCACTGCGGGACGGATTCCTCCATCAGCACGGAGGGTGTTGATGGGGGAATCTGCACATTTTCTGGTTGAACAAAAAAAGAAATGTCTAATGTATGGCAAGCTTAACAGTGGTGAAGCTAAAGGAGGAAGACATGCCTGATTGATGAGCCTATTGTTATAGAAAAAAAAAAACAGTAGTGGTCAGCCAAATTATACAAGCTGTCTCATTACTCTTTCATCTTTGGTCAGTTATCTATAGGCAATCCTCTCTAAGGCTCCATTCACACTTGTGCAACTTTGGACACTAAAGCAGCATGACAGGTTACTCCTCACATGTTCGAACGACAACCATTAAAATATGTGCAACTTAAAAAAGGTTCCGCCGCTGCTTTCGTTCGGCTTTCTTGCAACTTGAGTGCCATTGACTGCAGTGTAAACCCTTAAGAGTCATATGAAAGTCGCATCTTAATTTTATCAATGCGACAGTTGTGCAACAAAGTCAATGGCAAAAGTCACATCCAAGTTGCACACATTGAAAGTGCTAATAAAAATCATACGACTGCGGGGTCACACAAGTGTTAATGGAGCCTTAGAGTGCACTCACTTTTTTTTTTTTTTTTTTTTTTTTAACGTGGTTTTAACTGAACTCTGCCAGAGATTGATTGCCCCCAACTTCCCCGCTGGTTGGCACTCACACTGGACTAAAAGGAACTGTTCCCAGGAACACTTATGCCAAGCAGCCCACAGTGATCAATACTTCAGTACTTAGACTTTTATGGAGACTTCTATTTTCTGGCACGGTTTGCACTCACACTGAAGCATACTGTTCTGGATCACAAGTGAACCTCACCCAAGGTTTTTGGATTTTGACATTTTTCATCTACAGCTAACAAACTCCCCAGCATGTTATCCTATGTGTCCATGCGCACACAGACTGTAATCGACATTTTTTGGCAGGGGCGTTTTTTGGCCGGTAAAAAAACCCAGGACTAGTGGGTTTCCAGAGGAGTTTTTTTAGCTGTAAAAACGCTTGAACGTTGAAAAATGCTGCTAATCGCTGCAAACCAGCATTTTTGTTTGACAAAAAAAACCTAAAAAAAGCAAACGCGGAAAAATACCACTAAACCTTAATACAAACACACAAAACCTGAAAAACTCACGTTTTTAACTTGACTCTACACAGCTAATGTTATGAGTGTTCTTAAAATACCCTGTGTGCTTGAAGCCTTGAGCTAGCCATACAGTGGAAGAATTAATGTGTGAAGACAGTAATTTTAAGTTGGTTTGATTTTCTACTGCTCAGTGTGGTCAAATCTGCTACGAAGGAAAAGGATGGAAAATGTTTCTTCTTTCTGATCTGATTGAACAAATTTTTAACTACTGAATGTGATTCCCATTCAAAGTCGCATTTACTTGTCCGTCAGTAAATGGAATGATAAAATTAAAAAACAAAAACATAATTAAAAAATCAAACCTCGCCATGGCAATTGAACATTTTTCTGGACTTCCATATGAAAATTGTATAGTCATACTTATGGTATTATGGAATGATCTTCATGTAAACTTTTGCTCAAAAATCAATGTATGGCCAGCTTTACCTATAGATAGTTCTGCACCCAAATACATAGTTCTCAGCAACTCTGTCCATTGTTACCAGTACAATGAGCTGCATAACTCTCAGTACAAGATTCCATTTATTTCTGTGCAGATGTAGAAAGGTTTATACACATTTGTGTAAAATCGAGTTTTATGTTTTTAGCTGTTTGCAATTTTCAGCTGATGACTTAAAACGTTGTAAGACTAAAACTGCCATGTTTACTAGAGTAAAAGCAGATATCTGATCTCCGAGGCATGAGAAAAATGTTATTTGTAAGTACAAAGGATAATTGAGTGGAGATCTCCAGGGAACAGGGAGGCGCGGAAATGAAATCACCAGCCAGAGTTAATATTCTTTGCAGGTAACCTTCCAATTTGCTTCCTCCAGAGCGACAGTACATGCACATCCACTGTTTGGTCACGTGACTCTGAGCGTCGGCGAGCTGTAATTCTGAAGCTGGAGGGAATTCCTGAGGTCTCTGCAGTCAACTGACTGGGAGGATTAGTTATTTATAGTTGGCTCCAGCTGGTTTATAGACATTACACACAAGGTGCTGTACTTTAAACTTTGTGCTGTCTTTACGCCAGCAAACTGTTTTGTGTGCTGATAGATGTATTATATATATATCATTGTGTTTTGTTTTTAATTTTGTATTGTTTAAGCTTTTTTTTTTTTTTTTGTATGTCACCTTTTTCAAGGAAGGGAAAAAAAAGTGAAGCTGTTTTTTGTCTAGACTTGGAAAAATAATAGGTTGGTTTGATAGCAGCCACCACTAGATATTCACTAACATTTCCAGTACGTTTCTGCTGCTAGCTGGAGCTTGTAATAGAACGTGGTACTTCCTGGTATGGGGGAACATGCTTTTCCCCTCTGCTTCCCACAGTGCGGTTTTGGACAGAGAACTTAAATTTGAGCATGATTCCACAATGTGAAAGTCAAAATTTGTGCTGGGGTGTTTAGTCTTGTGGGAGTAGATCAGTGGTGGGAAGGTAGTGCTGGAAAGTACATGGCCTGGAACTGAGCAAAGCTAAGGGGAGGGCCAGCATGACTGGGGCTTGCAGTCGAGGCAGATGTTCTAATAGGGTGGGAGTATATTCATTTGGTAGGGGTGGTGGCTTACCTGATTGGAGTTTTTGAGTGAAGAGGGAGGTCTTTCCAGGATGAGGAGAGCGGTTGGACTTGTCAGGAGTCAGTCAGAGCTTGTGCCAGCACGGGTGAGGTTTCTCCCGCCCTCCCTGGACCTGTTTCATTGGTTTGTTTCAAGTTCCTGGCTCTGTCCTTGCTGTTTGTCTTGCTGTTTTTTGGGGTTTTTGTTTCCTTTCTTTTATTTGCATTTTGTGTCTTGGGGTCCTTGTCTTGAGTTTTTTGTCAAGGCAACTGGCTGGGGTCGCTGAGTCTTTGAAGGCGGTGCTGGAGTGATATTTTTGAGGATTATGGGCCCATCGTAGGTATGGGTGTCCCTTCTCAGTTATAAGGTTACGTTGGTAAGGTTGTAGTTAATGTGCTGTATCTGGGACTACGTAGCTGTAGCATTGTCCCTTAGCGGTGTAGGAGCGGCTGAGGGCCTTCTCATTGGGTGTCCAATACAGCCAAGTTATTTTGATGTGATTAGCAGTGCCTTCGAAGACCTTGAACCCGGTTGGGATCATTAATGTCAGTTAATACATTGATTGTACTTTATGAAGTGTTATGTAATAGGTTAAATAAATGGGCTGCTATGGCCGTTTTGACACCTAAGAAGGAGAGTTGTGTGGTTATTTCAGGTGGGGAAGGTTGAGGGGTGGTTGTTTTATTAGTTGGCTGGTAAGTATTAGCCTCGATATTCTGCATGTCCCTCAGTCAAGTACTCTGTGGTGTTTGTTATCAAGCAAACCTATTACTTTGCCCCGTCTAGACAAAAGTACAGTTTTATGTTGACTATATTCAGGCCCAAGACGAAAAATTTATATATTGTAGCTCATCAGTTTTAGATGTAATGGCTGTATTCATTTTTTTTTTTTTTCTCTTGGTGATCCTACCAGTAACACACTTCCTGTTCAAGGCTGACAACACTCGGGGCCGGTTCACACTACAGAAACATATTCCAGATGTGTTCCGGATGCGTTTTTGCATGCGTGTTTTTGGTGCATTCCGGTGCCTTTTTGATGAGTTCCAGTGCGTTTTTTTTTTATACATTCCAGTTCTTTTTCCCTCTCTTTACCTTCAATTTAAATAGGGACATGTGCGTTCCAGTGCGTTTTTTGGTGCATTCCATTGCGGTTTTGCTGCGTTTTACCGCGTTCCTGTACATTTCTGTGCTGGAACTGCAAGCACTGATGTGAATTATGACATTGACAACCATATAACCTACTTTGTTAGTTTTGGATGCGGAAAAAAAACAACTGAAACACATGTAGTGTGAACTGGCCCTTACTGTACTGTATTTATGGAGAAGCAGCAATGCCCACTACAATTTTAAAAATGAATTCCTGGAATGGATGTATTGTACATGCTTGGAACAATGTAACTATGTATATACCATTCCTGGCCGATACCCCTGGAAGCTGAAAATCACTGAAGTTGACAACACTTCTCCGGTGTTCTCCACTTACTTCCGGGTCCCATGCTGAGTGGCTGGACTGCTGAACACAGGAGGTTCACTGTTTTGAACAGGTGCCATTCAGAGAATAAATGAATTAATGCAAGCATTCTTTAGACAAGGTGGAGAGTATGACATCATTGCCTTGTCGCTCCACACCATCCAATCAGAGAATGCTTTGCATTCATTTAGAAAATGCAAAGCATTCTCTGATTAGAGTCCGTGCTGAGCAGTTGACCTTCTGTATTCAAAATGCATTAGGCCACTGTCCAACACTAGTGAAGAATATCACTGCGAAAGTGGTGTCTACTTCAGTGATTTCCATCTTCCAGGGGCATCGGCCAGGTATGGTATATAAATACAGTAGTTACATTGGTCCAAGCTGGACTAGTATAACTTTGTATAAAATATTTATACCTGGAATTCTTTAAAGATTAAGTTCACATTTTGCACAAAAATAATGTACATTTTTTTGCAGGTAAAATTGTGCATTGTTTTGTCTGCTGGGGTCTGTAAAGCTTTGCACCAGCAATCAGTAGATCGCTGGTACCATGCAGGTCTCCTGCAGATCTGTCAGTATATCTACTTGCCCTTGTTTTCAAATCTGACAGTACAGGGGAACGTCTCCCTGTATTTCTGTCACAGGGAGGGAGGAGCAGTGGGCGGCAGCTGCAGCATTGGGAACATGTTACATGTTCCACCCTAAAAACGGGTGGAACATGTTACATGTTCTCAAAAGTGAACTTATCCTTTAAGACTACAGAACTCCTGCTTCTCTCCTTATCTCATTAACATAGGGTGGCTCTGTAGTCCACAGAAAGTTGGATTCTTGGCAGTTCAATGCTGCAGAGACAGAGTTGTCAGCTCAAACAGGAAGTTAGGAGCACACTGGCAGGATCGCAAAGTATTTTTTTTTTCTTTGCCTGAAGCGTTTTTAAGGAGACAAAACCTGGGAAAACTTCTATGTATTATAGAGATGTGACGAACATATTTTATATTTTCCAAAGTTATACACATTGACAAACCAAAAAAAAAAGCAAACAGGAGGGATTGCCTACATTTTAAGTCCTCGTAAACACAATTCAAAGGTACAGATAGAACCTTTGGTTTGTGCCTTGGAAATTTCCCCTTGTCAAATGGATTTCTTGCAAGAGAGGACAATGAAAAGACATGGTACTGCGGTGTCAAACAAGGTCAGATGCCGATGTCTATTTCGAATGATTTTGTGTAATGGGCTGATTGGATGAAGACACTCCTCTCACTCCAGGGAGCCAGGAAGTAACTTTGTGCTTAAAAAAGTAACAGTAAAATATAAATGTTTACATAAAGTAGAACTAAAGCCAAATTTCTTTTTATTTTGGATAGAGTAAGGTTATAACCGCTGAGAGATTTTTTTTTTTCCCCCCATCTGTGCCTGTTTGGGGAAGATTCCCCTTCATTTCCTGTTCCAAAGTCATAACAGGAGTCTAGAGACAAACTTTCCAAAGTGAGGGAAATCCCATGTTGTCACCAGAGCTCGTCTCCATTGGGAGATTTCACCGCTTTGTGTTCTGGTAACAGCTGAAAATTTGGGATCTTTTTTTCACTTTGACACTCAGTCATAACAGTTACGACGTATAAATTGTAATTGAAGAAAGGCAGCTTCTTTCAGAGGCTTGTACATGGAGCTTTTAACGCATAAGATATCTTCTCCATAAAGTATCCATGAGTCACCATGGGCTAGCGGCTCTTCTATGTAGCTTCTTCAGACGGCCAAATTTAGAATGTAATTGTCCTACTGTCACTCGCTGTAATATCAACTGAAGACTTTAAATTAAACAGGAGAGAACATTTGATGTCATGGTGCAGTGCTTGATCACTATTTAATGAAGAGTTAAAATTGTTTCAGTTTGATCTTCAAATAAAAAACCAGAGGGCCCTTTACAGGTTCCTTCATATTTCACACGACAGTCTTCATATACCCTGATCAATCATTTAGTAAAACTAAATATATTTTTCCAGTAAGCCTGTTAAATGCTGAAGCAGCAAATTACAGAACTGAACATGAGCTGTGAAAGGAAGAGAAGCTTGTTTTGTTCTATAAAGGTGCACAGGGTCTCCTACCATTGTAATTATTAAGAATACAAGATTCGCTCCCCCTAGCTTTACAGTCACACTTATTTGTGTGGTTAGCTGTCCCTGGGACATCTCAGACTATTTTATTAAGAGACATTTTGAACAGACCCCAACTATAATTTTAGGTTTTTATGTGCATTTTCTTTCATGGTTTTATTTACAATAAAAATGTTTTCTGTTAATTTCCAACCAGGCCAGCCTATGTGTGTTTATATGCGTGTGATTTTTATTTTATAACATTCCCATAGCATCTATAGTCTGCTTCTTCAGCAACACTTCTAAAGGTTGTCAACACTCTTCGGCGAGTACCACTTTCTGCAAAAAGGACATCCATCTGTTTATTGCTCTACCAGCAAAGAACCCTTTCTAAGGTCTTTCTGTCTAAAGTTATCCCTCCGTTCTTCCAACTTGAAATTGTGGCTGTGTGTCCACTTCAAACACATTTTTATTACAGTTACTAAAGTCAACCTTGATATATTTGAACATTTTAACAATATGTCCTCTCAAGCACCTCTTCTCCAGAGTAAATAACTGTAACCTATGTAATTGATCCTCCTAGCAGAGATCCTACATCCCCCTTGTTCATTTTGTTGCTGTTCTTTTTAAACCATTCCTGAGGATTTGTGACTAAAACCGAACTGCTTGTTCAAGATGAGGCTGAACGCGTGTTTTGCAAAGTGGTAGAATTGTTGATTTATCTCTGGAATGTATGCCCTTTTTAATGCTAGCTTTGGTAGCTGCGGCTTGACATTGCATGCCATTTCTTACTTTGTACTTCTTTCTTCATTTTTTACTTAAGTCCTCATGCACACTGGACGTTTTTACAGCTGCTGTTTTTGGCTTTTATATCCAATAATGGTGTAGCACTAAATAAACATACAAATTACTATAAATAAAATACAATCAAAATAACATGTGTCACACAATGGTATAAATACTGTGTAAGATCCTACTGGATCTATAAAAAGTGTAAGAAAATGTGCCAATAATAATTTTCTAAAGTGCAATGAATAAATGGGTCTTAAACCAAGGACCCAATAAGGTGCTAGCAACCAGTCCCTAAAGGGATCAACTCCCAACTAATAAGTGATAAAAATAGTGAAGTATCCCCACTCTGGGATATATATCAATGTTAACACAAAGTGACTGGTGTAAATATCCACATAAATTAATATACATAAAAGCCAAGTGTCCAAACAATACAACAATCTCAATAACAATTGATGTGTAGCACTGCCTTTATCTTCATAAAAGTGCTCCAGTGCTGGTGCAAATGGTGAGCATATATCCTAGATAGCAGGCATGCCCCCTCACCTCCTTGATGCGACCCACAAGGGTCAACACGCCTTTTCAGATCTCCCTGGATCCTACTGGTATTGATTTTCCAGGCCACTCAGGTTCCAAAGCCCCTCCAATATGAAAACACTCCTCGATAAACAGGTACCGCAGTATATGTATCAACAGGTGAACCTCATATTAGGACCATAAAGGGATAAAAAACAGATCTCCCATAGTGCAATACTGTTTATTTGTATAAAAACATATTAAATCGCCAAGTTCAGACTCACATGTAAGCAGATCAAACAGCCTTTTTCACCACTCAGCAAGGGTCACGTGTGCGTGACGTAACGCGTAGATGCGGCGTGGTGATGCACTTCTGGTAAAGCGCCATCTTACTACTCCAGAGTGTATGCAGTACACCCATGCTGAGTGGTGAAAAAGCCTGTTTGATCTGCTTACATGTGGGTCTGAACTTGGCGATTTACCCATTTATTCATTGCACTTTAGAAAGTTATTATTGGCACGTTTTCTTACACTTTTTATCAGGCACGGACTGATAACTCATGGGGCCCCTGGGCAATAGGGGATCATGGGGCCCCTGTGTCCTTGCCCAAACTCAAAAAAGCCTATGAAAAAGGTACCAGGGGCATCTCATGGGGCCCCCTACTGGCCCTGGGCCCTCGGGCAGTGCCTGAGTTTCCAAATGGTCAGTCCACCCCTGCTTTTTATAGATCCAGTAGGATCTTACACAGTACTTATACCATTGTGTGACACATATGTTATTTTGATTGTACATTTATAGTAATTTGTATGTTTATTTAACGCTACACCATTATTGTATATATTGCATTCATTTTTGTTGGCACATAGAGGATTAGGTGTGAGCAACTATTCATTGTTAGGGTTCCATAGCAGCGCTGGGGGATCTTTGTTATTTTGTTTTTGGCTTTTGATGGGTTTTTTTCTACAGCCAGTAATCTCCCCAGCATTGTATCCTATGTGTCATGTACACACAGACTGTAATCAATATTTTTTGGCAGGGGGTTTTTTTGGCTGGAAAAAAAAACCCCAGGACTAGTGGGTTTCTAGAGGAGTTTTCTAGCTGTAAAAATGCTCTAACTGCATATCGTGGTAAATAGCGGAAAACCAGCATTTTGGATGTTTTTTTGACCAAACTAATTTTTTTTTTTAGTTAAATAAAACTCTAAAAAATGCTAAAAACTGCAAACTCAAAAAAACTGGCTAAACGCTACTTTACACAGCTAATGTTACCAGCATTATTATAACGCCCAGTTTGAACTAAGCCTGATTAGAAATTAACATAGTTTCTTTCACATTCATTGAGGGACACAGGATTCAGAGACAATTGAGTTAGAATGCCACCTACAGGAGGATTGGAAATTGGCAAAAAAGCCTGGTATAACTCCACCCCACTCCAAGCATGCCTCAGTTCTTTGCTAATGTCCTATGAGAATTGACATCTTTTCTTTTTTTTTCCTCTGAGAAAAGTTTAACTCTTCGAATAGCCACTTTTTCTTTTAGTTCAAGATTACATTTTTCTTCGATAAAGTCTTAATCTTCACACTGCTTGAGCTAGTTTTTTTTTTTTTTTTTTTACAGCTATCTTTTGATGCCTAGACCTTGAGGGAGAAGGCCCTCTTGGACTGTGTGATCTCCTTGATGTTTAAAGCCATCACACGTGGAAGGCATACTTCATTTGGCATGAGGACTAGGAGGAGTAGGATGAATCATGCCCGTTTTATATGATCAGGCCTGGATCAACAACTGGTCTTGAGTACTGAGCACTTACAATCTTGATCCAGAGACTGCTAGCAACCTATTCCTTAAGATCTTCATACAGGGCAGTTCTCACATGGCTTCCCCCGTGCATCCACCTTGTCTCCATGAGATTTGAATTCAGTTTTCTCAGCACTTCAGAAACTGTCCTTTGAGTCTATAGGGGATACTCCACTTTTCACTCTCTGACAAGGTTGTTGCCGTCACCTCAGTGACATGTCTGTACTGGCTGCTTTATCCTGTAAAGAACTTTTTCTGATCTTGTACAAGCACAAAGTGGTATTTAAAGCCAGAACCTCCTTCTTCCCATGGTGATGTCAGCCTTTTACCTTAACCAGTACGTTTTTTCTTCCCTCTCTCTGTCCATTATTTCAGAAGGAAACTTTCCTTCAATGTTCAGATGTAGATTGAGCTGTTATTGTCTACCTTGCAGTCACTGCCTCCATTGGGAAGACTGACTTCTTCTTTTGCATTCATGATGGTCCCCATAAAAGGAAACCAACTTCTTTTTCCCCTATTTCTCGGTGGCTCATTCAAGCTTATAATCTTAAGGATTGGCCCCACTCTGTTCTGTCATTCTACTTTCTACTTTTCTGTTTCTCTACCTTTTACTATACCTTTTTATGTGGGATTTTTAGCATCAGGAAGTAGGTTCCCAGATTTGCAAAGGTGCCACGTTATCTTTTGCTAATCTGTTCTATAAGTTCTTCATGCTGGATGTCCAGGCTTTCTCTGATGCCAGCTTTAGACATAAGGTCCTTCAGGTAGCTCTTTGAGTTGCAGGCAGTCCTTCATATAGTTTAGTTGGGCCTTCTAGCATTTTGTCTGCTGTGTTGCCTGTCCTTCAGTTGAACATGTCAGTTTTCTCTGAATCCTATGTTTCTCCATGCATGACAAAATTGGATTTTTGTATTTGGCTAAAACCCCTTTATTGGAGTTCATTGAGGGACACAAGTCCCAACCCTCTTTATGGCCTCGCCCTCAGCACTGCTTGTTTCAGACTAAGGCATACTGGTAGCGGTCACAGGTTTTTTTTGTTTTGTTTTTTGCCAGTGTCCAAATCCTCCTGTAGATGTGAGTATAACCCTATTGTTTCTGAATCATGTTCCTTAGTCAACTGCAAGAACAGTATTTTATGGGAAGTACAGAAACAATTGAGTACTGTCCGTGATCCTTTTTTTATTTGCACTAACATACAATTTTGAGGACAAGCTTTTGGGGTATGCCCCCTTCTTCAAGGTCCAAACAGTACTGTACTGCTTGGACTTTGGAGAAGGAGACATACCCTGAAAGCTTGTCCTTAAAATTGTATGTTAGTGCAAATAAAAGTATCACGGACAGTACTCAATTGTTTGTCGCAAGTGCACTAGTACGGCTACAATCACCTCAAGCAAAATGGGAAGTACAAAAATCCAATTATTGCTGGCCCACAGCCTCTTTTTCCCAATAGAAAATCTTTTGTTGTGCAGGATTTTTATGTTAAAATGCAGTGTACTCTGGAATTTGAAACATAAAATTCTTGCATATAGTAGCGGTAAACTACACAAAATGCCATGTAATTGTTTACAGCAGTTCTCAAATGTCTCTCAAAAGTAAACCTGCAAATTGAGAGTAAACTAGCTCTTTTCAACTATGCCATGTTACATATATATAATTAAATCAATATACACCAATTTTGTTTAATATGTATTAATGATAAAGCCCCTATAGCACTACCTGAATATAAAAATAGTATTCTTATTTGGTGCCCCTTTGCAAAATAGCTATTTGATCTTGCCATAAATAATTATTGGAGTGATATAAACCTCTTTGTAGAATTTCTGTTGAGTGTATAATTTTTTTTTTCCATACAAAAGTCTTACAATTTAATATGATGTCCTTGCTTCAGGTTATATAGGGAAATTGTACTGGCTCATAAATTAATAGAAGGGACAGACTGACCTTTGAATGTGGCTTGTATCATAGTTTGAGTCTTCTTGGACAGTGTGATGTTCTCTGTGAACTGGTATCCAAATGTTTTTGAAAATCCAAAGGTTTTACATCAATCACAGCACTTATAAACCTTTGGCCAATGATGATGTCATCTAAGCCCTCATTAGCACATCTCCCACACATTTTGTCAAATACTGTTTAGGTATTCATTTTTTTTTTTTTTGCAAAGTGCTATGGGAAATTTTGTGCAGTGACATTCTGTTCCTTCCAGATTGTTTTTGAGGTTAACCTTGTTTTAAGGTAATATACTTTTTAGGTAATGAACTTTACCTAAAATTGTAAAAAGGAACTGTCACATTTTTACAGATTTATTTAAATCTGTGGGGATACATGTACTACTGTATCTACAATCTTGCATGGCTGTACCTTCAGCTCCTGGGAGTTTACTCCCAGATCCACCGCGTTTCTTCTCCCTGACACTCTGCAGCATGACAGATTTCAGTAAATCCCTAGTAAAGCTTCTATAATAATTTGGTATGTAGGCTGCCAATTAGTGCTCAGGAAGCAAAACCTTATTAAGAGTTGATAGTAAGCTATAGGGACTTTTGCTAGAGGTGATCTTGGACCACAGAAGTGAGTTTCATTCACACTTTCTTTTCCCAAATATAGCTACTAGGTCTTCATAAAGTTAATTTTAAAGGAGACATCCTGGATAAGCAAAATAATCACCCATTAGTACACTCCCTACACAAAACATTAATTATAATATTTTGAAAATCCTTACCATTTAGGAGAAAAGTCTAATTTAATTTTCATGACCTAATCAATGTAATTAAAAAGATAACCACATCTGCTCTGCCAAGAGGTGTAACAGCAGGGATTAAATCATATCTTCTCCTCTCTCTCTACAGTAAAAGGAAACTACAGTTCCCATCAACCACAGGGCATTGTAGTGAATGTGGGGGGGTACACTAAGCTTGTACATGTTGAATCTGTCTGAGTCTCGGTCCGCCCACCACTGCAAGTGGGGCTGAATTACATCACTGCTTCCTAGAAAAAGAAAGAAAACCCCAGAAGGGATGTGCCAAGACCAGAGCTGGGGGAATAGGAGGCATAGCAGCCACTGGTCTTACAAACAGGAAACCAAAGAGAATTCATGGTTTGATCTGAAAATGAATAGTCTATTTCAGAGCAACTACTGAGTGAACCAGAAGTTGGATGACATATTCAGTGAAGGTAGGAAATCAGCAGCAAGAACATGTAAAGACATTTTTCCCGAGTTCTGCTTTAAGGGAAATGTAAGGGAAACCACTAGACAAGCCGCTTAATACATAGTTAAAAATACATGTATGTTAAAAATTCACCTGCCATCAAAACCTTGCCATGAGGTGAAACCAAGAACATCACTTTGCTTCTTCCTGAATCAGCTTTATAGACTTAGGAAGCCTAATTCCTGAATTGGGAAATAGGTGCATCACCCAGCTGCCTTTCTCTGTGGTAGAGCCACTTAAACCCCAAGAGTTGCTGCACAGAATTAAAAAAAAAAAAAAAAAAAAGTTTATAAAGCCATACATAATAAATAATTAAAAAAAATAATAATAATATATATATATATATATATATATATATATATATTTTTTTTTATTTTATTTTTATTTATTTTTTTTTTTTCCCCTCTATCTTTTCTGACTTTTTTTTTTTTTTACTAGTTTTGCTTTTGGCTAGGGTCAGAGTCACTACTGGAAGCATGAGGTGATGCCTGGACCCTACAGAGGTTGCACAGGCAGTCCAACTCCTCCAAGATGGCACATCAGCACGTGGCATTGCCAGAAGGTTTGCGGTGTCTCCAAGTATTGTCTCAAGAGCGTGGATGAGATTCCAGGAGACAGGCAGGGCCATAGAAGGTCCTTAACCCATCAGCAGGACCAGTATCTGCTCCTTTGTGCAAGGAGGAATAGTATGAGCACTGCCAGAGCCCTACAAAATGACCTCCAGCATGCCACTAGTGTGACTGTCTGTAACCAAACGATCAGAAACAGACATCTCCAGGGTGGCTTGAGGGCCAACGTCCTCTAGTAGGCCCTGTGCTCGTTGCCTGGCACCATAGTGCTCGATTGGCATTTGCCATTAAACACCAGCATTGGCAGGTTCGCCACTGACGCCCTGTGCTTTTCACAGATGAGAGCAGGTTCACCCTGAGCACATGTGACAGACGTGAAAGGGTCTGCAGAAGCCATGATGAACATTATGCTGTCTGTAACATCGTTCAGCATGATCGTTTTGTTGGTGGGTCAGTGATGGTCTGGGGGGGAGCATATACATGGAGGGACGCACAGACCTCTACAGGCTAGCCAATGGCACCCTGACTGCTGTTATGTATTGGGATGAAATCCTTGCACCCACTGCCAGACCCTACACTGGTGCAGTGGGTCCTGGGTTCCTCCTGGTGCACGACAATGCCTGGCCTTATGTGGCGAGAGTATGCAGGAAGTTCCTGGGGGATGAAGGAATTGATACCATTGAATGGCCTAAATCCAATAGAACAGCTCTGGGATATCATGTTTCAGTCCATCCGCCGCCACCAGATTGCACCTCAGACTGTCCAGGAGCTCAGTGATGCCCTGGTCCAGATCTGGGAGGAAATACCCCAGTACACCATCCGTCATCTCAGGAGCATGCCCTGACATTGTCTGGCATACATACAAGCACGTGGGGGCCATACAAACTACTGAGTACTATTTTGAGTTGCTGCAATGAAATTTCAGCAAAATGGACTAGCCTGCTGCATCATTTTTTCACTTTGATTTTCAGGGTGTCTTTGAATTCAGTCCTCTGTATGTTGATAATTTTCATTTCCATCAAACGATGGGGCATTCTTACGTTCTTGTCAGTATAGATATCCAGCATGATATTTTTCCCCATTGAGATCTGATGTGTTTTCAAAGTGTTCCTTTAATTTTTTTGAGCAGTGTATATGTATATGATATAATTTTGTTTTTACTGTGTATTTAGCGGTTTGCCCTAAGTTCTGTCTAAGATTAATTTGAATATGTCTCCCCATCAACCCACAAAGTGCATAGGTTGTTGTAAGATTTAAACAGTTATGTGGTTCTGTTATTTGACAACCTAAATACAAATGGTTTTATTTCTTTCTTGATAGACTGAATCAATGGGGAATGGTCACCCTTGCATTACATGGAAGTACAACTTTTTACAGCAGCTTCAATACATAAAAGTGTAAGGAGTATGGTTTAGAAGACATGGGGCAGAACTTCACATGAGCAGGGCTTTGAACAGGGGCACCCATAGAGGAGCTCTGGAATGGTGGTTGAATGGATTAATCGATGTAGTACATGTCCGGAAGCAACAGTCACTTATGTTTAGAATTTTACAAAATGTTAGTTCCCTTACCTTAATCATACAGTACAAGACTCAGGCAACCTATTTATACACCATGAATTATTGGATCATACCTTCAGGTGAATGGACACTGGCAACCTTTTGAAGACTCGCCCCAGAGCACCTCCCTTTTAACCCTACCCCACTGTGAGTCCCCAGGTTTGGTTTTTTTTGGTTGTTTTTTTGTTTTTTTGCTTGTGTCTCTAGGTGATGGACCTCTTCTTTCCTGAGAAATCAACTTTTTAAATAACTTTTTCTTATAATGATTCTTCAATCTTCCCTCGTGGTCTTCTAATGCCTATACTGAAGCGGAACGTTCGAATCAATGCAACCCCGGTGAAGTTGCCGGACCCCATGCTGTGGAGATGGCCTGTAACATTGCATAGGGCATTGGATCCTGCTTCACATCTGACAGTCAGTGCATCTCTAATATAGCTACAGAAATGATCTGGGAAAACCTCCATTCTATTTAAATTCTTGTCTGTCAGGCCAAGGAAGCTCTTTCTTTATAAGAAAAAGTCAGTTTAATTATAATTCAGATAATATAGGGGAGAAGAGAGCGGATGAAAGCATTTAATTGCACGGCACTTTTCAGACATGTATACTTTGCCAAACAGCATCTTTTCCAAAATATGTCATTACTGTGCAATTAGATTTCTAAATATAAGACTCCCTGAATACAGTTTTGGAATAAATGTGGGATGTATTTTTGTCCTGCCCTGTTATTGTTGCACTGTGATGTTTTGATTCACAGCAGTCTGTTTCAAGTAAACCTGTTGCAAACTTGAGTAATTCCAACTGCGCATATGATGGAAAATGCATAATCAGGGGTTAACTTCATTGAAAACCACGTCAGAAATGATCAGTGCATCCAGAGATACAGGCAGCTGAAATTATATACAATTATTCTCCCTGCTTGACACCCTCCCCTTCTGCCTGTTGCCAAATGAGACTACTTATATATACAGTATATGTCCTATATAGTGTAATGTTTAAGTTCCACTTACACTTTATGGTGTCACTGGGGTGACTCTGGCTCCAGTTCTTAATTTAGCTTGACATTCCATCTCTAGTACATACACTGGTCTTTCCCCAGTAAGATCGCACCCCAGCACACAGATTGGTCTTTCCCCAGTAAAATTCCACCTCCAGAACACACATTGATCTTTCCACAGTGAGATCTTATTCAGAGGACAAAGTTTTCTGCTAAGTGAGATCCCTTCTTCAGGACACATATGGTCTTTCCATGATGAGGTCATGCAGACAGAAATCACACTAAGTACTTTGGAGAGAGGCAAGTACATACTATAGAGGGATATGCTTTGTTCATTTTTTTATTTGCTGTTTACGACAACTTTTATACCGGAGTTTCTCGTAGGTAAATTGATTTCACAAGTTGTCGCACTCATGTACGCTGTGCCTGCTTGCACTACAGTGGCTCAAAAAATGTTGCAGAGGATGTAGCTATCAGCATTGTCTTATTATTCACAAGTCCCTTGTCAATCAGCACCTGGCCACACATAGTCTTGCTCACAGCCTGTGTTGCTAAAACCCTCACACTGTGTGCTGCAGTGCCTGGAAGGGGGTGCATGTGAGACACAAAGATTTGGCTCAGTTGGAAAAATGTGTAAAGGAATTTTTTATTTTTTTTGCTTTGAGGCTCACACTTCATTAGTAAGTAGGTTTGGGTCTTTTGGCTGTCATACAGGGGCCTTTAGTTGTATTTTAAAGAAGCCTCAAAGCTTGCTTTTACAGAATCTGACAATTTTTTAGGCTCTCATTTAAGTGTTGGGGCATTACCAAATATTGCAAAACATTATTGAATTGCGCAAAAAGCCCCTCTGGCTTGGTATGTACTTCCTACACAGTACATTTCTTTGTAAAGGCCATGCTGTAATTTCATCAACCATGAAACGTATCGTTGAATAGGAACATGCCTGTGGTGTTCAACAAAAGTTTACTTCAACATGTATAAATGTAATTTGTAGAGCACTTTTCATATGTCTAAGATGATTACACACGCTTAACCCATTAATTTTTAGGATGTTTTTCAGAAAACCGAACAGTCGACATGCATATTTAATGTCCAGGTTCTGTCAGAGTAGATATGCTTCCAGTGAGAGATTTTAATTTTTAATCTGTTGGTGTGGAACACCTCGGTGCAGCCTGTGTTACTCTTGAGCACCGATAGAGGATGGGGGAAGAAAGACTTCATATTATTTCAGTGCTGATTACAGTGGAGGTAAAAGCCTGCAGTTATAAAAACTGTAATATTCTATGTTGATGCACATTCCTGGAGACAGGCCCCTGCTCTTGCATTTTTCTCCAGCGTTTGTGGCTCAGGAATGTGTGTAGGTGTCCTGGTACAAAAAGGTTTATTTTCTTTAGTGCTGACAGGTAAAACCTCCTAATTTAAACTTCTGGTCTACCAAGAATACTGTATGAAGAAAAAGTTCTTTTGATGTTGTCTTCCTTTACTGGAATAGGTTTGTGTGTTTTCAGCACACGTTCGTTTTGATTTGTGTAACTGTGGGTACATTCAATACTTCACGGGTCATACAGCCGAGGGTTATGGGGCAGATACCGCCTGTCAAACTCACCCATTGAGATCAGTGGGGCCTAACTGCAAACCAAATGCTTGGCTTGTAGTTGCTGCACTGTCCTGCGATGTAAAATTGCTGTTTTTATAATTAAAAAGTAAACAAAACCAAAAAAAATGGGCATCAAAATGCAGCAGTAGCGCCTACTGAACTCCTTTTAGCTGGTGCTATCCCACACTCTGAAAAGCGATCCACAAATGATTGCTCTTTAGACGGGAGAAAGCATTAGTCCAAGTGTGAAAGATTCCTAATGACTACATTTTAGCTTCCAGGTTTTTCACTATTCGATATCTGTTGACCTGGAAAGCAAGCGTTACCTTTCTCATGCACACTGGACATTTTTACAGCGGCTGTTTTTGGCTTTTGACATTTTCTTCTACAGCCAGTGAACCCCCCCAGCATGTTATCCTATGTGTCCATGCACACGTAGACTGTAATGAACATTTTTGGCAGGGGTGTTTTTTTGGCTAGAAAAAAAAACAGAACTAGTGGGTTTCTAGAGGAGTTTCTTAGCTATAAAAATGTTCCAATTCTGAAAAATGCAGTAAATCATGGCAAACCACTGTTTTTGGACACTTTTTTGACCAAAAAAAATTTTTTTTTTGGTAAACAACTCTAAAAACCACAGAAGCGGAAAAACGCCGCTCAGTGCTAATACAAAAGTTCTAAAAAATGCTGAAAAACTCACACGTTTAATGTGACTTTACACAGCTAACATTACCAGCATTATTGAAATGCCCCGTGTGCATGGAGCCTTAATGTAGGATCTGCTACTTATTGGGAAATTTATGGGCATCTTAGTAGTGAGGGTGCATGCAGTTTATACTTTTCTGTAGTTTCCAATGGCAGTAAATAAAATCTGTTAAAGGAAATGTTTAACTATGATAAATTAAATGTAGGGAGCGGTCTTTGCTTCTGAAATCTGGTTACCTAGCTTATTGCTAATCCAGTTTCTTCCTTGAGTCGTTACCCCGCAACAAACATGCTGATCAGAAGTTTTGAATTATCTTTTTGCGCTATGGTTATTTCAGGTCAATGGCTCAAAGTACAAAAGCCAGGCAACTTGCATTTTCATTGAGGGATATATACAGTCAGGTCCATAAATATTGGGACATCGACACAATTCTAACATTTTTGGCTCTATACACCACCACAATGGATTTGAAATGAAACAAACAAGATGTGCTTTAACTGCAGACTGTCAGCTTTAATTTGAGGGTATTTATATCCAAATCAGGTGAACGGTGTAGGAATTACAACAGTTTGCATATGTGCCTCCCACTTGTTAAGGGACCAAAAGTAATGGGACAGAATAATAATCATAAATCAAACTTTCACTTTTTAATACTTGGTTGCAAATCCTTTGCAGTCAATTATAGCCTGAAGTGTGGAACGCATAGACATCACCAGACGCTGGGTTTCATCCCTGGTGATGCTCTGCCAGGCCTCTACTGCAACTGTCTTCAGTTCCTGCTTGTTCTTTGGGCATTTTCCCTTCAGTTTTGTCTTCAGCAAGTGAAATGCGTGCTCAATCGGATTCAGGTCAGGTGATTGACTTGGCCATTGCAGAACATTCCACTTCTTTCCCTTAAAAAACTCTTTGGTTGCTTTTGCAGTATGCTTTGGGTCATTGTCCATCTGCACTGTGAAGCGGCATCCAATGAGTTCTGAAGCATTTGGCTGAATATGAGCAGATAATATTGCCTGAAACACTTCAGAATCCATCCTGCTGCTTTTGTCAGCAGTCACATCATCAATAAATACAAGAGAACCAGTTCCATTAGCAGCCATACATGCCTACGCCATGACACTACCACCACCATGCTTCACTGATGAGGTGGTATGCTTAGGATTATGAGCAGTTCCTTTCCTTCTCCATACTCTTCTCTTCCCATCACTCTGGTACAAGTTGATCTTGGTCTCATCTATCCATAGGATGTTGTTCCAGAACTGTGAAGGCTTTTTTAGATGTCGTTTGGCAAACTCTAATCTGGCCTTCCTGTTTTTGAGGCTCACCAATGGTTTACATCTTGTGGTGAACCCTCTGTATTCAGTCTGGTGAAGTCTTCTCTTGATTGTTGACTTTGACACACATACACCTACCTCCTGGAGAGTGTTCTTGATCTGGCCAACTGTTGTGAAGGGTGTTTTCTTCACCAGGGAAAGAATTCTTCGGTCATCCACCACAGTTGTTTTCCGTGGTCTTCTGGGTCTTTTGGTGTTGCTGAGCTCACCGGTGCGTTCCTTATTTTTAAGAATGTTCCAAACAGTTGTTTTGGCCACGCCTAATGTTTTTGCTATCTCTCTGAAGGGTTTGTTTTGTTTTTTCAGTCTAATGATGGCTTGCTTCACTGATAGTGACAGCTCTTTGGATCTCATCTTTAGAGCTGACAGCAACAGATTCCAAATGCAAATAGCACACTTGAAATGAACTCTGGACCTTTTATCTGCTCATTGTTATTGGGATAATGAGGGAATAACACACACCTGGCCATGGAACAGCTGAGAAGCCAATTGTCCCATTACTTTTGGTCCCTTAACAAGTGGGAGGCACATATGCAAACTGTTGTAATTCCTACACCGTTCACCTGATTTGGACGTAAATACCCTCAAATTAAAGCTGACAGTCTGCACTTAAAGCACATCTTGTTCGTTTTATTTCAAATCTATTGTGGTGGTGTATAGAGCCAAAAATGTTAGAATTATGTCAATGTCCCAATATTTATGGACCCGACTGTATATCGTCAATATATTGTCTCAACTTCTAAATCTGGGAGGGCTTCCAATATACAGTCTCCGTAACCACGTGCGTACCTGCCTGTTATTCCTCTTTATTACCAGGACAGTTTCCAGTTTTCAGCTCTGTGATGGTTTGATTGACAATTACTTTTTCATACAACACTGTACTTTATTGATACAGATAGAGCTTTACTTTAATCATACCTAATAGTGGATTTTTTTTTCACTATGAAAGGAATAAAGACCAAAAATGTTGAGAAAAATCTTCTTTCAATAACATAAAAATGCCAGAATAGTATGAAAACCCCCCAAATGTTTTTCTATTAAAGTAGACCTCCCAAGGTGTTCTAATTTTTTGCCACAGGTTTACTGAAGGGTGGGGGGTGGTGTTAAAGAGCTTGGATAGGTGCACTAGATACATTAATGTACAGGGCAAACACAAAAAGTAGGCAGTGAAGGGGTTAATTTACTGGTCAAATACAGTGGTAGGATGGAGGTGAAGGGATTAATGTTCAAATGTGAAGGATAAAGGAGGTGAGGGGTAATATACCAGTCACTAGGGACTTTATTGCAGATAGTGTGTGTATGGGTGGGAGGGGGGCAGGAAAAGTTTAAAGAAATAGATTCTTGTGTCGCTGCAACAGAATGAATGGATAATCGGCTGCAGTCGCTGATCCATTCATAAACCATCTAATGATTGTTTGGTATTCAGTGCATTCATAAATAGCACTTGCTAAACAAAGGGCCACATTTAAAAAAGTACCATGGTGCTAAAGCAGAACACTAGCCAAAATGAAATAAAATTAATAATCTTTTAAAAGCTACAAATAACATCCAGTTAATTAAGGATTATTTTAATCTTATACTGGCTAATGAGAAAATATCCAGTATTATCAATGACATGCAAACTAAACTCCTTAAAATATGGGAACCATGGCTTATTAAAGTGTTGCTAAACCCTGGACCCTGTATTCACTATAACTGGTCTCCCACAGTACACACAACATGGAAATGCAATTATTTTAGTAAATATAAACTGCTAAATACCTTTTCTCATCAGCAGTACATGGCAGTCTTGGGACTTTTACTAGTGATCAGCTGAGTTTTTATCCTCCCCTGATTGTCCTATGAGGCTTTAGGACCCCTGACCCTCTGTCTGGACAGCGCAGATTGCTGATCACATGCAAGAATCACATCCCTCTATGTTGTCCCTTTTTCTCATCCTCCATTTCTGCCCTCTGATATCCTGATGCCTTGTTGCATACAAAATGAATGGGCTCAAATCACATTACAAAGAATCCCATATGATTTGAATAGGAATGCAATGCAATTCCTATTCAAATTACATGCGATTTCCAACATGGCACATGTGTGAACCAAAGCTAAAAAATGTCCTCATTGCAACACTACTCTTAACAGTAGATGTGCTGAAGGTCTGAATAGTATAGATGATTTAAAGTGGTTGTAAAGGCTCAAGGTCTTTTACCTTCATGCATTCCATGCATAAAGGAAAAAAATACTCACCTAAGCCCCCTCTCGATCCAGCAACGTACACTAGAGTCTCGGCTATTCCAGGACTCCTTCTACTCATTGGCTGTGCCTATGGCTCCCACTGCTGCTAATCACAACAGTAAAGGAAGATGAAAGAAAGAGCGCACAAACCTTGCGCATTACCTCAATAAATAGTGACTAATTTTATTAATAAGAAATATACTCACAAAATGATTGTATAACAGGCATGAGTAACCATAATCCAAACAGGGTATAACCCCCCCCCCCCCCCCCCGTTTGATTTACCTGTAACCCTGTTTGGATTATGGTTACTTATGCCTGTTATACAATCATTTTGTGAGTATATTTCCTTATTAATAAAATTAGTCACTATTTATTGAGGTAATGCGCAAGGTTTGTGCGCTCTTTCTTTCATCTTCCTCTACAGTTTTATTAAGCTTCCCCAGCTTCATGATAGAGCTGCACAACCTCTGATCACCAGTGGATGAATACACAACACGCTGCTTGTCACTAACGCCTGTTTGATCTGAGTCCTTGATCGCAGGAGATAATGGATCTTTAATCACAACAGTAAGCCAATGAGAAGATAGGGGGCTGGGCCCAGCTGGGGCTCTGTGTGTGAATGAACACACGGAGCAGCGGCTGGGGAGTGCGCATGCTCGGGTGACCCCATAGCAATCTGCTTGCCGTGGGGGCACCCGACAAGAGGGAGGGACCAGAAGTACCGTTGGGGGACCCGAGCAGAAGAGGATCCGGGCTGCTCTGCAAAACCACCGCACACAGGTAAGTATACCATGTTTTGTTTGTTTTTTGTTTTTTTTTCAGTTTTTTTGTTTTTTTAAATTAGGCCTTTAGAATCAATTTAACGGCGTCATGGTATCCAATTCATGATGCAGAAGGGATATTGAAAAACAAATGTGATGTTTGCCCCCTTGGTATTACTCTTTGCTCTGCATTACAGGTTTTTCAGCAATATCTGCTCACTGTTGTATATGTTATGTTTGTGTCTTTCAGACTGTGCATGCACAGAAGCCTCAATTTTTATCATTGCACTGTCAGGAAGTTGGTGGGAAGAATTATGAAGCATCTATGTCCCACGTGGACAAACTGGTCAAGTAAGTCTTTTTCCTTTGTATCAGTGTGATTACCATGAAAAACCGTTTAGCTGGAAATCCGGTGGTTCTGCTTGTCTTACTGTATGAATTATGTGTATAATTCGTATCGTACAGAAAAAGTTGGTTGTATCTTTTGTGCAGTCAAGGTGCCCCAGTATTGTAAAAATAATGTCCAGCTTAGAAAAATAAAGCTTGGTTTTGTGTGTGTCTATATATACATATATATACACACACACCCTGGCACGGGTTTTGAGGAGAACACCCATGCCAGAATGTAAAAAAAATGGCGTGGGGGGGGATCCATACCAGACCCTTATCTGAGCATGCAGGTCAGGAAAGGGGGTAGTGTGAAAAAAGACAGGACATGGTCTTTGACAAGTCCTTTATTAAAAGAAAAAACTAAAAGAATTTCCCCGCAGTAGATCCAACATCAATCATGATGTCTGCCGCTGACCCGAAAAAAGAATTTTAAAAAAAATGCTCCGCTCCCGACGCTGGCTCCCGACGCTGGCTTAACAGTTCTTAAAATATGTAAGGGGCGGGGCCAACAAATGACATCACATGTGTATATATATTTTAAGGTGAACCTTTGACAAAATGATGCAAGATGAAAAAAGCTTAAAGTGCTTCTAAAGTCTAAACGTTTTTTTAACACTAATGCAGTTTTAAACCCCCCCCCCAAACCCCTAAACACTTCCCAGCTACAGCAGATCTCTCCTTTCTTCCTGGTCTCACAGGAGACACAGGCAGCAAAGTGTGTGTGTGTGTGTGTGTGTGTGTGTGTGTGTGTGTGTGTCTAAGGACGCACACAGCCCAGCTTGGGAGAATTCCCGCATTTGTGCCCCCTCAGCACATTGCTTGCTAAGTGGGCACTTGGATTAGAGGAGGAGCATACATCGCTGTCAGCAGACTCCAGAGGAGGAAGTAATGGGCTAGCACTGTACAACACTGGACAGAGCAGGTAAGTATAAACTTTATTTTAATAAAAAAAATTAGCTTTACAGTCACTTTAATGTGAAGTATAATAACCATATTCTGATATGATCCAGTACACAATTGTGACACTATTTGAATGTCTATATCAGCCTTTCCTAACTTTCTAACCCTAGAAATTATTTTCAGGTCTCAGGGAACTCCTAGCAGGAAAATGCTACTTATATTGATAGTGGGAAGAATGCCTCCATTACAGTGGTGATCAGAATGCCAGCATTACCATCAACTAAAAAAGATCATTGGTGCATGCCGTTAGTTTTGCCAGGCGGCATTGGTAAAGCTCAAGCAACCCCTAGCAGCTTCTGGAAGAACTCTGGTTGAAAATGGCTGATCAAAAAGATCATGGATGCCTTACTGCTGGTTCTTCCAAGTGTTGTCTCTGGAGCTTTGCAGGCATCATCAGTTGGGTGGTCAATCCCTTAGGAACCCTTAGCAACCTCTGGAGGGACCTTGGGGCTCCACAGAACCCTTGTTGAGAATGGCTTCAGGATTTTTTATTTTTCTTGATAGCGTGCAGAAGGATAAAAACCTCTGTCAATTTGCTAACTGGGTCTTGGGAGAATTTCTCATTGATTCCCATCTAATAGAAAAGGACATGGAAGAGGAATCTCACTTTTTGCATATTTCATAGGTATCTTACATAACAGGGAGTGAGGATAAATTCCCCCCTAACGGCACAGACTGCAATGAAAAACCTGTATCTAAACCCTGTATGTAGCGGTCTGAACTTTGGCTTTTGTTTACCTGATACAAGCTGTTAATTCTAGACCTTCTTATGGCTGAAATCTGCATCCCAGCTGCTTGTTTAGCAATACAAATATCCTGAGCATGTTCCTCTGTCCTAACAGATCTACAAATAGATTAGATTTTCTGCAAAATTGTTCTTCGGCACTCGTCTGATAACTCTGTGAAATTAATAAGTAATTTGTAAAACAAATAATTTTAGCTTTTCCATTCCAGGGGGCTTGGTAAAAGCTTTGCGCTGTCACACACTATAAAATGAATCTAGTCATTCCAATAAATGTATTCAATTTATCAGGCTCTCCATTCCATTCAATGAACATTGTATATGTGGTGAGATGGTTCCCTCTAGTGTCTGGTTTAGCTATTACATGCATTCTAGTAGTTCTCTGGTTTAAGGCGGTATTAAAGCCAAAAACAAGCATTTATTTTATTACAGTTTACCAATTCTTAGACATCATGGCTGCATTTGTTTTCTTTTTAGGCTTTATTTCCTAATTTGTATCTGGTAATCTGGCCAGTAAGTCTGTTGTTTTTCAACAGAACAAGCTGTCCTGAAAATATATCCATTAAGAGTTTTGAGACACATTTACCACTGACAGGAGTGCTTACAATCATCATCTTTTATTTCTCCCAAAAGAAAAAAAAC
The DNA here is from genome assembly GCF_062004578.1 of Staurois parvus. Taxonomy (NCBI): domain Eukaryota; kingdom Metazoa; phylum Chordata; class Amphibia; order Anura; family Ranidae; genus Staurois; species Staurois parvus. Next base: position 2,558,927 of record NW_028317805.1, on the reverse strand, counting down.
ATGTTTGCTGTAACGGTTTGCATAACAGCAGTGTGAGCTGGAGTTTAGCTTCAATTAGTTAGTGACTCTAAATCTGCTAGTATATCTAACACTTCCCTCTCTTCACACTGAAAATGCTGTTTGCTGTGCCCCTCTGCTCTTTCATCCAGAGTGGGGGCACTCTTATTACAAGAGGTGTGTTACTGGCCAGATCACAAGGAGAAAACAGAGGGCAAAAGCCTAAAAAAAAAGGAAAACTAATGCAGCCACCACATCAAAGGATTGGTGAGTTGCAGTATATAAAATTTTTGCTTTTGGGTTTAATACCACTTTAAGCTTGAACTCACTGACACATGTCTAAGGCAGCCTTTCTTGACTAGGGTTCTTCCAGTGCTTGTTTGGGGTCACTTGAGCAAATAACAATTTCTGCCTCTCAAATACTGTAAGAAACCACTGACACCAGTGATCATTTCAGCTGTCTTTATGAGGGCCAGTTTTCCCATTGACCCCCACTAATTGACCACCAATAGTTTCACAGCAAGAATTTTCTGTACCTGCTGAAAATGTGCTGAGCCTGAAAAAGAAATCTACTGCACCTACAACCCCAATTCCAAAAAGGTTGGGACACCGTGTAAAAAAAAAAAATGCCATGATTTCCAAATCTCATAAACCCACATTTAATTCACAATAGAAAACAGAAAATATCAAATGTTTAAACCGAGAAAATGTTCAATTTTAAGAAAAAAATAAGGTAATTTTGAAATTGTCGGCAGCAACACATCTCAGAAAAGCTGGGAAAGGGCAACAAAAAACTGGCAAAGTAAATGGTACTAAGATGGAAGAGCTGGAAGAACATTTTTCAACTAATGAGGTTAATTGGCAACAGGCCAGTAACATGATTGCAATGAAATCAGTTGACGATATCATGCATGCTCTTTTATTGCATGTTTGTGGGCCCTAACTTGCCTCGGATATGTCTGCCTGCTTGCATTTTTGCCATGTTTGTAAAATGATATATATAACTGTATTATTAACTGTACCAGTCCTTCATCCTGACCCCTGCTTAGGAAATGTGCAAAGTGCTCTAGGAGTTCAGCAATGAAGATTTTCTTTTTTAAATGTACCACACAGGATCGCATAAATGGGAACTCTGAAAATCACTGTTTATTTTTCATTTGTATAAAAGCATTGCTTTATAAGTGAACATATTCCATAAGTAAAGCATTAAAGTAAACTAAACAACCCTTTAATCAAACTAAGATTAACTTTGGGAAGGAAAAGGTGAGAACTAAATTAAAGTGGCTGTAAAGGCTGAATTTTTTTTTTACTTTCATGCATTCTACACATGAATGGAAAAAACCTTCTGTGTACAGCAAATCCCCCCCCAAATACTTACCTGACCCCCTTATCGATTCAGCGATATGCATGTGAGCCTTGGGTTTCTCTTTCCTCATTGGCTGAGAGAGCAGCGAGAGCCACTGGCTCCCGTTACTGTCATTCACAGCCAGTGAGCCAAGGAGAGAGCAGGGGGTTGGACTGAGTCATGGCTGTGTGTGAATGGTCAAACAGCAGTGGCTTGGGAGTGAGCCTGCAAGGGTGTCTCCATAGAAAGCTGCTTGCTGTGGGGGCACTTAGCAGAAGGGAGGGGCCAGGAGTGCCAGCTAGCAACCCAAGAAGAGGAGGATCGGGTCTGTTCTGTGCAAAATCATTACAAAGATCAGGTAAATATATATATATTTTTTTAATTGCCTTTACAATCACTTTAAATTGTTTCCATTACAGCAAATATTGTTGGGAGAAATACAGACACAGTCACAATTAAAAGTATGCAGAAAAGTACATATTGAGTCTAAAATTACTATCATTGTGTAGATCTAAGCTAGCCAAAGATGGATCAAAATTCTGTGGGTCCAGCCGAGCCTGGACAAATGTCTATCCATCTATGGCTGTTCCCATTCAAAATTAGTTGACCGAATGATCGACAATTTTTGAACAGGTTTGTTGGTGTACTTTTGTTCAATCAGCACGTTCAGCCAATTGGCTGCAGCACTGATCAGTGTATTCTGGCAGTGGAGGAGACCCCACTTTTCGAACAGCCAATTATCTATGGCCAGTGTTCCTTTTGAAAGATTTAAGTTTGTGATCATATTTGGCTTTACCTGCTTTGCCCCGATGATGACTCTCACAGATGAGATTCAGAGGTAAGACTACATGAGATCTGACGATTGTTGTCCAGAGGAGTACTTTGTAACAGGGCAGTCAGGCAGCATTTCAGATCCCACAACATACACATTAAAAAACGCCAACATTAACCAGAAACCGGCGCTCAAATCTCTCGTGCTGCAAGTAAAATAGATTCATGCACTTGCTGAGCTGCCGCCCTTGATAGATTGAGGAATCTTGATACTAGCAGAAAAAAAAACAAAACGGCGCACTCTCCTCGTGCATTAACGCAATAGCCAAAAATGTATTAAAAAGATGCAAAAACATACAAGCCATGAAGGTCATAAAAACAGAGACAAGAAGTCAAAGGTAAGAAAAATTAATAATAGCGCCTATGGTCAAAATTATATAACTTACTAATAGTGTACCAGCTGCAAAAAATCACCATATATAAAGTGTACCAATAAATAAATAATTTGCGCTAGTAAATGTGTATAAATATATAAATATATATAAAGAAATCATCAAATCATAAGTCCAGAAAAAAAAAATATATATATGCCAATACCACAAAAAAATAAAAAACTTTTAAGTGCAAAAAACTTTAGTGCAAAAAAAGTGTCTAAATATGAAAAATTTCACCAAAAAACCTTGATAATATAATGGCAGATCATCCATAGATATATCTTCAGAAACGGAAACTCTGCAACACACCGATCCTCATCGATCGAAATAACAGGATAAAAAACTTTGTAATTAATCGAAAATCCACTTCTCCAATAGATAAAGGACCACCTTCAAACGTATCCATGGGGGGAAATGCCAAGCACTCGAGAGAAACAGAAAGACTTCATGGTGCAATATAATAAAAACCAATTCCTTTATTAGGTACTCATTGCACTTACTCAAGAGGTGTCCCAGCCGACACCAGCATCAACAGCATAACAGCAATCACATAAACGAGCCTGGCTACTCAGCACATGCGCAGTAGCTGGCAGCCAAAAACGTAATGACGTCACATCAATCAAGCTCCGAGGAGCTTGATTGATGTGACGTCATTACGTTTTTGGCTGCCAGCTACTGCGCATGTGCTGAGTAGCCAGGCTCGTTTATGTGATTGCTGTTATGCTGTTGATGCTGGTGTCGGCTGGGACACCTCTTGAGTAAGTGCAATGAGTACCTAATAAAGGAATTGGTTTTTATTATATTGCACCATGAAGTCTTTCTGTTTCTCTCGAGTGCTTGGCATTTCCCCCCATGGATACGTTTGAAGGTGGTCCTTTATCTATTGGAGAAGTGGATTTTCGATTAATTACAAAGTTTTTTATCCTGTTATTTCGATCGATGAGGATCGGTGTGTTGCACAGTTTCCGTTTCTGAAGATATATTTATGGATGATCTGCCATCATATTATCAAGGTTTTTTGGTGAAATTTTTCATATTTAGACACTTTTTTTGCACTAAAGTTTTTTGCACTTAAAAGTTTTTTATTTTTTTGTGGTATTGGCATATATATATATTTTTTTCTGGACTTATGATTTGATGATTTCTTTATATATATTTATATATTTATACACATTTACTAGCGCAAATTATTTATTTAAGAAGTCAAAGGTGCCAATCGTGGACAGCATGTTTCCTTGGGTAAAGTGCTAACACATTTCGGGAGTCAAACTCCCTTCCTCAGAGCAATATCTATTAGACTCCCGAAACGCGTTAGAACTTTATGGCTTGTGATTATGTTTTTGCATCTTTTCAATAAACTTTTGGTTATTGTGTTAATGCATAAGGAGAGTGCATACACATACAAAAGCAGAGGTCTACATGTGTCCTGCACTGAATGAATAATAGGTTTGGAGGGATTCCATTCAACTCTTGGGAGAAGATATGCGTCATCAAATTACAATGAGAATACTTTTAAACAAATTAAGAACTTTGATTCCACCAGAGAACATGGTAGATTTAATTCACTATTGACTTTGAAGTACACAAGTGTATATCTTATATTCAGTTGAAAAGGAAGAGTTCAGATTTTCATGTTTACCACTGAAGTGTCTACAGCCTAAACTGTTTGGAACAAAAAAGGATAACTATGCATATACAAGTCCTTTGAATCACACTATACGTTCATGATTTCAGAGATCTGCTTTCGAGCGATGCCATGAAAGAATACAATCGAGCTCGAGTATATTTGGATGAGAATTACAAATCACAGGAAAATTTCACGGTAAGCTTTCTCTTTATCTGGGCTGCAACTGTATTGTAGTGGGTGACTATATTGTTTTTGCCTTTACTGAATTGTCTTCCTATGATTGACACTTTGAAGACTAGATCTACCACTGGCTACTCATGTGAAAAGAAAAAACATAATTGCACATGTGTTTACCTGCAAAATAATGTGCATTTATTATTTAAATTTTTTTCTTTTTAGAAATGTGAACGTATCGTTTAACTATTTTCCGTCCATTTGCCCGCAATGTGCGGTGAACGTGCAGCAGCTACAGGACCAGCGACATACCTGTACATCGCTGGTGTTGTACCAACATAGGGGGGTGCTACGCACCTGAGAGGCTGATTCATAACAGCTTTGGTTCTGTTCCTGGAGAGCAGGGATTGTTCCACAGATCTCACATGGTACATGGGGCCAATCACAGCACCATGTACCATGTGGCCAGTTGGAGACTGTTTTTTGAACTGTCATGAACTTAACCTATTCTTACAGTTCAAAGCAAATATTGCATTGTCGGAGCAATAATCTTTATTGCTCCTGCAATGCAAAGTGTATAAAAAAAAAATCCCTGATCATCCTCCATAGTACAATGTTACTATGGTAAGAGTGTACTACTCTGATGAAAGTATTTATTTTTTAAAAAAATAGTTAAAAAGAAAAAAAAAAATTTTATAAAAAAATATTGAAATAAAAATTTGGTTTAATCTACTTGCCATCCCTCTGCCCGCCCACAATGAGCGGGCCAGCAGTGGCTCTGGACAAAGCGACATACCCTTACGTAGCTTTCTATTTCTGGGTGTGGGTGCGCAAGCATACACCCCCCTGCTGCCCTCCATGCCAGTCCAGGGAGAGAAGACAGAACACAGCTCTGAGTAAAGGCACTACATTTTACACACAGGTTAGATTAGCACATTTAACCTTTTGATTGCCCCGTCACCCTGCCAGTGCTGTTAGTACAGTGTCCGTATATAGAATTCTTCATTGATCACTGTATTCCTGCCACTAGCGACATCAGATAGTGTCAGGGTCTGTAAGCTCCCCTCCCAGCCATGATCAGTTAGCGTTCGATTTCCTGCACACTAGGGCATTACAAAAAAGAATGATTTGCGGTCATATTGGTCCACAGACCCGATTCATCATATGCCCATGTTCTCTACTGTTACATATATGCCCAACAAGGACCAGCAATGTACTGGTACATCACTGGACTTTGGTTATAACGGGATGATGCCCGCAGCTACATGCATGATCCTGGTATTGTTTTTTTTTTTTTTTTCAGCTGGCAGTCCACTTTCATGTAAAAACAATCTTAGTGGCTATTTAGCCTCTGGATCAAGTTTACAAGCAGCTGGAAGGGACGAAAGCATGGATCCATCCTGCCTTGTATCAACGGTTCAGGCTGGTGGTGTAATGGATTTGGGAATATTTTCTTGGCACTAGCAAAGGTGTACCTAATAAAGTGGCCAGTGAGTGTAGACAGTAGCACCTATGGTCAGTAGGAGGAGGAATAGTGCCCCATTGTTGGTATCAATGGGAAGATTAATGCCCAATCATTTGTATCAGTAGGAGGAATAGTGACCTATCATTGGAAGGAATGGCACATCATTGGTGTTAGTGGGAGTTATAGCGCCTCAAATCATTTGAAGGAATGGTGCCCCAAAGGCCGGATAAGGGCAAGCAAAAGGGCTACATCTGGCCTGCAGGCTGCAGTTTGAAGACCATTTATCTAAAAAATGGCTAAAGGACATGTGGGGGTAAGGTGGTAGGAAAGGGAGATATCTACACCCTCTCACGTTGCATGTAATAGGCCGTTTGCTAGATGGAAGATAGGAGTGAGACTGTGTGGTAAGAAATAAGAATCCTCAGGAGAAAGTCATAAAGTTCCAAGGAAATCAAACTTGATGTATCTAGGCAGTTGTTTAATCAGGATCTAATGTATTTTATTGTATTTGTGTTTATATAGATCCATTTTAGACCATGCTTTTGATTGTCACCTTTTAAGGACAATTAGGCTGCTGTCAAAACTTGGTTTATTCGTTGAATAGAATATTTGGCTATACATGCTGTAGGTGGGCCTAAGAGGAAATGAACAAGTAATTGGTCAAAATGAGATTTGGTAACCTGCCAGAAGGGTTGTACTTTAGAGCATTCCCAATAAATAGGTTATAACCTACCTGTATGAGTCTGTCATCTACAGCACCTAGATGGAATTGCCATGGTAATGATATAGAGGAGCTCTGGAGTATGATACGAATGGTTTAGAATTTTAAGACTGGGGGAGATGAGGATCAATGCTAAAAAAAAAAACAAAAAACATATGTATTTTATATAAAGAAAAACAGTAAAAAAATTCTTGAGTGGGACCTGGAGAAGCTTTCCATTTACGCATACAGTATTTTTATGTTTGGTGAAGGAGTTAGAGGAAATTATGTTCAGACATTTGTGTGCACTTCTATTATCCCTGGTGGGCTCTGATCCTACCTACCAGCAGTTCTGTAATGGCATATACTTACCTATACCCACCACACCGAGATCTTCATTATGCCTCCTGCTCAGCGCAGCACAGTCTCTACTTTCCCCCAGTAGGGCTCCCAATGACTGTGGAATATTTTGAAAAAAGTTTTGCAGCCCTGGAAAGCCGACGTAGTAAAGATTTTGGAGGAGCAGAGACGAGGGGGAGTGGTTTGGTGCCCATTATAGGGCTAGCACACTTAACACTGAATTTGAAAATGGGCTGCAAAGTGTACCCTGTGACCATAGATGTTCTATGTCCCAAATATCTCCTCTGCGGTGCACGTACCGTGGTAAATCCTCCTTTTATCCTGACTTAAAACAGAATGTGATGTTAATGGTTGTTTCACTACTTTACCCGCTGGACCCCCCACTGTTTTTACTGTGTGATAGAGAGATGAGCCACATTTTCTCCTACTAAATTAGGCTCTAAAAACACAGACTATATTCTTGGCACTCTGTATTTACACAGTGTCTGAAAGGCTCTTGGCCCTTTATAGGAAGCACAATCCTGTATTTAGAAGCTAAAAATACAGCTTGTCTTCGTCTTGTAAGTAAAATAAACTTTTTCCTTCCAATAAGGATGGAAAACATCTAAATTCAATTGCGGGGGTCATTCAGACTGCACATTCAGGTCTTTGTCCCTAACATGAGTTTTATTACACCCTGGCAGCTTTCCATCAATAATAATTAACAGTTGTAGTTCTCATGCTCTGCTAATGAAATACGTGATATTTGAGTGCTACTAACACTCAAAGAAACTTAATGAACATTAAAGAAAATTCACATTTTATCTTGAATACCTAAATTCATTAAATTTGCAGTTCTGTGTGTTCATTCTTTTCCAGATTATTTTTATTGCACTTTATAAATATATAATTGCTTTCTGATCATAATATCATTAAAGTCGATACAAATCCACTCATAAAATCTCCATAAGTTTTACCATGTTAATGTAATTTCAAAAGTTGTTATTGTTCTAAACCTACAGCTTTTGTTATTAGAGCGTCAGGTGATCTTGACTAAAAGGTTCGTGTTTAGGTACCTGAAAGATCTGTCAGTCCTGGGAAAGTAATCAAGCATGCTGAGAAAGCTCTTCAGGCAATCCTATATTGTACTGGTTAAAGAAATCAAAACTGGACATACATGGTTCAAACTTTGCCCAATTTCCTTTGAATCGGACAGAAACAATTGAATTGAACAATTGAATACTGTTACTGATACTTTTTTTATTTGCACTAACATACAATTTTGAGGACAAGCTTTTGGGGTATGTCCCCTTCTTCAAAGTCCAAACAGTACTATACAAATCACAAAGTTTAAGCAGAATGTTAGAAGGGATGGAAAAAAAAAAAAAAGGCTACAGATAAGATACAGCAAAAGGAGGAGGGGAGGAGGGGATACTACACTCTCACAGAGGGGGCTTTGAATCGTACTAAATTCAAGCTGTGGATTGCCCTTCTGACACCACCTTGTTTGACAAACTTTGAGAAATCAGAGGAGCTGGGTGGAGAATTGTCAGCTGCGGTTCTCAGTTGCAGGAGACCCTTTGCAGCTTTACAGCCAGTTTCCCAATATGCATACATGAGCCATGCTTTATAATTGGTCCCGAACCCTTCTGGGACTCGTGACATGTCCCAGGAGGCTGCGGGCACAGGGGGGTATGGGGAACCTATCAAGATTAGGAACCTGCTCCCCCCAAAAAAGTTAATGTGCCAAATGTGTTGGAGGAGAGGAGGGTAACGTTCTGCTTTAAGATAGCTCTAATGATGTGTGCCCCATCCCTGGCTGCTACAGCCTTTTTTTTTTTTTTTATTTAACATATCTTACTTTTCTCAAGCAACAGTCTCCTGTCTGTGCTGAACATTCAGCGCTGAGACTTGGTTTCGGCTGCAGTGTTCTCAGTAAACTGATCACCATGGGTCACTTGCTTGTCACCTTTTCCATTCTTTATCAGTGAATGCAAGCCTCTCTGGTATTGGAGGAGGTGCAAGAGAATGTCACGCTCCCCCCTCCTCCAACCATAGAATGCATATATAAACTACCAATGTTATGTCTTTGTACATTTTAGCCATTGAATATATGCTGCCTGTTGGGAGCTGTTATTTCTGAGCTTTAATAATAAGATATTGTTAAAAAAAAAATTACAATAAAGAAACAGTGCTATGCAAATTAATCCATATTTATTTTTCTTAGCATAAACTGTAATACCAGGGTTGTTAAAGCAGAGGTTTAATTAACCTTATTTTTATGGGTTTCATTCCTGGTTTATCCAGCTGCTTCAGTCTATAAACTTTTATTGCAACTTAATTATTGACGTACATTTGATTTTTATAGCTGAAAGAGAATTGCTACTGATCACGTTATCATAGTATACACAAGACTTAGCAGAGTGAGCTTTATTTTACTAATGACACGATCGGTGCAAAAGCAGATATACAACTGACAATTGAGTTGTAGGTTCATAGCTATAAAAGTCAACAGATTTTTACTACTGAATAGTGTATCTTTTACTTTCAGATTTTGGCTGCAACAAATTTATTGTGTTTGTTTTTGTGTTTTTTTTTTTTTCCTTCCAATTATTATTATGTTACTATTGAAAAAGGTAGCTATAGGCCCGTTTCACACAGGTGTTCAGTCTAGATCCCTCTGTCAGTTTTTTAGACTGAACTGCATGGTATGTCTATGTAGGAGGATGTAAACAGCTGGTCATCCGTTTATATGAGCCTACACCTATGTTCGTTCAGGTCCATTTTTTCAAAACTGAATAAGGCTGCGTCCTCCTTTTAGATGGATCTGAACGGATGAAAGCCATTTTCATCTGTTTAGTTTATGTCCGTTTTTCGGCAAAAAAAACTTTTTTGCTTATACTTTTGTCACCTTTGATTGGTTTCTGCAACAAAGTACAGAAAACTGGCAGTGTGAACAGTTGCTTATAATTTAATGCAAAATAATTTTCATGCACTTCTGTCCCCCATGGAAAAGCACGGCGAAAGGGCGCTAAAGCTAAAACTTTTTTACTTTTGAATACAGTAGGAAGGGGCTAAAACTTCTCTTTCTGACATCTGTGTTCAACTTCCCTTTAATTCCTTCCCTGTAAACACATTTCCCTCATAGGAGGATTTCCCCTCTGTTCCAATTAAAAATCTTATATTCTGGAATTTTTGCTGGGACAAATAGAAAAATGGGTCTTCCCAGCAAGGACTCGGAGATTGATACTTAGCAGGTTGTCAGTCTTCCTCTACTTTTTTTTTCTGCTAATCACCAGTGCACACTGAGTATCCTGGAGGCTGTTATAGAGCTAATATCATCTGGACTTTTGTCCTTTGCTGATATCTGGTGGTGGAATTGAAAATTGATCCTCAATTAAAATCCTTTTTCCCTACATTTTCCTTGCTACTTGAATTGCAATATTTAACAGATGGATGTTTGATGTCCATTGTTTCCTCTCTTATGGTTGTGAACGTATAGGTCAAATAGATCTTTGTTAGGTTATATCTATATATCCTTGTAAAGCATTTAACAGATACTATCTGATGCCCATTTTATCCTCTACAACTGTTTTGAACGTGTAGGCCAATTAAGATCTTTTTTAGGTCATTTTCTCCTAGCTCCGTGAGCTTTCACATCCAGGACTGCCTTGGCGGTAGAAATTTCCTCAAAAAATCTCCCCTGAAGAAGCCCGTGAGGGCGAAACATGTAGAGAGTAACTACATTTACCTAACCAAGTTTGAATCTCAGTTGGTATTCTTAGAATTGAAATTGTTTTTATGTTTCTGTATTTTTTCCTTCTTGTGTTTTTTTTATCAAAATATGAAATAAAAATTATATAACTTTTAATGTGTGGTATTCATGTCTATGCACCCAGAAAATCCCATCTTCTCTTTTGAATATTTATTGGAAAAAGACAAAAAAAAGATTAATCGCATTTTTAAAAAAATGTTAAAGTTTAAGATCCAGCATTTTATTTATGTGATGTTAAGTGGATCTTATATTGACGTGAACCTTTTCAACACAGAGGAACCCTTGAAATACCTTTCCAGTCTCAGGGAATCCCTGCTAATAGTTACTATGTAAGAAATCTCCTTAGTGTTGATTCACTCATATATGGTGCAGATTGATGCTCCGTTTTCACAGCTAGCTGACAAAGTAGTTGTTCAGCGGTTCAGATCAAGTTTACATCGGGATCAGGAGAGAAAACTGGCCTAAAATCGTGTCCACAAACTCGTGACGTGCAATTCAGAAGCGGTTCCCATAGAAGTCAATGAGCCTGCAATCCTCACCTGAATCAGACCGCACTGCTAAGAAATCATACAGGACTCTTTCAGTCTGCACTGAATCCACACTGCCAGTGCACCAGACGTATGTGAACAGGCACCATAGGAAGCAATGATATTTTACATGTCATGCAGAGTGGATGTGGTTTAAACCGCATCCAATCCGCATATATGTGAACCAGCTCTTATACTTGTTGTCATTGGAAGGAATTACTCCCTTACAGAGCCCTAAAAAGAATAATGTTGTCACTGGAAACTTATCTGAGAGGCAGAATTTGCTAATTGCTCAAGGAAGCCCTAGCAACCTCTGGAGGAACCTTGGGGTTCCATGGAACCCTGGTTAACAAACCCTGATCTAAATGATTACATAAAAGAGTGGGTGAGACCTAATGAAAGAAGATTGAGAATAAAACTTCATATTTTCATATCAAACATGTTGTTTAGTGCTGTGGGAAAACTGAGGACAATGACAGCAGGCTGATGAAAAAGTCATATAATGGACTAGTGTTGAACATTAAATAATGACACTTTTAATGTGAACAATATATTGATACATTTTATTTCACCAGTCCTTTCAAGACGCATAAAGATTTCCAGTGAATTTACTGTACACATTATACATATGTGCACCACCTCCATGTGTGGATGAATACAGGGGACAACACTTGGTGCAGGCCATCTGTAATGGATGGATTTTGCAAACTATGAGAAAAAAAAACCTTTATACACATTTTATTTACTGCTGCAGACCGAAAGGTTTATAGAAACTTTATTGCCTCTATGGGTTTACCCAAGAAAGGCCAGTAGTTTTTATTTAATTTAAAAACAAATAAATTCTCTTTACTAAAAAAGGAGTAGTATATACAGGTCAAATAGAGGGTTTTAGAAACACTGCTGGATTTTTTTCCCCCCATTTTCATTGCCTTTGCTGCCCTGTCATTACACCTGAGACCCAAATCTATCACAATACTACCTAGCTTGCCATGTATGGCCACACCAAGTTCTTGATCCTAAAATATGGCATCCCCATAATGCAGTTTACTTAGGACAGCAAGGAATATATAAGAAGCTTACAGTGTCACCAACACCTCTGATATGGTGATAATCTGAATAAGGGTTTATTGGTTTATTTGAATATATTTTGTAATGGGATTATAGTGCAGCTGTTCTGTTTTTGTGTTTTTTCTTTTTTTTTTAAAGCCCTGTTGTTCATTGCAATTGGGGAAAAAAAACAAATGCTTCGTTAAAAATTTTTTAAATGTTCTACAGTCCATCACTGTCAACAGTGTTCCTGAGTGCCTACATAGATTGAAATTATGCTATGCCATTTCATTTCATGGATCATACTTATAATCAACATCCTTTATTTAAAAAAAACCCAACATCCCACATCATAATGCTATACCTGAAATAATAAATTATATATTTCGGCTAAAACCGGTACAAAAAGCCATTAGAAAAAAAATATATAGATATAATTCTTTTTTGAGAGAGAGAGCGAGTATAGTACATTTCATTACTGGGAAAAACTGTCAACATTTGTTAATTGCTTGCTTCGTTTTGAAGAATATTGACGGCTTAACTGACCTAAAGAATGATTATTAATAAAAATAAAATACTGACACAACATTTTTCCCTTAATAACATGTCACATTTTCCATTCCTTCCATAGGAATTATGTCTATTTTAGTAACAGAAAGGTGAAGTTAATTTTTGGTAGACTAATGATATCCTGGTAATATTTTTAGTTGAGTCGTGCTGTGTTAATTGGCCATTAATTGAGGAGGGAAATTGAGAAAGATTTATAGCAGGTGCGCAGCTTGCTGTAGATTTTAATTGGCCTCAGAAAATGCCAGCTTCTTCCCAGAACTGAAGGAATTCCGCTGATTCCCACAGGCTTTTATTAGTGATTAGGTGATTTGTAGTGGAATTAGGTATTGAAATAGCACAGATATAGTACAGTGTGTTTGTATGACTGTTTACCACTAGAGGGAGCTAAATACCAATTTTTTTGTGGTTTTTTGTTTTTTTTCCTCAACCCAAATACAGTTCCATTCCTTGCTTAAAATATAGAACTTAAACCTATTTAGAACTTTTAGTTCTTTATCTAGAATTGCTCCATGTTATAACCCTCTTTGTATGCTAGAAAATCTTCAAGCCTTTTTGTGCAATTTAACTTTTTCTAGTACCCCTATTATGTCTATATCAGGGGTGTTTTAATTTGTATTTCTATGTGTGGACATCTCTCCTGAGTGTTAACACAGGCAAAAAAAGAAACTTCAATCAAATTGGCTCTAATCTGTGCATTTTCCAGTTTGTCATGACATATATCTATGGGTTAGCCTTAAATAGGGGCATTTTTTAAAATGTCAGAATGGCCTGATAATGTCCACCTATGTCATTGTGATAGAAATGCCATTGTTTAAATTAACACTGACTACCTCTTGTGGAACCTCAGGCTCATTGTAGATGGAACTCTAACATAAATTTAAACTGATTAAAGGGCCCAAACAATGCAGACCCCTTTACTGATCTACTTTGGTGCTGTCAGGTCCAGAAAATAATGCATTATGGGTTAGGGATTAGGGCTGGATTTTCCTTACAGATTTCTTTCTTCCTAGATCTATCACATTTGGTAAAATAAGCCTGTATGCTTTATAATTCAGAAATTTTAAAATGACTCTCTGCAGTCCAAAATATATCCAGTTAATTGATATGGAACATGCAAGTTTAGTTCCTCTGTCATCTGTGCATATGTGCAGTGCATGTTTTCTTCTGGTCACAGGGTGGCAGCACTTTCCAGCTGATGTATTCTTGAAACCTCTAATTGTCCATGTGAGTAGACTTGTGATAATGTGTAAATTGAGGGCCTTGTAGTCCAGCAAGAATTGAAGTTGCAGGTGTATTTTCAAAAACCTACAGTTATGCAGGACATAGATGGGTCGAAAATCAGCCGATTTTTCAGCCGAAAAAAAATCGGCCGATTTTCGCACTGTTAATGGATTAATTGGTCGGTCATTTTTCGGGGTTTTGGCACATTTTTTTTACGGTGAAGTTAGAAAAAAAATTGTCCGATTTTGCCGATCGGCCAATTTTCCCGGCGATGATGGGCAAATCGGCCGATCTTTTTACCGATAAAATATCTGCGCATGAGCCGTGGCCTGGAAGAAGAAGAAGAATTCCAGTCCGCTATTATATTTGACATGAAAAAGTATTGCGGTTGCAACAATGTATCTATTTGTATCCGAATAAAACCCATCTGTATCCAAAATGGATACTTTGTTGCAATACTTTTTCATGTCAAATATAATAGAGGAGCTCTCTGCAGGGACAGAAGTAATTAAATGCCGGCCGTAGACAGGACGTAAATCAGCCGATTTTTTTATACCGTTGGTGGTAACGTTGCCCTATTGAACGACCGATTTTTTGTTTTTCCTCCTTTTTTTTTTTTTTAAAAATGGCCGGTTTTCGACCCGTCTATGGCCTGCACAAGGCAAGCCATAGATTATTCTATTTTATTTCCTTCCACCCCAGCACTATTGTATTCTGTTGGGGGTTTGCAAGTTTTCCTGTCCAATGGACACAATGATTACTGCTGGCAGCTATAGCTGTGGGCAATAACTGCATGCTAAAAATCTGACAAGCTGGTTGTACCCAAGTCATCGACTTTGGTACAATCAGCCTGTCCATAGATGAATTGAATCTCGGCCAGCCCCTGCTGAAACAGCCCAGATTCGATCCATCTGTGGCCTGCTTAAAAATGAAACTTGTACCAAGAGATGATCAACCACTGCTCAGTTCAGAAAATTTGGAAGCCATTCAGTTATGACAGCAAGGCAACTACCATTTTCAGGTCAGCAATGGCCCCATCCGGTTTTTTCTCCGTAGTGGTACCCTTTAAAATCGGTGCCCAATATTTGAAGCTCTGCTTTTGAAATATGTAAGCGCTTCACCCTTGTCATCTCTCTGCATGTATTAGTCCCCTTCAAAAATCTGTCCCCAAAGAAGTCCTCTGTAGTAAACCTGCTGACATTGTTTTGGGTGCTTGAAACTTTATCTCTATTTCCATGTAAAAAGCAGTTATCCATGTACATGAGTAGGACATTAAAAGTTTTGTCACCAACAGAGCACAGTTGCCATTATTGTGATAAAGCAAAATTTGATTTTTTTAAATTTTTTTTATTGCAGCTGGTTGTGGACTGAAAAAGAAATTAAATTCTTAACCGTAAACTACAGAATGGCATGTGATTGTAGCATTTTTTAAAATATTTTTTAAATTTATTTTTGTTTATTATAATTGTCGTCTTTTATAGTGGGCCTATTGCCTGCAGATACTTGGGCATTTAATGGTTGAATGAAAGGACATAGTGTTAATCTGGTATACAGCCTTTGATCCAATTTGCTTGCCAGGAACAAAATACCTGATGTAAAGAACAGCACAGGTACCCCAAGGTGCTTGCATTTTACCAGTTATTTTAGTTTATAGAAAGTGATGCATTTGGTAGGTTTGCTTTAAAGCAGGGATGGGCAAACTCTGGCCCTCCAGCTGTTGTGAAACTACAAATCCTGTCATGCCTCTGGGAGCCATTCTCATAACTGTCAATCTTTCAATGCCTCATGGGACTTGTTTTTTACAATAGCTGGAGGGATGATATTTGCCCACCCCTGCTTTAAGAGATGTCCAGCCAAAACTTCTTTAGTGTCCATTGAGGGATCAGGGATTAAGTGAATCAGAGATGTATGGGTTAGCCTGCTGCTTTCAGGAGGTTGTCACTGGCAAACAAGAATTCCTGAAGGCTTGCCCTCCCTAACCCTGCTTCTAACCATTATGAGTTAGCATAGACAGCTCGTGAGGAGAGGAATCCCAATAACCAGCATTTCCTTATTTTCATGCGATCAGCTGTGATTGGACACTACTGATCACTTGACAGAGCCAACTTCCTCTGCTTTTTCCACCAATCGGTGATCCGCTGTGTCCCGGGGACATGGCGCACCACCGATCGCCGCACTGCGTACCCCCCGGGTGCGCGCACGTGCTGTTAAGAGTGGGAGGACGTCATATGATGTTCTCCCGGAATGAGAGAGCCACCGCTCGTCCGTCATTTCCGTATATGGTGGGCAGGAGGCGGTCAAGTCAAAAGTCAAAACTTTTTTGTTTTTTTTAGTTTTGGATAGAGTGGAGATGAATTAGAAGTCCTGTCATGTTTTTATTGCTGCCTGTGCCTCCATTAGGGAGATTTACCCTCTCTATTTGTCCTGTTTACCATTATCTTTGAAAGTAAAAAGAAAACCCCAAATTTTGGGTTGTCCCCAGAAAAGTAATAGAGACTTTTCCAATGGGGACACTAGTTTTAGGGGTCCCTAAGGAATTGTATTAAGTTGCAGAGATTTCCTCACTTCGTGTTTCGACTTTGGGACAGGAAGTGAAGGTAAATCTCCACAATAGGAAAGCAATGGTGAAAAATAAACTGGGAGGGGTTATGACCCTCCCTTACTCTATCCATAATGGGGAAAAAAAAGTTTTGCCTATAATTCTACTTTAAGCATGGCTTTAACTTGGTTTCTAGGTAGTACCAAAGGCTACATTTGAGTATATTTGCTGTAGTGAGTTGAGAATTTGTTACTTGACCAAGTGAATACACTTGCCTATGTATTTCGAGGCAGACATTACTTGCGACTTGGAACCTAAGGCTACAAACAACTACTATTAATGGTTGTAGGTAATAGGCATCCAGGTGTAGCACATGAATGCCAAGGTGATGGCTAGAATTTTGTAGGATGTTTCTGCACAGCATCTTTAGGAAGAAAATGTTCCAGTTTAAACAGTGTGCCTCTGAAACTCTACTAGATGTTCTGTTGCATTACATCACTCATCTTTGGCTGTCAGTCCAGAAAATGATTTTCCTTTCTGATACAATTGTTTTTGTTCTTGCAGTATTGCATCAATGTTTTGTATGTCACAGAAAAGCCCTCCAGAGAAATGCTTGCCCAAAATCTGACATTAATTGCCGGAGACTTAATGAAATACACTTTGAAGAACCACCTAATGCGTTGGCCTAAAGGATTTTAATTGGATCATAAATAAGAGTTAGATGACTGGATGCAGTATATATATCTGGATCCTGTTTGCCGATTCCAGATAATGACTTTATTGATGTTTGGAAACAATTCCACAGTACAGTGACGGTATGGTGTTAACCCTTTCACTGCCTGATGGGTCCGACAAGATGCAGTAAAGAAATATTGTCTGCAGGCCAGGGAGGTTTTCTGTATGTCTTTTTAAAATTAATTGTTCTTGGACCAATTGGGATCAGCGTTCTTCAGTACAATTATAAAACTTGGGTTGTCGGTCGGTATATTTTTAAAACTGCACGTGAAATTAAAGAACTCCTCCTGTCACATATGAAGACATACCCTTTAGCTTCCCTGTCTGTTTCTTTGGAATTCATTAAGTTATTTGCTTAAGGTGATTGTAGCCAAATTAGTGCACTTGCGACTGAAACAATTGAGTACTGTCTGTGATACTTTTTTTTTTTTATTTTCACTAACACAATTTTGAGGACAAGCTTTCGGGGTATGTCCCCTTCTTCAAGGTCCAAGCAGTACTACTTCACAAAGGTTTAGCAGAATGTTAAAAGAAACAAACTGGGGGGGGGGGGGAACCACACACACACACACACACACACACGTACACGTACACGTACACACACACACACACACACACACACACACACGTACACACACACACACACACGTACACGTACACACACACACACACGTACACACACACACACACGTACACGTACACAGCAATGGTTCTAAAACTAGCATTAGACTAGAGATAAGACAGCGCAGAAGCAAAGACTGGGGGGGTTTGAGATGACAGTCGCAGAGGGGGTCGTAACACTGTTGAATAATGAGTGAGAAACCCCATGTCTAAATTAAGGCCATTATCTTTGTATCAAATAGAAATATTCTTCAGAAGTTTTCCTTTACTGAATGTTTTTGAAATTCCACTTAAGAACTAAGATATTGAGTATAACAGCGTATACCCAGAGACTGACGCAGTCCTCCATTTTGTTAAGAACCTCCATCTTGGCAAAGGGGTTAACCATCCTGACCAACATATTTCCCCCTCATTCTCCCCCTCCCTTTCTGAGAGTCACAGCGACATTTGGCCAGTGTGCATGTGTGTAGGAGTGTCACAGGAGGCCAGGGCCCAGCAGGGGGCTAAGAGCTATAAAGTCCCCAAGGGAGCTGGGGCCAAGCTGTCCAGAGAACCTGTAAAATGTAACACCTCGTATAAGATAAGGCAAGCGTTCCCTGGAGTTCAAGACATTCCAAGGAAGGCGGGACCAGCTAACACTTATTAAAATCCAGTTTTCCCCTATGTCTCATATCTTGGAATATGAGAGACTTACATAAAAACCGGACATATCATCAGATTGGCCACGAGAAGGCGAACAGTTTGGTAGGTCACTCGCATTGTCTCGAATACATAGGAAAGCCAAAAAATAGATCTTGTGAACCGTTCAGTGTATAATTTCATAATTCATATCTAATCACTCCTCAGACGTGTCTGCATAATAATCTACCCGCAGGTGGAATGTCACTTGTGCAGATGGAAAGTTATGGGCCAAAATATGAGTTATGGGAGATTTTGGCTCTAGTTGAGGTATCCGCCCATACCTACACGCCTAAACGGGGTATTGGTCCTTGACTTCAGAGACACCCCCTGCTGGGGAACTACAAAATAAGCTGTCAGGCCTAAGAGAGCTGAGTTGAAGACGTCTCCCATTTTAACATCAATACCATCTGGGGAGACCCGTGCCCTTTTGCTCTGAAACTTAGATCTGCTAACCCAGGACTTTGGCAAGTACCTTAACCCTTTGCTGTGCTGTTGGTCTCTGTATGTTTATATGTATATCTTAGTTACATCTTTTCTGTGAATATTTTTATTGCACCCGTTTGACCTTTTAGTAATAAATCTTTCCTTCTGAAAGTGTTGAACTGTTTGTATAGTGCTTTATTCCAATTTACGAATTCCTGCCTCTAAAGAGAACGCTACTGTGTTTGTTTAACCCTCTGTATAACCGTGTTATACAGACGATTACCTCAACCATTATAGTGTTATAACTGATATTGCCGAGTTTCCTCTTTCTCTGTACAAAAAGGAGGTGGTGCCAGTGTGAAGGGTTAATTGTGTAATTAACCTGACCCAGTAACAATCGCTCAGGCTGCCGATACATTGATTGTGGTCCAATTAGCTGGAAAATCGTTGTGCAGGGTGCAGCTGAGTGTGGCATTGTTACGCACGTGACATCGCGGTTTTAGATTGGCTAGTCCTTCGGTCACGAGTTTGGTGAGAAGGTCTGGGGTCTGACGCCGCGATCGTGACATTGAGGTCTTCCATAGTGTGGTCCAGTTGTGAGAAATTATGTCCCACAGATGTGCAGAATCATCTTTTTGTGTTCCTTGATGGTATGTCTGTGAAAATTCATCCTTGTTCTCAACTTCTGTCCTGTTTCGCCATCGTAAGATCCTTTGCTACATTTTTTGCACTGGATAAGGTACACAACGTTACTGGAGGTGCAGCTGTATGATTCGGTGATATTGAAGGCTCCTTTTGAGTGTGTGACACTTTTTGATGGATTGATTTGGTTGCACAGTGTGCAGCGTTTTTTAGTGCAGGGTTTGCTTCTATTATTTGTGACAATCAGAAGGAAGTTTCCTACTGATTAGTTTGTCTGAGGTTCAGGGGTTGTCTAAAAGCCAGTATTGGGGGTTGCTGGATTATTTCTTTCAGAGTTCCATCTTCTGTTATGATGGGTTGTAAATCTTTGACTATTTTTCTTATTCCTTCTAGTGCTGGATTGTATGTGGTTACTAGAGGTACACGGTTGTTTGTTTTTTTCTATTTGTATTGGAGTAGCTTTTCTCTTTGGGTTTTCAAGGCTGTGTTTTTGCTGGTGTTGATAGTTTTTTCCTTGTAGCCTTTCTTATGGAAGAAGTCTGCTAGTGTCCCGAGATGTTTAATTCTTTGGAAATAGATTTAATGATTTGTACTATGCAATCATGTAGCAAGGTGGGATGGATAGACAATCAGTCTACAAATCTGTTGTAAATTGTCACCTGTGGATTTAACAGTTAGTGGTGACCTCTGTCTGCTGACACCCATCCAAAATATAATTCTTGACCATGGGTGTTCTGATCTGTTACATGGGGCCTATGCTGAGGTTGTTCATCATGTTCTAAAAATGCAATTATCTGGCTGTTATGTTGCTTCCCTGATCTGGATCCTTTCTGACCCAGAACAAGTAAACTCCCAGTGAGGTCACACTATAGAAGAACAATCAGTGCGCTTACAGGGGATGTTCTAGAAAAGCAGAGAAAAGGAAAAATGTTGATTTGTTGCTTTCCTTTTTTTAATTCGTTGTACAATAATGGCAGCTTTGGTTGTGATGCTCTGGCATTAGACTGTTGAATTTTTCTTGAAACTATGGCTAGCACTTCATGCAATGTAATGTGGCTTTATATGAATAGTTCCAGAAACAGAACAATGGTTGCAGGTTTCTATTTACCGTTTTAAACCTTGGAATATTACGTTAAAGCATGTGATACACTTGTAGGGGTCTGCTGCCCTCTACTGTTGGCTGCTAATATCACCATGTTATCTATAATTATGTAGGCACTTCTTGTCCACGGGTTGTTGGGTAAGAAACCCACAGAAGGAGAAAGTGGAAAGAGAGGGAGAAAGCCTCAGACATCTGTCCTGCCAAGAGGAGTTGCTGCTGTTGTATTTTTACCTAGTCCAGAAGTGGAGACTAATATGCAAGTATTCCTATGTACTAATAGTTTAACTGCAGCTGCCCATAGCTTTTTGAGTGTGTTTCTGAATACTTGTGACAGAGTATCTGTCCAATTGTTAATACCTCACATGCACAGTGCCAGATGACTTGGTCTGTGCTACTATATGTGTGTAGTGATCACCTTCCAGTATATTAGTAGGTGAACCTGTTTATTGCAATAGAGATTATTTACAGCTCCTGCTATTTTAGTTAGCCTTGTCCCTTCTGGTCTTGGATTGTATAGCTAGTTTTAGCTTAGGGCCCAATAACCAGCATAGCCTACAGCCAGGTTAGGCACCCAACGGCCACTTCTGGTAGTTAGTCAGGTTGCATGTCATATTAGGAACTACTAAAGAGGGACTTAAAGCAGGGAATAGATGGATTGACTGAGTTCCAGTTCCACACCACAGTTTTTGCATGTGAAAGGCTGTGTTCCAGGCTGGTTGGACAAAAACTTGATAGAACACCTTTGGGATGAATTAGAGCAGAGACTGCAAACCAGGCCTTCTTGTCCAACCTCACAAATGCCTGGCTCAGTCTCTGCTCTAATTCATCCCAAAGGTGTTCTAATGGGTTGGAGTCAAGACCCTGTTAAGGCCAGTCAAATTCCTCTACCTCAAACTAGCTCACCCATGTCTTTATGGACCTCGCTTTGTGCACTGGTGCACACTCATGTTGGAACAGGAAGGGGCCATCCCCAATCTGTTCCCACAAAGTTGGGAGCATGAAATTGTCCAAAATGTCTTGGTATGCTGATCCCTTAAGCATTCACTGAGCTCCTGAGAGCGACCCATTCTTTCACAAATGTTTGTAGAAGCAGTCTGCATGCCTAGGTGCTTGATTCTATATACCTGTGGCCATCATGGAGGTGATTGGAACACCTGAATCCTATGATTTCGGAGGGGTGTCCTGATATTTTTGGCAATATAGTGTGTGTGTTTAGAAATATTTAGAGAGAGAGTCTTTAGGACATTGCCATCACTGTTGCATCAGTCTAAACTGTGGTGCGCATGGATGTGAAGTAGTAAATGCTACAAATAACCCTTCACTGAGTCGTAGTGCTCTGTCCAAGAGTCTATTGATTAGTGCGTGCGCTAACTGCATAGAAATAATGTGTCTAATTTAACTGGCCACATGGATGAGTATAGAAAAAACATTACTTATCCTTTGAAAGGCTCAGAACATCAATAGGAAGACATAACATTAATGACTTTCCTAACTCCAGCTTCAGAACTGGCTAAACGAGGAAGAAATTACAAATTTATTTTCCAATAATTTTAGCAGTTGTCTTGTTTTAGTACAGTAGTAAAAGTAGACGCATTAAAGAGCTCTGATAATTTGTCTGACCTGTTCTGAGCAACTTGCTGAAAATGTGCAGGCGGCACACTCGTAGAATAATGCAGCTTACTAATGAGTCAGGAAAGGTTGCCGCTTTATGGGCTGTTTAGTGCTGGGACAAAACACTAATGCGCCTTAGGCATAGATGACAAAGTAGCCATTTTGTGTTTGACTTCCAAGGACAGGCACACGCTTGGAAAAGCATTATTTTGCTAATCATATTAAATTATTACTAATTATCTATATCTTATAACTTTTTTCAAAGGGTGGTAACAAAAGTTGGCAAAGCTGTCGCCACAGAGAATTGTATAGTGCTATCTTTTATGGATTATCTTAGGTTGCATTCATGTGTGAGTTTTGTTAGCGCTATCAAATAATACGTAGTAGTGAAAAATCGCTATTGACACAATGCCCCAAATATGTGTGATCATCTGGTGCTACATGCAACTAAATGTATAGCAGTCATTAGTGATTATCGGTGTGATGATCGCTCTGTGCTTTTGTGATTTTAATTGTATTAGGAACCCTGATACTCTACTTTGTATGGAAAAGCACATAAACTAGTACAGAATTTAGCATTATCTACTGTCTTTCTATACCACATGATAAAAATTGCACAGATTCATCCACTTAGTAAAAGATGTGAACCAATCTGGTCATGCTGCGACCTTGTAGAATTCTTGGAATTTGCTGGTGATGTAAAAATAGTAGACAGCATGATATTTACACAGTTACAGATCCTGCACAACCATGTTGAGCATTTAAGCTGTTGGATTTCTGCATAGTGAAACGTGGTTATGACCCAATGTGGCAGGGCTGTTAAGGGAGGTACACAGCCACCAGCAAATGTCAGTAACACTTCCTTGTATAATAGGTTTCTACACCGCTGTCCTGAAGTTCAATGCGAGACCCTTTCTGAATGCCTGACTGGTTACATATTACAATGAATTAATGTATTCCCTAGCTGCTGGACCACAGCTATTTCACTCACGGCGGCTGTCCATTTTCACACCACCTGCTTGTCACAGTGGGCCTTAGAGTTTGCCCAGCTACAAGTGCCAGGCTGGTAAAACTTATTAGCTTGGCTGGCTTTACTAAGAGAAGGCTGCAAGGCATGAGAGCAGAACAGGGGCACCTGCTTACATTTTTATTTTCCCATGCCCCCATCAGGATTTACTGACCCATCCAATACCCTACACAGAATTCAAGAGGTTGCTGTGGTACAGAACACCCTACCACGTACGTTTTTAGAGTTGAGGCTGTTATTACGAATGGAAAGGGTGGCTAGAGTGGGTGCAGAGTGATTATCATAATTTTAAAGAAAATGCATGAAGGCCCATTTACTGACAGCCCTCTGAATACTACATGCCTAGTCAAAGCTCGAAATATTTAAGTGTTGTGGAAAAAAAAGCTTTAAAAATACTTGCTAAATTCCACACACTTCTTAGCAGAGTCAGTGACATCAGTGAGCCTTACCGCTGGCTACTATCATACAAGAATGTGCCTCAGCAAGGAGCTGGCAGTGGTTTGGCACGGTGATGTCATCAGTGAATCCAGTAGTTAGGTGAAAGCTGGGAACGTACTTGTTTTTTCAACTTTGACAACGAATTTTGGATGTGGGGGGCTGTTCGTACCAAAGAACCTAAATTACACTATCTTCCTGAAGGTGTAAAATCCCACCCCATCCAGCTTTCCAAGGACAAAATGTAGCATCCTAGGGTCATTGGATAGTGGTTCTCTCATCTTGGGAGAGGGGGAATTAGCACTTTGGTTTCTTTCCTTTGGGTGCTAAAGGACCTTGTCCCACCACTGACCTCACCATTGAACCTCTTCTGGTCATCTGTTTTCATGCCTCCATCTTCCCCCCCCCCCACCTTGGTGTGCATTGTGTGCCTCTATTTTGTGGTCTTGTTAATGTGATACTAAGACTAGCCAGATGACTAAGGTTTTATTTCGAACCTGCCATTGTCTAGATTCATGTTACTATTAAGTTATAAAGATGAAACCATTCTGAGTAATCATTTACATTGTCAAGAGCAACACTGTTTAGCTACAAAACTGGAGATATAAATGAGCAATTGTTGATTTTCCTCTGACAATTACCTCCACAATGGCAGGTCGGATATGATAGTGATTTTTATGGGGGGGGGGTTGTTTTGCCTTTTTTCGCAGTTTGTCGTCTATCACTGTGATCTTGCTTCACATGTGACTGATTCATTTTAAGCTGCTAGTATTGAATAAATTAATTTGTGCCGCAATCTTGCCTGTTGTGAATGATCCCCATTGTCAGTTTAAAAATAAATAGAAAAAGATGAAACTAAATTAAGCATGACAGCACTCTTCTAAGATCCGATATTGATATTAGATGTATTGGAGAGGTTGACATTTATTAAATAATTATAAGCATATCAGTGTAATGACTAAATATAATTATGAGCCATTGAAATAATTAGACAAAGGGGATAAAATAAAGATTAGCGCATGCAGAATCTTAGCTGAAAAGATATTGTGCTTTCAAACGATCAGTCTGTGCTTTACATTAGGGAAATAAAGGGGTTTTAACACGGAGGTGCATGCAGCAATGCTTTTGAGTGAGATTAAATGACAGGCTGGGTATCAGTCACCCATACTCATGAATGCAAAGGTTATTTACTGTTGTGTACAATCTGCATTGAATACAATTTCAATACATTTTATTTTACACCACTTGATTTATTTTTATTTAAAGTAGCCATAAACCATCAGATCAATCACTGCATAAATAGAAGCAAATTGTATAATGTACATCTGCTGCCACGGAAAGGATACAGAGCGGAGCTGAAAAATCCTGAGATCTGCATTCTACTAAGCTTTAAAGGTAAAAGCTCAGTTCACCCTGTGTCAAAGGACTTCAAAGTAAATGGCCGGCCCAAAAGTAAGCACTACAAGAAAATTGATGATAGTTTTGTTGGGGCATTATAGTAGCTTAATGGTTAGCACTTCCACCTGGCAGTACTAGGGTTGTTGGTTCAAATCCCAACCACGGCAGCACTTGCCTGGATTTTGCATGTTCTCCCTGTGCTTACATGGGTTTCCTCACACACTCCAAAGACATGCTGGTAGGGTAATTGGCTCCTGTCTAAATTGACCCTAGTATGTGTATGTATGAATGTGAATTAGGGACCTTAGATTGTACGCCCCTTCAGGGTTTGGGACTGATGTAAATGTACAATATATATGTAAAGTGCTGTGTAAATTGACAGTGCTATATAAGTACCTGAAATAAAATAAATAAAAAATAGAAATCCCTCTTGCGTGCCTCTCTGAAAATGACATGGGGGGCTGATCTCAGGAGTAAGCCCCTCTGACTGCCATTACACTCTCCAATGGGTATATATTTTCCCACCACAAATGTGTACTTACCTGCATCCAATTTTTTTTTTTTTTGTTAGTCTGGGTAAAATTGGGAAGGTTTGCATCTTTGTGTCTATCTGAAGATCCATTAGAGAGATTTCCTGATGGAATGGGTACCCATCCTAAGTACCAAAGGCTACAATCCTAGTCGTCATACTTTGCTGTTTTTTGTCTCTGTTGCAGCATTTCCCGCACTTTCTGTTTGGTAAAACCATCATTACCAAATCAGTAACTAAGGGGAAATCTCTCTATAAAAAGAACCTTGGGCAGCAGTAAAAACCTGACAGGAAATGATTTGGAAATAATTCTTACTCTTCAGCAATGTGACTTTTATCCTTTATTTTGCATACAATCCTCAATAGCAAACATGTTTCAAGAATGAACCTATTTTTCTATCTGTCACTGAAAATAAACACCAAATCCCATAAATCTGCTGATGTTGTGAGTTTTGCCAGGGCCCGATGATGCATATCTTTGGTACTGTCCTTCACAATACTCATTTTCAGAGGTGGTCATAGATGCAGTAAACCAATTAACTATGGTAGATCGGAGTCAGCACTCTGATGCTTTCCTACCAGGCCTCCTTAACTGCATACCATCTGAATACAGCCAGAGCCTTCACCTCTCTTGTGAAAGCAAAATTCCCCACCTACCAAACAACTCAAAAATGAATGACGTCCCCCAAATGGAAGACCTGACTTACACATTACACAACACATAGGAAAATATTCAGAACAATATGAATGTTGTAGTTCTACTTTAAAACAACCAACCCTTACTTGCAGATTCAGACCCATGGGGCACAACCTGACAGCTGAGCTGCATCCCATCTTACCCTCCTATTGCATCTAGCTTGTATGAGCCATACCATCTTTTCCAGGGGTCAACCTCTAAGGGAGCAGTACTTTTCTAAACCTCCCCCTAGTAGAGGCCACCTACTCCTTTTGCGTCTTATATTTCCTCTGTTATTGAACCTGTCCAAGCCATCCTTACCAACATCCCTAAATTTGGGAAACTAATTGGGAAAAAAAATGAAATTGGGAAACATCCCCTTTTATACCTAGAAGGTGCATGGGGACTCACATTAGGTCATGGCTTCTTGATCTAATTCTCTTGATACGTATGACTGTATGTAGTTAGCATGGATCCTATTAACTATTGCTTTTACTGTTGATGTATTGACTCTATACCACTAAAGAAAAAAAATGTCTCTAGAAGTTCAATCATGCCTGTCTATGCATATGTTTTTGGATGTAATGCAACAATAAGAAAGAACCTGACAGGGGTTCTAATCCTTCCTCACTATACAAAATAAAAGGTTTTGGCTTGACATGCACTTTTGAACCTAACCTGCTTCAAATGATCTAAATTGTAAACATCCTGTGATGTAAGAATCTGTAATGGGTCAATCAAGAAGGATAGCATCAATAGCTGTGCCTCTCTAAAGCCTTGGGATCATAGGACCCAGCTGTGCACCAGGTTTCAACTCCTCTCTAACTCCTGATTAACCTCAGTCCCTCCTGATTCTAAATCCTGTCTGTCATTTAGCTCTCAAATGAGAAAAATGCAATAAATGGGTAGGGAAAATGGATTGGGTAAGGCTTAGTATACATTGTGGGCCTAAAGCCAGATCTATGGGCAGGCTGAGTGTACCCAAAACTAATGTTGTATGGCTTGGGTACACCTAGATTTTCAGATTTTCCATGGAATTATTGCCAATAATCACTATGTTCTCCTGGCAGGGACAGCTCCCTCCACAACTCCCATCCCCTACTCCTCCTCACCAGGAGAACACCACAGCTCCGAGGGAGAGATTCCCCCATCAACACTGACTGTGTTGATGGGAGAATCTAACAATTTTTTCTTTCCTGCAACCATTGTTCATGGGGATTCAGAAGGATGTGGATTTATAAACAAATCCTGGAACTTGTAAGGCACAATAAATTATAGTTTCTTGCATATCTAGAGGTTTCATGTTTAGTGCCAAGTGCTATCATATCCCAACATCTCTGTCCAGCAGGACAGAACACTGAACCCTTAAAAGGTTTGTGGGAAGACTGACACCCAGAAATATATGCCTGTAAGATCATGGAACCTTGAAGTAACATTGCTTTTCATAGGGTATTGAGGAAAAGAGAACACAGAATATGGTCATATTTACACTATTGTTATGAGCATCGCTCAATAATTATTTAAGCAGAAACTGGTAGGACTAGGTTGCAACTATTGCTGTGTGCTGATGTGTTTTCTGATAGTCATTTGATTGAATCCCAGTGGTTTTCATCATACAGTAATATGATATTGTTAGATGTGGTTGCTGCATTTGCCTCACCATCACACACAGTTTTCACGCATACATAACCTAATGGTCGAAAGATTCCCCTATGGGACCAAGCTGCATGGTGTCACACCCCCAGGGAGTATATTCATCACAAGCTGGGTTCACAGGATGTGGGTCTAATGAGGCAAAGTGTCATTGAACCCAGTGGACTACCACCAGTTGGTTGTGTAGGAAGGTGTAAGGGCAGAAGTGGAGAATGGAAGAGTTTTGCTGTAAAATGTGTTTTCCCACCCCACAGGTACGCAAAAGGAAATGTTTTTTGGACAAAATAAAAATGCTGCACATAGGCCTTAAGGTATTTTGATTTTTAGTGGTTTACTTTTAAATTTATTGGCACAAACTAAGTATGTAGTGCTTGCTATTCCTGTAGGCATGATAGGTCCATGCCTAATGTCGGCAGAAAGGTGGCTAATTCTTGTAAAATTTTCATCCCCCCTTCCACCCCCCCAGACAGGGAAAAAAAAAATTTAGCAGTCAACAGAAAAGCCTGGCCAGTTGTTAGCTCCTCTTTTTGGTGCCAGTGGCACAGACATCAGATGGTTACCAGCTTGTACAAAGAAGTAAATGTCTCTTCTGTGCTTAGATTTTTTATTTTTTTTCCATACATTGTCATACCAAAAAAGTATCCCCTACCAGATGTCAGCTACAGGGGTGGCAGTATGTGATCTTTGATCTGACAAATATATACTTTTTGAATTGCTAACAATAGCACCAGAATGACTGTACCACAATCCAGCTTCGGTGAAGAGGTCTGCTGAACAATCACATCACACCTATGATTTTTCTGATTTATCACACGAGGCTCAAGGGTATTTAGCTGACTTCTTTTATGGTTTTATTCATATTGAATTGAAAGGAGGAAATCAGTTGTATGGTATAAATTTATTTTATCACTTGCTATGATTGTGCAGTCCTGCACACAATAATAATGTTTTATGTTTGTCATGAACTGGGCTGTTGCAAATTTCCAGGCATATGAACGGTGAAGATCTAGCTTTGATATAAGATGTCTGTGCTTAAACAAGCTGTAGTCTATCACTTTCCTGCTCTCTTCCCCCCCCCCCACCTCCTGCTATGGGAAAGGCTGTCCAGACTTAAACCATTTAAATGAAGTGAATGTCAGTGCCGTAATACACTGAAGTCATAATTCTTCTTCGCTTGCCCTCAGCCGTACATAGTAGCAATCAATGAGTCCGCCAGTGGAAATGACTGATGGTTACGGGTTCTAGAGCCCAGGTTTCGGCTTTTGAATAATTTTCTTGGAAATTTATGGAAAATTAATTAGAGTTTACAGATGTTCTCCTGTTTGACTTAAAAAAAAAAATTGCATTTCTGATGGACGTCATTTACTTTATGATCTGGAGATGCCCCCCTCCATTCTGACAGTCTTTTCTCTACTGCCTTCTTTATAGACCAGTCCAAAAAGACATGGTTGATAAAGTGAAAAAAGGCAGATTGGTTTTCTTAGGGCACCAGGTTTTTCATGGTAAGTTAAATCATGATCACAACTGTCTAAGGCCTTGGCTATTTAATAATATGCTCTGAGCACTGACCCACCTGGACTGCCCCCTTCCCCCCACCACCACCACCGCCAGTACCTCTTTTTCTCCTCACTAGATTATGATGTG
Source organism: Staurois parvus (assembly GCF_062004578.1). Taxonomy (NCBI): domain Eukaryota; kingdom Metazoa; phylum Chordata; class Amphibia; order Anura; family Ranidae; genus Staurois; species Staurois parvus. The sequence goes on along the minus strand of NW_028317805.1, from coordinate 2,529,219 downwards.
CAGCAGTCAGCTGCAAAGGGTCTACAGTGAAGGTGAAACTGTCGTATCGATCTTTTTAGCACTAAAATATGAGCCACTTTGTCGTACTCCCCAATGCTGTGATGTGAAAAAATAATATCTTGGATCCAAATTAAAAATATTGATCCTCACAAGGTGTTGAAAGTAAATAAACACCTTCAGAAATATTCAGGTCAGCCAAGATATGGCGTTCAGCAATAAATGTGTCAGCTTGTCAGAATTCAGGGTTCTTGATCTGCTTTTCCTTTGAATTGATTCCTCATTATTTACTTCCTAAAAAGTATAAGAAATTGTCCTTTGCTGTTAAATCCATGTGCTTGGTCCAATAATTTTCATTTGATCACACTGGTATCTCCCAACCACACTGGATATTTATGATACTTTGTCTTACTGCTTTCTGGGTTTTTTTAATAAGAACATGTATTGCATTTTAAAAATAAATGTTTCAGTAAAACTTAATTTTACAGCAATTAAGCCAATTTTATGCTGCAGTGTCATTGCGTCTGAGTATCTAGGCTTGGAGGAGTCTCACAATCAAAAGAAGTCTAGATATCCTTGTTACCTCTAGGAGTAACCATCTACAATGTTCAGTGGTGTTTGTATTTTTTATATCATGGTTACTCACTGATTATCAAGCATAGTATTAGGAGAACCGACCCAGTACCTGCAATAGAACATAATTTACCTGTACCCCTTTCCCCCAAAAACTAGGACTCTTTCCTAAACCTGAATTCAGGGAAAATTAAGTTTTCCTTTGCAGTTGGGCTGCACCTCCAATGCACGGGTTAACTGCTTGTTTAGTCCAGGGGGTTGGTAGGAACACTTTTACCTGTTCCTCCTCTCTATTGGCAGGATGTGCTCACCTATGCTTCGGCAGTGGACTGTCCATCAGCATCCTCATGTTCAATGCAGGGCTATAGGCCCTGGCCCTTAGGCCACGGGAATGTAAGAGGCTTTAGGGATCAGTATACAATCGCAGAGGAGCCTGCAAGAGCAGAGGATCAGTTAAGTAAAACTGCTGTACCTGGCATAAATGAGCAGTTAACCTTTATATTGCAAGCTCAGCCCCACTGCAAGGAAAGCCTTACAGTTTTCCTCGAGTTCAGTTTTAAAGTTTAACTTCAAACAAATGGCCAAATACTCAGATGAAATTCATATAAGGAAGTGTTTTACCTCCCAAAGGATTTGTTTCTGTACAGCCTGTCCTAACATTTATAGAGTTCTGCCACATAGCAAAACTCTGCTAGGATAGGAGACTTGGTTTTCTTTTACTGCAGTAAATTTAATACATTTCTTGTCCTTCTCTAGCCTGTAAATGGATAGTGAAAGGAAAAACAGCAGACTGATGACCGTGTATGTACCCCATTATATCGCTCACAAGAAAATTTAAAAATTAATTTAAAAATCACATAAAATAATCAAAGTCTCTTGTTTAAATCAATTAGTGTTATAGCTTGTGTATTTCCACCCGTGAAAAGTGCTTAGAAATTCTTGTCCACTTACATGCAGTCACCTCCACCAGTTGTGCTCTCACCTGGGATCCATTAACCTTCCATATTATGTATGGTCAAAATAAGCTCATGTCCCCTTTAAATGGGGGCATATGTTAAACTTCAGGGCTCCCCGGTTGCTCCTCTGTTAGCATTCCAGCTCCTCCACCTTCCACTCTCAAGCAGGAGTCTTTCCTCTTTTTTCCGAATGCTTCTCCTTTAAGGGTCCATGCACACTGGCTTTAAAAAATCACTGCTTTTAGAGGAGTTTAGCGTTTTTCCTGTAGAAGGAAAAAATGTTACCTTATGTGTCCATGCATGTTAGATCATTTTGAGGCAGAAGAAAACACTTCTGTGTTGCTTATTTCTGGCAGAAAAAAACACTATAAACAGGCCTAAATGCCTCAGCCAAATCCAAAGAAAGCACCATGTGGTGCTTTATCGTTTAAACTTTTCATTCACTCACACTTAAAAAACAGAACTCACATATGGTGCTTGCAAGCACCTGAACACAACAGCTTTTATATTGGTAAAATGCTCTGATAAGGCACACAGCAGTTTCAGTATAGAGAATACCAATCTATTTTCACTTCCTGAACGTGGTGACACCATCCAGTTAGCCCCTCCCCTACATGTTTCGTCACAGGGTCCGGGGAGGAAGTGGAAGAGTGTTCCCAGGCACTTTCACAGGTAGTACACAAGAAATCAGCAGATTGATAAGTTTTTTTTCTTTTTCTGCCTTGTTCTCTTATCAATGCATGAGTATTGCAGCACATTTGTTTGGTTCCTCCTTTGCTGCTTCCCCCTCTCCCAGTTTGAGCTCTGTTGTACAGCAACTGCAAGTCAACTGAAATCACTGGTCTACATTTTATGAATGACTCCTAAATGTAAGCTCAGTGTGAAAAAAAAAACACAGCAATGTCCTGTATATAGCAATATCTACTGTCTTTCAAAACCTGGCCCAGTGTCTTTCTACTAGTATGATTCTTACACTTTTATGTTCCTTGAAATGGCAGGCCTCCTTTATTAAAAGTTCCATTTCATGCAGCAGTATCCTGAGTGACACATGAATGTGAGAAATAATGTCATATGGTTGTTTCCTGAAGCTTTGCAGAGCCTTTTGTTTGTTTTCTAATTAAATGGATGTGTTGATGTGGAACCAGGTAGACTAATACTAACAGATTGCTATTAACACTTTCCAGAAACCAGTGGGCCATCTCTTTGTTAGGAATACCTGTTTTTTTCCCCCCAACCCAAATAAAATATTTATAGATTGGGCAAGTTTTCTTTTAAGTTAGCCTGTCGGCTATTGAAACTTCTAAGAGTAAAAGTCTGGCATAAGAGCAGATATAACAGGGTAGGAAAGGGACAGGTAGAGAGAACTATTGGGACTACAATTTCTGACCTAATCTTGAAATACTAACTGACGGGCTAGTATGCTGACCCATTGGCTTCAATTCTTGAAATCGCTAGCTAGGATCATATATGTAGATCAGAAATAGTCTGCGGTCCATGACTTGCATACTTGCTCTGGGTTAGTGGCTTAAGGTAAGCAAAAGGTCAGATGACAGCCAGGCTGCTAGAATTTGCAGAATAGGTTGCAACTTCCATAGTGCTCGAGACTCTGTGCTGACCATAATACCTCTGCATTTGCTTAAAATGCAACTCCAAACTCAATCACCCATGAGCAGATTACTTGCCTTCTCCCCTGGAATTGTTCTTCATGGTATTTTATGGTGTTTTTATAATAATATGCTTAACTTTCCCAAACTCTTCAGGACAGTCACATGACACTCTGAGCCCTCTTCCTCTTCAGTCTTATTCATGTGGTAGGTGGTCTTCCAGATGCCAAAACTAGCCATGAAGTCAATGCCACTCTCTGCTTCAATACACAATTAGTGAAGTGCATGGTGGTGGCACCCCTTAACCACTTGCCTACCGGGCACTTATACCATGGCCCTTCTTTACCAGGCCAATTTTCAGCTTTCAGCACTGTCACACTTTGACAATTGTGCGGTCATGCAAGATTATACCCATATGAAATTTTTATAATTTTTTTCTCCCAAATAGAGCTTTCTTTTGGTGGTATTTAATCGCTGCTGGGCGCTTTACTTTTTGTGCTATAAACAAAAAGTGTGCAAAAAATTTAAAAAAAAGTTTCTTTGTTTCTATTATTAAATATTTCAACCAGGTAATTTTTCTCCTTCACTGATGTGCGTTGATGAGGCAGCACTAAAGGGCACTGATAGGCAGCACTAATGCAGTTGCACGGATGGGTGGCACTGATAGGCGGCACTGATGGGTACTGATAGACAGCACTGATAGGTGGCACTGACTGGCATCACTGCTGGGCACTGACTGACGGCACTGCTAGGCATTGACTGGCGCAACTGCTGGGCGCTGACTGGCACAACGCTGGGCACTGACTGGCAGCACTGCTGGGCTGCATTGATGGGCACTGGTGGGTGGCACTGCTGGGCACAGGTAGGTGGCACTTCTGGGCACAGGTAGGTGTTACTGCTGGGAGGCACTGGTGGGCACAGGTGGGTGCACTGCTGGGCACAGGTGGGCGGAACTGGTGGGTGGCGCTGCTGGGCACCGATCATCAGGGCACTAATCATCAGTGCCCTGATGATCGGTGCCGATCCCTGCTCTGACAACTGCCGGTTCTTGGCAGTACTTTCCTCACGCTCTGACAGCGTGAGGAAAGTGCAGCCGAGAACCGGCAATTGCATTTCCCGGTGATCAGAGTGTCATTGGACACGGCTGATCACGTGGTAAAAGGCCGCTGTGATTGACCTTTTACCACATCATGCGATCAGCTGTGTCCCTGGGAGCACGCAGGAGAGCGTGTTCTGGGAGGACGTCACATGACGCCCTCCGAGAACTAGCCAGCCGCAGTGTAGCCGTCATTCGGCTATCTGCAGTTGGCAAGTAGTTAAGGAGCAAAGCCATGATGTCCTTTATTAATAGTATCTCCGAGTCTTCCAGTTTCAGTGACAATGGACATCATTTGGCCTACAGTGCCTTGAAAAAGTATTCATACCCCTTGAAATTTTTCACAGTTTGTCATGTTACTACCAAAAACGGAAATGTATTTTATTGGGATATTATGTGATAGACTAACCCAAAGTGATACATAATTGTGAAGTGGAAGGAAAATGGTTTTCCAAATTTGCTTACAAATATCTGATCTTTACTCTGATACCCCTAGCTAAAATCTAGTAGAACAGATTACCTTCAGAAGTCACCTAATTAGTAGATAGAGTCCACCTTTTGTGTAATGTAATCTCAGTATAAATACAGCTGTTCTTTGAAGCTCTCAGACACTTCTTTGAGAACATTGATGAACAAACAGCATCATGAAGGCCAAGGAACACACCAGACAGGTCAGGGATAAAGTTTTGGATAAGTTTAAAGCAGGATTAGGTTATAAAAAAAAAAAAATCCCCAACTTTGAACCTCTCACAGAGCACTGTTCAATCCATCATCCGAAAAAGGAAAGTGTATGGCACAACTGCAGACCAACCAAGACATGGCCATTCACCTAAACTGACAGGCTGGGCAAGGAGAGCATTAATCAGAAGCAGCCAAGAGGCCCATGGTAACTCTGGAGGAGCTGCTGAGATAAACAGCTCAGGTGGGAGAATCTGTCCACAGGACTACTATTAGTCGTGTACTCCACAAATTTGGCCTTTTATGGAAGATTGATAAGGAGAGCCATAAGAAGTCCTATTGGCAGTTTTTAAAACGCCATGTGGGGGACACAGCAAACGTGGGGAAGAAGGTGATCTGGTCAGATGAGACCAAAATTGAACTTTTTGGCCTAAAAGCAAAACTCAGTGTGGCAGAAAACTAACACTGCATATCACCCTGAACACACTATCCCCACCGTGAAACATGGTGGTGGCAGCATCCTGTTATGGGGATGCTTTTCTTCAGCAGGGGCAGGGAAGCTGGTCAGAGTTGATGGGAAGATGGATGGAGCCAAATACAGGGCAATCATTGCATTTTTGGTTCTATAGACTTCAATGGGAATGCTGCAGAAAAGCATGTATTGCTTTTTTGCTGTGTTTTTGATGCAGAAACTCATCAAAAGCAACCTGCATAGGTGTGAACCTAGACTTAGACATGATCTGAGTGAGTTTCCTCCCAGTGCTGAAGTTACAGAACAGCAGTGTGCTGCTTTCTATTATGGTGTGTGGACTGGTTTGGGAGGAGTGGATCCCAGGCACGTGAGCACCTTCAGTTGACATGGTGACAGCAGCGGATCTTTGAGCAAAACGGGATACTATGAGTTCCGGCAATATTTTGTTTGATACAGTATGTTTGCGTTGGCATAAACTAGATCAAAGATCTTTCAAATAGTCCTCAAAAAGCTTTCAACAGATCTTTCTGTTATGTTAATGGGAACCCTTTAAAGTGAAATTTACCATCTATACTAGGTTTTATTTTTGGTGACTTTCCCCATGTTATCAGGAGTCCATGACGTCTTCCCCATGTAATGATAATAGCTTTGCCTTTTCTAGAATATAGGAATTTTTTATCCAGCGTTTGCTTATTCATCTGTGTAATTTTCCAAAGTGCCTTCAGACCTGCTTTAGCTGCCACCACAATCCCTCCTTCCAAACTGGAATGTCAGAATACATAATTGAAATGCTTGCTCTATATATCATTTAAAGCGTCTGTTAATTGAATTATTACACCATATGTTATGCATTGTTAATAGGGCATATTAATGGATCTCCGACTGTAGGACAATGTGAGCTAATTATTTTCCACTGTAAGTTACAGCTATTCATTATGTGTATGTTGGCCTGCATTTGTTTAGCAAAAGCTTATTAATTCTCATTCAGCCTTATGCTACAGCAGTCAACAGTCCATCACAGAAATGTACCTTGATTGATAGGTTTTGTTCTTCATCAGCAAACTCATTAATCTCCTGCTGATGGAGAGTTTGTGATTTCAAAGATTATACTAAATAATTTTAAACTGGCTTTGAATGCATTTAGTTGCAAGATCCATACTTTCTTACTAGTAAATAGCAGTAGGTCTAAGTGATACATACTGGTTCAGTTCTTTACTTTGATTAGAGAAAGTAGATATAACTAAAGTGTATTGCTGATTACTGAAACAGTGAAGGTTTAAATTACTTTTTATCCACTACAGAATTTTGTTGACGTGCCGTATGGGGTAGAGTGGAGGGGTTGGAGAAGCCTTGTTTGATTGAGTAGTCACAAAGGGGTTTTTTTGGTTGGAAGATGTGGTCTGTCAATAGTCCACAGTCTATAAGCTAAGTTTTTGAAAGAAGTCTATGTTACTAAACCCATGACCCTGCATTCTACTCTATCCGGTCTTGCACAGTACATAGAAATGCAGTTATTTTAGTAAATATAAATTGCTAAGTACCTTTTCTCATCTGCAGTATACAGCAGTCTTGTGACTTCTATCAGTGTCTGACTGAGCACTGGTTAATCTTGTAGGTGTTTCATTCTCCTCCGACTGTCCTATGAGGCTGCATAACCCCTGACCCTCTGTCTGGACAGTGCTGATTGGCCCTCTGCCATTCACATGCAACCTCTAAAAAAAAAAAAAAAAAAAACTTTCGCAATACACTCCAAACAGAGCATGTGCAGACATTCGACTGCTGCTCTGTACTATAGCAGATGTACTGGGGACAGTAAAAGGATCAGAGAAGGCAGGATTAAACCACCTTTTTACACAATGTGGAGGAATAACCCCTTAGGGTCCACAGTGAGTATAGCAAGCATGCTTTACTGCATACAGTCAGGTCCATAAATATTGGGACATTGACACAATTCTAACATTTTTGGCTCTATACACCACCACAATGGATTTGAAATGAAACAAACAAGATGTGCATTAACTGCAGATTGCCAGCTTTAATTTGAGGGTATTTACATCCAAATCAAGTGAACGGTGTAGGAATTACAACAGTTTGCATATGTGCCTCCCACTTGTTAAGGGACCAAAAGTAATGGGACAGAATAATAATCATAAATCAAACTTTCACTTTTTAATACTTGGTTGCAAATCCTTTGCAGTCAATTACAGCCTGAAGTGTGGAACGCATAGACATCACTAGACGCTGGGTTTCATCCCTGGTGATGCTCTGCCAGGCCTCTACTGCAACTGTCTTCAGTTCCTGCTTGTTCTTGGGGCATTTTCCCTTCAGTTTTGTCTTCAGCAAGTGAAATGCATGCTCAATCGGATTCAGGTCAGGTGATTGACTTGGCCATTGCAGAACATTCCACTTCTTTCCCTTAAAAAACTCTTTGGTTGCTTTTGCAGTATGCTTTGGGTCATTGTCCATCTGCACTGTGAAGCAGCGTCCAATGAGTTGTGAAGCATTTGGCTGAATATGAGCAGATAATATTGCCCGAAACGCTTCAGAATTCATCCAGCTGCTTTTGTCAGCAGTCACATCATCAATAAATACAAGAGGACCAGTTCCATTGGCAGCCATACATGCCCACGCCATGACACTACCACCACCATGCTTCACTGATGAGGTGGTATGCTTAGGATCATGAGCAGTTCCTTTCCTTCTCCATACTCTTCTCTTCCCATCACTCTGGTACAAGTTGATCTTGGTCTCATCTGTCCATAGGATGTTGTTCCAGAACTGTGAAGGCTTTTTTACATGTCGTTTGGCAAACTCTAATCTGGCCTTCCTGTTTTTGAGGCTCACCAATGGTTTCCATCTTGTGGCGAACCCTCTGTATTCACTCTGGTGAAGTCTTCTCTTGATTGGTGACTTTGACACACATACACCTACCTCCTGGAGAGTGTTCTTGATCTGGCCAACTGTTGTGAAGGGTGTTTTCTTCACCAGGAAAAGAATTCTTCGGTCATCCACCACAGTTGTTTTCCGTGGTCTTCCGGGTCTTTTGGTGTTGCAGAGCTCACCGGTGCGTTCCTTCTTTTTAAGAATGTTCCAAACAGTTGTTTTGGCCACGCCTAATGTTTTTGCTATCTCTCTGATGGGTTTGTTTTGTTTTTTCAGCCTAATGATGGCTTGCTTCACTGATAGTGACAGCTCTTTGGATCTCATCTTGAGAGTTGACAGCAACAGATTCCAAATGCAAATAGCACACTTGAAATGAACTCTGGACCTTTTATCTGCTTATTGTAATTGGGATAATGAGGGAATAACATACACCTGGCCATGGAACAGCTGAGAAACCAATTGTGCCATTACTTTTGGTCTCTTAACAAGTGGGAGGCACATATGCAAACTGTTGTAATTCCTACACCGTTCACCTGATTTGGATGTAAATACCCTCAAATTAAAGCTGACAGTCTGCAGCTAAAGCACATCTTGTTTGTTATATTTCAAATCCATTGTGGTGGTGTATAGAGCCAAAAATGTTAGAATTGTGTCCATGTCCCAATATTTATGGACCCGACTGTATAAAGACTGATTTTACTGTTGTGGATTTAGTAACACTTTAAGCACAATTGCAAAATAAATAAATAAATGAACTACGCCCAGTAGATGCGCCTTAACATATCTCTGCTGCATATAACAATTTTATTTTTTTGTTTTGTTTTTTGAACGTATGAAAAAATAGGTTATAGATCTAAAAAAAAAATGTCTTAGAATGTATTACAGCTGACTTCTGAATTTTCCTTTCCATGTGTGCTTTAAGGCCAATTCCAGGAAACCTGAAAACCCTACTCTGCAGTGAGGCAGCACCTGCAGGCTAGGCTTCCAGAGGGACCCAAGTGGCCTTATATGTATGACAATAAAATTAATGAACAATTTTCAAAGCTGCAAAGTCTTTTAAATATGTACTGGAACCCCTTGACTGCATATGCTAACTTCTGGAAAAGGTGAACTTAGCCTTTAAGGCCTACCAGACTGTAGAAAAAACTGCAGAATCCACACAGACTCAGTCCATGTTGCTGGAAAGTTGCCGGTCCATGTACAAGATCCAGTAAAATAATGTGATTTTATTCATCACATGGTTAAGGCAAGGCCTAACAAGCTCACAAATCACGTTACTTGAGAATCAAATCTCTCCTGCACCATCTACTGCTGTGCAGAAAGCAAAATGCTATTTATTAATTCTGATCCTCTAATGATTACAATTATTTAAGGGATTTTCTTAGAAGAAGAAGCGACCCATTTTAAATCTAATCACCCAATTACTATTGTGTCTCATTCTGTCTTTCATTTTAGTATCGCTTCTCTTTGGGAGTCTCCACCCAGTTTTCATCCCATATCACAATAATTGAATTTAGACCTGAAATCAAATTTATCCAATTGCGTTATCCTCTCTTGAAATTGGATAGGTATCCTGCCAAGGAGAGGGGGGGCCTAAAGTTAATCTGCTTTGTTAAAGCCCCCAGTGGCATGGCAGCAACAGGATTGAGAGGGCTCAAACATTACATGTCACCCAAGACACGATGTAATTTCTCCTCTATCCCTTGTGCAAATAATGACATTTGAATCGAGCATTAACAGGCTTAATTACTTTAAAATTGTCATTTTAATTTACACTGATATAGTATTGATCATACAAGCAGAGATTAAGCTGTTCACTGGAGCAGATGATGGGGAATTAAACATTAAAGGGTCCTCGTGGGGCTGAGAGGGCCGTCCAGCGTGTGCCAGAAGAGAAATGATATCTCTCTGTAATGAACTGGCTGCATGCAGGGACATGAATCTTTGGCCTGCTAGAAAAAACGGAAATAATGGGGTTTGGGAAGCATTTGCTGGTTATTCATTCGCTGCCATGCACCAATTCTCCTGTGATTCATCCGCCGCAGCAACATTTATTTATCCAGCAAATTCGGGAGCGCTGACCTTTTTTTTTCACTAAATACATTTCAGAAAAGACAGAGTGGATTTTTTTGAAAGTGTAACTTTTCACAAATGCTGGTTAATGTTTTTTATATCTAGGAAATGTGCCGAACAGTTGCCGGTGATCCCCGACAGCCAGAGGGCATTAACTTTAGTTATGGCTGTGCTAACTGTTTACAACTTTATGGGAAGTTTCTGTCCTGGAATTAAGGAAGTTCAGGTTTAGTGTAACATACAACGTGGGGTTAAATATTCAGTTTGGCTCAACTACCAAAAAAAATCTCATGCGATAGTCCCTTATATTGTGTGTGCTGATCTAAAATTAGCTTTACATTATCTACCCATTTTACATTATTAATGAACTCAGGCATGTTCAGACACAAATCCGAGCCCGGCTGAACTGTCCTGATGGGAAGCTGTCAAAGTCAACAGCCAATCATAGGCGGCAGGGTGGGGAATGCATCCACCACCTGTGATTGGCTGTTGGCTTTGACAGCTTCCTGGAAGAGAAGCTCAGGCAGGTTCGAAGTCTTGTCCAAATCCTGCCTGAGCTCATCCCTATTGCCCATATATGGGCAATTATTTCTAAGTGGTGCAATTGACTCCCGCCGCCCTTTCAAAATTGTCAGGCCACACCTGGGTTAATTCCTAACCAGTGAGAAGCACTTGTGCTTGGAAAAAGCACTTATCTCACACAGAATATCATAATTAAGCATCAAATGTGGGTGGGTCTTTAGTTGAATGTGTTTAATTGCAGCTCATTGAGCGAGGGGCAAGGCCGAGCCATCTATGGACACATCGAGGCGGCACGGGAGCAAGCCCCCACAAGTGCCCCCATAGCAAGCGACTTTCTATGGTGGGTACTTAGTGAGGGAGAGGAGTTAGAAGTGACCATAGGGGACCTGAGAAGAGCAAGATTGGGACTGCTTGCACAGAGCAGGTAAGTATGGCATGTGATATTTTAAAGCATTTTATGGGTTTACAATCACTTTAAAGTATAAAGCCGAAAGTTTCTGTGTAGTTTTAGATATATTAGGGAAGGATTAAAATCCCTCTCATTTTTTTTTTATGACCTGTTAGGAATATTTTTCTTCACATCCAATCACACAACGAGAAGTGACAAAATCTCCTCTGTGACAGTTGTCACTGCAACAAATGCCCCCATTGGAAGTTTTTTTGTTTTGTTTTTCCTCCTCAATTCTAGTTCTAGTTGAGTACCATAAAAGTTTGATCCCATCACTTCCTGCCCTGCTGATAATGAACAGCAGGACTTTTAAAGAGAGCAGTTTTAAATAGACAGCAGTAAAAAACATGACAGGCCTTTTAACTCACACTCTTCCCTCCTTCCCCCCCCCCCCCCCCCAAAAAAGTCTTTAAATGCTTTAACGCCTTGTCTACCAAGATACGTTTCTAATCAGCATGGTAAAGTGGGGTTTAAGCAAACGTGGTATTTATTTTACCAGCCAGCGAAGGGCTTTTAGATAAAAGCTTTTATGGGGCTCTAAATGTGTGCGCCCCCCATTAGCAGTGCCCTTATTCCTCCCTGCAGCTAATGAACACAGAAGCAACGTGTATTACGTCATATCCAGGTTCACAGCTGTCATTCTTTGGCTACTGGAGCCAAGGATGCAGCTATCTAGGCATGATCTGCGCTTGATTAGCTCTATTCGAGGGTGGAGAGACATTGGGGGTCTAATAGACCCATGATATCTCCATAAAGAGGGCCTGTCACCTGCCTAGTGTTATCATATAGGAGGCTCTTAACCCTCCTTGTGATAGCAATAAAGTTAAATGAAAAAAAAATTAAAAAGGTAAACACATTGCACCACACATGTCAGGTATTTCTGTGAATATCTGAGTCAGAGTAATAATGCTAGGGCAATCATTTATATTACCTAGTTTGTCAAGGGTCCATGTTATTTTGAGTCTTGACATGTTTGGTATCTACTTTGATAAATAGCTGCTCAAATATTGTGACATAAACAATATTGCAATTGCCACTATTTTATTTTCCAGGGTCCCTAGTTTAAGAAAATGTATACTTTTTTGGAGGTTTAAATTAATTTCTAGCAAAAATGTTGTGTGTAAGGCCTCATGTAAACAGTGCGTTTTTGCAGCTACGTTTAGGGGCTTCAGGTGTTTGGTTTTTTTGTTTTGTTTTTTTTTTAACTGCTTCCAAATGGCCCTCTATCATATCCTACACACACACACACACACTTTTTTGTAGCAGTAGTGTTTACCAGCAGGAACAAAACAGGGCCAGTGCATCAAGGAGCAGTATTTTGGCAGAAAAAAGGTGACAGCTCCTAAACTCTACTGAACTCTCCTCTTAAAGGCCAGTGCCCTGCGTTTGGCAAAGGGGGCTTGGGGGGAGAGGGGGGGTTGAAAGCATGTGGCTTGGTATGGTTCAGGAGGGGGTGGGGTGCGCTTGAGTCCTCTTCTCCCCCCCCCCTTTCCTGACCTGCCAGGCTGCATGCTCGTAATTTTTTTTTTTCTATCTTTACCTGGAGTTCCCCTTAAAATCCATACCAGACCCAAAGGGCTGTTTTCTTCACATATTTTTTATATATTTTTTTAAACATTCAGTTCCCCGCTGTTCACTCATCCGTTGTTAAGGATGCAGCGGCTGGCTTTTTCTGACCCTCTCCTTAACAACGGCCCCGCTTCTTAACGCTGAAGCTACTAAATGTAGCTTACACAGTAGGCTAAACACTGCTAAACGCCAGCAAAAAAAAGCTAAAACATTTGTGTTTTTTGTCCAATGTTTATAAAGCCGTTTTTTGTTTTTCTAGTGTGCATGAGGTGTTAAAAAAAAAAAAAAAAAAAAATGAAAGGATCACCCCTGTAGATAAGTGGTTAAACATACTACTGACAAAAAGTGTAAGCTATTGAAATGCATGCTACACCCTATGCACTCAAAGTGTGAATGCAGGCTTGCTGATTAAGAAAATATTATTATATATTTTCTCCTTAATAAGACAGACCAAATGTTTACCCCTCTTAAGTACAAGTAGAAAGATCATTGGAACTTGGCTAGTGATTGACAGCTTAACTGTGTGGGCCTGCAGAATTTTCCAAGTTTTCCTTTTCTGTTTTGAAAAGACTAGGCAGAATAGTTGTAAGTCTGAAAGGCAGCGACAGTCACCAAGGTTTAATCAATCAAATGTATGCAGTTAGCTGTCAGTCAACCATGTTGTCAAGGTCCAGTCTTATCAGAACTTTCGGGCCTGCTAATCCCATGCATTACCATAATGTTTTTATTTTTTTGTACAGTATGTTTAACATTCAGCTGGAGATGGACAGAAGCCAAAGTAAATATTCTGCTATACAGTGTTAAAGTAAACACTATTCTTGATATGTTGTAACGGTGGTGGTCAGCTTGGAAAATGGGGCCTCAAGTGTGGTCCTTGACATGCCCAGAGGGTCATACAATACTATTGTGGTAATCTGTTGCTGGATGAGCTTTGCCTTTTCTCAACATGCATGCTGAAGTTACAGAAATGTTGATGTCTTCTATACAATCACAGCACTTTCTTTTTATAGTGTTGAATCAATGTTACGTTGCACTGCTGCTAAGCGCAAGTGCTAAACCATGGCCCACTAGAGCCTCTGCAACCCAGCACCACTTTTAAAACAGAGTAGGGTCTCTGTGTTCTGAAGACCTGAACTGAGATGTGGACCCTAGAGGCCCAACATTAGTGACATAGGTTTGGATCACACTAGTGCTGCTTCGACTTGATCCCATTTCCATTGCAACAATGGTACATGTTGATGCTTTATTGATTTTTTTCATGCTGCTGCATTTTTTGTAGGGAAAGGAGACTGCTTAATTCACTGGTTATTAAGGAGTAAGCACCCACCACCATCCTAGCAACCAGTGACTCATCCCTGCTGTCAGCTGCCATGCCAAAAAACAAATGGTGTGAGGTCCCACTAAAATCTATACCAAATCCTTATTTGCGCATGCAGCCTAGAAGGCCAGGGAAGGGGGTGGTGGGACAAGCGTATGCGCCTCCCCTCCACCATTCCTGAACCATACCAGACCTTGCCAGGACCTTGGCAAAGCACATTGTGCCCATGTTGATGAGGACAAGGGCCTCTTTAACAATAAGAGCAACCCAGATTCTGGACCCCATGTGAATAAGGTGCACATATTATTATCCATACTCATTCACCAAAATAATTCAGTGGTAAATAAAAACACAACACAATTTTTGACAAGTCCTTTATTAGAAACATCTGTTAAAGCCCTCCAATGTACATTAATCGTCATTCACATTGTCCAGCCATATAGGTCCACACCAATCACGATGACTTCCAACCCGCACAAAAAAACCCCTGCCAACACCCAACAACCAATCCCATTGCTTGCCTCAAACCAAATGACATTGCTGGTTCTCCATGCTGTTTTTTCTAAGATAACACACATGTTCTATAATAATGTTGCACAGAGCAGCCTGGATCCTCCTCTTTGGTAGGTGCCCCTCATGGAATGCCACGTTCCATGGGGGCACTTGTATGGGCTCACCTCCCAAGCTATTCTGTCTGCATCCATTGACACAGAGTAGGTGGCTCAGCCAACCCCCAACCCCCCTGCTGGCTCGACACAGCAATTGATTGACAGCAGCAGGAGCCAATGACTCCTCCTGCCATCAATCTGCCCCGGAAGAAGGAAGGCAGTGGCGAGAGCTAATGCTCTCGTTCACATCACTGGATCAGATCGGGCTCCGGTCGGTATAAGGGGGCGGGGGTGCTTGGGGATATCTTGCAGCAAAGAAGGTTTTTCAACTTATTGCATAATAGTATGCATTAAGGTTAAAAACCTTAAGGCTTTAGAACCACTTTAAGACTTTAAGTAAACAAAGGGTGGCCCTGGTGACATCATTGATCATACATGGGCATGTCCATATTTGTGAGCTGGCCATTTGGTAAATGGCATTATGGGGCAAATGCAAGGTTTTTTTTTTTTTTGGTTCTTTTTTGTACGGGTCAGTTGCCATTGTTCCATCATGATTGAAATGGATCTTCATTGTGGGACAATGTGATTGATGTGATTATTTACCACTGGGATCTGGGGGCTCCCTTGTTAAAGGGGGCTTCCAGATTCCAATATACCCCCCACCTGCACACCCCTACACTCAACGGGCCAGAGTTGTAGAAAAGAGGCCCTTGTCCTCATGTTCCCTCCATGTTGACCGCATGTGGCCTAGTATAGTATGGCTGGGGGTGGAGGGGAGGGGATTTGCACATGCTTGGGATTTGCACATGCTTGTCCCTTATCCTTTTCTGGCCTGCCAGATTGCATGCTTGGATAAGGGTCTGGTAAGCATTTTGGGGGGCAACCTCTCACCTTTTTGTTTTATTTTTATTTTTTTAAATGACAGGGCTCCTTTGTTTGCATTCTGTTGTCAGCCACACATCCCCAGTTGACTGTAGTAATGAGTCACTGGTTGCAATATCTTGGTTCCAGACCAACAAGATTGACGTTATGGAGTGGCTAGCCCAATCCCCGGATCTTAATCCAATAGAAAACTTGTGGGGTGACATCAAAAATGCAGTTTCTCAGGCAAAACCAAGAAATGGAGAAGAACTGTGGACTGTAGTCCAATCATCCTGGGCTGGAATACCTGTTCACAGGTGCCAGAAGTTGGGTGACTCCATGCAACACAGATGTACAGCAGTTCTCAGAAACAGTGCTTATACAACCAAATATTCATTAAGTGATTCAAAGGAAAGCAAAATCTTTAAACATTTTTCAGTTTATATAGTGAATGTTTGAGTTTGTAAAGAAGAATACAAACACTGCTATTTTTTTGAACAGTCTAATATTCACTTTTCTTCAATTTTTTTTAGTGGAACAACACCAATTTGATATATTTTTCTTCATGTTTTGATTTGGAATAGAATGTGTAGTGTTCCCAATGCATTTGTGTGTATGGAAATAAAAGCTATTAGGAGTTTGAGCTTTATATGTGTGTGTGTGTGTGTGTGTTTGTGTGTGTGTATATGTGTATATATATATATATATATATATATATATATATATACAGATACAGATACAGTGGGGATCGAAAGTTTTGGCACCCCAGCTAAAAATTTGTATTAATTGTGCATAAAGAAGCCAAGGAAAGATGGAAAAGTCTCCAAAAGGCATCAAATTACAGATTAGACATTCTTATAATAAGTCAACACAAGTTAGATTTTATTTCCATCATTTACACTTTCAAAATAACCGAAAACAAAAAAATGGCGTCTGCAAAAGTTTGCGCACCCTGCAGAGTTAATATCTTGTACTGCCCCCTTTGGCAAGTATCACAGCTTGTAAACGCTTTTTGTAGCCAGCCAAGAGACTTTCAATTCTTGTTTGAGGTATCTTTGCCCATTCTTCCTTACAAAAGTCTTCCAGTTCTTTGAGATTTCTGGGCTGTCTGTCACGCACTGCTCTTTTAAGGTCTATCCATAGATTTTCAATTATGTTGAGGTCAGGAGATTGTGAAGGCCATGGCAAAACCTTCAGTTTACGCCTCTTGAAGTAATCCCCCGTGGATTTCGAGGTGTGTTTAGGATCATTATCCATTTGTAGAAGCCATCCTCTCTTTAACTTCAGCTTTTTCACAGATGGCATCAAGTTACCATCCAAAATTTGCTGAAATTTTATTGAATCCATTTTTCCTTCTACTCATGAGATGTTCCCTGTGCCACTGGCTGCAACACAACCCCAAAGCATGATTGATCCAAGCCCATGCTTAACAGTTGGACAGAGGTTCTTTTCATTAAATTCTGTGCCCCTTTTTCTCCAAACGTACCTTTGCTCATTCCGGCCAAAAAGTTCAATTTTAACCTCATCGGTCCACAGAACTTGTTTCCAAAATGCATCAGGCTTGTCTATATGTTCATTTGCAAAGTTCAAACAATGATTTTTGTGGTGAGGACGTAGAAGAGGTTTTCTTCTGATGACTCTTCCATGAAGACCATATTTGTACAAGTATCTCTTTATAGTGGAATAGTGTACCACAACTCCAGTGTCTGCCAGATCTTTCTGGAGGGATCGTGCAGTCAAACGTGGGTTTTGAATTGTTTTTCTCACAATCCTGCGAGCTGTTCTGTCTGATATTTTTCTTGGTCTTCCAGATCTTGCTTTAACTTCCACTGTTCCTGATGACTGCCATTTCTTAATTACATTCTGAACAGAGGATATTGACATCTGAAAACGCTTTGCTATCTTCTTATAGCCTTCTCCAGCTTTGTGAGCGTCAACTATTTTCAGTTTCAGTTTTCTAGACAACGGCTTAGAAGAACCCATGGTGCTGATTGTTGGGGCAAGGTCAGATGAGTCTGGGCATTTAAAACCTTTGAGATTGACATCACCTGGTCTTCCCAGACGATGATTGAGAACAATCCATGACAGTGGCAGGTCTCAGCTTTGCAAAGGGGGCAGTGCATGCTATAAATTCTGCAGGGTGCCCAAACTTTTGCAGATGCCATTTTTTTGTTTTCTGTTATTTTGAAAGTGTAAATGATGGAAATAAAATCTAACTTTTGTTGACATATTAAATATAAATATATATATATATTTCTCATTAGCATGCATTGCATAACAATGTGGACTAGCAGAGTAACTGTTAGACCAACACATAGTTTGAAATTTATCATTTTAAAGCACAGTTGAGCATCGTAGGGAAAATATATGGCGTTTTTGTGTGTTGTTTTTTTTGTGTGCTTGTGAGAACCCCTCAAATGTCGTGGTTGCATATACTGTATAAGAAAGATACTTTTCTTTTGCTTTTTACTTAGCCAGTGGAAAATAAATTTGTATTTAAAATATCAGGACATGCTCTTGAATCTAAAGGGCATAGCTGAACAAATTGCTTTGAATTCAGAATGTCGTCCTCTTCACAAAATGACCATATTTCTTCCACATGTCAACTTGGCCTCCACATCGCTGGGGAGATGTGATCCGTATGGATGTGTATCCTGAATAATTTTATAAATGGGATGTTAAAATTTCGGTGTAGGTTGAAATTCAAAAGACCGGTTAATGCATAAGGCCAGACTTTTAACCTTTTTATTTAAATTTCTGACGAGGTCAGGGTCAGAGTTTAGGCCCCAGAAAGTGTTTGAATCATTGAACCTTTAAATACTTCATTTATCAATGCTATGTGGACTAATATAAATTTTTCCTTATTAAGTCAGTAGGGCTGGCTACCTCAGACAGCCGCTTAGAAATTGTGATGAATTGTGTATATTAAACTGACACAGTGCTGCCTATTTGTATTCTCAGTTCTTGTGTTTTTGAACAGTAATTTAAATTTATGCATATTTGTATTGGCTTGTTCATTCTATCTATCTCCATTACATATCAAAGCTAATATGATTTCGCTTGAAAGACATATACTTTATATGGGTGGCTGGTTGAGTGATTCACCCAGATATGGGTTTGCTACTGCATCGAACGCTGCTTAACCTGTATACAATAAATAGCATTGCTAGGTTTGTTTATTTCTCTGGAAATTTACAGTAAAAGATGAAGACACAATGTCCTCTTTGTGGTGGAGCGAATAATAGTGCCCCTTCATGCTCTGGTTCCTATCTTTGACCCCTTACATCACTGCAGGACTTGTATTTTAGATAAAGACATATAAAATAGTTAAAACTGGGTATTATGTGAGTGTACTCTTGTTTTTCAACTTGAAGTTCTCTTTTAAAGTTTACACTTGACTTTTTTTTTTTTTTTTTTTTTTTTTTGTGGAGGGAGAATAGCATGGAAAAGTGCTGAAATCCTCGGCAGGCTTTTTTTTTGTTGGCGGTGCCAACAAATCTGGGGTGCAGAGGTGGAGAAAACATTTTCCAGGGGAGACACTCTGTCCATTCAGGAGACTATTCTGTAAAAGGATATTTACCTTCACTTTGAGGAGATTTCATCTTACTTGTCTTACATATTGTAGACGTAAAGATAAATCCCCCCCCCCCCCCCATGGGACACAGATAAAGGAAAAAACATCCTTCTGTTTGTTATATAACCACTTTAAAAAAAGTAGTTTGTTTTGCTTGGCAGTTTATTAGATGGTTGAATTTCTCATTTTCTATCTTAACCAATGATCTATTACTTGCATTCTTATCCATTTTATGATTACAAACCCTCAGTGGATTGCCTTATGTATCTCCATACAGCCTTTCCCAGACTGTTGAAATCATCATCTCTGGTGCTATGGGCTACCAGGATGACTACAAAAGACGTCAATTCTTTTGTTATACTTTACATTTGGATAGCCAAGAACAGAACAGCTGGAAGAAAATAAGGATTTTTCATATTTATATAAAACTGCAAATCAGAAATGCACAATCTGGTTAGAACTAGATTTTTGCTCCTGTTTTTGCGCAGTCAAAACATTGAATTGAGTTAGTTATTAACAATGTTTCTCGGTTGTCAGCTGACACATCAAGTCAGCTTATCCAGTTTAATTCCTTGAAAACTCTATTTCAATTTTATTTAAATTATTCAGAGTTCCATTCCGGTATCCCCATTGTTAGGTTCTTATAGGTTGTATAGATACCTCCAGGTAAGGCCTCCTGATCCATTGTGTTTTGCGTTGTATGTTGTGGCACCCTTTATATCGAAAGTACAATAACAAAAAATGTATTCTATAGTAACTGAGAATATCCAGTGTATTCTGGAAGTCAGTATCTCAGATTGTTACCCAAGACCTAGAGCCTAGAAACTGTGTCTGCTAGTCCATGGGTTTTTTGCCCGTATATTCTTTAAAGTAGGTTGCAGCCTTAACAAAAGGGAGTAAGCTGAATGCTTTTCTTAAATAGGCTTCTTTTTTAGATATTATTAAGAGTTTTAATTGTATACTCTGTCCAGTGCAGTCACAAACATGTCAAAATGCTAAGATAAGATGAACATTGTCTAACTTGCATGCTGGAGCTTATGACAAATGCAGGCCAAGCTTCCAAAAACTTCCTAATGTAGTTGTCCTAGAAGGAGGGACCTTGCACAATAAAAAGCCTAGAGAGTGTAGCTATGGATTTAACAAAATGAACTTCCTAGCTAATTGTGTCTTTGTTTTTATAATTAAACCCATAAAGATATGTCTGAGGGGAGGGTGGTGGGAGCATGCCTTTGTCACCACCCTCCTCCATTTTCCACTAAGGCTTGCTATAAGTGGATCTAATTTTCTTTTATTGTTCTTAATGTTGACAGCACTGCCATATTGAAATGGAAAACTACCTTGCTCTCTCTAGTTCATACTTTGCTGTACACCGTTGGATATGCATTTTAGCTTCTGGGTAACTGGCAGAGCTTTCCTGATCATTAATGGTTTCCTCCCCAAGGATAGCATCGGAATGCAGGTAAAGACATGATGGTGAAGAGATGAGCAAAGGACCATTTCTTAACTAGTGACTTTGTCCATGAGTCCTAAGATTGCATATTCATCTCAGAAAGACAAATGTAATGACATTGTGACTTAACTTAAACCTGACATGGACTGAAGTGTTCCTAAGGTTACAACAATGTTGAATCACAGGCACTTTGTGTGACTGCTAGTACTGTACATGTGCTAGCCTTAAATGATCTCTGCTACCCTGTGGAGATTGTTTGTACCTTTTCCCTAGCTTGTGCATTAAAAACATACATATCCTAAGGCTATAAAAGTTATTTACAAAGAAACTACTTC
Source organism: Staurois parvus (assembly GCF_062004578.1). NCBI lineage: Eukaryota > Metazoa > Chordata > Amphibia > Anura > Ranidae > Staurois > Staurois parvus. The sequence goes on along the minus strand of NW_028317805.1, from coordinate 2,508,202 downwards.
AACCACTTGGTAATTAACACTAGTTGAAAAAGAAACTGCAGCCCTGAACCCATCCCACACATACAGTTGTGCTCAAAAGTTTGCATACCCTGGCAGAAATTGTGAAATTTTGACATTGATATTGAAAATATGACTGATCATGCCAAAAAATGCTCCTTTATAGAAGGATGAAGATCATATGAAGCCATTTATTATCAAATAGCTGTTTGGCTCCTTTTTAAATCATAATGATAACAGAAATCAACCAAATGGCCATGATCAAAAGTTTACATACCCTGGAATGTTTGGCCTTGGTACAGACACACAAGGTGACACACACGGGTTAAAATGCCAATTAGAAGTTAATGTCCCACATCTGTGGCTTTTTAAATTGCAATTAGTGTCAGTGTATAAATAGTCAATGAGTTTATCTCTTACATGGAAGCACTGACTAGGCTAGATACTGAGCCATGGGGATGAGAAAAGAACTGTCAAAAGTCCTGCGTAACAAGGCAATGGAACTTTATAAAGATGGAAAAGGACATAAAAAGGATGTCCAAAGCCTTGAATATGCTAATCAGTACTGTTAAATTACCTATTAAGAAGTGGAAATTTTGGGGATCTCTTGATACCAATCCAAGTACAGATAGACCAAGAAAGATTTCAGCCTGAACTGCCAGAAGAATTGTTCGGGATACAAAGGGAAACCCATAAGTAACCACAAGAAAAATACAGGCTGCTCTGGAAGAAGACAGTGTGGTTATGCAAACTTTTGTGCACAACTGTACACACTGAAATGCACTTTTTTTCCCCTCCACACTTAACTATTATCCAGGGTTGTCCTTAAATCCCATCTCTGTGTCTGCTGCGATCCGCGGCCCAGGTGCCACAACCCTGGTCCCCCACCACTATCTTCAAGCTGACATAATCAACAGCCAGGCTGCCTCTTCTGGGTTCAGGCAGCTGGCTTTTGATGACGTACTCCAGACCCATTGCGAGTCACTTCAATGTGGCATGTATATCCCAGAAAGCTTCAGGAGCAGGTACATTTTCACGCTGTCCTAGGCAAGAATGGTGGTGGGGAACAGGAATACAGTAAAGATAAAAAAGTAAACAAGCAAAAAATACTGAAATTGTATAGGAATGTGTTTTGCCCATTCAGTTTATTTTAAATTTAAGGAAAAACTGGTAAATACGCAAGAAAAAAATTGCTGAACTGCTCATCTACAAACTGATGAAAAAACATCTCTCTCTTTAATGGTAAGTTGTCTGGAGAGAAATATGGAAACTATTGTTGCTTCTTCTGAAAACACTGATTGTAAACTGTAATTCTGATACTCTTGATTAAGTACTTTCAGATAGATTAGGATCTTTAATTTTTCACCAGCTTTTCTGATTTTCATACTTGTGCCAAGTCAGTGACTCAAACAGAAATGAAGCCATCTGCAAAGTAGCAAGCATAGGCAATCGATGCTTGGTATCGGCGAATACTTGACCAAAGGTATTGATACTCATACGCGCTGATCAAAAAAGAGTATTGTTGCTTCCCCTACTTATGTTTACAGCTGCATATGCTATATTTGTGTTAAATGTGTTTGTAATTATTAATATTTACATGGTATATTGTTTTCTCCATTTAGATCAGTGGCACATTTTAGAGAAGTGTCATCAAAAGGATGACATGATGTGACCTTTACCCACAATCCTCTTCATGAACCTTTTGGGCTGTTCTCCCTCCAGATGCAGTTACATATGTCATAGTCATTCATAGTTAGTGGAAATCTCTGCCAGGTGCTTTTTAGGTAGAAAGAAACTCATCAGCAATAGTAGTCTATTAATGTACAGTAACGGAAGATTGTCTACGCTTTGAGGTCATTAATTCACTCTGCGGCTGATGGTTTTCATTCTCCTGCTGGTGTCACATAAGACAGCTGCTTCAATCACCCATTCTGTAAGGAGATTGCCCCTCCGTGCTACCTCTGCCCTTTCACCCCAATGTTTTTCATTTTCAATTTTTTTAGGCCATTTGTCACCATTTTGCACTTTGTCAGAGTAGATGGATGAAGGTGAATAAGATGAGTTGGGAAAAATGACCTTTATATTTAATGTGTACTACTTAATTCAGGATACGTCTACTTCTATAATGTAGAATGAAAATAGTAGCCCATTAAAACACCTGTAGATGGGCTTGTTATTGGGTTGGGGGTGTGGTGGTGATGGGACTAATATGTATTGTATATTTTTTATGTATTCGTGTAATAATAATGAAATATATTTATATACAACCAGAAGAAGTACCTCAACCTGTCATGATATCCTCCCCCTGACATCACCACTACTAGCCAGCCAAGCTCTGTTGCATGCTCTTTTGCTGATGGCTGGAAAGAGCTGAGCTGATGACTATACAACGTGCAGTTTTTTTGCCTCAGGCATACTCTTAGCAAAAGCTACTAAAGCCGGACATAGATCAAAATTCAGCCGGTTCAGCAGTAACCAGACAAATTTTGATCCATCTGTGGGCAGGCTGTTTGTACTGAAGTCGATCTATCAACCAAATAAACTAGCCTGTCTTTTTTTTTTTTTTTCTCCATACGATCACTGTCGGTGGCTATAGCCCCCAATAGTGATCATTGCTGATGGCAGGGGAACCGCCTACTGTTAGAATACAATAGCACAGCGGGATGGATTCCCCTATCAACACTGACTGTTGATGGGGGAATCAAGCAATTTTTCTTTCCTTCAACCCGTGGTTGAAGGAAAGAAGTTTACATCACCTATGACCAGCCTTAGATTATCCAATAGTGGTTTTTAAAAATGTTCTTTGACGCTCTGAAAATGCTATATAGGTTATGCAATTATGGTTAATGGACCCTGTCTTATTATTATTATAATTATTACAGATACTTATATAGTGCCATCAATTTACGCAGTGCTTTACATAAATACTGACAATTCACATCCGTCCCTAACCCTTAAGGGGTGTACAATCTAAGGTCCCTAACTTACATTCATATTATTTATTTTTATATATATAAATCATATTTTGCTCTATAGTGGTGCATAAAATTTGGGAAGGTTATTAACAAAGGAATTAGTGGAGGCAAGATGGAAAAGAGATCCGTCTGTTTTGGTGGAAAAGCTAGGCAAGTTTGTACACCTATGTAAGAAGTTTATTATGTGAATACTATCAGCCAATCCATCTATTTACTTATTTCTTCCATGAGTCATATAGTAGAATTCCAAGTTGTTTCTAGTACGCATTTGAGTGCAGGCATTTAAAGTCATCATTATAAGCTTTAGCAGGAACATAACAAAGATGTAGAGAAAATGAATATAATGGCAATGTTGTGGGGTTGTAATTAGAATAATTTAAAAATCGTTTGATGGCTTTTTTTTTTTTTTCTTGTACAGCAAAAGAAACTTGTACAGCAACGTGCCCACTCCTAAGTTGTATGTGTATGGTGTTGGCTGCACCCATGAAGATGCCTTTCATTTTAATTACCTTGGATCATCTGCATTATGCATTTGCCATCGTAATCTGTGTGAATTCAGTTATGGTATTGAAAGGATAATGATGTTAAGGGATCAAAAGGCTGAGGATTTTATTAATGACATAAACGTCCCTTGTGATTTAATTAATGAGAAAATGTATGGATTACCTTTGTTTTGCATAACCTTTTTGATATACAAAGTGGCATAATGCAATAAAGCTAATTTTATAATTGGATGCATGCTGGAAATTGGAATTCTATTTTGCTGTGCTAAAAGGTTTAATAGGACAGACATTATTCTTTCTGAATTGTAATTTTGTAAAGTTAACTGTGAAATATGCATATTTTGAAATGCACTTTGGCTTTGTTTAAAACATGCAGAGGCACTTCATAAAATGAAGTAGTTTTTGGTCCTTACCTAAGATTATAAATCACAATCATCTGTAAATGTACTTTTTACATCTCTTTAGTGTTTTGTGGTCACATTATTTTGTACCCATTTCACCTGCAACCCAACACTTTGTTTCCAAGAAAGACTATAGTGGTTCATATTTTCTTTAACAGACATCTATCAATTAAAATAGTAGTAATCGTAAGCGCTAATGCTGTAAAATCGTTGTTTTTATATGTATTGTAGAAAATGTGTGCACATAGTCATCTGTAGCATTACATATACACTCTATGCTTCTGGCCTAGTCACCAGTAAAGCATGTGGGGGATATCCTCAACTAGATCTATATTTATTCATTTTTAGTTGTTTGTTTTTTTTCGTTTGTTTGTATAGTTTTACTGTGTCATGTATCTGGGATAGAAAATGAGAAGAAATCTCAGCAGGTTCACAGTCAACAGTGTAAACCTTTCAAGACTTGACTTTCAGCTGTAGTTCCTCTCGATGCGGATATGTTATTCAGAAGTTCTTGATGTACAAATGAGTACTGAGGGAGCATTGAATATCTGTATATGAACTTAAATAATCATAACTCATTCTTTCTCCTCCTTTCTTTTTTTTTTTTCTTCACCCACTTACAATACCCTGATTCCAGCTCAAAAGAGCCATACAACACCATATATTTCCATTCACTGACAAACCATTTGTTTTGTCTACATAATAGCGTACCATCACTGTACTGATAAGGTGCCCAAATAGTTTTAGACAATTGTTTTGCAGCCTTAGTAACATTTTGGTCACTCTAGCAGTAGATGGAAGTGAGCAACATGGCAACTCACCAGCAGTGATGGGCAGATTCCCGGTGTATGGTTCATGCAGCTGCAAGCTGTATGTGTGTAGCCCCTAAAATTGCATTTGGTTCAGATGTTGTAATCCATCACATGTCCATGGATCCATGTATTTATTTATTTGTGTGTGTGTGTGTGTGTGTGTGTGTGTGTGTGTGTGTGTGTGTAAGGAGGTTTTGAATTGTGGAAGTGCCCACAAAAAAGGCATAGGACTAGTCACCAGTATTGCCTGTAGTCAGCAGGTAAGTTATTCACATTACTTATCATGCTATGTTCTGTTCTGTTCTGTCTCCATGTGAAGGCTGCTATCTTTGTAGAGGAACATCGCTTTGCTTAATGTCATAGGTGCAACCCCCCCCCCCCCTCCCCCTGATATGTTTGGTAATCTGATGACCATTAGTGAATGATCAAGGAGCAGCAGATGTTTAAACAGGTTTGTATACAGTAGGTTCTCTTCTTCTGTTTTTAGGCTGCTTTAAATACTATAGGAATGTGTGGAACCCAGATACAATGAGGAACAGAAGTATTTGAACACCCTGCGATTTTGGAGGGGTCTGAAATTCACATTGTAGGTGCATTCCCACTCCAAGTGACAGAATTAAAAAAAAAAAATTCAGGAAATCACATTGAATGATTTTTAAAGAATGTATTTGTCTTGCACTGCTGAACATAAGTATTTGAACACCTGAGAAAATCAGTGTTCATATTTGGTACAGAAGCCTTTGTTTGCAATTACAGAGGTCAAACGTTTCCTGTAGTTCTTGACCAGGTTTGCACACACTGCAACAGGGGTTTTGGCCCACTCCTCCACACAGATCTCCTCTAGCTCTGTCAGGTTTCGGGGCTGTTGCTGAGCAACACGGAGTTTCAGCTCCCTCCAAAGATATTCTATTGGATTTAGGTCTGGAGACTGGCTAGGCCACTCCAGAACCTTGATATGCTTCTTACGGAGCCACTCCTTGGTTATCCTTGCTGTGTGCTTCGGGTCATTGTCATGTTGGAAGACCCAGCCACGACCCATCTTCAATGCTCTGACTGAGGGAAGGAGGTTGTTGTTCAAAAATCTCACAATAAATGGCCCCGTTCATCCTCTCCTTAATACAGTGCAGTTGTCCTGTCCCCTTCGCAGAAAAGTACCCCCAAAGCATGATGTTACCACCCCCATGCTTCACAGTAGGGATGGTGTTCTTGGGATGCAATTCATCCTTTTTTCCTCCAAACACGATGAGTGAAGTTTAGACCAAAAAGTTCTACTTTGGTCTCACCTGACCACATGACTTTCTCCCATGCCTCCTCTGGATCATCCAGATGGTCATTGGCAAACTTCAGACGGGCCTGGACATGTGATGACTTGAGCAGGTGAACCTTCCGTGCAATGCATGATTTGAAACCATGATGGCGTAGTGTTCTACCGACAGTGACCTTTGAAACTGTGGTCTCAGCTCTCTTCATGTCATTGACCAGCTCCTCCCTTGTAGTTCTGGGCTGATTCCTCACCTTTCGTATCATCAGTGATACCCCACGAGGTGAGATCTTGCATGGAGCCCCAGTCCGAGGGAGACTGACAGTCGTCTTTAGCCTCTTCCATTTTCTAACAATTGCTCCAACAGTTGATCTATTTTCACCAAGTTGCTTGGCAATTGCCCCGTAGCCCTTTCCAGCCTTGTGGGGGTTCACAATTTTGTCTCTGGTGTCTTTTGACAGCTCTTTGGTCTTGCCCATGGTAGTAGTTGGCGTCTGACTGACTGTGGGGTGGACAGGTGTCTTTAAAGAGCTCAGACAGGTGCTACGAAGTTAGATTAATGAGTGGAGTAGAGGTGGACTTTTTAAAGGCGCAGTAACAGGTCTTTGAGAGCCAGAATTCTTGCTGTTTCTTAGGTGTTCAAATACTTATGTTCAGCAGTGCAAGACAAATATTCGTTAAAAATCATACAATATGATTTTCTGAATTTTTTTTTCTTTAATTCTGTCTCTCAGAGAGGGAATGCACCTGCAATATACCACTTCATGGTAACTGCAGATTAGTGGACAAGCTGACCTAGAGAGTGTGTTGCTACCAATTTAAAGTGGAACTGAACTCAAAAATTAAAGTTTGCTATGTTATAGGAAAAATGGGGAAATGTTAAGTGTGCCTAAGAAGTATCCTTGAAAATTCTAACCTTTTTTCTAGAATTCCTATAAAAAAATAAATACGCTTAATGATATGTGAGGATACTAGCTAAACGCTTCTATACATAAAGCCTCATAGCTGTGTATCTGAGATCTGCGCTACTGTACTGCTGTACTGGTCACTAGGGGCGGGCTGACCATTTGGAAACTCAGGCACTGCCCGAGGGCCCGGGGTCAGTAGGGGGCCCCATGAGATGCCCCTTGTACCTTTTTCATAGGCTTTTTTGAGTTTGGGCAAGGACACAGGGGCCCCATGATCCCCTATTGCCCGGGGCCCCATGAGTTGTCAGTCCACCCCTGCTGGTCACTGTTCTCCTTGTTTAAGACTCTGACATGGGTAGGCAAAATTTTGCATCTGTCATGATGGCTACCCCCCACTCAGTGGAAAAAAAATGCATGGTAAAGTATTAATGTTGTGACAGTTTGGTGATCTGTTGCGATGTAAAAAGGATATTTTGCCCAGGATTCTCAACACGGCACGTTGAGGGGCTCCAGGGTGCTTGTTTAAGTTGGAGGAAACTGTGTTTTCAGTTTCCTCAGTTCTTTGTAAAACTCTGGGATCTAAAGCCTGGAAATTTCACAGTGATCTGGGTGGGAGGAAATCTTCAATCGTGGGACCAGGTTTTGAGAATGGCCAGGAGGCTGATTGTGCAGGTGTGTGGGTCTCTTCTAGAGTCAGGACCAGGGTCCTGGGCTTCACTCTCCCGAGGAGTCCATGTGGGTGCAAGGGAGCAGCCACAAGCATGCATGGTGGCACGGTGTAGTCTGACAGAGCAGGCAGAGAGCCCAAGCCTGTGGGCTGTAAAAGTAGGAATGCTGTGAAAGAGTGCTAACTGCGGTACAGCGTTTGTATGTGCTGCTAAAAAGAGCCAGGAGGCTGAATCTTTTTCTTTTGCATTGGTGGTGGATAACCCTGCGTGGGAAACATACATTGTGTGGACTTTTTTTTGGTTTTATTTAATAAAAGTGGGCCAACAAGCCTTTAAACAATTTCTGGCATGGACTCTACTCACTGGTATGTGCTACCCTAAGCTAAATAACCCCCAAATATTACAATGTGGAAAAGATGAGATGCAGGCAGACAACAGGCAATGCTGGAGATTAATCATTTGCCCTTACCTGCATTGTATGGGCACAACTTCCAAAGTTTAGTTACTCTTTATAGTTCATTGACATGGAACTGATCATAAGTTATTCATATATAAGAGAAACCAAAAAGCAAAAACACTGTGCTGCATATCTAGGGAAGAATAGCAACATGTATATGTAATATATGACTGGTCCATGGACATACAGTATATTGACATAAATTATGATTAATAAAATACAATCATAGTTGTAGATTTCCTTTAAATCTCACACTTGGATAATTAGTAGCTGCAGAGGCAGTTTGTCCTTGAGACGTATCCCTGCCATTTTCTTCCAGACCTATTCTTGTTTTCAGGGGTGCCGTCTTGATGTCCTGCACTTTATCTTTGTTATTGTAATACAGTAATTTAACAGGTTTATTAATCTTTTGGAATTTATTATGGCTATTATTAAGTTGCTATTGTAAAGAAAATAAAATACATTCAGCCTGTCAAGGCGGCTTGTCTTCTGCATTGGCAGACATGAAAACATTTATTTTGTCTCCTAATTAAAGGGGCAGCAATCAGAAACTTTGACAGAGTTCAGCTCCTCCATGCATTGTCTGCCAGCTTCCATAGAGCAAGCTTTATAAAATTCTCTTTAATTCAGGAGCAGAATATCATTAACTTTGTAAGTGGATGAATACAATGGACAAGCAATTTAATTAACTTCTAACATTGGATGTTGGACGGCAGACAAAATGAAATTATGCACATATTTCTTATAGAAGCAGTCAACCTTGAAATGGGGCTTGATTGTGGTGGGTCAGACAGGGGGACAACTTTGTCCAATTATTTCATGTTTAGCCCAGGCCTATGAAATTTAAAATATGGTGCTTTGTAAATCAATCATCTCTTGTTTTGAGACAGTTACAGAGGTTTGTACAAGCGGGCCAAGCCCAAGCTGACTCTGACATGCTAACTACTGTTTCCCACATGGTACATGAGTGACCTGCAAAGGAAAAAAAAAAAGAAAAATTCTTGGTCTCCAGCTACAGGCCTAGTGGTTTGTTAATGGATGTTTTACTAACTATGCATCCAAAAAGCAAAAGGAAGTGACTATTAAAGTTATGTGTTACATGTTTTTTATTGGAGAAGTGGAAGGTAATTGGACCATGCATGTCATTTGCCCTGCCTGAAGACTTCTATTATTTTTTTTATAAATACATGCCACATTTTGCGGATTTTCCCTAATGTTCTATCCCATTAAAAAGCCCATCTTGTAGCTGCCTTTTTCAATGCACTGCTTTGTTTGATCAAAATCAAGCAATTCATGTTGCCTTATACAGAGCTGACTTTATTATGTTAACCTTTACAAGTTATTTATATCTTTATTGCACCTTGTTATTCAGATAGTGTTGAAAAGCTTTTCACTAATGTGTAATGCAGATAAGATTAACCCCTCCCTTCCCTTACTGATTAGTTTAGCCACATTGGTGGGTTCCCATTTTCCGGCTTGTCTCCCGCAGTCCCTCCTTCTGTACCCCAGATTGTTGTTTTCACCTTACAGGTTCCTCAAATGATAAAGAGAATAATTCAGGGTTAAGCACTGTCTGAGACCTTTTTATAGTTATGGATGTCTGCATGTCACAATCAAACTCACTGAAACTAGAACACAACAGCCATTTAATTATATGTACTTTAGCTGATAAGTCTAATTCAGGAAATGATAAATTGCAAGTCACCTAATTTGTTGGCAAATAAAAAGTGACCAAGTGCACAATAATAACAGTTGATTAGTGTGCAAGGCCAGTTTCCCCACCTTTAATGAGCGATAGGCTTTTGCTTTGCATTAGGGTATAGTTGATTAAGTGAGGAATGAGAAGAGGTGACAAAGTTAGACCTTTTGGATATGCTCATCTGTTCTTCTTTTCAGCTCATGTTACCACATGGGTGATTATTCGGGGAAAAAGTTCATGACTTGTTTTTCATGTGGATGGAATTTCTCTATTGTTTAGTCCTGTAGAAAACATCTACATTCCTTCTGACAGTACAATTTAATATATTTAGTGTTGGCTGTACCTGTTGTTTTTGTTTTGTGGTGTTTTATTTCCTGTACAGGCTGGCCAAGGTGATTATCGGCGTATATAATTACCAAAATGATTATATTGCTGAGACGCCAAAAGTCTCAAATATGATCTGTCTATGTCAAGCCTATTTGGTAAACTTTATGTTGATTGTATCAGTTCATCAAATCAGGGTGACAGTTTGTGGTAACATTGGTCTTCTGTCATGTTTTTTTCTTTTCCTACAGGCTGGTACACACCAGCTGAATGTCGGCCAGTATTGGCTGGTTCAACAGAAACCGTCCAACATTTGGCCTGTGTGTACAGCAGCCTGTACGACAGAAGCCGGCCTAATGCCTGGCTTCTGTCAAACGGACATGCTCTAAGAATCACTGTTCTAACATTGCATAGTTATTACAGCAAGCTCCTTGGTTTTGTTTTTTTTCTTTTCAGCCTTCCTTGTGTACCAGGCTAACTTTTGGTATATTGCAGTTTTTCTGTGGCAGACTTCCTAAGGATGACATTTGGCTTCACATAGTTAAAACTAACCAAATGTAGCCAACACTCCCCTTACCATAGGTCATGATGGATAAAATATGTTTAAAAAGCCACAAATGAATGTTCATTTCTTGTCATATAGTTAGGAGTCCCTAAACCCAATTTACCTTCATCGGATGTCACCTCTTTACCTTGTAACCACAAACTCTAATAGTACATCCAGAAATATAACTTTATAAAAAAAAATTTCTTCTCCAATGGCTGTTATGAGGGTAGCTACCTTGGGTCTTCATGATCCCACTGTATGTGGAATGTAGCCACCTTCCTCTGCGTGCTCCCAAGATGGACTTTCTACCATGATGGACTATAGCAGTATCTGCCGACACATCCAACACCGGAACACAGGTACACTGTAAACCTCACATTCATTTCTTTTCCAGTCCTTGCTGACAGGTACTGACATTTAATTAATAAAAATAAGGACACATGCATTTGAGTAGGCAGACACTGTGGTTTCTGGGATTTGTAGTGTGGGGAGAGTTGTCTGTGATTACAATATAAGTGCACTGTTTGTAACCAGAAAACTGAGGTAAAGGGGAACAATCTTCTGTGTATAATGCGAGTAAAAAAGCAGTAATAAGAAAAAGAACGGTATTTAAACATTTCTATCAAATTCCAACAAAGTGGTGCTATTTAGAACATTATGCAGGATTGAAATTTTTATTTCTAAATGGAGGGTTTAGTGACATTTTAACGTCTGACCTAATTTCTCAGAAGTCCCTTCAGTAAAGTTCTTGACTTAGTGGGGTTTATTTACTAAAGATGGGTTGTGCAAAATCAGGTGCACTCCTGCATAGAAACCAATCAGCTTCCAGGTTTTACTGCCAAAACTTAATTGAACAAGCTGAGGTTAGACGTTGATTGGCTACCATGCACAGGTGCACCAGATTATGAGCAAACCAGTTTTAGTAAATCTCCCCCATTGTATTTGCTAAAATCATGCAATTTCTGAAAAGAAAAAGAATATAATGCACTTTATTAATGTGAATAAACGTTAATAGCATATTTACCAAATAATGACTGTTAAAAAGATACGATTGAGAGTGACCCTTTTAATGTGTATATGAAATATAATTTTAAGGTCAAGATAGCCTGTAATATCAGGTGTAGGTTATGGTTCAAATCTGATATCAGAACATTGTGTTTTAAGACTTTAGCTATTCCCACCTGTATTCTGTATACATTTTGGTGGCGTTTTTTTTTTTAAGATGGCTAAGTTCAGTTTTGCAGTTATAATCTCTGTATAGGCCCTGATATTTTATGTGCCAATAATGTTTGTTGTGGAAAACAATATTATAAATCTTACCATTTGTACTAATTTGTTACGTACAGTGGTTAGGTTGTAAAAGGAAAAAAAAAAGGTCCAACTAGTTCAACCAATAAAAATAAAATTGATTAAAAAAAAAAAAAAAAACCTCCAAATACAAACCCCTATACTTAGTTGATCCAGAGGCAAAAAAAACCCCTAAAAGCATGGTCCAGTTTGCTCCAGCAGGGGAAAAATTTCCTGATCCCCAGAAGACAATCCGATATTCTTTAGACCAAAAATCTCTGGTGCGATTACCTATAAATGTCGTCAGTATCCAGTTATTTTTTTGTGAATTTAGGCATGCATCCAGCTCTTCTTCTTTTTTTTTTTTTTTTTTTTTTTTTTAAAGCAGTCTACTGAGCTGTCTCTGTTACAAAACTGCAATGGATCAATATATAATCGTGGGAATTAAAGTGGATGGTAAAGCTTAACAATGAACTTCTCTTATTTGCTCCCTTTCAGACTCTTGAATATATTGTTGAAAGCATTTTGTTATGTCTGTTCAATAAGTGCAAAAAAAAAAAAAAATCTTGCCAGAAATACAGTGCTGTGCAGTAATATCTAAAGCCCTGCTCAGTGCTCCTCTATAAACCTCAGAACACCTCCCTTCTATGCTACGGAGATGAGAAGGAGGTGAGGTGTTCAGTAGCTCAAACACTTCTTTTTCTTGGGGAACATCATTGCTCATCCATAGATGCAGTACTGTAAGTAAGCATCACCGCCCTCGGGAAAAAAAGGTGTGTCACCGAGCAGGTGAAAATAATAGCAAAAAGACAAAAAAAAATTAACAGTGGCTAAGTGGTTAGCACTACCGTGTGGCAGCACTGGGATCATTGGTTCATATCCCAACCATGGCATTACCTGCCTGGAGTTTGCATGTTCTCACTGTGCCTGCGTTGGTTTGCCTGCGCTGGTATCCCTGGGTACTCTGATTTCCTCCCACACTCCAAAGACGTGCCAGCAGGTTAATTGGCTCCTATCTAAATTGGCCCTTGTATGTATGAATGTAAGTTGGGGACCTTAGATTGTATGCTCCATGAGGGAGCAGGGACTGATGTGAATGTTTAATACATATGTAAAGCACTGCACAAATTGACAGTGCTATACAAGTACCTGAAATTAAAAAATAAATAAATTAATACCTAATTATGTTATGTGTGTGTGATAAATATATTTTCTTTTTCTTTCTTTTCTTTTCTTTTCTTTTCTTTTCTTTCTTTTCTTTCTTTCTTTGCCCTGTCCCTACCCCTATGCTTTTAGTCATGCCGCAGTGGACAGTTAGGTCATTGAATGATGGGATGTTATTGTAACAGTTGCTTTGAGTTGAAGGATAGAAACCTGTCTCACATCCTCATCATGTTAGAAGATAATTGCTACATAAATTATGTCTAATGGGAACGAGATGGCTGACAGTCACTAAGAGCACTGGCTTCGTATGATGTTTGGATGCTGTAAATGTAAATTTCACACAAATCTGTTGCCTTTGCCTGTTTCCTGATGGCATATAATAGACTGTGTCTCTCCTAATGGCTAATTAATGTGTGTTTTTGACAGTTTGCTTTATAAATATGTAAAATATTTTTTTCATTGTTTTTATAAGAAAACAGACACGTAATCAATAATGTCAGACGTGACAGAAATACTGTTGACACACACTTGGGTTGAAGGGACTGGCAGGAGATAAGCACTTCCTGTCAGCACGGGCCCCCGACCTGATTAATATTCCATCTATGGCACATCCATTAACAAATGGAATCATTGAACTGTATTGATAGAGCAGGTTAAACATTTCGAAAGTTCTGTTGAACTTTAACTTTCAATATTCATGCTAGCTAATTATGGATTTTATGACTGCATGAATTACGGTTTCTGTGTCATTATAGGCAATTTGTTTGACATCTATTTATTTTAATATTCAGACTATCATATTATTCTGATCCTGTAATGCATTCCATGTTTGCTCTGAGCAGAAGTAAATTTGGAGAGCTTGTCTGTGTAGATCTGTGTTTGATAGTCTATTGTGACCTGTTGTCAATACCCCAGGGTGAAGGAAAAACAATTGCTGTGCTCACATGCTGCCCAGTATTGGTGTCTTCCTAGCAGCGGCCAGCTTGGGGTTTTCAAATGCTTCATTCTTTTGCTTGTTTGTGGACCAGACATTGTCTGTTGTTTTCTGGAAACCTAATTAAGGCTTTTTGATTGCATTTTTATAGTTATTAAAGAAAACGTTTTACTGCAAATGTGTGAGTCGATGGCGGTTAGATTTGCTGCCATCCTGCAGGAAATAGGCTGAAGAGAATTTGTAGTGTTTGTTCCGCTCCCCAAAACTGCTGCTGCTGCAAAGGGAGTGGGGCTGATTGGTTTACCAAATTTGTCGCAAACATGCGCAACAGAGACTGACGTCCGCCATTTTGTTAAGAGTATCCATTTTTCTCCCCTCACTCCCTCTCTCTCTGAGAGGAGACATTTGGCCAGTGTGTGTGCGCGTGCGCACACTGGTTGTGGGTCACTGGCAGGCCAAGGCAGCAGGGAACCCCAGAGCCATAAAACATCTCTGAGCTAGGTGCCTAGCTGTCTGGGCGAGCTGTCCCATTTCACACCTCGGAAGAGATCAGGCAAGCTTTCTCTGGAGTTGAGAGAGATTCCAACCTAATAAAGCCTAACTCCGTGTAGGTGACAAAATCAGATAACCTCTCTTAAAACCATTTTTTCCCTATGTCTCTTATCTTGGAATATGAGAGACTTACATAAAAACCGAGCATATCGCCAGATGGGCTAAGAGGAGCCAAAGATTTTGGTGGGTCACTCGCCTTGTCTCAGACACACAGGAAAGCAGAAAAATAGATCTCGCGAACCGTTCAGTGTACACTTTCATAATTCATATCTAATCAATCCTCAGACTTGTCTGCATAATAATCTACCCGCGGGTGGAATGTCACTTGTGCAGATGAAAAGTTATAGGCCAAATATGAGTTGTTTACCTCTACGGCTATGCAGCTTTACTGTCAGCTATGTAGGGATGTAATCTACCTGTCTTCTGCGTTTGATGGACGGGTAGATCGTGGTGGAACCCTGGTTGAGAAACACTGCTCTAGATGTTGGTCTCAGCATTCTACTGAAAGGAGGAAAAGAAAAACCAATGTACTGACCAGATTATAGGTAAACATTATGCTGTTATGGTAGAGAACATTAAAGTTTTTAAAGGTTATTAAGATAAACTAACTTGTCAGATTTAGTCTCTTACCTTACAATTAAGGCCTGAGAGGAGGACAGAAACTAATATCTACTGTATCCCAACTATCACCCAACTGTAGGAGGTACAAGATGGAGCCCACAAGCAAACTAAACTGGAGCCTTTCCCCTGCAGTGCCCCTTAGTGGCAGAAATGCAGATTTCTCTTGTCTGAGAACTGCATTGAGAATTAGTGTTCCAGGATTTGCTTGTCTTCAGCTGAGAGAACTTTACATAAAGTCTCAGAAATCTTTCATTAAAGCGGAAATCTCTCAATCAACGCTGACTAATTCTTACGCTGCTAGCATTAGTAAGCAGATAGGAAAGTTTATCATATTTGTTTTAAACTTTTTTTTTTTTTTTTTTTTTTTACATTTCTTCAGTTACATCCTGGTTTCCATGCCTGGGCAAATTATGTCATACATCCCAAGCGTATTCAGGAGAAGGAAGGTTCCCAGCTCAGCCTATGCCTGAGCTAAGAGCAGATGGATTCCAGGAAGTAAATGATACATTAATCATCTGCCCTTACTCAAGATGGCCACTGCCAGAAATGGCAGGGGGGGGTTTGCAAAATGATTTCTAAGCAAAATAAAGTATGGACACTTGGATGGATGGTTAAATTTGGTTTGAATATTAAAAATGGATTAAACAGCATTTTTGGTTTGCGATGCCCAGATGCAGTGCAATTCCACTTTAGGGTCTTCATGTTATATAGTTTTAATACCATGTCATTGATATATTTTTTATAAATTTAAAAGAACATATTACACACTTTTTTTTTTTTTTCCAGGCCTTACCATCTCTATACATACTGCAGAACATGAATGTGGCTTAGTTATGTTTTGGGGATGCTTTGTTTCTATCACCAAATGCCTTGAATATATGTATGTCTCAATGAAATCTTGAATGGAATGAAATGGAATGCCCTGTGTCAAAAAGCTGTCTCAGTCACAGGTCCCTCAAATGGGTAATGAGCCAAAACCCTCAGCTATAAGCACCCAAGAATGACTAAGTACAAAACAGTTATCTGAAATACTTTTGAGCGTTTATGGAAAGAGCTGAAATATGCAGTCTGGATAGGGCATCCTTCAAACCTGAGACAGTTAAACTAGTTTGCTTAAGAAGACAGGGCCAAAAAAAAGTGCTTTTGAGAAAGGTGGGTGAAGGAGTATTCTGGTGGAAAGTGGTTGAAGAAGGTAAAAGTTCTGTTTTTAAGTAGTTTGTGCTAAAGTCAAAGCTATATTTTTAATTAGTAATATAGAAGGGAAGGGTTAAAACAGCTGTTGAGTTTTTTTTTTTGTGTGTATGTGTAATTTTGCAGATTTCTCTTCACTTCCTGTCCAGCTGACAGAACAGGAAGTGAGAGGAAATCTGTATAAAGTGGGAGAAATGTTCCTCTTTTCACTGAAACAGGTGTCTTCATTGTAAGATTTATTCTCGCCTCGTGTTCTGGTGACAACTGTAAAGTTTTATCTGTTGGTGATAACAATCACCAGGAAAATTAGGGGTAATGGACAGTGGGATAATATATCTAATAGGAATATGATTAGCAATAAAGTCAGACAGGAGTTCTCCTGTCCTTCCCTCAAAAGAAGAAGAAAAAAAAACTTGAGTCTTTTGGCAGGCCACATCAACTGTTCACAGAAATGAAGCTTTCCAAGATGAGAACACTGCACCTACTTTGCTGTGTCTGGCACCAAGTACCTTGAGTCTGTGTATTTCACAGTAAAATCCTAAGACTCTCAAGGAAGCGCTGAAATATGCAGTCTGAATAAGGCACCCTTCAGAAATCTCATTGAGAGCTACAGAAATTGCTTGTTTGTAGTAATTTTACCTTTTAAAGGGTGTGCAACAAATTACTAGGTTAAGGGTTCCATCATTTTTTTTTGACCATTTAATTTCCATTTGTTTCATTGTCTAAAATATTTTGTTGAATAATACCTCAAAAGCAAAGTCCAATTTTTAATATACAGCATACAGAATAAACAATGATAGATGCCAATTACTTTAGTCATTTTCAAGTTATTTTAGAGAAAAATGTGGATCCTTCTTTTTTCATGGAAGAAACCTTCAACAATACAAAACTGCTAAACATAACTTAATGTCACTGCAAATTGTTGATAGAAATTCCAATTTATACACCGCCCATGATTAAAAAAACAGGCCCATTTAGATGAGGGCTGGAGCTGTCTTCTTTTTCTTGTGCCTGTTGCTGGTCAATGGCCCTAGAATGAGCCTACCACATTTGCTTTATTGTGATTGATTGTAAACCCATATTTTTTTATTTTTTAAATAACAAACATGTCATACTTGCCTGCTCTCTGTAATGGTTTTGCACAGAGCAGGCTCGATCCTACTCTTCTTGGATCCCCCGCCGTAGCTTCAGGCTCCCCTCCCAAGCAAGTTGCTTGATGTGGGGGAGCATTTGAGTGGGCTCGTTCCTGAGTGAGCTGTGTGTGTCCATAGACACACGGAGCATGGCTCGGCCCCTGCTCCCTCTTCTCTGACTGTGATTGACAGCCATTGGCTCCTGCTGCTGTCTTTGAGCCTATGAGAGGGGTCATGATTGGGCACAGGTAAGTATGGGGGGGGGGGCACTCATAAGGTTTTTTTACCGTAATGTGAATGCATCAATGTAAAAACGTTCAGCCTTTTAAAACCATCAAATTGTAATGAGGTTAGACTGTGGTAGAAGAGGGTCTGTCTTTTTATCTGCATGCTGTTGTTTGCTTTTTCATGTTTATTTTGAATGGTTTATACCTTAACCTGATGAGGTCACACTCATTATTTCTTGTTAGGTCACACCCCCCAATTTATTTTGTTTTTAATCTGCTGAATGGTCACACTTCAAGTATGAATGAATCATATTTGGGAGTAGAATAAAATTAGAGTCTGCAAACAATGGTGACTATTTTGAGTAGTTATTAAATAGCAGTCATGGCAACACCCTAGAAAAACATCATATTCTAATATAACTATAGTTTGTAAATGGAAGGGTCAACAATATTTTTTTAATCTCATTATGTTTTGCTGTTTTTATATTTATTTATTTTTTATAGACCCTTTTTGTCTTTATTGCATGAGCATATTCTTTGTTGCAAAAATACTTGTAGCATTAATCTTTTTAATAGTCAATCTGCTAAAAACTGTGAATTACTCCATACCATAAGGAAAAATAAGAACAGAGACAAAAGCAAATACAAGGGAGGTGCATATATGATAAAACCCGAGGGTTGACAGTAAAACAGAAGAAAATGGAAGCAGAATGCCTAGGTCGCAATGAAATGTTCCCATCAATTAAGTCTGTGACAGTATCTTCTCTTGGATTAAGTCGTATGTCAAGTAGATGGGTAGGACCTCGTGTAGGTACTTTTGAGAAATCAGCAATTGTTTAATCTGTTGATGTGCAGCTTGTCATACATTATGCAGAAAGCACTCAGACAAAACAGTCCTGCCAGCTGGGCATCTGTCACTCTTGTGGTAAAAAGACACAATGCAGCGATTTGGCTACTGTAAAATGTTATGGGGATTTTTCTTGCTGTAAATGTGATCCTCTTCCTGTAAATTTTTACTGTTGACAGTGTTGTTCCTGTTTTATGATTTCTGAATCAATAAATATTAAACCAATTAAACAATATTCCTTTAAGAAAAAAAAAAACGTGCTTCTGGGTATGAGGAGCATGGGATCTCCCATGATGCAGTGCTTGCCCTAGCAACCAGTTACAAAGCCCAGGCATGACAGCAGGGGGCTGGGGTTGAGGGCCATCACCTTTTCCTGTAGGCACCAACAAATGTCAACACTGGTTCTTCTTGTGGTGGGTATGACAGAGGATCAAATATTGAGGGATTGCTGAGGAAGTACGTATTGGTGTGTTTGGCAGTGGACTTTATATCTACGAATAAAAAAAAAATAGTACTCTATCTACCGACTGAAGCATTTGAAATCCTATTATACAGAATTTCATTTCTCCATGAGTTAATGGACCACATACCTTTTTACTTTTTTCCCTCCCCATGGTCTTCAGTGCCACCAGAACACTTCTAAGATTTAATATACAAAATTAAGCTTTCTGATGGTCACTTTTGTGCATGTGAATAGCAAAGGTAACTCCTTTGTATACTCGGTAAAGATAACTGGGGAAGCATTACATACTGCATATTTGTTGGCAGGAGTAGGTACTTCCAACAATGCCTAAAAGATGGCCAGGGCGACATCTCACCAGAAACAGTGGGTGATGAGCTCTGTGCCCGTTTGTGATGACAACACTGTCTTATTTGCAAAGAAACTGCTTCATGGTCCCTTTGATCAGTGTCAGGTTCTTAGCAGAAGAGCACTTGCCAGACTTCCATACTTCACTTCCATTTCAACACATCCATTCAGAAAGTGATGCATCGAACTGCATGTTTGGAAAATGGTTATAAATCCTTTTGAACCAATTTTATATTTTATTTTGTCTCAGATTTGAGATCCGCTTGATCAAGTTGTGATACATTTATTTTATTTGTATTTTTCAGGCACTGGGAAGCTTTTACTTTCTTCATGAGTCATTAAAGAACGTATATCAGTATGACTTTAAAGGTGAGAATCTTTGTTGATCTTTGTTGATTCTTGTTTTCCTACTGTTAATTCATAGCTTAGAACACCTGTTCAGTAACTACTTTACATTTTCTGCAGATAACCCAAAAGGGTTATGATTAAGCGGTGAGGTTAGCAAGATACTTGTAGACCTTTTTTTCCCCCCACTGGGAGTACAGTATGTTGTTTTAAGCTGCTTTTCTATACAATAAAGTGGATATGTGCTTTAATGCAGCCTTCTGGACTTTGATCTACTGAACCTGAAAATAGAGCTTATTAATTACAATGTCTGACTGCATAACTATTTCTGTGACTTCAGTTGGTCTGTAATTGTTGGTATCCAAAAGATGCCTATCTTGGACTAAAGTTATTAGGTTCACACCTGCTTAAAGATGTAAAATTTCTGGAAATCTTTAAGTCATGAGAAAAAAAGCAAACATTTTTTCTGTGAAAAAAAAGAAATTTGCAGAAAAATTGGAAAAAAAATCAGTGTAGAGTAGTTTTACAAATTTAAAGTTATTTTGTTACACTGGGAACATGAAATGCAGTATATATAAAAATATTCTGTGTGAAATAAAAGTACAGCTTATTCAGTGAATAAACTAAACTTACCTTTTAAAATTTGTGATGATCCAGAAACAGCAAAAAGTGTTTCTAGAATGAGAACTCTGGAGGTAAAAGTGTCTTGCAGTTTCTTTATGATCCTTATTATTTAATTCCAAGTATTTGTTAATGTCTTTGGGGCACCTCTGAAATGCATGGCTGTGTTTTTTTTTCATCCTTGTAGCATTTGGAAAAGAATATTTTTTGAAATATTTGAAATTAGCAGCTCTCAGCAGAAATTGCACTGTGGAAATGTTTCCAAACTCTAGATGTTGGGCTTACCATTATACTGAGAGGAGGAAAAGAAAAAATAACTTACCAGACTATAGGTTAAAATTATGCTGTGATGAACATTAATTGGAATCATTTAAAGGTTATAAAGATAAACTAATTTCTCAGACAAATTTACCCTCTTACCTGTACATTAAGGCCTGTGAGGAGGACAGAAATCATCTATTGCATCCCAACAATCGCCTAACTGTAGGAGTTACAAGATACAACCCACGAGCAAACTGGAGCCTTTCTGCTGCAGTGCACCTAGTAGCAGAAATGCATATTTCCCTTGTTTGAGAAGTGCATTGAGAAGTACAGTGTTACTTGAGATGTATTCCAGGATTTACTTCAGCTGAGAGAACTTGTAATAATGTAAGACTTTGAATAATGTAAGACTTTGAATAAAGTTTCAGAAAATTTTCATTTAGGTCTTCATGTTATATAGTTTGAATACCATGTCATAGATATATTATTTATCATTGTAAAAGAACAAATTCCACACTTTTTTTTTTTCTTGAAAAAAACAAATCGCTTTGAGAAAAAAAAGGAAAAAGCTGTTTCCCCAATTTTTTGTTTTTTTTTTTCAACTCCTTCCCATCTCTATACCAGCTTACTGCAAAAAATGTAGAACAGTCACAAACATATTCCTTGAAAGGTTACAGCTATGCATGTTTTACATCAATATGTAGACTGTCAATGATGATCACTATTTGAAAATGCTGTTGCCAGGCTTTTTCTGCCAGGTGTCAGTGTTAGTTTTAACTCCTTGCCTGCATAATTGTTCTAGTCAATGACTCACAAAGTGTTATAGCCACTGAATCAGCATATCATAATCCAGATTCATGTAAAGGCAGCTTAAGTTTAGTTTAATTTTTCTGCAGACCACAGGCAAAAAGAGACAGTCCATTTTATATATACAGTAGAGGGATGGGATTGAACTTCTCACTGGTAATTCGGTGAAATAACGTCACTTCTAAAGCTCACACTGACATTTCTTCAAGATTACATAAAAAAAAGAAAATTGGTTGTTTTCCAAATTAGTCACCTGTGATATTTATGACTGGCTCATTTCTTTAACACGTCCCATTGTAAATGATCCGGCCAGACCACATTAATCGGCCCTTTACATCACATTAATTTGAAATGTCATGGAATGGCAATAACTGTGAAATGAACTAATTGGCTCCATTTATACTGTTTCATTAATGTATTTTTTCCTTAGCCACGGAAAGCCAAATTGCCTCTGTTCTTATAATTGAGGGTACCGGGTCTCACCACTCTTAAGATATTTGAGTGACATTTCTGAGACACAGCATTTGTACGTTTTACTGATATCAATCACTTTTTTTTTTTTTTTTTTATACCTGTACCAGAAGCTTCAATCATCTGGAATGTTGTGTAAAATAACATTGCTTAACAGTATTAAAAATCCATTAAGATTTTATTGTATTTCTTGGTAACAATTTTGATTCCCCCCCCCCCCCTCCACTCTGGCAGTGCCTAATGTAAAAAAATTGATTACTGTGTCTATTCTATTATCTTTAAAACCCAACTCCAGTTAACATTTTTCTTTTGGATAGTTCAAGGGAGAGTTAAAGCCTCTGTAAGGTTTTTATTGCTATCTGTGTTCCTTTTAGAATGTTTAACCTCACTTATGTCTGGAACGAAATTGAAGAGAACTTCTCTCCAGCAAAGGGTCACAACTTCCTCTCAACCATAGGAGCTTCTTGAAAATTGCAGACTAGCATGCCCTGTTGTTCACAGCTCCTGGGGCAATTGGTTGAAAAGATTTAAATGACCGTTGCTACTCAGCAACTGCTGTCAGGTTGTTCCTCTGTGAGTCCATTCACGTTTTATCCTGTGTTGAGCCCTGATGAAAGGGAAGTCTTGTTGCACTTGAAATTCATTGGTTGTTTTTATGTGCCTTTTTTTAATCAACAATTAGAATGATCTTGGACTCTAATCCAATTTTGAACTGGCACTCTTTTCTATATTTTTATGGACTAAGCTACTGTAGGGTGCCCATTGAGAAAAGCCTTGCTGCGTGAGAGTCACCTTGCCAGAGCTATTGAGCTTGTGTGAAGTTTTCCTTTATCTGACTATACTTGCAAGTCTAAAAGTTGCCAGTGCTTTTTTGAGTATGCGTTTCTGGAGATATGACAATTAGATACCATGGGGGTGTCTACTGGGACTTTACTAACACTTATGTGACTTAGAGAATTAAATGTCAGCAGCTACAGATACTTTGGCTTTTGACTTTCAATATATGGACACTTACCTGTCCAGGGATCCAGCGTTGTCCTCACCCGAACTGGTTCTTGACCAGTCTCTGGGTTCCTCAGCATCTTTACCATGGGAAATCGGCTGAGAGTCCTAGTGGCTTCACAGGCAGCTTCCTACTGTGCATATGCGAGTCTCGATGCTTTTTGTGAATGGTCCCGCAGCTTTCTGGGACCAATGACGAGTCCCAGAAAGCTGTGGAGAGGAGAAAGCTTGGCGATCTGAGAAGTAGGAGCGACTGTCTATCAAAAATAATAACCTACACCCCCCACTAAAAAAAATTGTGTCTGTAGGTGTTAGAGAAGGGGGGAGGAGGCGGAAAAGCTTCACTTCCTGTCACGCGTTCACCCACACGCCACGCCCACAGTGACTAGCTAACTGCGGCTCGCATGTGCGGCCGTGACTTGGTGTAAGAGGGAATAAGGGGGACTTAACTTTGAATATATAAAACCGTATATAAGACCAGCCGTGATATACTTCCACAGCCCGCACTACCTCTTGGCCACCACCGGAGGGATTCTTCAATCCAGCTGGTCAACCACACACTGGCAGATACAAATCTTATATACAATCTGGTGCACACTAAGGGTTGAGGAGCAGCCCAGAAATCACACACCCTTCTAGGGTTCCTCCAGCTATCCTACAAGCCAGAACCCCAGTGTTAATCACTCTTCCACTGTCCACACACCCCCACACCAGACACACCACAAACGGTAGCTTGCTACCACCCAACAGTTTAACTGCAGAACGGTCTGTTGGGACACCACACACACACAGATCTCCATATGACAGATCTGTTACCTTTACAATCTGAACGCAATCTGCCAACATGCAGTGCAATTGCATACAGATTGGCAATGAACTTTACCGAGCATATGAAGACACTAACATACAATACAATCTAATCTTTCCGGAGATATGAGCCCGAGCTTAAATACCCAGAAGTCACTGATTAATTTTAAGATTTAATATCCCGAAAGTGGGCAGTGCATAAAATATGTACAAGGTATAAAAAGTTACAGAAAATACAAAAAATACAAGAAGACACACATTGACTATTCACTATAAATTAAAAGGGAATAAAAAACAGAAATAAAACTTTTACCAAGATTTATCCTGCAACTGGAGCACGTCAGAAAAAGTCTGTAATCCGTTAGTCGATCGAACCAGCTCCATACGAATCACCCTCTCCCAATGTCAGGGTCCTCAATTTATGGGGATATGGACGTAGGCGAGACATTAGTTCTTGGACAGTTGACTCTGGGAGGTGTTCCTGTACCCGCCCACAGGCTGTTCTCGGTGCTGAACTGGCCAAACTCAATTGGACCAGGCACGGTTTGAATCACCAAGTCGGGGATTGAATTTCTGACACCAGCGCATCAGTCCGATCGCGACAGTACCAATCACTGCTCGGCTGTCGCAATCCAGTGCCACATAACCATTTCCTGCATTTTTCTGGCATTCTACATAGGCCACAAATACCGTTTTTACATGCCGATGTAGCCCACAGAGTGCCCGATCAGAAGGAAGTATTTTCATCTATCTGCAACTAATATTTTAGCTTTTATGAGGGATGAAACATACTCCTTTGATCTATGTATATACTTTAGAGCCCCCCAGACAGATCGGGGCCCCCCTGGTGTCATGAAGCCGAAACGTCTGTGTTCCTCTTAAACTTCAGGAAGGTGGCAAAGTCTGATTACATATAGGTGACAAAATCTTATTAGCACCCAGGTGTCACTTCCAGCCTGGGAAGCTCTGTCTCTTTTCAGATGCTAATGGGTGACCATATGCCTTAATTCTGAACACATCTTTTAATGACAAGGAATTAACTAAATTTACAATTACATATTGCTACAGGTCACATCTTGTCTACTCAAATGTGTACGTTTATGTCACACTTCCCTTTTTGGGTGAAATTCTGCTTTAATGTTCATCTTATTTCACAGAACATATATTAGTGCCACGCATATATCTCTATATACTGTACACAATCTACTAAGTGCATCAAAATGCTTTTGATGCACTTAGTAGATTGTGTACAGTATATAGAGATATATGCGTGGCACTAATATAAGATATATCTATCTGTGTGTGGAAACGCATGTAAGTGTCAGCAGCACTAATATACACAGCTTGGATTCTTTTTGAAAGAAAGTATTTTGTAATAAATTGAGATTAAAAAATAAACATTGGTCACTATCAGAATTTCTGGTGAATACTCATCCCCTTTGCAAGTACTGCTGGGATTTGGGCTATAAAGTTTTTGCCAAATTTTAATAAGCTTGCACAATTTCTGAAAAGATAAAGGTATGATATGATTGTGTGTTTTTGTTTTGTTTTTTCCCCCTCTTTTAGCAAAAAAGTACAGAAAAGTTACAGGGAAGGAGATCTACTCAGACACATTAGAAAGCACGCCAATGCTGGAGAAGGAAAAATTTCCCCAAGAGTTCTTCCCAGAGGTAAATGTGAAATAATACCAGCTGTTCTTTGCACCCTAACATTGTTCTAAACTAGTTATTTAACAAGGTGCAATTCCAAGTAGCAAGTAAAAGCTGTTAGCAAACTGGTAATGCCAGAGTAAAATTCACCATGGCCTGTAAGCTCCTATGTGTTTTCAAGTGTTATAGAAACCTTCTAACACACCACAAGAATCTTCAACCTTCTCATTTCTCTATATTTGAGAACCTCAAAGTGCTGTTCCCAGCAGCCAAAGTGATTTTTGTTTAATATACACAAATATAAACAATAGGAGAGGATGAGTGGGACTTTCAATATAAGCAAGATGTTTAGAACACACCAAGTATAGTTACTTACCCACATAAAAATTATTGGGTCCTAAGTAAGCGAACATATCCATGAAAAGCGTTGACCTACACATTTGATGTATTTGATATTTTTTAAAAATCTCTCTGTAAAAATATTTTAGATGCAAACTTAATACATTTTGTACATTTTTACTTGGTGTGTTCTAAACCTCTTGGGTACATTTAAAGTCCCACTCATCTTCTCCTATTGTTTATTTTATATACTATAATCTTTGTTTCGATGGCATTCACATAAGAAAGAGACCACGTAATCACAAATATGTTAAAAATTGAGCAGAAGTGTACAAAGTTGCGCTAAACACACAGATAAAGGTAAAGGATAATTTCACCTTTAGGAACATGTTAATGTTCCACCTGTTTTTAGGGTTAAATATGTAACCTTTTCCCACTCAAAGACCCACCTCCTCTAGTGACAGTGAGCCAGGGATCTTTTTCCCGAACTCGCTGTCGCAATTGAAAAAAACCCGCAGCTGTGCGGGACTCTACAGACCCAGCCACATCATTCATTCACAGAGTTCTGTGAATGGAAGAAGTACAAGTACTGATAGCTTTTGCAGCTGTCAACTTGTAGTTCTCAGTAAACTACCAGGGAGCTGTTGAGCGCTCTAGGTAGTTCATTGTTTTTTCATGTCATATGACTGCCTGCCCATACAAGGTACAAGCAGACAGCTTACACAGGCAGAAAAAAAATTAATAAATGCACGTTTTTTTTACCCTCAAAAAGATTTGTAATTATTATTATTATTATTATTTTTTTTTTTTTAAAGGTGAACTTATCCTTTAACCACTTGCCTACTGGGCACTTTTACCCCCTTCGTGCCCAGGCCAATTTCCAGCTTTCAGCGCTGTCACACTTTGAATGACAAATGCGAAGTCATGCAACACTGTACCCATATGAAATTTTTATTATTTTTTTTCACAGAAATAGAGCTTTCTTTTGGTGATATTTAATCGCCACTGGGTGTTTTATTTTTTGCACTATAAACAAAAAAAATTGCAAAAAATGTGAACAATAAAGTTTTTGTTTATTTCTATTATAAAATTTTGCAAACAGGTAATTTTTCTCCTTCACTGATGTGCGTTGATGAGGCTGCATTGATAGGCAGCAGTGATGGGCACTGATGAGGTGCATGAATAGGCAGCACTGATAGGCAGCAGTGATGGGCACTGATGAGGTGCATGGATAGGCAGCACTGATGGGCACTGATAGGCTGGACTGATGTGGCGGCACTAGTGGGCATTGATGAGGAGGCACTGATATGCAGTAATTATGGGCACTGGGTGGCACTGCTGGGCACTGGTGAGTGGCACTGCTGGGCACTGATCATCAGTTTCCTGATGATCAGTTCAGATGTACTCTGACATTTGCTGGTTATCAGCAGTACTTTCCTCACAGTGTGACAGCGTAAGGATAGTGCTGCTGATAACCCGGCAACTGTTTTTACTCGGTGATCTGCTGTGTCATTGGACACAGCTGATCACGTGGTAAAAGGCTGCTGTGATTGGCCTTTTATGAAAAAGAGAGGAAGGCGCCTCTAAGTGCAGTATTGAAAATGTATTAGTAAACAATAGATAAATTGCACTTACAAGATAAATAGTTAAAAAGACTCATCATGTGGCGTAATAAGATCCAGGTGGGACATCCAGCCGTCCAGCAGCAAATCCTGTCTATAGGATCAGGAAGTAGAGCCCAGGATGTGCCTATGCACCAAAATGAGGCTTGGAGAGCAGAGTCAGATTTAGGAGGTGAAGAGAGCGGTAATGCATTTCGGAGCGTGCTCAGTAAGCTCCTTCTTCATACCCAGAGGTCTGATTGGCCTTTTACCTCATCATGTGATCAGCTGTGTCCGTAGGGTGCACGCTGCTGGGGGTGTGGGAGGACATCATATGACGCCCTTATAGAACTGGACATCTGCGCTGTTGCCGTTGTTCGGTTATAGCACGGTTGGGAAGTGGTTAACACAGATAAACGATACAATTTAGTCTATAACATACACTATATTGCCAAAAGTATTGAGACACCCCTCAAAATCATTGGATTCAGTTGTTCTAATCTCCTCCATGGCCACAGGTGTATAAAATCAAGCACCTAGGCATGCAGACTGCTTCTACAAATATTTGTGAAAGAATGGGTCGCTCTCAGAAGCTCAGTGAATTCAAGCGCGGTACCATAATAGGTTGCCACCTGGGCAATAAGTTCATCCATGAAATTTCCTTGCTACTAAGTATTCCATGGTCAACTGTTAGTGGTATTATAGCAAAGTGTAAGCAACCGGGAACAGCAGCAACTCAGCCACGAAGTGGTAGGCCACGTAAAATGACAGAGCAGGGTCAGTGCATGCTGAAGCGCAGAGTGCGTAGAAGTCGCCAACTGTCTGCAGAGTCAATAGTTAAAGACCTCCAAACTTCATGTGGCCTTCAGATTAGCACAACAACAGTGCATAGAGAGATTCATGGAATGGGTTTCTATGGCCGAGCAGCTGCATCCAAGCCTTACATCACCAAGTGCAAAGCGTCGGATGCAGTGGTGTAAAGCACGCCGCCACTGGACTCTAGAGCAGTGGAGATGTGTTTTCTGAAGTGACAATCGTGCTTCTCTGTCTGGCAATCTGATGGACGTGTCTGGGTTTGGTGGTTGCCAGGAGAACGGTACTTGCCTGACTGCATTGTGCCAAGTGTAGAGTTTGTGGAGGGGTATTATGGTGTGGGGTTGTCTTTCAGGGGTTGGGCTTGGCCCTTTAGTTCCAGTGAAGAGAAATCTCAAGGCGTCAGCATACCAAGACATTTCATGCTCCCAACTTTGTGGGAACAGTTTGGGGATGGCCCCTTCCTATTCCAACATGACTGCGCACCAGTGCACAAAGCAAGGTCCATAAAGACATGGGTGAGCGAGTTTGGGGTGGAGGAATTTGATTGGTCCTGACCTCAACCTGATAGAACACCTTTCAAATGAATTAGAGCGGAGACTGCGTGCCAGGCCTTCTCGTCCGACATCAGTGCCTGACCTCACAAATGCGCTTCTGGAAGAATGGTCAAACATTCCCATAGACACACTCCTAAACCTTGTGGATGGCCTTCCCAGAAGAGTTGAAGCTATTGTAGCTGCAAAGGGTGGGCCGACTCAATATTGAACCCTACGGACTAAGACTGGGATGCCGTTAAAGTTCATGTGCGTGTAAAGACAGGCGTCCCGATACTTTTACCAATATAGTGTACCTCAGATTGGGTAACACCATAGGGGGGAAGAGTTTAAAAGCAAGAGGGAACGTAAAGGAGGAGAGTTAGAGTAAAGGGGTACAATAATCATAACTACCCATACATTTCAGCTCAGTTTAAAAAAAAAATAGGGCGAAATATTGCAACAAAGAAAATCTTATTGCTTTTTAGACACCTTTTAGCCCCCGTTCGCACCGCTGCAACTTGTCTTGTGATTTGAACGTTGACGATTTGAGTCGCTTTTAATGATCGACAGTGGAACTGTTCAAATCGGTTGGAATTGCATCAATTTGAAAAGTAGTTCCTGCACTACTTTCGCCAGTTTCAGGTGTTCCTTTACTAGACATGTGCATGTAGTTGCACTTGAAGTTGCATTAACATGCGACTTTGAAATCTTGGGATTTCAAGTGGAGTCACAAGATTTCTAAATCTCATTCAGTGTGAACCAGGGCTTATACCTTTTTGCTTCAGAGTTAAGAGAGCAACATTTTGCTTCAGAGTTAAGAGCGCAACATTACAAAACTTGAACGGAACAGGCTGGTCCCAATGGTCATGAAGAGGCAGCTGTAACTGACCAAGTGGTCACACACCATAGAACTTGACATACTGATTTCCAGGAGAAGAGAGGAGGGGATACAAAGAGAAGAAAAAGAGGGGGAAAATTAACTCCTCACATGTAAAAAGAGTAAACTGGATTTTAAAGGTGCCATAAATAATAAGACAATATAGGCTAAAACTTACAATATTTATTGTTCATCAGTAAAAAAAAATTTAAAAGCACTACATTTGAGTATCCCAACATTAAATGGAAATACTTTTTCAGAGACATATATTCAGTACAATATTTCTCAACATGTTTCGCCTATTTCGGGCTTCTTCAGGAGATATTTATTATAACACCTATAACAATATAACAACAATTTCATATTGATTACGCAATATACCAACAAATTGGATATATATGTAAAAAATATAGCAAATTTAAATCACTGTAGATCATATGTGATATACATCATACAAATATTTTGAATAGTGATGAAGGGCAACTTACCAAATAGTTCATAATGGCTCAAATAGACAAGTAGCATACAGAATCATTATAGTGCAATTTGATGGAACACAGACTCTTCAAAAGGGCTCGGACAAAGTGGCATTTCAGATGGTTGGTAGAGGAGCACACAAGCTGAATATAAGGATAGAAAAGCATCAACAACCACTGAAAGTTTCCAAAAGGAAAGATTACTAAGGAGGTTAAATAAAAAATCATATACCTGTTAAGAAATAGGATAAACACCACTAATGTGTACATATAATGTAAATTCTAGGCTTACCTCAGTCAAAACAATGTCACAAAGGGGAAGGTGGCAACAACCAAATGCTCATTAGGTAAAAGATCACTCCTCAAACAAGGAAACACATGCTATTGGATAAAGATAACAAAAAATTAGTAATAAACATTGAGAGACTAGCAGTACAAAGCATCAGCCACAAGCTCCTAAATATATATACAAAGTCTCACCAATGTAGCACGAGCACCACAAACACCACCTCCCGATCAATCAGGAAAACTTTGGAGCCAAACCAGCTCATTTATAGGTGAGCCCCTCCTGCCGCGTCTGACATTAATGACGCCGGTGACATCATGTCGCGGCGCGGACATAAGATGTCACTTCTGCCCACCATCTATACAGCACCAACCAACATGGCTGCAAAGCAACAACACACCGCAATGGGAAACACAGTAACCACCTACTACTGCTTCACAAAGGCAAAAAAATACACAAACAATGGACATCAACAGCTACACACTGATTGCCAAATATTGCCTCAACTTGGCCCAAAGCTGATAACACACTTGAAGTACTATCTATAGGACAAATGACAAATTGCAGTACCAATGAACACTTGTAATTTTGGATTACATATGAAAGGCAGAAAAAACTTCCTAATGGGACATTCGTCCAACCATCCAAACGTCCTAGGACCAGGCTAAAAATAATAGGTACTTATCAATCACTATTCAATTTCACTTGTTGAATGATTAAATAGAGCAAGGTGCCCTCCAACAATTCTACAACAATGATGCAATGTATGCCCAAATTTGATAAATTAAAAGGGAAGAATACACAGATACATTAGTGGATGGCTATTGTTAGGATCATATCTAGCAGGGATTTTGAACTATAAGAAAGGTTTGAAACTAATAGTCATTTAAACCTGGAAATTTAGTGGCTTGCATGGTGAAAATCCACTTTGTCTCATGCTGCAATAAAAGACGATGCACATCTCCACCTCTCTCATGGATGGGGATGTGCTGTAGCGCAAAGAAATGTACTTTAGATAAGTCATTATTGTGGTAAAGACCTACATGTCTGCTAATAGGCGTTTCTGGTCTCTTTTTAATAATAAGAGATGTGTGATCACGGATGCTTTGAAAGAACATCCGTTTGGTTTTGCCCACATAGAATGCCCCACAATCACATAACATCAGGTATACAACACCCATAGTTTAACAAACAACAAAAATTGCATTTTCCACAAGGCGATGTGCCTATTTGTTTAGGTTTGGGCAAATCCTTTCTTACATAGTGACTCTGTACCAATTGATCCTTCAAACATCTGGATCTGCGAAATGTAATTTGTGGGGAAGGGCCAATGTATTTGGAAACCATATCATCTGCCTAAAACAAATACCAAAATGTACCCAAAATTTCACGCACTAATTTCCCTTGACCTGTAAAGCGAGTAATAACGTTAGTGGTAGAGGGAATAGATCTACATTTAGGTTGATGAACTAATTGGGACCTATTTAGGGTTTTAATTCAACTATAGGCTTTCTTTAGACAAGATGTACTGTAGCCCCGTTGCAAGAAGCGTGTCTGTAAAGCCTTTGCTTCGCTTTCAAAATCCATAGGTTTCGTGCAATTCCATTTGATTCTTAAGTACTGGCTATACGGAATACTCTATATGAAGGGTTTAGGATGCGAACTTGTGGCGTGGAGAATGGTATTCCCCACCGTCGGTTTCCTATAGAGTGAGGAACCAATACTTCCATCACTGTTCAGAAATATTGTAACATCAAGAAACGTAATAGCTTTTTGATCACAGTTTGTAGTAAATTTCAAATTAATTTGATTGTTCATCATTTTAGAGAGAAATAGTTGTAATTCAGAATAGGTGCCTCCCCAAATAAAGAGGACATCATTGGTAAAATGTCAGGTTAATATTTGCCTGGTGTTATCTTGCAGATCCTCTCTTGAGAAAAGGTGACGCTCCCACCCCCCCAGGTACAGGTTCGCATATGAGGGAGCACATCTAGTCCCCAAAACAACACCCTGCACCCGGTAGTGGTAGTGGGAGCCTTTGAATAGAAAAATGTTGTGTCAAGATGAACCGTAAAAGTTCTAAAACAAATTGATTGTATTGGTGAGCAGATTGACCTCTTTCTAACAAAAATGTTTCAACTACTGTTATCCCTAAGTCATGTTGGATAGAATTATACAAAGCTTCAACATCCACAGCAACCAACCATGCTCCCACTGGGACATGCATGTCATCTAAAGTTTTTAACAAATCAATAGTGTCTTTAACATAGGATGTCAAAGAAATCACATGTGGGTGGAAATACTCATCAATCAATTGGCTTGCCTTTTCAGGCATCCTCTACCAGATACTATCGGATGACCTGGGGGTGTATGAGTATTCCTATGAACCTTAGGTAATGCATATAGAGTAGGAGTTTTAGGATTTTTAACATTCAGGAAATTTAAAGTACTCTGGTCTATAATTCCCTGACGGTAGGCCCAATTGATAATGGCCTTATATTCATTAACCATAGAAATGACTCGACTGGAAGGTATTCATTTGTACCATGCTCAGTTATTAAGTATATTCATTATCATATGCTCATATTGATCAAGATCCATCACTACAATGTTTCTCCTTTTATCTGAGGGTTTGATAACCATTTGCTTGTTGTTTAGAAGAGAGGTCAATGCTCGTTGTTTTAAATGTGTTAGATTGGACATGGACAATTCTCATGAAGTGTCCAAAATTTCTTTGCTTGAATTTGATCTTTACAAGTAGCCACTGTTCAGTGTCTATGTTGTCTGAGACCCTTTAGATCCACTCAGTCCTGGTAAGAATAGTGTGCATCTTCCAATACAGTGGAATCATGCTTTTGGCTGCATTTAGGAAGTTTTACGTTAGTTCTACAGTTCTTTTCCAGCATTGGAGACAAATGGAATAGGAGAGGGAGCAGGCCTCCAGGTGGTCTACACCAAGAATAACTTTGTTCTGTGTTTTTAATATCTTGTCAGAAAGAACAAAGTACTGGGCATTCCCACCACATGTGCAACTAAGTTCACTGAGCCAAAGTGATTTTATGTGCGCACAGTGTTCAAACAACACCTTCTGTCAGTGCCTTCTAGTCTAACAAGGAGACATTGGAGGCAGGAAGGATTGTTGCACAGCAAAAACAAGTCATATTAAATCTGCAGTCCCACCCAGAAGCATTATTTTAAAAAAATGCACTGCTGAATCAGTTTGCAATGATATCAAAGTGACTCTGCAGCAGTGTTCATTTCATTGACAAAAATATTTTCGTCAGAGGCATGTTTTCTGTGACGAATACTAGATGTAAATCAGTTTGATGTTTAATCAATTGACGAAAATCATTGCCAAGTTTCTTCAACTAATGAAAACGGAACTAAAATATGATGGAGGAACTTTTTTTTGTAGTAAGGGAAGGGGAGAGAGAAGTGCCAGGCCACCAATAGTGCAGCAAATGTTTACTCACAGGCTTCAGTGTGAAACTGGCATAGAATTAGCTCAATGTGAAGCCGTTAGTAGTGGTAATAGTCCCGAATGGAACCGCTGGGGTCATGGAGAGCTATTAGATGCTGGTGATCAGTTCCAGAGAGGCTGTCAGGGAACCACCACAGGAACCTCCAGAAGAATTGTCAGATGGAGCTATCTTGGTGCTAGTAGCCAATCGGGAACCATTTCAGAAGCAAAACCCTGCCTCCTTCATCAGCCTCTTCCTTCATCAGCTGATGGAGGTGTGGTTTTGCCTTTGAAACCGTTCCTACTAGCACCCAGGCTTTTGACAGCTCAATCTGACAGTTCTTCCGAGGTTCCTGCTTCGGCTCTCTGACAGCTTCTCTGGATCTTCTCACCGGCATATACTGCCTCTCCGATCCAAGTGGCTCTTGTTGGGACTATGACCACTACACCAAAGTAAAAACACTGCACTTGAGCTAAATAAAACATCGTGAACAGAACAGTGGAAAAGCAGCCAGCACTATAAGCTCATATGTCACATCTCAAGGAAATTATATAGGAAGTGCAGCACTAACATATCCAAATCATATCAAATGTGTAATGAAATGACATACCACATAGTGGATATTACCACTACTGATGACTTCACACTGAGCTAATTCTATGCCTGTTTCACACTGAAGCTTGTGAATGTATTACCATTGTTTCATTATTTCTCTTGGTTAACATGGTTCCTCCATCTAATTTTGACTGCTCAGGTTTAGCTCAGATTTTTTTTTAGCGAGTGAAGCGCTGATTTTGTTTTTTTGTAACAAAACTTGGTTTTATTTATAAAGAAGTTATATATCACAAAGGCTAAATCTGTGTCTGTAGTCTAATAATAAACATGTTATTAGATTTTTACTCCAGGAGTTTGGAAACTCTAGAGAAATGCCTAAATATTGCATTACAATTTAACTAAATACAACTAAAACGAAAGCAATTCAGATGACTAAAATATGACTAAAACACTGCTGTGCAGGAAACAATAGTGACATAGAGACCACCAGGAGGAATCGGCAGGGAACCAGGAAATCGACACTCCTGGAAGTGCCAGTTCCTCAAATGGCAATTACTCTTTAGAGTGGCATTCAACGATCCATGCGGCAGAAGAAAATGAAAACGACAGAGGGGAGCTGGGACACCCTAGCGATGGAAAGGATTGCTTTAAGTCTGCTATACTGTCCAAATAAGCTCTACATATTTGCAGATTATGGCATAAACTTCTAGGTCCAAAAATTGTCCATTTTGCTTTACCGTTTACTTCCTGTTTAACACTTAAGAGCTCCAGTGACACCTTAGTAAAGTAGCAGTTAATGGCTGGAGCCACAGCTTTCGACAAGGTGATGCATGCACCAAACACACCTTAAACTGTTAGTTGATGAGGTTTTACAATAGCTAGTGTAGATCTACAAGACAGCAAAGATTCCTTTTTCTAGTGTTAGAACTAATACGTATTAAGTACACCTCACATTCTGATTGTATAATCTCTTTTAGCTCCAAGACCTATGTAGTGCAAGGGCCTACATCACTGGATACAAATTAATTGGATAGATTAGGTAGGTCCTCCATATAACCGTTTTGGTAAATCTAGGTTAATTACACAAAGATTGTAATGTCATATTTCTAATCTGTATGGTGACCCTTAGATGCTTTCAAATTTGCACCTGTTCAGTTACATTCCGCTAACACTAAACAGAGAATTCAACATTTTTCCTAATTTGATAAGTACATCTACTGTAAAGGTTGAACTTGTAAATGAGTCTTGATATTAGGCGTACAGATGTACATAGAAGACCATAAGCTGCATACAGATGTGTTTAACAATGTTTGCTTTGCAGACATGAGCGTTCCATTTTTAACACTAGTATGCACAAGACTTAAAACTCGCTGGCCTCCATAAATTGCATATTTCTAGTGTAGATGTCCTCTGTATGTATTGTGTACAGGCACAAAATATTACTAAATGATATGATCAATGTTTAGCCAGCCTTAGATGGGTTGAGTCCAGTTATGGGCAAGCTGCCAGCAGTGATCATTGTGCTCTTCTGGCAAGGAAGGCTGTCTACCGGCAGAACACAGTAGCACTGCAGGAGGGATTCCCCCATCAACACTGACTGTGTTAATAGTGAACAGAGCAATTTTCTTTCCTTCAACCCGTGGCTGCAGGAAAGAAAATTGCATAGTGTATGGCCTGCTTTAGGCTTATGGTCCAATATATTGCCGGTGGCAGTAAAGGTTATCCTTCTTTTGTCTTATTTTTCGCAGTTTTAATTTCCAGCTCTGTACAGTGTCATTATCTGGTCTACTTTTGATTTACTGATGCTGTTTATTGAGACAAACATGATTCATAATTGAAAGTTAATGGCTGCCATTGTGCCTTTGTGAGGACATTAATACTCTGCATATATGATAATGGCCTCTCTCAGTTAACAAGCAACTGTTGAACAGCCTCAATTGTTTTTTCTGTGCTGTCATAAACAGCTAGTGAGTTGTAGCAGATTTAAAATATATGCAAAACATTCTTTGCTCGCCGTTGAGCGATCTCTCTTCCCTTTTTTTATGGCTGCCGCCCGGGGATTATCTTAGGGTAATTACTTTGATTGAGATATAATGTTATTCAAAATAATTACAAGCCACAGCATGGAAAATGAACAAAACTCTCTATGTGAATTTATGAGGCTGCTTGGCAAGACATGAGCCAGGAAATAGGCCTTTGGGATCAGCACTTGAGATAATGTTAGCTCATCTTAAAAAAAGCAGATTTGTGTAGTCTATCAGGGTTGAGTCATATAAAAATATATGTTTTCCTTAGCCATAGTGAGAAATCAGTTGTTATCATAGATCACGGATGCTGCTCCAAGCTCTTATGAAAGATGAATTAATTTCACTAATGCTTTAATGCAAACCTTTCATGGAGAAGGCTATGTGGCGATAACCTTACCGCAGCCTCTCCTTTCTTCGCCTTGATTTATGTCGTCTTTTAGCAGATGAAACTGCCTCTGTTCACAATCTGTCTGCTGCCTACAGGCATCATATTATTAAAGCCCAGCGAGACTCCACATTGTTAAGGCAGTAGTGATAAAAATATCCTTACCTTGAGTAGTGCATTTTGGGTATTGGGAACATGTTTAATCCATATCCCAGTCCCTAGTGCTATACTTGGCTGCCTTTCATGGCCAGTGTAGGAGATGAACAAACAGCTTGCACCTTATTGATCCAGAAGTATGTTAGGCAGTTGATTCTGCATTGGCCTGGATGTGTTGATTGGGCAGAATGTTTATTCGCTGTCATTCAATTACACTTTACCTGCTACAGACAAAAAGGAAAACTGGTGATCAGTAGCCTAGTATAGAGGGTGACAGACACCAATTTTAGGCCTCATTTACAATGGCATTTTCAAACCTGTTTGTATGCAATAAGGCTTTGTAAGCATACGCCTGTTGGAGGGCTGTATTTGCCTACACAAGGATGCGCAGGTGTTAATGCATCCCCGTGCTGACAGTTCCATTCCAATGTCAATTGGGACGCAGTGGCTGCATGGACACAGCCACTGCTCCAAATTTGACAGACCTGTGGGTATTGGCATGTGTGGGTATAGGTCCCGCACCAACACAGCTGTCAAATTGGGAGCAAACTTGTGTTTGTGCAGCTGCTGTGTAGCAATTGACATGAATAGAACTGCCTGCACGAGGATACATGGAACACCTGTGCATCCCTGTGTAGACAAACACAAACTTTGCCTTGGAGCATGGTTAAGTAAACTCGTGTGAACTAGGCCCAGATCTAGGGGGGTGCTGGGGTGGGCTATGCCCCCCCCCCTAGGTTTTAGTTGTGCCCCCCCCCCCCCCAAAAAAAAAAATATTCAAGAGTTCATGAGACTTGATGGGGAAAATTTATCTAAGGGGCTCGCTGATGGGGAAAGTTGATGTAAGGGTCCACTCTGATGGAAAAAGTTGATGTAAGGGGGCTCTCTGATGGGAAAAGTTGATGTAAGGGGCCACTCTGATGGGGACACTTGATGTAAGGGGCCACTCTGATCGGGACCGTTGATGTGAGGGGGCAGTCTGATGGGGACAGTTGGTGAAAGGGGGCACTCTGATGGGGACAGGTGATGTAAGGGGGCACTCTGATCAGGACCGTTGATGTAAGGAGGAACTCTGGTCAGGACCGTTGATGTAAGGGGGCACTCTGGTCAGGACCGTTGATGTGAGGGGGAACTCTGATGGGGACAGTTGATGTAAGGGGGCACTCTGATGGGGACAGGTAATGTAAGGGGGCAATCTGATGGGGTCAGGTGATGTAAGGGGGCATTAGATTGGAGATTGATGGGAGCTGGAGAGATGCTAGGTCTCACCTGTGAAGGTTTTACAGGTACCACACCCCTATTGGAACAATGAAGAAAATAAACCCTAGTAGGAGAAAATAATGGGGCTTTTAAGGTACCATACCATTATGGGTATAAAGATGCATAATCATAAACAATATTGGATAAAATAGAGCATATTTTGTTATGACATTATAAACAAACCACACAGAGTTGTAAGCAAGACAAACGCCAATGTAGGCATATATATAATGAGTCAACAAAAATATAAAGAAATAATAATGGGCAAAGACTCTGGCTCGGGACGTGCGAATGTCACAGGCAAGAGTCCTAAAACCCTATTTATACCATCAAAAGAATTAATTAATCACCATCAAACTGGTAAAACGATTACAGACATGAAAGATATGAAAACTGGTGGTAATTAGTGGAAATATCTAAATTCATATAGACTACCCAAATGATAGACCATTGGGTGCAGTTTGAGAAGGGTGGCAATTCCACTAGAAACCAAAAATGCTTTTCCATAAAATTGAATCCAAAACTGGATAATCAATCAAAAGATCCAACACAGTTCGTGGGATTGAACGCACTTCTTCAAGGAAAGTGGAAATACTGAGCAACAATGCCTACAGTGGAATCAAAAATATACAACCAATTAGCAATAAAAATACAGATAAAACATAACAGTGTACACAAAAATATATAAAGCAATGAATGAAAAGAGACCAGTCGATGATAGCACTCTGTTCAATAGCAGCGTCTGATGTACATGAAGATCAGTAGTAATTGGATACACCAAGGGAGATATTCTGAGCACCGAGAGGAAGCCACCAGTCCGAGAATACCTCAGGTCAAATTGAGTAGCAAACGCCAAGCCTTTGTTCTAAGGGTCCATAAAATAATCAGTGATTAGAGATTTGAAACGTTCTCTTTTTATAAAAAAATCTAAACCTCTCCCATCTCTAAAAAAAAAAAAAAAAAAAAAAACCACCCCTACTCCACCAATAATTGGAGTCACATAGGACTGTGCTGTATGTGAGGCAGAGGGGTGGAGTCACATAGGACTGTGCCGTATGTAAGGCAGAGGGGGTGGAGACACATAGGACTGTGCTGTATGTGAGGCAGAGGGGCTGGAGTCACATAGGACTGTGTTGTATGTTGTTTTGGTGGTTTTCCTCTCCCACACTTATTCACTTGGTTCTATCGATTACAAATACAATAAGTGATTACAACCTTTTGCCACAACAGAATCAGGCCTTGTTGCCTCTCTCTCAGTTGTAGATTATTTCTAACCAATAACCACTGTGCCGAATAAAAAGAAAAAGTAAATCTAATTTATTTATACAGAAGACAAATAGTTACTAATATAGTCAATCAATTGATGTTACATGAAATAAAATATTAGATGTTACAGTATAGAGAGATGACTATAAGAAAGGAAGTTATAGAAAATAAAAGATAGAGCATGGCTTATACATTACAGACACCCTGATGTTGTTAGGTCTGGCTCCTGGAAGGCACACACGATAAAGAGAGAGCTTATCCTTTGTCCAAGGTTTTTTATGCACTTTACAAAAGACCATCCCAAGAACCACCCACCCAAGTTATCTTCCAATGGGTGGGCTTCAGAGCAAGGTACACAAAGAAGCAGCTGCCTTCCCCCTCACCTCCATTGAGTCTTTTGTGTAATCCCCCTCCCCCCCACAGTCACAGTAACATACATGGAGGTGTGTTGAGGTGATACAACAGATGGTAAATATGTTGAAAATTATTATAGGCCCAAAATAGCCACCACATCTCCCCCTCAAGTTCATTCGAGAACTTATGCCCTCCCTCAATGATTTTGTACCCACCCATGACCACCCAGAAGGCCCAACCCCCCCACCACCACTGCGGCCTCCTCTTCTTTCTTGATCACGAAGGAACTCCTAGTAAACAAAGAAGTCCTGGTGCCTCCGAGACCTCACATTCGCACCATGAATGCCTGTGCTGCGATGTTTCCTCACCCCTCTGCCTTGGAAGGATGGAACTCCAACATCGATGGCGGGATCCTGGTATCTTTAGTCCCGTATCTTGGGAACACTGTGCAATGTTTGCAGAGATTGGATCAGACCGCGAAATGGCACTATTCAGCAGGGCGAAAGATAGTTGAGGAAAGTCTAGCTTTTGCACCCTTGTCTCTAGAGATGACGTGGTGGTTGTTGTTTCTTCAGGTGGTGGTAGGGCAGGCCTCCAGACGATCATACATGGATATGAAAAAAGAGAAGGAGAATGTTATTGGGGGGAAATGAAGTGTGAAGCAGCTGTTTTACCTTTTTAAGGTTGTTAACCATAGGGGGTCTTAATGTGGGCAAGTGAAGTGGGATCCCCACAGGATGCAGAGTCTGAGCAACAGCCGGTATTTACCAGAGCCCCTGAAGGTGAGGATGGCCGATGCTGCATGCTATTGTCAGGTCTCGGTTCCTGGGTTCTCCCCACCCACTCACAGGGCTCAGGGTAAAACTATAAACAGATTGAGGGATGTCTGCAGGAAGCAATTATAAGCCTGTGGATCCCCATCGGACTCTTGAAGCTGAGTCGGGCACGAATGCCACAGCCTTATAATTCACAGCTCATTTATCTAAAAAATTACATGAAACGAGGAAAAAGAAAGAAAGAGGAAAGCGCAATAAAAGCAAAAACATAATGATATAAAAATAAAAAAAGGTACAGATTTAATGCCCCTCCAACTACGACACTTTAGGTTGGTAAAGAGCAATGAATCTGTATTCATTCAAAAGAAATAAAAAAAAAAAAATTAAAAAAAATAAAATTAAAAAAAAAAAAATGAGAAAAGGTGGAAAAAAAAAACAAAATAATATATACTGTAGATATATATATATAGTTGCCTTGGAAAACTGTTGGTAACTGCATTAAAACACAAAAACATTGAGAAAAAAAAATAAAAATTGCAGCAGTTACTTGAAGATAGACAACTCTTCCTCCATACTAGTAATCAACAGTATATTTGCAGGTCAGGTACACAAAAATAGAGAGTATAAAAGAAAAAAAATCGACTGAAAAAAACTTTTAGAATTTAGATAAACCTGACTGCACTTTATTACTCCAATTTAGAGGCTTCTCCCTAAAACAAAACAACAACAAAAATACAAAAAAAACTAAGAAAAACAAAAACAGCCAAAGAAGAGAAAAAAAAAAAATAATAATAATAATGAACACAGGAGTTTAATTTTCCTGTAACTTTCTGTTGTTTTAGGGTCCTCTTTTAAATGTGTAAAATTCTTTTGTGTTAGTCTGGTTTGGATTAGACTCTTCAGAGAGCAGTTTTTGAGTTGATGGCCTCTCGATTTCTCAAGAGGAGATACCTCGTTGAGGTACACATTCTTACTGCTTTGGCGTTCATTCGCCTTATGGTAATGCACATGATTAGTTGTGTCAGGAAGAGTAACAGGGTTACACAAATCAAGACAACAACAGGGTGGAGTAAGATGTTTAGGAATGCTGTGGCTCTAGGACTGTACCAAAATAAACCTTCCCACCAGGATACTTTAGCATCTCCTTCTAATGCGTGTGTTACCTGGACTAATCTATTTTGATCATGGATGAGTCTAACGGTGGCTTGTTTCTCAGCATCTTTTAACACATTTAAAATCTCATCCTGTTGCCCAAAGTCCAATAACCAAGCTTTTAACTCCGACCCAAATCCCAAAGGAAGTTTCTGTAGGTGGATGGGGGTGTCAGGTTTGATATCAAGCCTTTTCTCAGGGGTAATAGGAGCACGTCCCTGTGTCCCTGCTATATCTATGCCAAGCACAGGAGAAGATGTACAATAGACTCCCCGAGGTAATGTGCCCCGCTGAGTACAATTTAACTTGTATGTCGAATATAGGGCATCACTAGACATTTGATACCAGTACCCTTGCCCCAAGTATTTTAAATAAGGTTGGGACAATTCTTCAGCATCCATTAGACATGACTAGAGATGAGCGAATCGAACATGACGAAGTGGAATTCGTTCCGAATATTTGGAAAAATTCTATTCGCGACGAATCCGAAGATTAGCAAACTTCGGATGCACGAATCGAATTTTCCCAAAAATGGCGGCGACATGTGTGGCGACGGAGAAAATGGACAGAGAAGATGGGGCGGGGATCTCTGGGAAGGCGCGCAGACAAGGCGCGCTGACCCATAATGCATTCATGACATGTGATCGCATTAGCCAATCAGCAGCCAGCCAGCACTGTGTAATGGTGGAGCTATAAATCGCAGCCATCTTAGAATTCTCCATTAGCCTCCGGTCATTCAAGAGAGACAGACCTGTGTGTATTAAGGGACAGAGTTAGGGCCACAGAGACTTTAGGCCACAGAATCGTTACTCAGGGACACAGAATCGTTACTCAGGGACACAGAATCGTTACTCAGGGACACAGAATCGTTACTTAGGGCCACAGCCATCAAAGAATCGAAAATTTAAAGTGACATACACCCTTTTTTTTTTTGGTGGCTGTCGTGCACAGTTGGTGCTGCAGTTTGCCGATTGTGCAAAATAAACTGACTTTCTGCTTCACAACCACTATTGTACGTTCAAAGAGTTAAATCCATTTACCGTATTTTTCGCTCCATA
The DNA here is from genome assembly GCF_062004578.1 of Staurois parvus. NCBI lineage: Eukaryota > Metazoa > Chordata > Amphibia > Anura > Ranidae > Staurois > Staurois parvus. The sequence continues at coordinate 2,465,545 of NW_028317805.1, read as the reverse complement.
AGACGCACCTGACCATAAGACGCACCTAGGTTTTAGAGGTGAAAAACAAGAAAAAAAAATATTCTGAACCAATGGACTGCAGACACAGTACAGGGGATGACCAGAGACTGCGGACACAGTACAGGAGATGACCAGAGACTGCGGACACAGTACAGGAGATGACCAGAGACTGCGGACACAGTACAGGAGATGACCAGAGACTGCGGACACAGTACAGTAGATGACCAGAGACTGCAGAAATAGTGCAGGAGATGACCAGAGACTGCAGACACAGTACAGGAGATGACCAGAGACTGCGGACACAGTACAGGAGATGACCAGAGACTGCAGAAACAGTACAGGAGATGACCAGAGACTGCGGACACAGTACAGGAGATGACCAGAGACTGCGGACACAGTACAGGAGATGACCAGAGACTGCAGAAACAGTGCAGGAGATGACCAGAGACTGCGGACACAGTGCAGGAGATGACCAGAGACTGCGGACATAGTACAGGAGATGACCAGAGACTGCTGACATAGTGCAGATGACCAGAGACTGCGGACACAGTACAGGGAATGACCAGAGACTGCGGACACAGTGCAGGAGATGACCAGAGACTGCGGACACAGTACAGGGGATGACCAGAGACTGCGGACACAGTGCAGGAGATGACCAGAGACTGCGGACACAGTACAGGGAATGACCAGAGACTGCGGACACAGTACAGGAGATGACCAGAGACTGCGGACAGTGCAGGGAATGACCAGAGACTGCGGACAGTGCAGGGAATGACCAGAGACTGCGGACAGTGCAGGGAATGACCAGAGACTGCGGACACAGTGCAGGGAATGACCAGAGACTGCGGACAGTGCAGGGAATGACCAGAGACTGCAGACAGTGCAGGGGATGACCAGAGACTGCGGACACAGTGCAGGGAATGACCAGAGACTGCGGACAGTGCAGGGAATGACCAGAGACTGCGGACACAGTGCATTGAATGACCAGAGACTGCGGACAGTGCAGGGAATGACCAGAGACTGCAGACAGTGCAGGGAATGACCAGAGACTGCAGACAGTGCAGGGGATGACCAGAGACTGCTGACCTTTGGGAAGGGAGGGGGAGCGGTTACCTGAATTTGACAGGTACCCACTCCCACTTCCGCGGAGTTGCCTTTCCTCTTCTTCCCGGGCCGGCTTCTGTGACAGCCGGGTGCCCACTGCGCAGGTGCGAGAAGCACTTCGCTTTGTGAATGGCCCGGCGCCTTCTGGGACCCTTCATGTGTCCCAGAAGACACCGGATCATTCACAAAGCGCAGCACATGCGCAGTGGGCACCCGGCTGTCACAGAAGCCAGCGCGGGAAGACTGTGCAGCGCTGGAGCGAGGAACAGGTAAGGCCCTGCAGGAGACAACAGCTGAGCGGCCGGCCCGGTATTCTGACATGGTGGTGCAAAAATACCGGACCGGCCACTTTATATTCGCTCCATAAGACGCACTGACATTTTCCCCCCTTTTTGGGGGGGAAAAAAGTGCGTCTTATGGTGCGAAAAATACGGTACACGCCGGCTGGCGGTAATATTTTTTGGGTGATTAGTGCATTCCAGTGACAGAAACGTACAGTTTCCAGCCAACGGCAAGCTGCAATTGACCGATTGTGTACAATAAACTGACTTTCTGCTTCACAACCACTATTGTACGTTCAAAGAGTTAGATCCATTTACACGCCGGGTGGCGGTAATATTTTTTGGGTGATTAGTGCATTCCAGTGACATAAACGTACAGTTTCCAGCCAACGGCAAGCTGCAATTGACCGATTGTGCTAAATAAACTGACTTTCTGCTTCACAACCACTATTGTACGTTCAAAGAGTTAAATCCATTTACACGCCGGCTGGCGGTAATATTTTTTGGGTGATTAGTGCATTCCAGTGACCTAAACGTACAGTTTCCAGCCAACGGCAAACTGCAATTGACCGATTGTGTACAATAAACTGACTTTCTGCTTCACAACCACTATTGTACGTTCAAAGAGTTAAATCCATATACACGCCGGGTGGCGGTAATATTTTTTGGGTGATTAGTGCATTCCAGTGACATAAACGTACAGTTTACAGCCAACGGCAAGCTGCAATTGACCGATTGTGCTAAATAAACTGACTTTCTGCTTCACAACCACTATTGTACGTTCAAAGAGTTAAATCCGTTTTTATTTTTGGGGTGCTTATTGAATTAAAGAGTATGTCAGACAACACGCAGAGGAGTGGCAGAGGAGGCAATGTTTCAGGAGCGAGCAGACGTGGCAGCAGAGGAAGGGGTCGAGGCAGCACTAGTCGCAGCCAGAGGCCAGTGCTCCCGGTGTCATCCAGCGGTCGTGTCTCCACCGACAACCCTGCCGTCATCGATTGGTTGACTCGGTCGTCTTCCTCTTCCCAGGTCACCTCTGACACCTACAGCCAACGGTCGGTGGGTACGTCAGACACAACCGTTAGTTGGCATGGCTCGGGAGCAAGCCCACTGAAATCACGTGTCCTCGACCTGCCCCTGTCCTTTGGTGTTCCCTCACCAAGCGAAGTATCGCATACTGTGGGCTCAGCCCCACTGTACAGTGAGGAAGAGCTAACAGAGGGCGGTCAGGAACGGGGGGAGACATCCGCCTCTTCAGCAGCCAGGCGAAGAAGTACTGGCGAGGAGAGTGGCTCGGTAGCCGGTCTAGAGACAGGTCTGTCTCCTGACCCACACGCAGCCGAGGGGGCTAGTAGTGACGCGGAGACCCTAATTGATGATGATGAGGCTGATCGCACTTGGCAGCCTTGTCGTCATCAGGCTATTGCTTCCGCATCATCAGGAGAAGAGGGTGCCAGCTTGCCAGCGAGCAAAACAGTCGGTGGGTTGCCCAGGAGGCAGCAGGGTCGCAGCAGTGTCAGTGGAGCCAAACGGCCACGGAGTAGAGCACCAGCCCCACTGCAGCCTACCACCACGGCCAGTAGTGGTGCCGGTGTGCACGGAGGAAGTAGCAGTCAGCCAGTGAGGAGTAGCGGGGGCAAAGTTTCCTACTCGGCGGTGTGGCAATTTTTCGTCAAGCCGCCCGAGGAAGTAAACGTAGCCGTATGTCGACTATGTGGCCAGAAAGTCAAGCGTGGCCAGGGGGCCAATGTTGGGACTACAGCGTTGCGTCAGCATATGCAGCGTCGCCATTCGGTGGCCTGGGAAAACCGTGATAAAGATACGGCGGTTCTGCCTGCCCCAGCCCCCGCTCCATCACCCGCTCCGTTACTTGCTCCGTCACCCGACGTCAATCGCCCTCTATCAGCCAGTCAAGGCTCCAACACCTCTGCTGAGGGGAGTTGTCGCTCGTTGGCATCTTCCGCTCGTTCAGATGCTCCTTCTCCTGCTACTCCTCTTCACGGATTCCGTCAGCAGTCTTTCTTGGAATCCGTTTCCAAGAGACAACAGTTTGCGAGCACGCACCCGACGGTGCAGAAGCTGAACGTCCTCCTGTCCAAGTTGCTGGTGCTGCAGTCCCTCCCTTTCCAAGTGGTGGACTCAGCACCTTTCCGAGAAATGATGGCTTGTGCCGAGCCGCGGTGGAGAGTGCCAAGCCGGCATTTCTTCGCCAAAAAGGCAGTGCCAGCCCTGCATTCACATGTAGAAGAGATGGTGGGCCAGTCTTTGAGCATGTCGGTCTCTGCCAAAGTGCACGGCAGCGCCGACGTGTGGAGCTGTAACTACGGTCAGGGACAGTACATGTCATTTACGGCCCACTGGGTGAACGTGGTGCCGGCACAGCCGCACCAGCAACTTGGACAGGTCACGCCGCTTTTGCCTCCACGTTTGCACGTCCTTGGTCCAGCAAAGATGTCCGCCTCTACCACCTCTTCTTCTGCCGTGTCCTCAGCCGCCACCCCCGTGCCAAGTCCCATTACCCGACCGGCATATCACATGTGCAGGGCGCAACGGTGTCACGCTGTGCTGCACCTGGTATGCCTTGGCGAACGTAGTCACACAGGGGAGGAACTTCTGAGTGTAATGAACAGAGAAATCGACAGATGGCTGTCTCCGCGCAAACTGAAAATCGGAACCATGTTGACCGACAACGGAAAGAACATGGTGTCTGCTCTGCGTCAAGGAAGGTTGTGCCATGCGCCATGCATGGCTCACGTGTTCAATCTGGTTGTCAAGCGGTTCCTAAAATCCACCATCCCACTGCAAGACATCCTTAAAATGTCACGTAAACTTTGCATGCATTTCAGCCATTCCTACACCGCAAAGCACACCCTCCTTGAGCTGCAGCGGCAGAACGGAATTCCACAGCATCACCTGATCTGCGACGTTGCAACAAGGTGGAATTCAACCCTACATATGTTAGACCGCCTTTACGAACAGCGAAAGGCCATCACCGATTTCTTGATGTTACAAGCGGATAAAGGTACTCCCCTGTGTACCTTAGATGTCAGCCATTGGCAGCTCATGCGTGACACCTGCCGCTTGCTCAGGCCCTTTGAGGAGGCTACGCTATTCGTGAGTCGGCAGGACTATGGGATGAATGACGTCATTCCTCTGTTGCACGTCCTGGAACATATGCTGTTAACAATGGCTGGTCAGGGTGCGGTAGACGTGGCGCACAGATCTCAACGCCACATGACCCCTGTGGGGGCAGGACAGGAAGAAGAGGAGGAGGTAGAGGAGGACATTGGTGCTCAGGAATTATTGAGTGAAATGGGTGGTTTTTCCACTCAGCGGACAGGAGTGGAGGAGCAGGAGCATCTGGTAGAGGAGGAGGAGACAGAGGACCCAGACGCACCGTGGCAGTATGCTGTGGAGATGGAGGCAGGGAGTCCCTCGCATTCCTTGGCACAAATGGCCCATAGCATGCTCGGTTGCTTGCGTAGCGACAGCCGAATAATAACCATCAGACAGAGGGATGACTTTTGGCTGTCCACCTTGTTGGACCCTCGCTACCGTTCAAAAATGGTGGCCTTTTTCACACCTGCTGAGAGGGAGGCCAAAATAAAGTACTATAAAAACCACCTATGTAGTCAGTTGGTCTCTGCCTTTCTGCGCCAACGTCCATCCTCAGACACTGTGGGCCCTGTGCGCTCGCGTTCCGCTGCCATGGCAGCAGGGGAGGGGTGGGGTGGTAGGAGCAATGGCAGCTCCACCAGCAGCGGCTGCCTCAGTCTGCAGTCGATGATGAGTAGCTTTCTTCACCAGCGCAGTGAGGAAACTACTAACCAGCCGCAGCAGCAGCAGCATCAGGTGGACCTGGAGCAGGACCTCAAACAACAGGCTTGGGCCTACTTGGACAGCACCCTGCCAACCGAGGTAGACAATCCCCTTGACTACTGGGCAACGAAACTTGACCTTTGGCCCCAACTAGCTGAATTTGCCCTTGAAAGGCTGTCATGCCCGGCAAGTAGCGTGGCATCGGAGCGCGTGTTTAGTGCGGCAGGAGGTATTGTAACTCCGCGGAGGACACGACTGTCCACCCAAAGTGTGGAGAGACTCACGTTTGTGAAAATGAATCAGGCGTGGATTAGTCTGGATTTCAAACCACCAGTTCCTGACACAACTGACTAAATCCGCCATGAATCATGCCCCAAACATGTTATTAGGGACAAATGGAAGACCTCCACCTGATCCGTACATTTGTGTATATATATTTTATTGAGAGGCTGCTGGTCGGCCGACTCATGTTTTGCACATTTTTAATGACTTATACTCTGCAGGTCGGGCCCCTCATGAATTGGGGTTTTTAAATTATTTATACTTCGCTGGACGACTGTCACATGAATTTAAACTTTTTAATTATTTATAGTCGACCAGTTCCAGACCGATGGAATAGCAATTTTTTTAAATATTTATTTGACACGTGTTGTCCATCTCATCAATGAGGTGGACTGTTTATTTATTGGCCACGGTTTGGCCCCCTCCTGTTTCTTAAATTGTTAACTTGTTGTATCGGTCACGGTTTGGCCACATGTTTGGTTGTCTTGTTAAGATTTTCTGTAATGTACACAGTTACGCTTGACTTGTCGACTTTCCACAATCTACTAAGGTATAGCATCGCATCAAAGTTTTTTTGTTTTTTTTTTTTTCTTTTTGGTCTAAACCATTTCTTATAATGTCAATTTGTAGGATACGCCGCTGTAAGGCGACCTACTTTTTTGTCACTGTGTAGACGTCTATTTATAGGCCGATGTTTGGCCAGAAAGATATATTTAGTAATAACCTAGCCGTTCAAGCCGCTCCCTGAACACCTCGGGAATTGCTTGTATATCTGTCGCCTTAGAGGCCGCTGTCTGAACAGCTCATGAATTGCTTTCTATATGTGTCGCCTTTGAGGCCGCTGGCTGGACAGCTGATGAATTGATTTGTATATATGTACTTATTGTCCGCTGTCCGGACAGCTCATGAATTACTTTTTGTATATAGCCTTCGAACCACTCTCAGAATAAGTCATGATATTCATGCTGTGTATAGCCTTATAGGCCAATGGTCAATCAAGTCATGATTGTTATAGTGTGTATAGCCTTATAGGCCGCTGTCTTTACAACTTTATAATTCCATGCAGTATATAGCCCTATCGGCCACTTTCTGGCATCCAGTTGCTGTAGCCCCCATCACCACACTGTGCCACGGGCCCCTGTACCGCCTTCTCATACTGCTGCCAGATCCATCCTCTGCCATGTGCGTCTTTGTCGTCTGCTCACGCTGCTGGGTTCCAGTTTTAAACCTAGGCCTGTGTATGGCTTCCGAATACTGCTGCCTCCACCGCCACCCTGCGCCATGTGCCTCTGTCGTCTGCTCACGCTGCTGACGGCTTCCGCTTTTTAACCTAGGCCTGTGTATGGCTTCCGAATACTGCTGCCTCCACCGCCACCCTGCGCCATGTGCCTCTGTCGTCTGCTCACGCTGCTGCCAGGTCCATACTGATTCATGGCCCCCTGTACCGGCTCCTCATGAACGTGGTTCAGCGGGTTTGCATCACTTAACGGCAAATCGTTAACAAACGCTGGGACGTTCAGTGTTGTGCGCATTAAGCCAGACACCAAAGGGCAGCACAGACCTGTTATTGCTCGCTCAAGCATGGCTGAACAAAACCAGTCTCTACCACAAATTGGACCCAGACCTGCCCAGGGTCTCGTAAGTAGATTGCACGGAGGAGTAGAGTTCATTATTGGAATTAACTGTGAGGGACTTTTAAACCTAGGCCTGTTTATGGCCTTCAATTGAAGCTGCTTCTGCTCCGCCACACTGCCATTGGACTCTTGATAGTCGTCTCCCCACGCTGCTGCTGGGGGGACTTTTTAACATAGGCCTCTGTATGGCCTTCAATTTTAGCTGTTTACGCTCCGCCACTCTGCCATGGGCCCCTGTACCACCTCCTCATGCTGCTGCCAGGCCCGTAATCTGCCATGGGCCCCCGTACCGGCTCCTCATGCTGCTGCCAGGCCCGTAATCTGTCATGGGCCCCTGTACCGCCTCCTCATGCTGCTGCCAGGTCCAGAGTGTGTCATGGGTCCCTGTACGGCCTCACATTGCTGCTGTCTCCATCGCCACACTCTGCCATGTGCCACTTTCAGGTCTCCTCACACTGCTGGTGGGTTCCATTTTGTCATAGGGTGCTGTATGGCCTCCCATTGCTGCTGCCTCCACCGCCACACTGTGGCTCCACACTCTGGTTTTGGCCCCGTGACTGCCCAAATGAGTGAAGTGTGCGGTGATTCTAAGATCGACGGCACTCATCTGCATGTCATACTGACTGACAGTATTAGTTCTCTTCCCCAGCAGACTCCAAGGGCATTTAAATTAAAGGTACAGTGTTCTGCACTAATATAAAGGCTCTCTGAAGCCTAGAAACACCCTTTTTATAAGTTAAATTCGCAGCGAATATATTCGGCTCGAAGCGAATTTATTCGGCGAATTCGGCGAATCAGCCGAACCGAATTTTTGAATAATTCGCTCATCTCTAGACCCTTCTTTGTGCCAGCATTGCTGTCTCATGATCCTGTCCTGTTTCCCTTGACATAACACAACCCCTTCCTTTCTCCAGCACCCATCAGTATCAATCATCTGAGGATGTCCGGACTCATAAACCATCAGATCATGATTTATTCGTGGATGTAAAATGGTAGAGTCTGATAGGATAGTACCCAGATTGACTGTGGTATATGCACGATGTTCAATCCCTGCAACTGGAATCAGGGACGAGACAGTGCAAGATAGGTTTTTACAGCCATGGAACTGAGTCATCCACCAATCCATATGACTCATAGCAAACTTGGATTCTACCCTACCTGCTTGTTTTCTTAAATTGAGTGGAAACTGTCCTGCTGAAAAAGAGGCAATCATTACTCGGAGTTCCTGGGACATCTCTGATTGTACCTGGGTGCAAGACAAAGCAAGCTGGATTTCTTCCTGTACCTTGGACAATCCTGCTATCAATCCTGTAAATTTTTTCTTCATTATCTCAGACAGTGAGGCAGTTGCATCGATGTGACCATGTTGTAGGTTTTCGAGGATATGATCCACATCTAACTGCACCTTAACCCCTTCCCCAACATGTTGTGCTAGACCTCCTAATTTGTTTCTGAGTACCTCCAGATCCATTGTGTTTAGGGTACCAATTGCCACACCCCCTGCTCCTAAGGCAGTCTCCATTAAGCCTCTCTTGGCCCTAGAATAGGAGTACTCTGAATATCCTGATTGCAACCAACCTTTCAACATGTACACCTGATTCTTTATGAAGGCAGCACACCTTTTATCCCATTTATCAACCCGAAAATCAGATAAAGTTATCCATGTATACAACATAAATTGCGTTTCTGTTAACACTTGAGCCAGTTTCAACGTATACTGTGGTAACCTAGGAATGATAGCATCTGGCTTCAGCTTGATCTTCACAGGAGGGCAGTGGATCATATGTCCCCTGTTACCCTCTTTAGCCCAAACATTCGGATTTGTGCTTTTGGATAAATCACTGGGCAAGCTCTCTGTACTGTTGGTATTTAGTTCCAACTTACACAAAGCAATGAGGCTGTCCCAGGTTTCTACCATTTGATGTTGGTCAGGATCAGAAGGTATGTTCACCTCCACTCCATCCTCAGAAAATTGTATTTGTGCTCTCATTTGGGAGAGCAAATCTTTTCCTAGCAAATTGCAAGGAACTGAATCGCTCAAGAGCAGGGAGGCTTCAGTTTGAAAGGGTCCAATTCGAACTTTAGTGGGAGTTGTTTCCAATAGGGGGTATGATATACCCCCTAGACCAACTCCCCTAATTGTATTTTGAACGGGGAGATTAACTTCACTGGATTTAAGAACGGAACGAGCTGCCCCGGTGTCTACTAAACAATTTAGGGTCTGATTATTCAGTTGCATTTGTACATAAGCACTTCCTTGCTCATTTTTCGAGATTACAGGTAACACCGGGAGCTCTCCCCATCACTTGGGGTCTCTTTCGAATTCCTTCCCAGGCCGCAATGGCCTACTTTGTCTTGGAGCTCTACACTCCCTCTTGAAGTGTCCTGGTCTGTTGCAGTTGAAGCAGACAGGTTTCCTTTTCTGTTTTAGGCCAAGATCTGCACTGTTCAACTTATCAGTGACAATGCAAATCTTCTGAGGTTTCTGTGACTCCCAATCAGCTATATTCCTTTCAATAGCAGTTGCAAGTGACAACAAAGAGGAGAGGGGCTTATCTCTCCAGTCTGGATTTGCAGTCATTAATTTTTCCCTGATCTTTCCTCTCAACCCAGTAATGAAGCTATGTACCAACACAGGTGATAGGGCACTGTTAGTAATGTCCCCACCAGCTGATTCCACAGCTTGTTTAAAGTGATTGTAGTAAGTCATACAATCTTCCTTTGACCCTTGGGTCACTCCAGACACCTTGGTCCAAGACTGGGGAGGATAGACTGTTTTAATCAATTGTGCCAATTGTTTGGTGAATATACATCCTTGTTGGCTGGAGTCAACATACATGGTCTGAGGAATATTAGTTTTACTGAGGATTTCATCAAAGTCCCCATCTCCACAAACCCTTTTCATTATTTGAAGCATATCACCCCAATTTGCATTGTAGCTTGCCTGGATGTCCAGAAGCTCTTTGGCAAATTTAATGGGATCAGTCCTTGGATGGGGGATAACGCTCAGAAATCCCTTCATCTCAGAAGGAGTCCATGGTACATGATGCGTCATCTTTCCAGTGGAACTCCCACTGTTATCATAAATTACCTGCTCTCTTACGGGATATACAGATAGGTCATCTGAAAAAGATATCAACTGTTGATTGGTCTTTTGGGGTTCTGTCCCAGAATCCCTGTAAGACTGGTGGTGATTGTTGCTTCCAGGTTGGGGCACTTTATCTAACTGCAAAATGCCCTGAAGGGTGGCATTAACAGTCCCATGGTACACAGGTGTGCCCACGTTGGGTGTCATTTCCCTGTTAGAATGACACCACACAGGTCTTTGCTGTGGGGTACTAGTCACATGGGGGCGTAAGGGTACGTACGCAGTGTACCCAGTAGCAGAGCTGCCAGTATTGCACTCCGCAGCAGAATTGCTCTTTAACTCTTCTCTAGGAGAGAATGCTGGTTCGCAGCCAGTAAATGGGGGATAACTGTATTTCGAAGGATCTTCTGTCAGAGGGGCAGAAAGTATCCCTTCTGACTGTATATGGTCTTTGGTACCAGGGAGTCTTTTCTCCCTTAATGCCTGCATTCCCTTCTCCTGCCTTGCTGCACTGTCTCTCCCTTCTTGTTCCAGTGCCCAACAGAAAGAGTCTTTCTGTGCTTCATTCAGGGTTTTAACTGGGGTGTCAAACTTGGCTGCAAGATGTAGCTTTCCCTTTTTGTTATCTGCTGATAGATGACAATTCATATCAGCTTTTGAGTAATTTGTTAACAAGGACCTGGCAACTGCATAAGGCCCCAATCCTGATAATTCCTCATCATCCCCCTGATCATCACTGTCACTGTTCTGGGGTTTTGGCTCTAGTGGCTGTTCCTGCTTGTCTCTATTTCTAAGGGTCATTTGGTGTGTCTTTTCCTTAAATCTCACAGGAAGAACTTTCACATCATCAGCCCTAGGTGTGGATTCTATCATCCATGCACTCCAAGCATCTCTTTCTAATGGTCGTGTCATCTTTTTATGATGATCATACCAGAGGTCTTCCCAAGTCTTAGGTTTAAAAATACCTCTTTTAGAAAACTTAATTCCAGTCCAGCGCTCCCAATCATGTATATATTTAACTACCCAGGGTCCATATTTACTGATCATCTCTTCCCTTGGGGTCAATTGAATGGGCTTACCATACTTAGACACCCTTTTTGAGTTGATACAGTTTCCCATCCTTACAGATACCGGACCCTGAAATAGTTTCCCAACCTTAAGCGGTTGCCCCAACCTTAAGCGGTTGCCCCCAGAGGTAGCTAATCTCTGGCCAATGATTGGGTTGACAGGTACCGCCCCTGTCACCGTTGCTGCTTTTCACTACTTCTCAGAACAAACTTTTAATTTATCCCTGTTCTGAAGTCCTTCAAACAGCCTGGGGATCACCCGAACTTGATAGTTCAATCCCCCCCGTGGACTTTTCTAAAGTATTCTAAAAGATTGCTCAGAGTAGAGCTATTACTTGTATTATTTAAAAAAATTAAAGCAAACTTGGAAAATCAAAACATTTATGAGTGCTTGGAGTTCATTAGACAGTTGATTGAGGCACAACTACTTGCAGTATAGTTTGTGTAGTTACAATATAGCTGTTCACAGGTCTAAATATTCACTTACAGTCCCCAGTTAGTAAATTACAGAGGATAGATTCATACACAACAAGATCATTCAATGTGATTTAGGCCCACAGGTGCGTTTCAATCGCAAAGATTGGGAAGCGTCTTGACCAAAATCTCATTCGAGAGTCAACTGAAAACCTTTTGGCAGAATGGCACAGATCCTACGTTTTATTTCACTGCCTCCAAGAATCCAGTCAGATCTCTTTCATTCAAACTTACACTCTGCTGCAATAGGCGCACCAAGCAGTTAGGATGTTTACTCATACACTCTCAGAACAACAGAACAATTTCATTTCAATTATACTGTTTGTAATCAGTCTCATCAAAAGTGTTAGTGCAGACAAAAGGTTAAAAAAAAAACAAAACAATGTTCAAAGAAGCTTACTTGTCCAGGTGTTCAGGCAGGGGAGACAGAGGTGAAAACATTCAAAGGCATAAATAAATGCTTACCGTTCTGGAGTTAGAATTGCCTGGCTCAGCTCTGTCTTCCACACAAGACGTACCAATCACCCAAACAGTCAGGCTTCCTCACACGGGGCACCAAATGTTTCGGCGGTTTTCCTCTCCCACACTTATTCACTTGGTTCTATCGATTACAAATACAATAAGTGATTACAACCTTTTGCCACAACAGAATCAGGCCTTGTTGCCTCTCTCTCAGTTGTAGATTATTTCTAACCAATAACCACTGTGCCGAATAAAAAGAAAAAGTAAATCTAATTTATTTATACAGAAGACAAATAGTTACTAATATAGTCAATCAATTGATGTTACATGAAATAAAATATTAGATGTTACAGTATAGAGAGATGACTATAAGAAAGGAAGTTATAGAAAATAAAAGATAGAGCATGGCTTATACATTACAGACACCCTGATGTTGTTAGGTCTGGCTCCTGGAAGGCACACACGATAAAGAGAGAGCTTATCCTTTGTCCAAGGTTTTTTATGCACTTTACAAAAGACCATCCCAAGAACCACCCACCCAAGTTATCTTCCAATGGGTGGGCTTCAGAGCAAGGTACACAAAGAAGCAGCTGCCTTCCCCCTCACCTCCATTGAGTCTTTTGTGTAATCCCCCTCCCCCCCACAGTCACAGTAACATACATGGAGGTGTGTTGAGGTGATACAACAGATGGTAAATATGTTGAAAATTATTATAGGCCCAAAATAGCCACCACAATGTGAGGCAGAGGGGTGGAGTCACATAGGACTGTGCCGTATGTGAGGCAGAGGGGGTGGAGACACATAGGACTGTGCTGTATGTGAGGCAGAGGGGGTGGAGACACATAGGACTGTGCTGTATGTGAGGCAGAGGGGCTGGAGTCACATAGGACTGTGCTGTATGTGAGGTAGAGGGGGTTGAGTCACATAGGACTGTGCCGTATGTGAGGCAGAGGGGGTGGAGTCACATAGGACTGTGCCGTATGTGAGGCAGAGGGGGTGGAGTCACATAGGACTGTGCTGTATGTGAGGTAGAGGGGGTGGAGTCGCATAGCACTGTGTTGTATGTGAGGTAGAAGTGGTGGAGTCACATAGGACTGTGTTGTATGTGAGGTAGAGGGGGTGGAGTCACATAGGACTGTGTTGTATGTGAGGTAGAGGGGGTGGAGTCACATAGGACTGTGCTGTATGTGAGGTAGAGGGGGTGGAGTCACATAGGACTGTGCTGTATGTGAGGTAGAGGGGGTGGAGTCACATAGGACTGTGCTGTATGTGAGGTAGAGGGGGTGGAGTCACATAGGACTGTCGTATGTGAGGTAGAGGGGGTGGAGTCACATAGGACTGTGCTGTATGTGAGGCAGAGGGGGTGGAGTCACATAGGACTGTGCTGTATGTGAGGTAGAGGGGGTGGAGTCACATAGAACTGTGTTGTATGTGAGGTAGAGGGGGTGGAGTTACATATGACTGTGCTGAGTCACGTAGGACTGTGATACGTTTTGTAGGGTGTGAGGTAATTTCAGTCCTTCACAGGTCCCTTCATAGCAGCGTATTGGAGCAGCTGTGCAGTGGTCACTCCTGGGAATTCCCAGTGACATGAGGTAACAGACTGTGCTGCATAGAAAGGTAATGGTGAGTGTGGAATCACAAAGGTATACACAGAGGAATCCCGTCTAGTGTCATATTCTGAACAGCACACACTATATATAAACCTGTTACACATTTCTCCAAATACTAACAGTATGGCTGAAGAGCACGTATCAAGAGGTGACCACAAATTACTTCAAAATCTTTTGAGGGGAGACATGGCCCAGCACTGCTGTAAGAAGATGTGGGCAGCCCCTCTCCTACACTCCTGATATTACCAGTACAGACCCATCCTGCATCTGTTCCTCCCTCCCTGCTCCTCAGCGCCACCCTGCAGACTCTTCTGGTGACCTGGATAGCACACAACTCGTGTCTCCGCGCCCTCGTAACCAGGAAGAAAGGAGAAGCGCCGCCCCCCTCCAGCAACGTACTGCAAAGGACCAAAAAATCCTTTAGGCTCCATGCACACTAGCTTAAAAAAAATCAGTGCTTTTGGCAGGAAAAAAACGCTAATTTTGAGCATTTTTTTGTATTAGTGTTTACTTTTTTTTCTGCCATAAAATGCTCTCAAAAACACAAAACAGAAGGTTTTTCTTTTGTGTCTCTAAACGCTGAGCCTAAAAACTCCTCTAGATTACCTAATGTGCATGGACACATAGGACAACATTGGTGGCTTCTAAACTCCTCTAGGTGCTGAATTTTTTTACTAGTGTGCATGGAGCCTTAAAGTGTTTGTTCATCTTTACCAAAAGAGACACTGAGCTCAGAGCTACTTCATCAGGGGGGAGAGAGCGCATGTGAGGGGGTTTGAATCCGAGGAAGAGCTCACTCCTACAGGCGCCCCTAACGCTACTTACACACAGAGGAGTTTTTGAAGCTTTTTTGGGTTAAAAAAAAGCACCTGAAAAGCTCAAGAAAAACACTTCCCTATGTATGTGAATGTATATCTATGTTTTCACAATGAGGCGTTGCGCTTGCAGTGATATGTAAAAACTCCTACTTGCGGCATCTTTGGGGCATGTTTGGGGAGTTAATAAATAAATCAATGAAAAGCGCCTCAAAAACGCCTGAAAAGCGCTTAAAAAATGCCTCTGAGAAGTATTTTTGGTGCAGTTTTTTTGAGGATCGTATTTTGGAACGCCAAAAGAATCAATTTTTGGTTTTTAAAGTTCGTACACTTCAGTTGCTGTAACTAAGCCATTTCATGAAATAATTGGCAAAAAGCTAGATCCATTTGTTGATAAGAACTAATATTTTGACTCAAACCAAAAAAAAAAGAAAGTATTTTAAGTTCTTAATCAGATGATACAGGCAATTAAAAACATGGGACAAATACCTCCCTTGGTCCTCAAAGGGTTAACCACTTCAAGTCCGGACACTTTCACCCCCTTCCTGCCCAGGCCAATTTTCAGCTTTCAGTGCTATCACACTTTGAATGACAATTGCGCAGTCATGCAACACTGTACCCATATTAATTTTTTTGCATTTTTTTTTGAGACCGATAACTTTATTTTGGTGGTATTTATTCAAAACTGGGATTT
This sequence comes from Staurois parvus, assembly GCF_062004578.1. Taxonomy (NCBI): domain Eukaryota; kingdom Metazoa; phylum Chordata; class Amphibia; order Anura; family Ranidae; genus Staurois; species Staurois parvus. Next base: position 2,450,212 of record NW_028317805.1, on the reverse strand, counting down.
TTATTTTTTTCTTGCTATATAAATGAAGTCCAAAAATTTTGAAAAGTGTTTTCTTATAAAGTTTTGCAAATAAATAATATTTCTGCAAAAATCTTGGCCAAAATGTATTGTTATCTTTTTAGTAAAAACAAAATAACCCAAAATAATTTAAAACCAAAAATAATTTTTTTACATCTTTATTTTTTTTTTATATTATTTGTTTTTGTTTTTTACCATACTGTTACCCTAGCAGTACAGTGTCACCATGGTGACACTGTGCTACTTGTGGGGGGTGATGAAGATTTTTTTTTTATTTTTTAATACACTGATTGATTTTACACCCATAAAGGCTGTAAAAGCAATCCTTTCTCCTTCTCTCTGAATGCAATCGTGCAGCCATTGAGAACTACTTTGAGAGCTGTGATTGGTCACAGCTTGTCACATGGTACAAGGCTGTTGTGAATAGCTTTGTATTATGTGACCTCTGTGATAATTCACAGATTTCACTAGTAGTAAGCAATGATATCAGGAAGTGACATCTTGGTTACTACTGTTCATGTGATCACTGATTGGCCAATCAGTGATCACATGATCGGGACCTCACACAGCGGTCCCGTACAGCGATCCGGACACAGAGGGCACCGGATCACGGTGCCGCGTACTCCCAGTGAATGTGGGCGCCATTTATGAACGGCAACCCGCTCCTGCACTGCTCCCGTCTGGCCCATGTACATAAACGGCCGGACAGGAGCAGTGCAGGAGTGGTTAAAATTGCTCAGCGAGGTAAGAATGCCTGTGTGTTTTTGCTGTTATTGCGGCAGATCAATGTGAAAGTAGCCATATTTGCATTGGCAGTTTTTTGGTAAAGGTGAACTATGCTTTTAAACTGCCTGTAGGAGTCCCCAAAGTCTGAGTGTCAGGACTTGGCTCCATGGTGAACGAACCCATTAGGGTGGAGGAAGTAGTTGCTGGCAAGTTTTGACTGCCTTTATACACTAAAGGTATACGATGGATTCACTTTGTTGATGTACATGATCATATTCCAAAACTGAGTGCTTCCAGGTTGTGAAAGCTGGTTCTTTCCTCCGTTAAAATGATCATTATGTTAATAGCTGTATGGCGGACATCATATTGCTTACTTTTATGTGTTAATTAGCTTTAAGTCAGTACAAAGCTTTTTGTTGTGCTTTTTGTTTTTAATGCCTCGCCGCAACCTTAAAGTGGTGTTAAACCCAAAAATGTATATAATGTTATATTGATATTGCAGCTTACCAATCATTAGATCATTAGTTTTCTTTTCTTTGACTTTTCCCCTCTGTTTTCACCTGCTGATCTGGCCAGTAACACAAATCATGTATTAATGAGATACAACTCTAGACAAATGAGCACAGGAGGCACAGCAGAAAGCAGCATTGTCTGTCTGGGGGGATGGGAGTTTTAAATGTATTAGCAGATTTAAATACAATAACAAATTGAAGACAAACTACAGCTAAACTTTATAATCAGTTACAGCAGTTTTCTTTTCTTTGGTATAAAGGTTTTACATGACTGAGGGACATGCAGAATATCAAGGCTAATACTTACCACCTAACTAATAAAACAACCACCCCCTCAACCTTCTCCCACCTGAAATAACCACACAACTCTCCTTTTTTTGGTGTCAACACGGCCATTTATTTAACCTAACTATTACATAACACTTCATAAAGCACAGTCAATGTATTAACTGACAATAATGAACCGGGTCCAATGTCTTCGAAGGCATTGCTAATCACATTAAATAACTTGGCTGTATCTGACACCCAATGAAAAGGCCCCCAGCCGCTACTACACTGCCTCGGAGACAATACTACAGCTACGTAGTCCCAGATACAGCCCATTAACTACAACCTTACCAACGTAACCTAATAATTGGGAAGGGACACCCATACCTACGAAGGGAACAACCCATAATCCACAAAATTGTCACCCCAGCACCGCCTTCAAAGACCCAGCAACCCCTGCAGGCTGCCATGACAAAACAAAATGCAAGACAAGGACCCCCAAGGCACAAAATGCAAATAAAGACAAACACAAAGGACAAAACCAGGAACAAGAAACAACAAAACAACAAACCAAAGAAACAGGTCCAGGGACATATGGACATACTGCCAACACTATAACTTTCATGCAAACCAATTAATTTACACGTATTGGAATTTTTTCTAGTAGAAGCCTGTAGCAGGGTTCATTTTGGCCTACATTTATGACAATTTTATTTTTTTACTGGACATGTTTAAGCGCAAAAGTAAAAAATCAAAAATATTTTTTTTTCCTCAAAATTCTTTTTTTTTTTTTTTTTGATTATAGCACAAAAAAATAAAAAATGCACAGGCTATCAAATACCACCAAAAGAAAGCTCTTATTTTTGAGGAACAAAGGACATAAATTGGGTGCAGCGTTGTATGACCGCGCAATTGTCAGTTAAAGTAATGCAGCGCCATAATGCAAAAAATGGCCTGGTGAGGAAGGGGGGTAAATCCTATGGAGGGCAAGTGGTTAAAGAGTAACTCCACTTTTGTTGAGAAAAAAAAACATTCCTTTGTTGCCGATTCCTACCATTTTGTTCTGAAGAAATAGCTGTTTGTGTCCATGCAAAAGTGTTTGTGCAAAGTTAATATAAATGCCAGTGGCTTTATAATAGTCGGCTGCTGCACTTACAGGGCTCTGAGGAAAGTGGCAGGGTCTGCATCCATGTAGACATGATTTCCCTTTGGGAATATCTCACCAAAAATCTGCCTTGTATTTTAGTGCAGAGTTCTGGGAAAATCAGTAAGCCAATCATACAAGCAGGAAATTACATTTCTGGGGGGCATTCTGTTCACCATCTGTGTACAGAACGCCTCCAGGTTTCCATATTGCATTGCATTTTACAGAAAATTACAGAGCTATGGATTGAAAAGGAAAGGTGATTTTTTTTTCTAACATAAATTACAATATGACTTGTATGCAATTGTATATGCTGTATTTTATCTACTATTTTTACAGGTTTTTATTTTTACTATTTTTTTTATCACGAAAGTGGAGTTACCCTTTAATGGTTCCACTATTCCCTGGACTCTCAAGCCCTAGAGAGCTTAGTACAGCTATATCTTGCACCGAAGCAGGTTAAAAAGCATTAAATTGCTGTATGCAAGATAGTACTTTTGAGTCTGGAAAATGGTGGCTGTATCTGTGCTATACACCAGCAGTTCCGGATCCACAGATGGCTAAAAGAAATGGTTTCCATAACCTTCTGACATACACAAAAGTCGAAAAGTATTTGCCCCCTTCCTGATTTTTTTTTTCTTTTGCATATTTGTCACACTTAAATTATTCTGATCATCAAAGAAAGTTTAAAATTACACAAAGATAACCCAAGTAAATACAGAATTCAGTTTTTAAATTATGATTTCATTTATTAAAGGGAAACAAGCTGTCCAAATCCGCCTAGCCCTATGGGAAAAAGTAACTGGCCCCCCCATGCTACATCATGAATGAACTGTAATTAACCACATTTTTTGGAAAGCAGAGTTAAATTTAATTTGCCACACCTAGACCTGATTACTACCAGGTCTGTTGAATCAAGAAGTCACTTACATAGAAACTGTCTGACAAAGTGAAGCACGCTAAAAGATCTGAAAAAAAACCACATGTCACAATCTAAAGAAATTCAAAAACAGAAGAGAAACAAAGTTATTGACTTGCATCAGCCTGGAAAGGATTACAAAGCCATTTCTAATGACTCCAGCGACCCACAATGAGAGCCATTATCTGTATATGGAGGAAACTTGAAACAGTGGTGAACCTTCCCAGGAGTGGCTGGCCTATCCAGATTACTCCAATAGCAGAATGATGACTCATCCAGGAGGTCATAAAAGAACTCAGAACAACCTTTAAAGAAGTGCAGGCCTCACTTTTCTCAGTTAAGGTCAATGTTTATGAATCAACAGTAGGAAAGAGACTGGGCAAAAATGGCATCCATGGGAGAGTTCCAAGGTGAAAGTCACTGCTGACCAAAAGGCTCATCTTACATTTGCCAAAAACATCTTGATTATCCCAAGTTGAACTTTTTTGGAAGGTGTGCGTCTCGTTACATCTGGCATAAAACTAACACAGCATTTGATAAAAAGAACATCATACCAACAGTCAAACATGGTGGTGATGGTCTGGGGCTGCATTGCAGCTTCAGGACCTGGACGACTTGCCACAATTGATGGAACCATGAATTCTGTGCTCTATCAGAAAATCATGATGGAGAATTTCCAGCCATCAGTTTGTGCCCTAAAGCTGAAGCGCACTTGGGTTATGCAGCAGGGCAATGGTCCGAAACACACCAGCAAGTCCACCTCTGGCTCAAAAAAAAAACAAAATTAAGGTTTTGGAATGGTCTAGTCAAAGTCTGGACTTAAATCCAATTGAGAAGTGGTGGCATGACCTAAAACAGGCTGCTCGAAAACCCTCCAATGTGGCTGAAATGAAACAATTCTGCAAAGAGTGGGACAAAATTCCTCCACAGCAATGTGACAGACTCACTCCCAGTTATCTCAAATGCTTGACTGCAGTTGTTGCCGCCAAGGATGGCACAACCAATTAGGTTTAGGGGACAATTACTTTTTCACATAGGGCCAGGCAGGTTTGGATAGCTTTTTTCCCTTCATAAATTGTCATTTAAAATAGCATTTTTGTTTTTTCTCAGGTTATCGTTGTGTAATATTAAAATTTGTTTGATCTGAATCATTTAAGTATGACAAATATGCAAAAAATCAGTAAATGGCTAATACTTTTTCACAGCATTGTAAGATAATGCTGTATCCTTTTTTTTTTTGAGGATCTGATCAGATTGGAGGTAGAGGTGGGTGTAAACAGACCCGCCGATCAATAGGGGTGAATGGAAGGTCCAATCTGGTCCACCTGAAAAACTAGCAGGCGCACCTGATCGGACCCTTGGTGTGAAAGGGGCCTAATGGTTGCATTGTTCCGCTTAATGAAACATTGAAACTTTTAGAACCTAAAATTGTCAAATTATTCTCATAAAGCCAAGTGCAGAAGGTGATCTGCACTGTAGTAGGGAACTGTTGTATCACTTTCTATAGATCTGAGTTTCAAGGCTTTTTACCCAATTGCCATCCTTAGGCTGTTTATAAATGTCCTGGAATTCAAGTGGTTAAAACAAGCTAATGGCTACAACTGCGTGATCCCCGACAATGTCTGCGTTGGTTCCTCTAAGGAGCATTTCATCACTTCCACTGTGCAGTTCACCTGTGCTTGATTAGCTGAAGTGAAGGACAGAGAAGATTTTGGGAGTTTAATAGAATAAATGCTTTGGCAATCCCATTTATAACCTTGTAAAAGTAGCAGTGACATCATTAGTTTGCTGTACATCACCTATACAGAGAGCAGAACTGTGGGAGGGATCCGACGGGTCCATACACTAAGGGCTCGTTCACACTAGGCTGTTTTGCCAACGCTTGCCAAACGCCCCTATAGCGTTTGGCAAGCGTTGGTCCGGTGTTTGCGGAGCGTTTTTAACGCTCGGCAAACGCTCCGCAAACGCCGCATGCGCGGTTTAGCGGCGGTTGCTAGGCGTTTGCCGAGCGTTAATAACGCCCCACAAACGCCTATAATGCAGTTTGAGTGGTGTTACCGCTCCGCAAACGCCCTGCAACCGCGTCGCAACCGCACCGCAAACGCCGGCCGGGCGTTTGCGGAGCGGCACCATAGACGAGAATAGGAGGCTTCAAAGCCTCCTGACTCGTCCAGAGGCGTCTGTTTTGCCGCGACGCAAACGCTCCCGTTAGAACAGCACCATGTGCTGTAATGTGCAGAATTGGCAGAGGCGTTTGGGAAGCGGTAAAAACGCTTCCCAAACGCCTCTCTGCCGCCTGCACACAAGGCTAGTGTGAACGTAGCCTAAAGAAAACTGCAGGAGGGGGTGGAGACAAGACCAGTCATCTTGCACAAGCAGAGAAAGCAGCAGTGACTGAAATCTCCTGCACAGATCTGGATGAAATAGACACAGCATGCCAAGATTCAAATAAGAATACACCTTCTTCTTGTATTTAGACACAATTTGCTTATCCTGGAGTTCAGCTTTAATTTCAGTTGGCTGTTACAGAAAGTCATAAATGAATTGCAGAAGTTTCAATAACAAAATGGTTTGTCTGGAACTTAATTTTTTTTTTTTATCAGGGCGGGGGTTACACTTAAAAGTAAGATTGAATTTCAAACATAGTGGCAGTACTTAGGAATCCTTCTCCCATTTTCCTCCATAGGAAATTTTACAGGTGCTAAATGATCTACTCTGAGTTCCTGTGTGTCTCATCTCTTCCAGCAATTGTGATGAGGAAATACCCTTTATTTGAGAGCTGATCTGTAATAGAGCGGTATGAACTAGCACCTGGGAACTAGAATGGTATTTATAGTACAGATCCATCAGTGAACAGTTTCCTCAATTGCTCCTAATTGTGCTTGCGGGAAAGCAATGTATTTATAGTCCAATTCTGACTGTTTCAAGCACAGCACCTCCATGCATCAAATGCGGCAAAAATGAATTTCAACTGTTGTAAACCTCTAGATGAGTTTAGGCTAGATAGACATAGGAAGGAAGAGCACTTCAGTGTTATGTCAGATTTAATTGGGCACAGGATGCAGAATACATTACGGGGAGATTTACTAAAACTGGTCAACACAATCTGGTGAAGCTGTGCATGGTAACCAATCCGCTTCTAGGTTTTATTGTTAAAGCTTAATTGAACAAGCTGAATGTAGAAGCTGATTGGTTACTATGCACAGCTTCATTAGATTCTGTGTGCAGCAATTTTAGTAAATTGTAATTAGCAACCATATTGCAGCTAGCAGCCTAGTGATGACTAAATGGTTGCTTTTGGCTCATTGTTACGCACACACACTCACACACTCTTACTCTTTACAGTCCTGGTGGAAAAGGAAGTGTTGGAAAATCTTCTAGTAATGGAGCCTATTCCAGTGATAGTTCTCTAGTCTCTCACTTTGGAGAGATTTCTACCCACTTGTATTGTTTTTCTGGAACAGGAAGTAAAAGGAAATCCTCCATACGGGACAAAGACTGCAATAAAGTAAAAACCTGGCAGACATCACCTTTTGAAAAATATAAAATACAAAAAAGTGGCATTAGAAAATAGTTTGTTTGATTCACATAACCATTTACATTACTACTTTACTTATTTAAGTGACACTAAACAATATTGTAATTTTTTTTTTTTTTTTAAATAATCCATACACATTCAGTACCTAATGGCCCTGTAATCTGTTTTTCCGCCTCCTTATAATGTCCTCCATGATCTCCCGAACCTCTACTTTTCCCTTCACTTCCGTTTGAAATGAACAGTGCATATTTCCTTCATGCTCTATTCACAGTACACATCCTATAGTGCCTAGTCCATCCCGAAAGTGAAAAAGAGAGGTTGGCTACTCTCTTATTTAGGCTCCGTGCACACTAAAAGCCAGTAAAATCGCTGGATAGAAAATGTTGACAATTAGCGGGGTTTTTTTGGCAGCTTGTATTAGCGTTTTAGTGGCATTTAGAAGTGTTAGCGTTTTATTATTATTTTTACCGTACATTACACTAACACTTCCCCTTGCTTTTGCTTAAATCCCAAAAGACCACAATGCTTTGCAGAACATATGATCAGTGGCCATTTTAGACAAAGAGAACACAAAGGGTTGTGAGAGCAGAGCAGGAGAATAGTCATGCCTTTCTCTTCTACCATTAGCCTTAATTACAAAATTGAGGGATTACTCCTGATTTTGTTAGGGAGGCAGTTATGGTGGAGACCATTAGAAAAGAAGACCTTAACTACTTGCACTCCTGAGGATTTACCCTCTTTAATAACCAGGCCTCTTTTTGCTACTATGTGCTGCACTAATTCAACTGATAATTGCACGGTCATGCAATGCTGCACCCAAACGAAATTTACGTCTTTTTTCACACAAATAGAGCTTTCTTTCGGTGGTATTTGATCACCTGTGCACTTTTTATTTTGCACGCTATAAACAAAAAAAGACCGAAAATTTTGAAGAAAAACTATATTTTTTACTTTCAGCTATTAAAAATATATAGTAAACTCAAAGTTAGTTATAAATTTAGGCCAAAATGTATTCTGCTCCATGTTTTTGGTAAAAAAAAATCCCAGTAAGTTTATATTGATTGCTTTGTGTGAAAGTTATAGCGTCTACAAACTATGGTATAGATACTGCAATTTACGCCTTTTTTTGCTATACAGCGCTGTGCTAGTTTAACGGACAATTGCGCGGTCATGCATTAAGGTACATAAATGAAATTTATGTCCTTTTTTTCCACACAAATAGAGCTTTCTTTTAGTGGTATTTGATCACCTTTTTATTTTTGGCGCTATAAAAAATATTTTTGAGGAAGAAAAAATTAAAAAAAAAAAAACAATATAAAACAATAAAATTTCGGCATGAATTTAGGCCAAAATGTATTCTGCTACATGTTTTTGGTTAAAAAAAATCCCAGTAAGTGTATATTTATTGCTTTGTGTGAAAGTTATAACATCTACAAACTATGGCATAGATAACGGAATTTACACAGCTTTTACTTTCTGACTGCCCATCACATTTCTTGAGGTGCTAAAATACCAGGATAATGCAAACACCCTCAAATGACCCCTGTTTGGAAAGTAGACACCCTAAGCTATCTGCTGAGAGGCATATTGAGTCCAAGTAAGATTTAATTTTTTCCCCACAAGTTTCTGGAAAATTACAAAAAAATTTTTTTTACACAAAGTTGTCATTTAAATGATTTATTTCTCGCACATGCAATGGGTATATGTGGAATTACACCCCAAAATACATTCTGCTACTTCTACCGAGTATGGGGATACCACATGTGTGAGACTTTTTGGGAGCCTAGGCACATACAGGAGCCTGAAATCCATTGACCACTTTAAAAGCCTGAAGGTGCGTAACTTCCTCATTTCACTTCCTCAATACCTATCACAGTTTTGAAGGCCCTGACATGCCAGGATAGCACCAACCCCCCCAAGTTATTTTGATTTTTTTAATAATTTTTACACTGTACCTTTTCATTTTATTTTTTTATCACTTTTAATTCTATCACAGGGAATGCAAATATCCCCTATAACTTCAATGGGCATTGTCATATATTATTTTTTGAGAAATCTGGGCTCTATCAGGCTCTAGATATCTTCTCTGCCCTTACATTATCTAATCAAACCAAAATCGGTGTGATCAGATGCTTTCCCAATTTACAAATGGCACGGTTTATATCCTGCAAAACTGAAGTGATGAAATGCTCCTAGCTTCCGAATTCTTAGACTATAGAGATGATTGGCACCACTCTGGTCTCCAATCAGCTCTATGGTCAGCTGCCAGAAACACCGGCTGCATTCTCAGGTTCCCCTGATGGCACGGGACTGCCCGAGAAGGCTGTGGAAGGCAGAGGTGGAGGGGGGGGCATCATATCGCGCTACTTGTAAAAGCAATCCCGCAGTTAATTAGCCACTAGGATTTCTTTTACAGGAAAGCCGATTGCCGGCTGAAAAAAACGATACCAAGATGATGCCTGCAGCTGTATCCTGCATCCTGGTATAACCTTTCAAAGTCCAGTGATGTACCACTACATTGCTGGTCCTTGTTGGGTGTATATGCTATGTTCTTTTTTTTTTTTTTGTATGCAGCCTGTGGACTGAATGGGGAAAAAAAGAAGAAATCTCTGCCAGAAAAAGTGTGTGGTATGCCCACCATTAGAATATACCGCCCTGCATCCACCCACTTCTAATGGTGGGCACACATTAGGTCACACTTTTCCACATGCGCCAGTTCCAAGATTGTACAAATGTCTAAATAGTGGCATGTTCGAATAAAAATTGTCCACATATAAGTGGTACCCCATATGGAAAAAGGATGACACGAATTCCCAAACTATCTTGCCACTGCTCCCCATGTAGTCTGGGCATCCAGGGGGCTCCATGTGACTATTTTTTCCCTCGTAAATCCGAAACTTATAAGTATAGCCTGTTGTCCTCTCACAGGTCTTCTACATCTTGACCCCATATCTGGCACACTTGCTGGGGAGAAATTGTTTGAATGCAAAGCGGCCAGAAAAATTACTCAGGGACTCATTAACGCAGATTTTTTTGCTGGGGAGTATAGACATCAGCAAATTTTTGGTTAAGGTGATTTGCGAGGGGCTGAATTTTGTGGAGCCGGTCAAATTCAGGGTCACCCCAAGGATGACAGTGTATTTTCATTGAAATGCATAAAACACATTATACTCTCATATTTATGCCTGGCCATGGCAGCAGAGAACACGGGCATATGATGAATCGGGTCTTTGGACCAATACAACCGCAATTCATTTATTTTAGTAATGCCCATGTTGAGGGTTAGGCCCAAAAAAAATGTAAATTCAGAAACCGTAATGAGTTTCCATGTGACTGGTCTGGCAAGGTTTGAATTTGGGTTGGTGGCGATAAATTGTTCTGCATATATATTGCTTTGATTCACAATCAACGCATACAGATATTCCGGGAAAAACAGCTCCAAAAATCAAGGGGGTATGTGAAAGACAAAGATGTACTAGACCGTTGGTACTCGCCAGTTCACCAAAAGGTAGAGCGGCACTAGTACTGTCACTCTGCTGCATATGAGAGTCATCAAAATTTACCAACAAGTGCTAACAGAGATCAGGCCTGATTCTGCCAACACTGCAGTTTTGTGTGCAATATACAGTGGGGATCGAAAGTTTGGGCACCCCAGCTAAACATTTGTATTAATGTGCATAAAGAAGCCAAGGAAAGATGGAAAAATCTCCAAAAGGCATCAAATTACAGATTAGACATTCTTATAATATGTCAACAAAAGTTAGATTTTATTTCCATCATTTACACTTTCAAAAGAACAGAAAACAAAAAAATGGCGTCTGCAAAAGTTTGGGCACCCTGCAGAGTTAATATCTTGTACTGCCCCCTTTGGCAAGTATCACAGCTTGTAAACGCTTTTTGTAGCCAGCCAAGAGTCTTTCAATTCTTGTTTGAGGTATCTTTGCCCATTTTTCCTTACAAAAGTCTTCCAGTTCTTTGAGATTTCTGGGCTGTCTGTCACGCACTGCTCTTTTAAGGTCTATCCATAGATTTTCAATTATGTTGAGGTCAGGAGATTGTGAAGGCCATGGCAAAACCTTCAGTTTACGCCTCTTGATGTAATCCCCCGTGGATTTCGAGGTGTGTTTAGGATCATTATCCATTTGTAGAAGCCATCCTCTCTTTAACTTTTTCAGCTTTTTCACAGATGGCATCTAGTTACCATCCAAAATTTGCTGAAATTTTATTGAATCCATTTTTCCTTCTACTCGTGAGATGTTCCCTGTGCCACTGGCTGCAACACAACCCCAAAGCATGATTGATCCAACCCCATGCTTAACAGTTGGACAGAGGTTCTTTTGATTAAATTCTGTGCCCCTTCTTCTCCAAACGTACCTTTGCTCATTCCGGCCAAAAAGTTCAATTTTAACCTCATCAGTCCACAGAACTTGTTTCCAAAATGCATCAGGCTTGTCTATATGTTCATTTGCAAAGTTCAAACAATGATTTTTGTGGTGAGGACGTAGAAGAGGTTTTCTTCTGATGACTCTTCCATGAAGACCATATTTGTACAAGTATCTCTTTATAGTGGAATAGTGTACCACAACTCCAGTGTCTGCCAGATCTTTCTGGAGGGATCGTGCAGTCAAACGTGGGTTTTGAATTGTTTTTCTCACAATCCTGCGAGCTGTTCTGTCTGATATTTTTCTTGGTCTTCCAGATCTTGCTTTAACTTCCACTGTTCCTGATGACTGCCATTTCTTAATTACATTCCGAACAGAGGATATTGACATCTGAAAACGCTTTGCTATCTTCTTATAGCCTTCTCCAGCTTTGTGAGCGTCAACTATTTTCAGTTTCAGTTTTCTAGACAACTGCTTAGAAGAACCCATGGTGCTGGTTGTTGGGGCAAGGTCAGATGACTCTGGGCATTTAAAACCTTTGAGATTGACATCACCTGGTCTTCCCAGACGATGATTGAGAACAATCCATGACACTGGCAGGTCTCAGCTTTGCAAAGGGGGCAGTGCATGCTATAAATTCTGCAGGGTGCCCAAACTTTTGCAGACGCCATTTTTTTGTTTTCTGTTATTTTGAAAGTGTAAATGATGGAAATAAAATCTAACTTTTGTTGACATATTATAAGAATGTCTAATCTGTAATTTGATGCCTTTTGGAGATTTTTCCATCTTTCCTTGGCTTCTTTATGCACATTAATACAAATGTTTAGCTGGGGTGCCCAAACTTTCGATCCCCACTGTATCAAGTGACAGTGACCTACTGACACTGCATTTTCTGGGGGAGAAGGGGGGGGGGGGGTAAGCGTTGGTAAGGTGTTGGCAGGTGCCGGGGCTGATCCCGCTAACGCTGCATTTTTGGGGATGCTATACTAATGTGAACGCTGGTATAGTGCTGATCTGATCAAAGATATTCATCAGTTCAGACACTATACTAGCAATGGAGGTTTATTGTGCATGCGCGTGTTCCTGGCAATCAAGGGGTTAAATGTGATGACTGGTGTACTGACGGGCAATCTGACGCTATCTTGGAGGGGCGTAAAAAGCACGGGAGCGCAAATCATGCGTGTGTGTGTGTGTGTGTGTATATATATATATATATATATATATATATATATATATATATATATGTGATTTTGCGCACCCATGCCGCCCTGTAGCAGTATTTCTGCTATAGGGTGGTCAGGAAGCGGTTACAGAAGCGGTTTGTGTTACGTCGATGCGTTACTTTAACTGACAAATGCGCAACACTGCACCCAAATTAAATTTATATCCTTTGTTTCCCACAAATCGAGCTTTCTTTCCGTGGTATTTGATCGCCTGTGCGTTTTTTTTTTTGTGTTTTTTTTATATTTTGCGCTATAAAAAAAAAGGTTGACAATTTTGAGAAAAAAAAACAATATTTCGGACTTTTTGCAATAAAACATGTCAAGTAAAAAAATTAAATCAAATTTCATCACAAATTTTGGCCAAAATGTATTCTGCGACATGTCTGCTAAAAATAATCCCAATACGTATAAATTAATTGGTTTACGTGAAATTTTTAGCGTCTACAAATGGCAGGAAAGATACTGGAATTTTATTTATATATATATATATATATATATACACTAATAATGGCGGCGATCAGTGACTTATGGCAGTACTGCGTGACTGCGGTGGACATCTTGACACGGGGGGGGGAACTGACTTGGGGTCAGTGACATCCCCAGTGACACCAATACAGTGATCAGTGCAAAAAAAAAACACTGACACTACTAATGGCACTGGGGAGGAAGGGGTTAACTTTTTTTTAGCCAATGAAAGGATTAACTGTGTGAGGGGAGTGTTTTACTAGGGGGCGGGTGTGTGCTTAACAGGAACACGCTGATCCTGAGAGATAAACTCCTCTCTCAGGATCAGTGTGTTAGGAGCTGAGCAGAGTTGCATTGTAAACAATGCAGCTGTGCTCTGTGTCACTGTTTGCCGGCAATGACCGACCGGGACTCGGTGACTGACACCCCGGCTACGATCAGCGGCACGGGTAGAGCGGTCACACGCCTCGGGTGCGCCCCTACCTGTTTTGCCCAGCGTTGCCACCTTGTGGCCGTTTTTCTACAGTGGCTGGATGGCAAGCAGTTAAGATATCCATAATGGATGCATCCGTTGATCTCATACCGTTTTTCACCTAGGTATTTTGCAACTATTTACAGAGAGCTGCAGCAAAATGTGCACAAACTGTATATTTTCACCCGGATGTCCATCGCCACATTTGACAACCTTCTGGAACTATGAACTACTGAACTCATGGTTCCCTAGTTTGTTGGCACATTCAGTGTTTTATAACAAAATAGAGCATTACTGTGGACTGAACTGTACCTAACAAAGTACTGAACTGTGCTTTCCCAGTTGAGTAGATTGTATAGGCAAAGGCCTTCTCTGTGTTGACGCAAAAAGCTGTGCGTTACAAAGAGCAGAACTGTGTCTTTACAAACTGTGTGTTCATAGTTCCATAGTTTTTAGGCTAGGAGCATTTAGTGGTTTTTTTTTGCCCCCCCAAAATTCTACAAAATCTTTTTTTTTTTTTTTCTGCTCCTAAATGCTGAAGCTTGAAAAACGCTTCTAGCCTAAAATAGTGTGCATGGACACATAGGATAACACTATTCGCTTCTAGGAGCAGGGGAAAAAAAAACACTCATAATAGTTACTAGGAGCACTAGTGTGCATGGAACCCATCATAAACATTTGCCTTTTTTTAAAATAAATACTGTTTTTCCATTTGTTTTCGCCTTTTGTTGCATCTCGTTTTTGCTGATCTCCTGCAGCCTTCTATGTAGATACTTCTTGTTTTTATGCACTTTAGCAACTGTAGCACATCATTTCTCAGGTCAAGATTTCTGTTGGTGACAACAGTGTAAGACGCCTTTGCAGTATGCATCTGCGTGGTCACTTGTAGTCACTTTTTGGGTGGAGGATGTCAGAGTGACTATGCAGGAGAACACTTGATGGACAAGGAGTAGTGTCACCTTATAAAGGGAAGTGTTTGAAAAAGGACCTTCATGGCAGAATCACCAGATAATATTTTAATGAAAACTGCAGCAGTAAATATGTTAAAATATACTGTAAAATTGTTTTGACACGTGAAGGCATATATGAGATACTAGTGATTGGGTTTATGTATCCTTTGTTAGGGTGACTGTACAGACAAATGTGGATCTAACCATTTCTCTGGACAATATTTTCCTTGTAATACGTGTTTAAGTGATATAGCCATAGTAATTGGTGACATCACTACTTTCCAATTATAACATTACTATTGAGGTTATCTTTGAGTAAACATTACTTGAGGTTTCTATGGTATCACCAGCCCTGTCCTTTGTATTAACTGTGATATTACTTTCATATTAGTCTGTTCTGACATATAGAAAGCCTCACCTTCCATTAACCTAGTTATGGGTGTGACAAAGATTACCATTAATGTATACATTAAGTGTGTATATATATTTTTATATATAGAAACGGAGTACACACATATACACTGCTCACAAAAATTAACGAAACACTTTGAAAACACATCAGATCTCAATGGGGCAAAATATCATGCTGTATATCTATACTGATATGGACTGGGTAATGTGTTAGGAATAGAGATGAGCGAATCGAACATGACGAAGTGGAATTCGTTTCGAAGATTAGGAAAAATCGTTAAGGAACAGAATCGTTACTCAGGGACACAGAATCGTTACTCAGGGACACAGAATCGTTACTCAGGGACACAGAATCGTTACTCAGGGACACAGAATCGTTACTGAGGGACACAGAATCGTTACTCAGAGACACAGAATCGTTACTCAGGGACAGACACAGAATTGTTACTCAGGGACACAGAATTGTTACTCAGGGACACAGAATTGTTACTCAGGGACACAGAATCGTTACTGAGGGACACAGAATCGTTACTCAGGGACACAGAATCGTTACTTTCTGCTTCACAACCACTATTGTACGTTCAAAGAGTTAAATCCTGTTTTATGTTTGGGGTGCTTATTGAATTAAAGAGTATGTCAGACAACACGCAGAGGAGTGGCAGAGGAGGCAATGTTTCAGGAGCGAGCAGACGTGGCAGCAGAGGAAGGGGTCGAGGCAGCACTAGTCTCAGCCAGAGGCCAGTGCTCCCGGTGTCATCCAGCGGTCGTGTCTCCACCGACAACCCTGCCGTCATCGATTGGTTGACTCGGTCGTCTTCCTCTTCCCAGGTCACCTCTGACACCTACAGCCAACGGTCGGTGGGTACGTCAGACACAACCGTTAGTTGGCATGGCCCGGGAGCAAGCCCACTGAAATCACGTGTCCTCTACCTGCCCCTGTCCTTTGGTGTTCCCTCACCAAGCGAAGTATCGCATGCTGTGGGCTCAGCCCCACTGTACAGTGAGGAAGAGCTTACAGAGGGCGGTCAGGAACGGGGGGAGACATCCGCCTCTTCAGCAGCCAGGCGAAGAAGTACTGGCGAGGAGAGTGGCTCGGTAGCCGGTCTAGAGACAGGTCTGTCTCCTGACCCACACGCAGCCGAGGGGGCTAGTAGTGACGCGGAGACCCTAATTGATGATGATGAGGCTGATCGCACTTGGCAGCCTCGTCGTCATCAGGCTATTGCTTCCGCATCATCAGGAGAAGAGGGTGCCAGCTTGGCAGCGAGCAAAACAGTCGGTGGGTTGCCCAGGAGGCAGCAGGGTCGCAGCAGTGTCAGTGGAGGCAAACGGCCACGGAGTAGAGCACCAGCTCCACTGCAGCCTACCACCACGGCCAGTAGTGGTGCCGGTGTGCACGGAGGAAGTAGCAGTCAGCCAGTGAGGAGTAGCGGGGGCAAAGTTTCCTACTCGGTGGTGTGGCAATTTTTCGTCAAGCCGCCCGAGGAAGTAAACGTAGCCGTATGTCGACTATGTGGCCAGAAAGTCAAGCGTGGCCAGGGGGCCCATGTTGGGACTACAGCGTTGCGTCAGCATATGCAGCGTCGCCATTCGGTGGCCTGGGAAAACCGTGATAAAGATACGGCGGTTCTGCCTGCCCCAGCCCCCGCTCCATCACCCGCTCCGTTACTTGCTCCGTCACCCGACGTCAATCGCCCTCTATCAGCCAGTCAAGGCTCCAACACCTCTGCTGAGGGGAGTTGTCGCTCGTTGGCATCTTCCGCTCGTTCAGATGCTCCTTCTCCTGCTACTCCTCTTCACGGATTCCGTCAGCAGTCTTTCTTGGAATCCGTTTCCAAGAGACAACAGTTTGCGAGCACGCACCCGACGGTGCAGAAGCTGAACGTCCTCCTGTCCAAGTTGCTGGTGCTGCAGTCCCTCCCTTTCCAAGTGGTGGACTCAGCACCTTTCCGAGAAATGATGGCTTGTGCCGAGCCGCGGTGGAGAGTGCCAAGCCAGCATTTCTTCGCCAAAAAGGCAGTGCCAGCTCTGCATTCACATGTAGAAGAGATGGTGGGCCAGTCTTTGAGCATGTCGGTCTCTGCCAAAGTGCACGGCAGCGCCGACGTGTGGAGCTGTAAGTACGGTCAGGGACAGTACATGTCATTTATGGCCCACTGGGTGAACGTGGTGCCGGCACAGCCGCACCAGCAACTTGGACAGGTCACGCCGCTTTTGCCTCCACGTTTGCACGTCCTTGGTCCAGCAAAGATGTCCGCCTCTACCACCTCTTCTTCCGCCGTGTCCTCAGCCGCCACCCCCGTGCCAAGTCCCATTACCCGACCGGCATATCACATGTGCAGGGCGCAACGGTGTCACACTGTGCTGCACCTGGTATGCCTTGGCGAACGTAGTCACACAGGGGAGGAACTTCTGAGTGTAATGAACAGAGAAATCGACAGATGGCTGTCTCCGCGCAAACTGAAAATCGGAACCATGTTGACCGACAATGGATAGAACATGGTGTCTGCTCTGCGTCAAGGAAGGTTGTGCCATGCGCCATGCATGGCTCACGTGTTCAATCTGGTTGTCAAGCAGTTCCTAAAATCCACCATCCACGACTATCAAGAGTCCAATGGCAGAGTGGCGGAGCAGAAGCAGCTTCAATTGAAGGCCATACACAGGCCTAGGTTTAAAAGTCCCTCACAGTTAATTCCAATAACGAACTCTACTCCTCCGTGCAATCTACTTACGAGACCCTGGGCAGGTCTGGGTCCAATTTGTGGTAGAGACTGGTTTTGTTCAGCCATGCTTGAGCGAGTAATAACAGGTCTGTGCTGCCCTTTGGTGTCTGGCTTAATGCGCACAACACTGAACGTCCCAGCGTTTGTCAACGATTTGCCGTTAAGTGATGCAAACCCGCTGAACCACGTTCATGTGGAGCCGGTACAGAGGGCCATGAATCAGTATGGACCTGGCAGCAGCGTGAGCAGACGACAGAGGCACATGGCGCAGGGTGGCGGTGTAGGCAGCATTATTCTGAAGCCATACACAGGCCTAGGTTAAAAAGCGGAAGCCGTCAGCAGCGTTAGCAGACGACAGAGACACATGGCGCAGGGTGGCGGTGGATGCAGCAGTATTCGGAAGCCAAACACAGGCCTCGGTTAAAAAGCGGAAGCCGACTTTTTAACATAGGCCTCTGTATGGCCTTCAATTTAAGCTGCTTACGCTTCGCCACTCTGCCATGGGCCCCTGTACCGCCTCCTCTTGCTGCTGCCAGGTCCAGAGTGTGTCATGGGTCCCTGTACGGCCTCCCATTGCTGCTGACTTCATCGCCAGACTCTGCCATGTGCCACTTTCAGGTCTCCTTACACTGTTGGTGGGTTCCATTTTGTGATAGGGTGCTGTATGGCCTTCCATTGCTGCTGCCTCCACCGCCACCCTGCGCCATGTGCCTCTGTCGTCTGCTCACGCTGCTGACGGCTTCCTCTTTTTAACCGAGGCCTGTGTTTGGCTTCCGAATACTGCTGCATCCACCGCCACCCTGCGCCATGTGTCTCTGTCGTCTGCTCACGCTGCTGACGGCTTCCGCTTTTTAACCTAGGCCTGTGTATGGCTTCCGAATACTGCTGCCTCCACCGCCACCCTGCGCCATGTGCCTCTGTCGTCTGCTCACGCTGCTGACGGCTTCCGCTTTTTAACCGAGGCCTGTGTTTAGCTTCCGAATACTGCTGCATCCACCGCCCGCCCACTGCTGCTGCCAGGCCCGTAATCTGTCATGGGCCCCTGTACCGCCTCCTCATGCTGCTGCCAGGTCCAGAGTGTGTCATGGGTCCCTGTACGGCCTCCCATTGCTGCTGTCTCCATCGCCACACTCTGCCATGTGCCACTTTCAGGTCTCCTCACACTGCTGGTGGGTTCCATTTTGTCATAGGGTGCTGTATGGCCTCCCATTGCTGCTGCCTCCACCGCCACACTGTGGCTCCACACTCTGGTTTTGGCCCCGTGACTGCCCAAATGAGTGAAGTGTGCGGTGATTCTAAGATCGACGGCACTCATCTGCATGTCATACTGACTGACAGTATTAGTTCTCTTCCCCAGCAGACTCCAAGGGCATTTAAATTAAAGGTACAGTGTTCTGCACTAATATAAAGGCTCTCTGAAGCCTAGAAACACCCTTTTTATAAGTTAAATTCGCAGCGAATATATTCGCCTCGAATCAAATTTATTCCGCGAATTCGGCGAATCAGCCGAATCGAATTTTTTAATAATTCGCTCATCTCTAGTTAGGAATGTAAGGATGCCCTATTGTTTGATAGAAATGAAAATTATCAATCTAAAGAGGACTGAATTCGAAGACACCCCAAAAATCAAAGTGAAAACAAATGATGCAGCAGGCTAGTCTTTTGTTCTGAAATTTCATTACAGCAAATCAAAATGGTACTCTGTAGTTTGTATGACCCCCATGTGCTTGTATGCATGGCTGACAACATTGGTGAAAGCTCTTAATGAGATGACAGATGGTGTCCTGGGGTATTTCCTCCCAGATCTGAACCAGGGCATTGCTGAGCTCCTGGACAGTTTGTGGTGCAACCTGGTGGTGTCAGCGACCAAAACATGATATCCCAGAGGTGTTCTATTGGATTTAGGTCAGGCGAGCATGCGGGCCATTAAGTGATATCAGTTCCTTCATTCTCCAGGAGCTTCCTGCATATTCTCGCCACATGAGGCCGGGCATTAGGAGGAACCCAGGACCCGCTGCACCAGTATAGGGTCTGGCAATAGACCAAGGATTTCATCCCAATACCTATTGGCAGTCAGGGTGCCATTGTCTAGCCTGCAGAGGTCTGTGGGTACCTCCATGGATATGCCCTCCCAGACCATCACTGATCCACCACCAAAACGCTCATGCTGAACAGTGTTACAGGCAACAACGTTCTCCATGTCTTATCCAGACCCTGTCACATGTACTCAGGGTGAACTTTCTCTCATCTGTGAAAAGCATAGGGCGCCAGTGGCGGACCTACCAATTCTGTTGTTCAATGGCAAATGCAAATCGAGCTCTATGGTGCTGGACAGCGAGCACAGGGCCCACAAGAGGATGTTGAGCCCTGAGCCCACCTTCATGAAGTTTGTTTGATTGTTTGGCCAGAGACATTCACGCCAGTGGCCTGCTAGAGATAGGGCTCTGGTAGTGCTCATCCTTTTCCTCCTTGCACAAAGGACCTGCTAATGGGTTAAGAACCTTCTGCAGCCTGTCCGGCTCTCCAAGAGTAACTGCTTGTCTCCTGGAATCTCCTCCATGTTCTTGAGACTGTGCTGGGAGACACAGCAAACATTCTTGCAATAGCACGTATTTATGTGCCATCCTGGAGGAGTTGGACTGCCTGTGCAACCTCTGTAGGGTCCAAGTGTCACCTTATGCTACCAGTAGTGACACTGACCCTAGCCAAATGCAAAACTAGTGAAAAACAGTCAGAATAGATGAGTAGGGAAACAAATGTCAGTGGCCTCCACCTGTAAAACCATTCATGTGTTGGGAGTCTACTCATTGTTGCCCATCTAGTGCACCTCTGGTTCATTTCTTTAACACCAAAGCAGCTGAAACTGATTATCAACCCCCTCTGCTACTTAACTGACCAGATCAATATCTCAGGAGATTAATTGATTTGATGCTATACTCTGATTAAAAAGCGTTCCTTTAATTTTTTTGAACAATGTGTATGTATATATGTGTGTGTATGTATTTGTGTGTGTGTGTGTGTGTGTATATATATATATATATATATATATTGTTTTAAGTGATTTTGCCTGCATTGTAAGGCTAGCCATACAACATGCTATTTTCTTCAGCCATGGGTTGAAGGAAAGAAAATTGCTCAATTTCCCTATCAACACATTCAATATTGATGGGGGAATCCTTCCCAAAGCGTTATTGCGCCCTGCCAGCGAGAAGCCTTCCCTATTGTCAGAATATAATGATCACTGCTGGCAGCTATAGCTGCCTGCAGTGATCACACAAAAAAAAAAACCCGGCAGGCTGGCTGTTCTAAAGTTAATTAGTAGATCAACTTTAGTACAACCTACCCATAGATTGTTTGAAATTTGCCTGGTTCCTGTTGAACCGGCCAAATTTTGATACATCTATGGCCTAAAGTGGAACTTTACTCATAACAATTGATCAAAAATGTTTTTTAGCAAGGAACATACATTCCACATTAATAATTATGCAACCAGAATTTGTGTGTGCTGTAAAATGCCTCCAACATTGTTCTTATTTCTTCTTGCTGGAGGCTTTCATTTTGTTAAAGCCCCCTGCCCTGAGTAGCAGTTAAAGCAGAACTAAAGCCTCCTATCCTTTTCACCAAAGAAAGCTGCCATCTGTTTGATCTGCTACTGTCATGCTGCTGCACATGCAATTAGTTAAAAAAAAAAAAAAAAGTAATTTGATGGTTTAAAAGTTTGGTTGAGAACACAAGTAAATGTGACCGTTAGCATTCCTGGTATACTGGGAATGTAACTGTTTTTTAAACTGTTAAATTGATAGGTTTCGTTCCACTTTAATTCATAGACTGTCAGCAGATGGGCCTCTACAAATATGGTGAGCAACTGAGCATGTGCAGAGCAGGGTAAGACAGTGTATAATTGTATTTTAAATAGTATAGGCACTAATTTGTAATGATTTACGTAACTATACCTGCAAAAGTGGCCAGCCTGAACTGATCTAGCAACACTTTTCTGACTAAAGCTCCACTTTAAGAGGTGGCAGTAACCACTAGCCTACAGGGCACTTATACCCCCTTCCTGCCCAGGCCAATTTCCAGCTTTCAGTGCTGTTGCACTTTGAATGACAATTGCGCGGTCATGCAACACTGTACCCATATGAAATTTTTAGCATTTTTTTGTGACAGAGCTTTATTTTGGTGGTATTTAATCACCTCTGGGTTTTTTATTTTTTCTTAAACCAAAAACCACTGAAAATTTTGAAGAAAAAAAAAGTTTTTTCTTAGTTTTTGTTATAAAATTTTGTAAATACGTGATTTTTCTCCTTCACTGATGTGCGCTAATGAGGCTGCAGTGATGGGCACTGATGAGAAGGCACTGGTAGGTGGCACTGATGGGCATTGACAGGCATCACTGATGGGCACTGAAGGCAGCACTGATAGGCGGCACTGAAGGCAGCACTGATAGGCGGCACTGACGGGCACTGATAGGCGGCACTGACGGGCACTGATAGGCGGCACTGACGGGCACTGATAGGTGGCACTGATTGGCAGCACTGATAGGTGGCACTGACTGGCATTGATGGGTGACACTGAAAGGCAGCTCAGATGGGCATTGATGTGGCACTGATGGGCACTGAAATGTGGCACTGATGGGCACTGGCAGGTGGCATAGATAAGCACAGAACTGGCACTGATGGACACTGACAGGTGGCACTGCTGGGGCTACACAGATCATCAGGGCACACTGATCATCAGTGCTCTGATGATCTGTGTAGATGTCCCCTCGGAGGAATGCCGATTACCGGCTCTCCTCTGCAGCTGTCAGCGTGACAGCTCGTGAGGAGAGAAATGCCGATAACCGGCATTTCCCTGCTTACATGTGATCAGCTGTGATTGGACACAGCTGATCACATGACCGAGCCGACATCTTCAGCTCTTTCCGTAGAACGGTGATCCGCTGTGTCCGAGGGACACAGCGCATCGCCGATCGCCGTGCTGCGCGCTCCCGGAGCCGCGCATGCGCGGTGAGAATGGGAGGACGTCATATGACGTCCTCCCAGAACAAGAGAACCATCTTGCGTCCATCATATTACTATATGGCGGGCAGGAGGCGGTTAAAGCACAACCCTTGGATTTATTTACTAAAGCTGGAGAGTGCAAAATCAGGCTCACATCTGTGTAGAAACTGCAAAAAAAGAAAAAAGTAGAAAATCAGCTTCCAGGTTTTATTGCCAAAGCAATATTGCAAACCAAGTAGACTATAAGCAAAACATTTTTTTTCCCATTTTGGTTAGAGTAAGGGAGGGTTTCAACCCCTGTCGATTTTTTTTCCCCATCTGTGTCCTATTGTGGAAATTTCCCTTCGCTTCTTGTCCCATAGCCAAGCAGGAAGTGAAAGGAAATCCCTGCAAATTAAGGGGATTACTTGGAGACCCCCAGGTCACCAGAACTAGTGTCCCCATTGGAAGATTTCCCCTCTTACTTTTCTGGGGACAACCCCAAAATTGGGGATTTTCTTTTTACTTTCAATTATGTTAAACAGGTCAAATAGAGAGGGTGAATCTCCCTACCAGGGCAACAGACAACAATAAAAACTGACAGGTGTTCTAATCCATCTCCTCTCTGTCCAAAAGTAAAAAAAAGTTTTGCCTTTAGTTGTACTTTAATTGAACAAACTGAGGTTAGAAGCTAATTGGTTTCTATGCAGAAGTGAGCCTGATTTTGCCCTTTCCAGCTTTAGTAAATAACCCCCATTGTGTCTAGTAAATGTGGTGGCCCCCATTATCTGCACACATCTGTAGGTCCAGTTAAACCATTGTGAAAACAATACTCTCTCTAGATGGTAAAGCAAGTCAATAGTCCTTTTTTTGTTAATCCCCTCCCAACTAGTTCCTGCATCCCTTTAAAAGGATCTTTTCACCCAGGGGTAGGACTTATCCACTCATGTGACCTCTCTGATTGACTGTCACAGTGGTCACATTCTGCCAACTCCCAATCATTACTAGAGAGTGGAAGCTGTCTGACAGCTCAGTCATTTTGCTGGGAGCGCGCACTTGGCACAGAAACCTCAGCTGTCCATAGATGCATATGTGCTTTATGTTGGCACTAAAGCCCAACCTCTTTTCTGCTGCAGTTGTGTTACGTGAACGACCAAGGGTTACAAAGCAGACTACCATTGATGGAAAAAAACTTTTTTTTTTTTTTTGTTGCGCTAACCCTGTGGCTTCAACAGTTTGAGTTACTTACTTATAATAATCCAGATTTGGACTTTTGGTTTCAATTTACTTTGTAAAAAATGTTTGCAACCTTAAGTAATTTTGTAATGTGCCAGCCCTGACCTGACAGGAAAAATAGACTCTCTATGGCCTCATACACACTGGGTGCTTAGCCCCTGGTGCATAAGGGTCTAGCGTTTAGCTGCGACTGGAGGGCATTGACGCACTAACCATCCCCCACTCTCAGCAACCAGTCAAACTTTGAGAGTCTGATATCTGCTGTGGCTGGATGGTGCATTCATCAGAACTTCAGGTTAGGGCAGTATGCATCCAGGGATGTACCGATTATTCCTCCCTGGTGCATACTGCTAGGTGCTGAGGGCTGGCTGCATGTGGCCCAGTGGATAATTACAACTGATCGGTCAGGGTCTTAGCAGAATCAATTACATGTCTGCCAGTAAGAACATGTTATGAGAACTTGTAGCTCTTATGGTTCTGCAGATTTATCCCACTTCAGGATAATCATGCTTGTGACCATTTCCATTCCTGCAAAAGAAATGTGATGAACAATCACAAGATTAACACAAAAGCCATTGTTTCTTTTTAGTGGCCCACCAATTATTGATGTGAATAATATTTGGCCACAACTTCAGCTAATGTCCTTTTGTTAATGCTTGGGCTCATTTCACTAATGGGATTCCGCCACGTTATTTATTTATTTTTTTTTATGATGCTGGATTCATACAGACATTTGACAAAAGACAACTTATAACATTGAAAAGTTTCTTTACAATTGCCAGCAATTTATTCTACAAATCAATAAGGAATGGCTTTTAAAACAGGTGATATTTTGTTCTAGATAAGATTATTGAGTCCTGGATATTTTGTGTCAAGGTTCACATATCTTGCTGTCATGGACACTGATAAGGACTCATTCTGACCTTACAATGTGTTTATAAAGTCTAAGGTTATTTTTTTTTTTTTTGCCTAGGCGTTGACCAAAGCACTAATGTGAATAGTAGCTGAGAGTGATTAGGGCGCTCTTTTATATGCTAACCCAGTTTATGATCAATGTGTAGCTAAACTATGGTGTTGCGGACAAAAATGTTTGTGTTAAAGCTTGTTCACGCTACGGTTGTGTGTTTTAATAGCAAGCATTCGTATCATGGTCATTTTTCTTATCTTTCCCAAACGTAGGTTAAAGCACTCTTTAATATTGTTTGACAGTTCCATCTTAATTACCGCTTCCTTTTACATCACTGAGGCATGTATCAAATAAGAAATTCTATTAATTATAAAGTCTTCCTACTAGCTGTGTTCCCATCCACAGTCTGGTCAGGCCAGGAGTTATTACTCTAGTTTTAAGAGATCCCATGTTGTAGGTTTGTACACGTTTGTATTTCCTGCACGTAACTAGCTGATTACTATCACAGGTGCATTGATGTAAGCTTTGGTAAGCAATAGGTGGTCCATAAAGTAACCAAATGGGTTTGTGGCTTTATTGTCATCAATGTGTGTAGCAAAATTGTGGCCATTTTTGATTACTGGTGTAGCTGGAACTGCTTTTCAGTAAGTAGGCTAAGTGATCGCATACATTCATAGACCTACAAGCGTTATTTATAACCTCTTCCAATCATTAGGAAGTGTCCCAAATATGCATAGTTTAATATATGCTGTTGGAGCTGGAATTACCGTGGCTGCAGGCACCAGACTTGCTCTCCAATAGATCCTCATTTAAAAATTTAAAATTGATTGTTGATATAGCATTCATACAACATAACAGATGCTTTGTGGCCCTCCTGCAGAATATTTTTGTAAAATACAGAGAACTGAATACTCTTAGTGATATACTAATTGTTTCATATGTAGCCTGAAATCATTCTTTAGCACCAAAACTTTTATTGTTGATCCACCATTTTGCTTTTGTGCTATGTATGACTGATATCAAATAATCCACTCCTGAGACTGTAAGACCAAGTTTGTCTACTCTTTGAGCTGTGAAATGAATCACATTTTTTTTTCCTAATTAGCAACACATCTGCTGCACTATATTAATCAAACCTATTCCATATTGTGTTTATTTTACAGAGCAAATCATCTAGGAAAGGCTTTATTCGAACGCGGTGGTGTATTACAGACTGGTACGTTGTGTAAGGTCTATGGCACAAAGATATTGTCATAAAACAAAGGCATTTTTATGATTGAGAACCTGCCTTAGTTCTGAGCATTTCAAATCAAAGCAAGATCTTGCGGATGAATAGTTCAAGGAAGGTAACCAGTATTACAGGAAATGTGGCATTTAATTAAATCCTCATTAATCATATCTTTACACAGTCACAATTTCACTTTCTAGAAAGAAAAAGATAGTCATTTGTATGTTTCGAAATTATTCTTCTCTGTCAAGGTAAACAAGAAGCTTTGTGTTCTGCCTGGAAGATACCAATTTTCAGCATGTATGACTCAGATTGGCATAAAGTAATGTCATAGGTTTAATAGACTGACATTTAGGTTATCAGGAGGTAACAGCCTGACAGTGTACCTGGGGGTTTTAAGTGGTTGGAGAGGTCAACTGACTACAGGTTAATTAAAAAAAAAGTTTTAATTAGGGCCTATTGTCAATAATGTGTTATATTAATGCTTGCTTACTAACATGCTTTGCAGTAAGAAAATTAAAATGAACCTGCAGAAATTATTGCAACATAACACACTACAGAGCTTGCAGTGAGTTACTGCAGGTTGTAGTTATCTGCAATACAAATGCATTGAATGGCACCCGTTAAAAACTGCAGATGTCTTTAGTAGCCATGAAGGACTTCAAAGGGAGCCACAGGCCATATTGCAAATTTGTTGTGTGACTTTAGGTAGAATCTATAGGGTTGATTACTAAAGGCAAATAGACTGTGCACTTTGCAAGAGCAGTTGCTCTGGAGCTTAGTTTATGAGGTAAAGCACTTTGCTAACAATACCTAATCATGTGAAAGAAAGATTAAAAAAAAGCATTTTTGCTTGCATGTGTTTGGATATTGGAATTTAGCAGAGCTTCTGCTAATTTACTAAGCTCTGGAGCAAATGCACTTGCAGAGTGCACAATCTAATTGCCTTTAGTGAATCAACCCCTATGATTGTTCAGAAACAGTTGCCTTCAGATAAAACATTTTTACTATTTTATTTTCAATCATTTTTTCATTTTCAAAAAGTAACATTTCATTTGCATAAACAAAGCAGGTGTGGATCACTTTGTTTTGCAAAATTCAAGAGCCGAAAAAGTTCAACTGCATATCACTTTCAATGCACATTATGTCTATACAAAATATTATGGACAAGTTATTGACCAGCATTATTTATAGACCTCTAGATAGAAACTAAAACTCAAAAAACACTGGAAAATGAACTAAAATAATAGTGCATAATAACATTATTTCAGTTAACCTTTGTGTGGCGTGATCGCATTGCAGTGGCGTTGTTTTGTGGCCCAACCCATTACCTTTTTAAAATAACAGTACAGCTAGTGAAGCATAGACATTTTTCATATAGGGAGACCTGGAAAAAGTTTGGTCATTATTTTGAGTAGATTATTACTTGTCCAAACCAGTTCTTTTGTGTCCAATTTTAAGATTAGAAGTAATTTGCAGTTTATATCTACAATAATTTCCTGTGAATTTTCTAAACATGGTAAACTGACCATGCTTATAATCTGAATACATTCTCATTTATTCTGGCACTTTTATAATCCCAGAATTTCCAAAAGTGTCTAATAGAGCATAAAGTCAAACAGCAGATTACATTTTGCACTGAAAATCTGTGTTATGTCTATAAATTTAGCATCAGAATCATGGTGCACAAGTCACCTGTATAAGATTTCAGAAACTGTTATTCAGATGTTTACCCAAGAGGAACCCTTGACATAAATTTCATGTCTTAGGAACCCCTACCAACAGCAAGTTCTAGGAGGTTAGTGGCACAAACGCCCCTTACATTGATTGCTAGTGAGAAGAATGCCCACCTTACAATGGTGGTCAGAATGCCACATTAAGTGGTAGCTAAGATCACTGGGTTCACGCAATCATGCAACTGGTTTTGCCAAGAGGTGTTGATCCCAGAACTGTGCATCAATTTTGGGTTTATTATTAGGTTGGTCACAGGTCAAGGAACCACGTTTGAGAAAGGTTGGTTTGATTATTTACCTTATCTAATTTTCTGACATTCTATGCCTCAATTCTGACTTCAATTCATGACTTGTTGCACTGCAGAGTGTATTGACAGCAATCATTTCTCTGTTAACAATTGCCTTCTCCCTTTTATACAGTGCCTTTGATTTGGTGAACATTCATCTTTTTCATGATGCTTCCAATTTAATTGCTTGGGAATCTAGCCCATCCACCTACTCAGGAATACGGCAAAAGGCTCTAAGTTATGTTTTAAATAGGTAAGCGAGGTGGTCATTTTATACACGTCTTGATTATCTATATGCTTTGTTTGTGTGTAACCAGCATTTCTTTACAAAAGGTTTAATTTTTGATGGTTTTAATTGAGCTTTGGGAATCTACATAACTACCAATTTTTTAGAATCCCCTAGTCTTTCTTTGTTTAGTCATGCTGCTGACCAACCTATATAACTTCTTTCAAAGAGAAGTTTGGTAAATCCTGTATAATACATCACTGGTCTTACTGGCACAGGCTAGGTGCACTTGCAGCCCAAACTGGAACAGCAACATGTTGTGCCAGTGCCTAACATAGTATAGTTTGCTACAATTTATAATTTTATATAAATTCTGCATTACCTTGGATCTAGAAAGACTTGTAATATTATTAAAGTAACCCCTCACTCTTACACAATTGGTTATTGTATACCTCTAATGGAGAATTTTAGTATTTCTAGCCACAACTAAAGCTCTCTCTAGCCAACATTTGTTTTGTTTTGGATAAAGTGAATAAGGGATGGAGCCTCTGTCGGGGTCCTGTCGCTTTTGTCTATTTATAGGATTTCCAAACACTAGCAAAGCACTTTTTTAGTAAAGCAAATGAGGCCTCTTGCACACTGCAGCTTGAAAAAGCTCAGTACAGCGGGGGTTTTTTTTACTATACTAAAATGCAGCCCATTGTTTACAATGTACCTGTACACACAGACACGTAAACAAGCCCTGTGTGTTCTTGTGTTAAAAAAAAAAAAAAAAGAAAAATCTGCATTCTCCATCAGTATTTTGCATTGGTATGTGCACAAATATATGCATATGAGCATAAACGTTAATGAATATTGCATGATTGCAAGTGAATACAAGCATAAATACTCGCAAGTAAGCACAAAACAAACATCTGAAATTACGTCCACAAATGCTGATGCTCAAACATCAGTACCATGTGCCAGAGGCCTAAAGCTTACAACTTGTAAATGTTTTTAGTGTTGTTTGTGCCTTTCAGTCCTAGTGATACCCACACCTCCCATTTCCTGTATGGGCAACAGAAGGCATCAGAAGGCCTGAAAATGAGAGGAAATCTCCCCAATGAGGTCATAGACGCAATAAATAATTGTCAGAAGTTCTCACTCTTATCCACTCTATTGAAAAGTAGATTTCCTGTAAATAGTGTAGGACTCCCCATGCATGCACCAACTATTCTGAAACTTTCAGTTGCTTGTCCTTTTTCAAGTTATCACAATTTCTGGCTATTCAGTCATCTATTCTGTCTACAGCATTTACATGTTGATTACCCAGGTATATTGTGAAACACTTACAAGCACATTATTATAATTATTATTATACAGTGTTTATATAGTGCCAAAGGGTTTGCTCAGCGCTGTACATTAGCGAGGGGGACAGAACATGAGACAATACAGTACAATACAATACACGAGGGGTTTGAGGGCCCTGCTCTTTCAAGATTACAATCTAGGAGGGTGGGGATAGTGGTACAGGAGGAAGTGGCTGTGGGGGATGGAGTGGTAGGAGGAGTGGAGGAGATCGGTTGTTATGTGAGGGTGGAGGAGATCGGTTGTTACCCTGAAGAGATGGGTTTTCAGGGTGCGCCTGAAGGTGAGGAGGGTAGGTGACAGTCTGATGGATTGGGGTAGGGAGTTCCAGAGGATGGGGGAAGTCCTGGAGAAGTCCTGCAGTCGGGCGTGGGAGGAGGAGACCAGGGAGCTAGAGAGTAGGAGGTCTTGTGAGGAGCGAAGGGCACGGGTAAGGTGGCATTTGGGTATCAGGTCAGTGAGGTAGTTTGGGGCAGCGTTGTGAATGGCTTTGTATGTCAGAGTTAGTCATTTGAGTTTAATGCGTTGGGCAATCGGGAGCCAGTGAAGGGATTGGCAGAGGGGGATGGCAGATGTGGAGCGGTTGGTGAGGTGGATGAGTCTAGCCGCTAAGTTCAGGATAGACTGGCGTGGAGATAGCATTTGTTTGGGTAGGCCAGTGAGAAGGGAGTTGCAGTAGTCCAGGCGTGAGATAATGAGGGAGTGTACGAGTTGTTTAGTAGTGTCTGGGGTGAGGAACGTACGTATCTTGGAGATGTTGCGGAGGTGGAGCCTGCATGCATCATTTGATAGTGATTGGACATGAGTTGGGAAGGAAAGGTTTGAGTCCAGGGTGACACCCAGGACTTTAGCGTGTGGGGTGGGATTGATAGTGGCGTTGCTAGTCGTGATGGAGAGGATGGGGGGGGGCGCGGGCTGGGGGGAAAACAAGCAGCTCAGTTTTGGACAGGTTTAACTTGAGGAAATGGAGCGACATCCAGTCTGTCGTTCAGGAGGTGGGCGATGCGGGCGGAGAGAGAGGGGGTGAGGGGTGGAGAGGTAAATTTGTGTGCCGTCGGCATAGAGGTGATAGTTGAAGCCGTTGGAGTGCATCAGTTTGCCAAGGGAGGAGGTGTAGATGGAGAAGAGGAGGGGTCCGAGGACAGAGCCTTGGGGGACTCCAACAGAGAGGGGGAGGTGGCAACGTTATAGGTAACGCTGAAGGAGCGTTGGGATAGGTAGGAGGAGAGCCAGGAGAGAGCAGCGTCCCTGATGCCAAAGGAGTGCAGTTTAGTAAGGAGGAGGTGTGGTCGACGGTGCCGAAGGCCGCGGAGAGGTCAAGGAGCAGGAGGACTGAGTAGTGGCCATTAGCTTTGGTGGTTAGCAGGTCGTTAGTGATTTTAAGTAGGGCGGTTTCGGTGGAGTGTATGGGACGGAAGCCAGACTGTAGTGGATCAAGGAGGTTATCAGTGAGGTGAGCGCTTAGGCGATTGTAGGCTAGGCACTCAAGGAGCTTGTAAGTGAATGGTAGCAGGGAGATGGGTCTAAGGTTGTTTAGGTCAGTGGGGTCAAAGGAGGGTTTTTTGAGTATGGGGGTAATGTGTGCATGCTTTAGGTGGGAGGGGAATGCGCAAGTAGAGAGGGAGAGATTGAAGATGTGGGTGAGGGAGCGAATGATGGAGGAGGGGGGTGACTGGAGGTGTTGTGAGGGGATAGGGTCCAGGGGGCAAGTGGTGAGGCGGGCTTCAGTGAAGACCTTAGTGACCTCCTCAGTGGTAGCAGGAGCGGAGTGTTGGGGAGGTTATAGTATGCAGGGCGTTAGGTATGGTGGGGGGCAGTGTGGTTGCGAGGTCAGAGGAGGGGAGAGTTGAGGGGGTGAAGGAGGGAGGCTAGGTGGAGAGGTAGATTGCGAATTGACAATGTCCTTACAGATTGCGTCAATCTTGTTTTGGAAATGGTTTGCAATCTCGTGGGTGGGGAGTGAGGTACTGAGTGGAGGTGGGGGGGGGGAGAGAGCAGGGATTTGAAAGTTGAGAAGAGCCGGCGAGGACAAGTGGAGAGGGTGTTGATGAGGGTTCCGAAATATGCTTGCTTGGCGGCGTGGAGGGAGGTGGTGTAGGTGAGGAAGGCGGATTTGTAGAGGGAGAACGCTCGAGGGGATCTGGTTTTGCGCCATAACTGCTCCAGCGCGCGACTGCGTCGTTTGAGACATTTTGTATGGTCGTTCTGCCAGGGTTGAAGCGGTCGGGGTCTGATGTTACGCTTGGTTAGGGGTGGCAGGGAGTCTAGGGCAGCTGACAGTGAGTCGTTGTACGCAGTAGTGGCCAGGTCAGGGAATGTCAGTGGAAGGATACGGTCATACAGACAGTCAGCTGCCGAATGGAGATGGGCCGGGTTCAGGATGCGGAGGTTACGGCTGGTGTTGGTTTGACGCTTTGGGGGGGGGGGAGTTAGGGGAGGGGGAGATGGAAAACGTGAGGAGGTGGTGGTCAGAGAGGGGGAAGGGTTTGTGAATGAAGTTATGGAAGGTGCAGAGGTGGGAGAAAACGAGGTCCAGGGTGTTCCCATCGGTGTGGGTGGAGGACTGTGTGCACTGTGTGAGTGCGAAAGAGGAGGTTAGGAGGAGAAGTTGGGAAGTAGCCGGGTTGTTGGCGTTGATGGGGATATTGAAATCCCCGAGGATGATGGTCGGTAGCTCAGAGAGATAGATCACCGCAATCCTCAGGGAGGTGGGAGAGAAGAGCCGGATGCAGTGGGCCTCGAAGGAGGAGAAGGATAGGGAGGGGGGTTTACGGAGGTCCTGGAAGGTGCTCAGCGGTGACAGGAGCATGCCGACCCCACCGCCTCTGCGACCACTCGGTCTGGGTGAGTGGGTCCAGACGAGGCCTCCATAGGTGAGTGCTGCAGGGGAGGTGGAGTCAGTGGCTTGGATCCAGGCTTTGGTGACCGCTAGGAGGTTGAGGGAGTGGGAGACAAAGAGGTCATGGATGGCGGTGAGCTTGTTGCAAACCGAACGGGCGTTCAGGAGTGCAACCGAGAGAGGAGGGGTGGATGCTTGGAGGAGGGGGACGGGTATGAGGTTGAGGGGGTTGCGGCAGCTGGCGGGAGCAGGAGGGTGCCTAGAGGGGGAGTGGGGAGGTGGGGGGTTCAGGGAGATGTCACCGGCGGTAAGGAGAAGGGTGAGGAAGGTGGCATAGGAACGGGATGTACAGGAGCGTGTGGATCTGTTAGTGGTGGCGTGTGGGTCGGCGGGATAACAAAACGGTTATCTGTTTGTTTGTTTTTTCAAAACAGATCTTAAACTGTCTAAAGTTGGCTTGAATTTTTAACAGACATCAAGACAACAGTTGATTTGAAAATTGTTTGAGTCCTGTGGAAAATTGTCGTGCAAGCTGACAGGATGCAGTCACTGTTTGGCAGTGCCTTTGTATTCAGACAGCTGTGGCACCTAAATAAAATGCTGGCAGTGGAGATTCCTCCATCCACACTGTAGGCATGGATGGGGGAATTGATTGGATTTTCTGTCATTCATTCCATGCACTGAATGAGAGAAATGTGAGTCATGTATGGCTATCCTATAATTATAAGTTCATATATCTCTTGTACACTCGATTTGCCCCATCTACACTAAGTAGCATGGCTGGTGGAATCCACAATACCAGCTGTTTGATTTAGACAGTTGCAGCACCTTCGGCTGTCTGAATTCACAAACAGGGAGTACCCGAACAGGGACAACCACAACTCAAATTTTGGCCTAGCAGGAATCATTCAAAATTCAAGCTATGTATGGTCAGCTTAAAGTGGAATTTCAGTCTCTCAATCAACATTGACTATTTTGAATCCTTAGGCTTCTAGCATTAGCAAATAGATAGGAAGGTATATTTATATTTCTGTTAAAATAGTTTTTTGCATTTCTTTACTTCCTGACTTCCATGTCTAAGCAAATGATGTCATACATCCCAGCAGTCATCAGGGGGGAGGAGGGGTTTTCTCAGCTAAGCACACCCTCCTACATGCATGCCTGAACTAAGAGCAGATGGATTCCAGGAAGTATTTGCTGATGGCCACGGTCAGAAATGCTAGGGGGGTGTTTTTCTAAGTGATTTCTCAGCAAAATAAAGCATGGAGACATAGATGGGGGAGTTTGCTCTGAACATTAAAAATTAATTAAATAGCACTTTTTGTTTGTGGTGCTTAGACACAGTGTAGTTCTGCTTTAAGACCTATTTTTGAATCCGCTAGGTTGGGTATTTGTATGTGAACTTGAATATATGTGTGATAGAAACTTGGGACAATCTGGGTTTCAGGTAGTCATTGCTAAAGAAAGTGGGAGGAACATACTCCAGCATGTAGACATACTAAGAAAATAAATAACTGACAGTGAGTCTTATCCTTCCACATGCTAGCCTTTTACTTACTACATATTACTATATATTTTACAAGTGTGTAAAGCTGAACTCCAGCAAACAAAAATAAATTAAATGAATAGTTCAATATTAGTAAAAATTAAAATCAGCCTTTGCTACAATACTTGCTTTCACATCAGAGCCTCCTCCCATACATACGGTAGTTCTTTTCTGCCACTAGAAGTCCTCAGTCTTTCAGGCTAAAAAACTGCCAGCGCCATGTAGCCTATTTCCTCTAAACTCTGATTGTCATGGACCCTCCATCATCATCAGATTGGGCGGGGGGTGGTATTATATGTTGTGTATTTTTTTTTAAGTAGACTTGTGATCTACGAAAAGCCACTTTTGCAGAAACAAAAAAAAAAGCATCTGTCATTGTTATAACCTCTCTGCACTGTAGAGTTAAACCATTGTTGTAGGTTGCCCTAACTGCAAGTACAAGTCAAAACATTGTGAAATGCTTTTGAAAGAAACTAAATACTTTGAACATTTTACTGATCGTTGTTCTAGATAGCTTGTAAACATCTTTCTTCATTTGTGGGCTATTTCATGTGTGCAGGAAATGTTTTTTTGTTTTTATTTCTGTGCATTATGATCGAGGGCAATCTTGTGACTTAGACAAGCCGAAGATGTTAAATTCACTCAGCCTAAATGCTTTGGACAATAACAGAGACAAATGTCTTTTTTTATTCTGCTGTGCCTTTGTCATTATTTGTGCTGTGTTATACACAGGGTCTTCAACAATGGCTGCTTATCCCATTCACTCCATGCATGCCACTCTGACACTGCAGTTTTTTCAGAGTATTTGTTTAATACAAAAGTCGCCTGTTGAACACGTCCACTGTTTTTTTTTTTCTTCCCTGTCTTGCCCCTGTGAAATATATCGCACATATGGGTGGGACCTAATATTGCAATTGTTATAGATGATCCCAGTTTACCTCCTTTTTGCATTAATATGGTGTGTGTGTGCATACCCCTAGAGGGTAGAAATCAAGGTGTTTGGATTGCTGTAATGTTATCAATGCAGGGCATGTGAGCCGTACCTTCTACAAGCAACTCTTTATTTGGTTATTCATTAATGCATTGCAAAAAATTAAGTGCTCTGTACAATAGCAATCAATACATTTATTGTATTCAGAGCAGATAATAGATCAATTTTGGCTGCTAGAGAAAGCTCTACTTTGCTCATATACAGTGGCATATTTGATATGGCAAAATAAAGCAACATATCAGAATGCATCTTTTGGTGATGCAGTAAATCTAATAAGTTGCCAAAGGGTTACTGCTCTGTGCAGTGGTTCATTGGCGTAAACCTGTTTGTAATTAAAACATGTAACATAATAAATATTAATGTGTCTTACTGTACGCTAAAGAATATTCACAGTTATATTGGATCCCATTAGAATGTAAAATGTACCTGGCCAGCATTCTTGGGAAATTTTTTTATGGTCATAATATTTTACTGTGACCTGAAAACATAGAAAAGATATAACGTTAAGCTTTTGCAAACATCCCTGTTTGTCTTTGATAAATAGCAGTTATGCGTTTCACTATCCTGTTTCCTTTTCATTTCCATCATTGTCATATTAGTTACTGTAAAGCACTCATTTACAAACAGTAGGACCCAGCTGAATACTCCTCTTCTTTGTCAATTTCCTCCTTGTAGCACACTGCCTGCTTCAGTAAACTAAATTTGGGCCACCTCAGACCTCCCATGATGGCCTGGTAGAAAGGGCGCGAAAATGACTGTAGTTTTAGTGTTAACTTTGGGTCAGAGATGTTGTGATGGGCATCGTTAAATTGTGACATTTGCCAAAAAAGTGCCTCGGTATCTCAGCCTTCCATGACGGGGGCGAGTCCTGGATGCGAGGCTGCCTTGCTACTTGTGGAATTGCATTCACACGGATTGGCCATTTTCAGGGAGCACCCAGCCGCAGATCCGGACCTCCATAGTGAAATGATGGGCTAAACGGCACAAAAGCAGAGTTCTGTAAAAGCAGTGAATAATGACTAACTCTTTTCATCAGCACTGCTAACCTTTTGGCAGCCACCAGCACACTCTATTCTGATCGGCTGATTGGGGTGGACAATACACTGAAGCTCACTTTGAATGAATGCTACCACCAACAGTGTCCCTATTCAAGGTTTTGGGAACCATCTTCCACCATTGTCTAGCACCACTCCTCCAGACAGTAGGAAACGGGAAAGTGAGAACATATATATGGGGGGGAGTGCTAGTGCTTCTTTTCTTGCCTGTAATCCCCTCTTAAAGCTGCATAGATCGACATTTCCAGCCGAGCAACAGGAGCTATTCAGTGTCAGATAAACATAGAGGGAAGAGGTTTAAAGTCAGGCCTTTAAATCCCTTTAACTGCATGGCCTCATAATACAGATTTAGTACCTCTGAAAACAGAAGCTGATAAGTCTTTTCCTCCAAAGGCTTTAAAAGGCTAAAGAGCATTTAACTGTATAGGGCTTCAAACAGCAGACAAAGCTGGAGCAGGAAGAAAAGTCCTTTCAACATGAAAACTTTGAGTTACACCTTTCCCAGCCAAGAGAAGACTTAATGGTTCTCTGCTGGTAAAAGGATTGTCTCAGGCATCCTGCTGTTGTTTATCCATATTTCCATCATAACTTAGTGTTCAGTATTATTGAAGGCAAATTCTAGTACTGGCAGGCATAGATCCAAAATTGGTCATGCATATTTTATTTTGGTTGCCCACTCCTGAATTATGTGCATTTAGATGACCCATTTTTTTATAGCTGTAACTTGCACATGACCTTTTCTGGAAGCACTGTGCCTAAGTTAGTGATAGAGCTCTGTAGTATTGTTTTATTGCAGTGCCCTTGAGGAAAACCAAAACAAGTAAATCTGATCAACCTGGGTTTGCATGGGTTTGGTTCCAGGTGTTCCAGTTTCCTTTCACAATCCAGTAGCAAAAAGATAAGGTAATTGGCATCTGACAAAACTGTGTCTAGTATTTGTTTTATGTATGAGACTAGAGAAAAGAAGGTAATAGTTGTGTCCATAGCAACTACATAAAACCAAAATGTCATTTGTTTAGATTATTTTTCAGGTTTCATTAGTCATCTACTGCTGCCACAACTTGCATTAAATATTACCAAATTACATCTCATAGGCACAGCTACAACATTTTGTTAAGTATTGTTGTGAAGATGTTAGTCTTGAGCCAGCACTTATCCACAAACTCCAATTTCATTCTCTATACTTAGGGTGCTCCTTATTACAGCCCCATTCCAACACTCTGCCTTTGAGAGAACCACTACCCAACAAGTGCACTACCCTCTTCAAGATGGGGCCCAGAGGCATATATGCTTCTTCTGAGGCATTGCACTGACTCTGTGCTCTGCAACATTCCGGCTATTCAAGAGATGTCTGCCTCCAGTGGTAAACTTCCCACCATGTGATAAACATTTTAATAGCAGCCAGAAAAATGGATGCTAGTTTGATTAAGATTACCTCTAATTACATGTATTATTTTTTTTTTTTCTGCATACGTTGCAAATTGTCCCAGTTAAGCCATATGCACTATATTTCCAAAAGTATTGGGACGCCTGCCTTTACATGCACATGAACTTTAATAGCATACTTAATTTACTAAGCACTGAAGCAATTGCACTTGCAAAGTGCACAGTATATTTGCCTTTACTAAATCTACCCCATTGTCTCTTCCTGTTCCTGTTATTGCACATTTGCATAGAGATTCATTACTTTATTCAAGTGTGCCTTGTGTAAACTTCCTAGTGTGACTTTAAGCACACTGCACATTATGCTTTTACAGATCATTATGTCATGACAGCCAAACCCCCTGGTTGGTCATGTCAGTAGAGCATCCTGATGTTCTGTGAGTCTAGGCTTGTGAAATGACATTTAATTTTAAGTATTCAACTTTTCCCCGCTTTCTTTAGAAATGAAGCATAATCTGGTTCAACAGAAACATTTTTACATTGGAACTGTGAAATCCGAGCATAAAGCAGCCTATTGTGGCCTTCATTATTTTCTCACAAATATAGTCCATTGTCACATAGCTGAAGTTAATTTGATCAACATTGGGACATTAAACTTTTATGTCCAGTCAAAAGACCTGTTTCATGCTCATTTTGGGCATTGAGAGGTAGTGATTGCCTGAAAAAAATAATGTTACTGTTAACAATTCACAGCAATTAGTTTCCCAGGGAGAAGAGATGTGATGCACAGGCTCCACACAGCTATTCTTTGTGGTTTTATGGATCCTCATTAGTCATCTGTCAGTGTAGCTCAAAGACCCCTCCAGTCTCAATGGTTCCCAGAACTAGCAGCTGAAAGAGGCAGGGAGAAGCCTGGTTTCTGGGCAAAAAGTGACTTTGAGCCTAGAGAGAAAAGACGCTGCTAGACTAACAAACACTACACCTCTAAGTCATGAAAAGACACTACTGGACTAACAAACCCTACACCTTTTCAAAGTCAGACTTCTCTCCCTGTAGTTCTGCTGCTTTATTTTGCAGAGAACATGATGTCCCAGGAGCGGATACTATCTTTGGACATTCAGATTGAAACATAGTGGAGCAAGTTTGTGACTGGTTTGAGTTGGGGGTCCGCCTTTTAATGCTGGACTATAGGAGAATTCCATCAGCACAGGAGAGCTACTAACACTAATGATGTGCTGGTAATGCCTCTAGTTGAAGAAAAGTGAAGAAATCAACTATGGCAATTAGATTCCTTGCATTAGGCTAGGCAGATGCTTACTTTCTTTCCAGTTTTTACCTAAACAGTAAAGCATGAAAATTGCATTTGCTCTAGGCACCAGTTCAAACTTTTTCAGTTTAGTCCAGTTAATGTGCTCCTGTGAACATGCTGGGTTCTCCTCCTGAAAGATCTTCAGTATAATAAAATAAAAAGTTTATGTACACCGCAGCTGCTAAACTGACCTTTTAGGAGCAGATGTTTTTTTTTTTCTAAAGCCCCTGAGTTCTCCTTGGTTATCCTATGTGTCCATGTACACATTGTTTAGAGTTGTTTACAGGCAGCTGAGTTTACTGGCATTTCTCTAAAGGCACAAAAGCTGCGATCCGGGCAAGGGTTTACTGGCATTTAAAATGCCAAACTTGCCTAAACCCACCTAAATGCACCTAAGCGCTAGGTGTGTTTTAGCACTTTAGCATTTATTCACTTAATTGCCCAGAATAAATAAATTCTGGCCAATGAAATAAAAAGGCCTCATGCACAGTGCTGCTCCTAAACGTGAGTTTAGGAGCTTTTGGCGTTTTTTGCCACTGAACTCTATGTACATATAGGCTTTTATCAGCGTTTAGGGGCAGTTAAACATCCCTCTCCAGAACTCAGAAGAATCAAACCTACACACGGCAAAAATGCATAGCCTCGTTTAGCACTTGTGCATTTATTCATGTCAATGGAAAATATTCTGGTCGTTCAAATGAATAAACGTCCAAGTGCTAAACACAGTACTGAGTGTACACGCATTTTTTTTACGCGTTTAGCATTTTTCTGCTGCCAGGAGAGCTCAATGTGTAGGGGAGTTCATGTATACATGAGGCCATAAACTCCCAAACACCAGATGCTGCTAAACTCACCTAGACTGCTTTGGTGAGTGTTTAGGCCTCATGCACACAGGACGTTTTAAAAACACTCCTCCTATTGGCAGCAACGTTTTGGCAGAAAAAACACCTGGCGCTTTGAAAAGTATCTAACAAGCATTTAGGCGAATTAACAGGCGTCAAGCGCTTGGGTGTTCATTTCATTGGCCAGAATAATAGTTTGTTCTGGCCATTTAAATGAATTATCCTTAAACGTGCCTCAATGTGCTGGCAGTGTTTTTTTTTTTTTGTTTTGTTTTTGTTTTTTAGCTCCTAAAAGTCCCTGCCAATAAAAGCTTCTAAAAGTCTGTGTGCATGGACACATAGCATAACATAGAGGGGCATTGGGAAGCTGTAAAAAAATAAAACCGCTTGACGCCTCTAAAAGTAGCTGCAAAAACACCCTGTGTGAATAAGGCCTTAATGCTGATTTTCTCCTGTAAGCAGAAACATTGTTTACAATAAGACTTTGGTCACACCGAATATGACTTTAAAATCATGTGACTTCACTTGAATTCACACAATTTCAAGGTTGAATGTCAGTCCAATTTCAGGTGTGACTTGAAAGACATCTGTGCAACTTCATGTACAGATGTCTATGAAAGTCCAACCTGAACTTTCAGAAAGTAGTGCATGAAGTACTTTCAAAATCGGTGCGACTCCAACGGAGTTAGAATTGCACCGATATGACCACATTCATTGTGGACAAAAGGGTGCAACTTGTCATGCAATTTGAAATTGTCAAATTGCATGACAAGTCACATCGGTGTGACCGGGGACTTAACCAGTGTGCATGAAGCCTAAAGCAACACACGAGTGTTAATTGTAGCTAGTAAAATTCCAACTCTTCATAGGCAAGAAATCAAGTTAGAAGATAAAAAAAAAAATTCAGATTGAATGCTATAGACAACACAGACACTGCCTTACAGTTTTATTAATGGTATCTACAATTGTAACTGATTGATAAACTGTTGTTATTCAGGGTTGAAAGATGTCTAAAAATAAGTATTAGGTTTAATCTCCAGAGGAGACTGAAGATGTAGATCATGCTCTAATAGAGGCTTGAAATTGTTTACAGGGCTTATTATGCAAGTTTGAAAGTTAGATGATTGCAGTTACTGGAATGTCTTTTTTTTTGTACAGTACTGTGATATTGTTACTCACAAAAATTGGTTCCATTGCAAGCTCCGTTATGAATTGTAAGGTCTTCAATAGGTGACTGAGGCATCACCTGCAGTGTACATCACTACACAGTGGGGTTATTTACTAAAGTAGGTTCACTCAGAATCTAATGCACTTCTGCATGGAAAGCAATCAGTTTACAGGTTTTAGATAAAGCTTAATTGAACAACTGAGATAAGAAGCTGATTGGCTAACATGCACAGGTACACCAGATTCTGAGTGAACCAGCTTTAGTCAAATAAACCCCAGTCTGTCAGGATAACTAGCCGGAAGAAGCTCTTCTGGTTATTTAACCTGACTTAAATTATTTAGCAGTGTACTTTTAAGATGTACCTTCTGCTTTTTGCTTTTAGATTTAGTGGCTGAGCTCAAATAATCTGGAAAAGCTGTTCTACCACAGTTATTCTTTGGATAAAAATACATTCTTCAGTTTCTCCTGACGGAGTATTCGCCCCCTATCATGATTTGGGTATTTAGATACTTAGTTTTGAACTACCTAGTTGAGTTTAGTATTTTCATAAAAGAGACCTCTGGGTTTTCGAGATTCTAGGAGGTTCTTGTAGATTTGGATTATGCAGCTGTTTGTGCTCATATAAGGATGGCCAAAAGGGAAAATTCCACTTTTCTCCCTCCTCTCCACCTCTTCTGACATATTTGGAATATATAGATATATATATAGTTGGGGGGGGGGGGGATTGGGTACTTTTGGTGGTTTTGAGAGGTACAGGTGTACCTCTGTTTAAGAATGTAATTAGTGCTGCGAGACTTCTCGATAGCACGGGGGGACTTCTTTTTGAGAGGTACCTGCTCCCACTACCACTCCATCCACCTAGGCAATCGGACTGGAAGTTCTTCAGTTCTCCATTCCACCTGCAATCTCCTGGGACATGTCACATGTCCCAGGAGATTGGGTCAGGAGGAATGGACCTGGCCCGGGTGAGGACGGTGCTGGATATCCCTGGACAAGTGTCTATTTATTAAAAGTCAACAGTTTATGTAGCTTTTGACTGTTGCTTTATGGAAACCAGACTGGAAGCCCTCTGTAACACTTTGTTTTTTTTTTCCATTCTGCATATCACATTGTTTGGGACTAAGAGCATGCAGTTATGCACACTTCAAACAAACCTGGCATCAGCAACCAGTGTGTCATACTAGGGTATCTCAGTGCTGTTTATAACCACTTGAATAAATTATCGTTTTAAAATTGTTTAACCACTTGCCTACAGGGCACTTATACCCCCTTCCTGCCCAGGCCAATTTCCAGCTCTCAGCGCTGTCACACTTTGAATGACAATTGCGCGGCCCTGCAACACTGTACCCATATGAAATTTTTATCATTTTTTTGTGACAGAGCTTTATTTTGGTGGTATTTAATCACCTCTGGGTTTTTTATTTTTTCTTAAACCAAAAACCACTGAAAATTTTGAAAAAAAAAAGTTTTTTCTTAGTTTTTGTTATAAAATTTTGTAAATAAGTGATTTTTCTCCTTCACTGATGTGCACTAATGAGGCTGTAGTGATGGCCACTGATAAGATGCACTGATGGACATTGATAGGTGGCACTGATGAGGAGGCACTGGTAGGCATCACTGATGGGCACTGAAAGGCAGCACTGATATATGGCACTGTTAGGCGGCACTGACTGGCACTGATAGGTGGCACTGACTGGCAGCACTGATAGGTGGCACTGACTGGCAGCACTGATAGGTGGCACTGATTGTCAGTGATGAGTGACACTGAAAGGCAGCTCAGATGGGCACTGATATGTGGCATTGATGTGTACTGGTAGGCACTGATATGTGGCATTGATGTGGCACTGATGGGCACAGACAGGTGGCACTTCTGGGGCCACACTGATCATCAAGGCACACTGATCATCAGTGCCCTGATGATCATTGTACATGTCCCCTCCGAGGAATGCCGATTACCGGGTCTCCTCTCCTCTCGAGCAGTCCGCGTGACACCTCAAGAGGAGAGAATTGCCGATAACCGGCGTTTCCCTGTTTACATGCAATCAGCTGTGATTGGACACAGCTGATCACATGACTGAGCCGACATCTTCGGCTCTTTCCATGAATTGGTGATCCGCTGTGTCCGAGGGACACAGCGCACCGCCGATCGCTGCGCTGCGCGCTCCCTGAGTCGCGCATGCGCGGTGAGAATGGAAGGATGTCATATGACATCCTATCAGAACGAGAGAACCACCTTGGCCCGTCATTGGACTATATGGCGGGCGGGAGGTGGTAAATATGTGTGTTTTGCTTTTTCTTTGTTTTTATTGTTGTGTTTTTTTGTTTTTTTTTGCACTACAAATGCACCTGCATGCCTCCCTGTAACTATTCTTGTTACAGATCTCTCAAAAAGCCACATCCTCCCCCTCCCATTGCTGTACTTACCCTACTGCTCTTTTGTCTTTTAAAGCCTTAGGTCTAACCGCTGTGTAAGCTCCATGTCAATCTGGGAAATGGCCATGTCACTTCCCATGTCACCTCCCCACTCAGGCCTTAGCACTACATCCTGGGAGTAAGGTGGAGGGAATCACAAGCTTCTCCTTAACCAGCTCATCAAAGTCCAAGGAATTTCCAGGGGCTCCAGTAGATGAACAGAGTGGTTGAGGTTTCCGTAAGGGGAATTATTGTGCGTGGTGAGGTGGCCTGTCAATAAAACCTTTATTTTTTCCCTGAATGGGCAAATTGCCAACAACAGCTGTTTTCTTCATGTTTACATTTGCTTTACAGACCAAGTCTGAACAAAATGAAGCTTTATGAATGCCCGCCCATCAGCACACAAGAGTCCAGAAACATGGGCCCATGTATGGTTTCAGGGGAAGGCGGATTCTCTTTGAGGGTTATGTATTTCTGACAGTATCTAATGGGGAAAAATGTGTACATAAACAATTTCTCAATTATGTTGTAGTGTCATTTCAAATTAATTAACTTAGAAAACAGCATCATCTTAGGCAGGCAAGTTTTATTTTTTTACTTTTCTCTCTAATCTGAATGAAAGAAAATCCATAAATGCTAATGTTACTTGATATTATATTATTAGGTTAGAGGAAAATGAAAATGAACGACCCTTGTGGTTTTATTTATATCCTCTAAATGTAGCGATTTATAATAGGCATGTCAGGCAGGAGTTTGAATTGCAAAGTGTTCTAGTTAATAGAAGACCATCAGTTATAAATTTAAGAAATAAAACACTTAAGATACTGCAACTGAAAATACATAACATCACAGTAGGGTCCAGTCACCAAACCATTTAAAAAAATTTGGAGAAAGCGGTGTTGTCCACAGCAACCAATTTATGCTTTGAATTTTTTGTTCTTTTTCCTCATAATTGACACCGCAATTTACATACTATATATTCACTTCAGTCTCTGCCTTCAAGGATCTTAAAAGTCCCCATATCACATGCATGCGTAAACCCACACATATACTTACGGACAAGTTGGATTTGAGTCAGTTTACCTACCACCATGTCAGTATGGAAGGCAACCAGAGTACCTGGAAGAGAACATGCAAACTCCATGCAGATAGTTCCTAACCGAGATTTAAACCAGGGACTCCAGTGCTGCTAAGCTAAATTGCTAACCACTAAGCCATGGTGTGCAATTAATCCAGATCAGAATAAATATCTTTTAAAAATGACCATCTATTACTTTGGTTTGTGTATTTCTACAAAATATTAAAAGAAATGGGATATTTACTATTTATGCAGTTTGGCTTGTATTGTGTTGTTTGTATAGGT
This sequence comes from Staurois parvus, assembly GCF_062004578.1. Lineage (NCBI taxonomy): Eukaryota > Metazoa > Chordata > Amphibia > Anura > Ranidae > Staurois > Staurois parvus. The sequence goes on along the minus strand of NW_028317805.1, from coordinate 2,405,611 downwards.
TAAGATGAGTTTCAAGTATGGATACTTTGTATATACACAATATTGCCAAAAGCCTTACATCACCAAGTGAAATGCATCCAACACTTTGCATTTCACTTGGTGATGTAAGGCTTGGATGCAGCTGCTCACCCATGGAAACCCATTCCATGAAGCTCTCTACACACTGTTGTTGTGCTAATCTGAAGGCCACGTGTAGTTTGGCGGTCTTTAGCTATTGACTCTGCAGACAGTTGGCGACTTCTACACACTGTGAGCTTCAGCATGCGCTGACTCTACTCTATTTTTCGTGGTTTACCATTTCATAGCTGAGTTGCTGTTGTTCTCAATTGCTTACACTTATCCACTGTTGTAACACCACTAACAGCTGACCGTGAATATTTAGTAGCAAGGAAATTTTACGGATGGTCTTATTGCACAGGTAGCAACCTATCACACTTGAATTCACTGATCTCCTGAGAGTGACCCATTCTTTTGCAAATGTTTGTAGAAGCAGTCTGCATTCCTAGTTGTTTGATTTTATACACCTGTGGCAATGGAGATGATTGGAACACCTGAATCCAAAGATTTGTAGGGGCATCCCAATATTTTTGGTAATATAGACTATTTATTTTGGTTCGATGTAATGCATTTATCAAACCTCCATTTAATGCCATACCTGGCCAGTGCCCCTGGAGGCCACTTCTGGGTCCCATTCTGAGTGCCTGCCCTGGAGCATTCTGAACACAGGAGGTTGGCCGTTGGCACAAGCGCTGTTGAGAGAAGGTTTTGCATTCTATGAATGAATGCAAAGTGGTCTCTGATCGAATGAGCTGAAGAGCATGATATCACCACCCTGCCACTCCAACTTGTCTAATCTGAGAATACTTTGCATTCTTTCAGAAAATGCAAAGCGTTCTCTGAGTGGCACCCAAGTCGAGCAGTCAACCTCCTGTGTTCACAGTGCAGCAGGGCAGCCACTCTGCACCAGACCTGGAAGTAAATGAAGATCTCTGGTGTGGTGTCTACTGTATTTCAGTGATTTTCAGCATACAGGGGCATTGGCCAGGTATGGTATAAACATAGTTATGATGGTCCAAAGTATGAAATATCAGTACCTGGAATTCTTCTTTAAATGTTCGGATTGGTGGTGTACTTGTTGCTGGATAGCTCAGCCATATATTGGAGTATATCGCTACTCGCTATACTAAAGCTGGTCATAGACTGTTTGAATCTTGGCCGTTTCAGCAGGAACCCTATCGAATCTTGTATGGAGATACGAACCATATATGGGCAAGCTGCTCATCAATTTGGGTACAACCAGCCTGCAAGATTATACATGTGATTATTGCTAGCGGCTGTTACAGCCACTAGCAATAATCACTGTCTTCTCCCACCAGGGACTGCTTCCCTGCCTCCCACTGGGAGAACACAATGGCTCGGCAGGAGGGATTCTAATGTCAACACTGACTTTTGCAGGAAAGAAATTCACTCAGTCTATGGCCTGCATTACTTTATTTTTAATGCAGGTGAATTCAATTCTGATAGATTTCGGGAAGGCTTTCAGATTTCATTTTGGTAATTTTCAAAAGTTTTTACATTAACCAGTTCATGTAGTGGCCCTTTTCATAGGAGGCTAGTAGTATAATGTAGGTTTATATTTTTGTATCTTTTTTTTATTTGAGGCGGTGATGAAGACTAAGTCTTGGAATAAGTAGAAAGTTATGATTTTCATTTTATGTAAAATAGTCATTTTTTTCATATTTTATAGTTTTCATCTTTCGGTCAACAAATTCTGCATCTGCTGTTACAGGATAAGGCCAGGCTTTGTGTACTAATCTGACTGAATGGGCTCAGGAGGTGGCACACAGGACAACAGGGGTGTTGTTGGATACTGTTGCTAACACAGAATTTTCCCATTGTTCTGATGGCCAGAACCTGCTTGGCAACTCATTCCTTTTGGGGCCCTGTGGTTGAACAGCACGTTAAAGTTTTTCCTTTAGGTTGCATTCCATTATTTAATAGTAAAAATATACATATTTGATATTGTCCTAAGTCAATAAATATATTTGTGCTATGGACACAATGGAATAATTAAATACCACTTTTATTATTGTGTAGTAAGGATATTTATAAGTGGTTATAAGTAAACAGAGAGCAATATGAAACTGTCTCAAACTTTTCAAGTCATTAAGTTGTAGTTCCAAAAATTGATGGTGATTGTTTTGGCTTAGCTTTCTCAGTTTTTCGTGTTGATTTCAATTGTGATAAAATGTGACTCCCTGAAGAGGTTTCTTTACTTTACTTTTATTTGAGTTTTGACCTGTGTGCATAAATGTTTTGAGAAGGCAGATTGTGAAAGATTCCGAAGATTCGTCAGCTGTTAATTTGTATTAATGTACAACTCTTACAGCCAGGTTTCATTTACAATAATGCCCTTGTTTGAGAAATGGTGAACAGAAGACTAATGTGCTTTTTTTCCTTGCAAACAAATGATCTTGAAAAATCTCAGCATTCATCAAACAGCAATATAATGAGTAAATGTGATTGCTCAGCAAATATTTTCTGCTTGTTGTCAGGTTAACTCTTTGTGCTCTGGCAGTATAGCTTCTAGTAGGGGGAAAGCTACTCTATTTTCCGTGGAAATAAATTATTTCCACTTTTTGGAGAATTTGTCCTTTTGGCCTAAAACTGACAATGGTGGGAGCAGATTTTCGAGGTCACTGGATGTCCCAAACAAGTGATTTATTTGGTATGACTATTTTTTGCTAAAGGATGTTCTATTTCCATTTGTTGAATTCATGTGTATTTGTTTCCAGTAAACATCTTAAAGAACCACTAAAACAAGGTACATCTATTTGTTGCACCATTAAAAATTGGAAGTGGAAATAATTCATTAAATTGTACAAATTTTTTTATGACGCTTGTTTTTTTTTTTTTTTCAAATTTTTTTTATTGTTTCAGTCGGGTATTAGCTGGCTGATCAATTATTCTATGTCCATTGTTTGCTACAGCTAGGCTGTCTCTCATAGTCAAAGGTACAAGACAACTTTCTATTCTGGGTCAGCATGCAATGAATGCATTGCCTTCTATTCTGTATCATGTCAAAAATATGGGAGTGTTCATGTATAAAAAAAAAACAAAAATCTTCCAGTTGCATGGTGATCTCTGTGTGTCTGAATGATCTGCCTGCTTGAATCTTTCAGATCTAATTATCTCTCTCCTGCAACAGCACCCTTGTGAGAGACCCAGGAATTTTGGGATATGTAGTTTCTTCACAGGAAGTGTTAGTTCTCAGACTACAGACAGAGGGCATGAATTAACCTGGGCAGTGCCATGCAGAATGCCTCATGGTTGAATACAAACAGAAATTGCTGAAAAATAAATGTGAAGATATACTCTACTATTGGATGTGCATACAGGGAAACAATTGACAACATGACACTACATGATCAGTGCGCATCTTATGCAGGTGAAACACACAAGATATAGGTAACAAGGTTTATAATGCCTTTAAGTGAAGTTGAGCCAGAGTTAGGGTTACTGGACACAAACGTTTGAACTCTTGAAACCTGAGGTCCACTTTCTGTAACTGGCCAGTGTGTGTGTTTGTGTGTGTGTGTGTGTGTATGTGTGTGTGTATGTGTATATATATATATATATATATATATATATATACACATATATACACCCACACACAGTGGATATAAAAAGGCTACACAACCCTGTCAGGTTTCTGTGATGTACAAAAATGAAACAAAAGATAAATCATTTCAGAACTTTTTCCACCTTTAGGGTTCGTCTACACGGGGCGTTTGGAAAACTCTTCTGAATGATGGAAACCGTAGGTTAAAAAATGTCAGTTTAGCTGCGTTTGCATAACGCGTTTAGCCGTGTTTATGCACGTTTGCTTTTAGAAGCGTTTTTAAAAGATAACCTCAGGAGACCCTCCCAAATGCCCAGAATGCACTGAAAAATAGTAAATTCACTAAAAAAAAAAAGGCTACTAAAATACCGCATGAGTTATTTTATCAAGTCATGCGGTATTTTAGTAGTGAAAAGCATGCATTAATGTTTCAGCTGTCAGTGAGATTCCCACTGACAGCTGAATGTAAAAGAAAGAATTGCCGGCAATTAAAAAATAATAAAAAAACGGTGTGGGGTCCCTCCATCCCATCCATACCAAGCCCTTCGGGTCTGGTATTAATTTTGAGGGGAAGCTCCATGCCAAAATTTAAAAAAATGACGTGAGGTTCCCCCCAAAATTAATAACCGACCCTTATCCAAGCATGCAGCCCGGTAGGTCAGGAAAGGAGGGGGGCGCCCCCCCCTCCTGAACCATACCAGGCCACATGCCCTCAACATAAAGCACCTTGTCCCCATGTTGACACCCTGGGCTGTGGTTGTGGGGGTCTGTGGGTGGGGGGTTTATCGGAATCTGGAAGCCCCCAGATACCGCCCCCCCCCCCCCACGTGAATGGGAGTAAATGTACCGCTACCCATTCATAAAAAAAAGGTGTAGTGTAAAAAAAAAAAGACAGGAGTAATTCTTTGACAAGTCCTTTAACCTCCCTGGCGGTATGATTATTTCAGATTTTTGGTGCTGAAAGCGTTACCATTATTTTGCATGGAAATATGTAGTTTTGTTATTGTAGGCCTGTCATTTTTAGGAATAACTCACTGAAATCTCTCCAAACAAGAGTCTAGTAAACATTCTGGATATGATAAAACTTGAAACACGAAATCATAAATTATAATTTAATAAATAATCATAAAAAATAATATAATAATAAATTTAATTCAATAATATAAGCAAACCAAAAACACTGAAATTTGAAATATAGCGCCAAGTTCGCACATCGCTGAGCAAAGTCGCAAAATTGTTTTCAGTGTCTGATGACGAATTTTCCCACAAATCATTACTCAATTCTGCAAGTGGTTCTGATTTACTATCGCTGTTCTCTAAGTTGTCTAAAACCGATTTTGACCTAAAGGGACGCTTTTTGGACGCCATGGACTTTTCCCAGTTTCCAGGCAGAAAGAACAGTCAAAATGCAGGCAGGGCACAGGACAAAGCAGTAGGGACAAAATGTATGTGAAATGGTTTGAAACAGCAATGTTTTGCTATGTAGTAATCGTTTTAAAAAAAAAAAATAAAGACATTTTTTAAAACTCTCAAATTTGCCGGCGGTTCCGGCGCCCGTACGTCCCGACATCACAGGGACAGGAACACAGATGCCGGCATCGGCCGGAGGAGATGGCCGGGGACGCTGCAGGGGACACATCGCAGGAGCGAAGGACAAGGTAAGTGCTGCAGGGAATCCCTGAGCAACGCCGCATGGTAAGCCCGAGTGTAGCTCGGGGTTACCGCTTGTGGTACTGAAATTTTACCCCAAGCTACACTCGGGAATACCGCCAGGGAGGTTAATAAAAGAATGTCCCCCGAAGTAAATCCAATGTCTGCCACCATGTAAGGGGTGGGGCCACCCGTTGACATCAACCATGTGACCCCGCCACGTGTGACATCTTCGACCAGGGCATGCTGGTCACGGACGTCACCGGGGGGCGGGGTCACAAACGTGATGGCCCCGTCCCTTACATATTTAAGAACTGTCAAACCAGCTTCTGAGCAGATGACTGGGGGCCAGCGTCAGTAGTGGAGCGTTTTCTTTTTTTTCTTTTTTCTTCGGAGCGGCGGAGATCGTGATTGACCTTGGATCTACTTCGGGGGGACATTCTTTTGTTAAAGGACTTGTCAAAGAATGACTCCTGTCTTTTTTCACACTACAGCTTTTTTTTGTGAATGGGTAGCGGTACCATGTACCCCATACTCTGGGGGCTTCCAGATTCCGATAAGCCCCCCGCCCGCAGACCCGCACAGCCACAGGCCAGGGTTGTGGGGAAGATGCCCTTGGGGTTTTTTTTAAAAATGCTATGCAGTATCCTACCGCATACTCGGATGAAGTAGAATACCACTTAGTGAATTGTGCGCTGGATATGGACCAGTCAAAAAACGCTTCTAACCACAAACACTTATAAACGCAGTTAGCCGCGTTTACAAGCGATTGGTGTTTGAAACACTGATAAATTCTACTCATGCAGTGTGTTTGGTGCGTTCAAAAAAAAAAGTCTGTAAACTCAACTGCCTGTAAACGACATAGTGTACATGGACACATAGGAAAACAGAGTTCAGGGGCTGCTGAAAAAAATGCAGAAAAGCTCCTGAACGTGAGTTTATCAGCGGCAGTTTACATGAACCCTTATGGCAGTGTTTCTCAACTCCAGTCCTCATGAACCCCCAACAGGTCATGTTTTCAGGATTTCCCTCAGATGAAACAGCTGTGGTAATTACTAAGGCAGTGAAACTGATCAAATCACCTGTGCAAAATAATGGAAATCCTGAAAACATGACCTGTTGGGGGTCCATGAGGACTGGAGTTGAGAAACACTGCCTTATGGTGACCTATAAACTGTACAACTCAATTGAAAAACAAACTGAAATCTTTTGGGGGGAGGTGTGGGGTAAACAAAAAAACTAGAATAATGTGGTTGCATAACTGGGGATGTAGCTGTGTTCAAAATGAAGCCGTCACATTCAAAAGCATGTTAAATAGGAGTCAGTACACACCTGCCATCATTTAAAGTGCCTCTGATTAATCCCAAATAAAGTTCAGTCGGTCTTTCCTAACATTTTCTTAGTCGCAACCTATAGCAAAAGCCATGGTCCTCATCTTCCAAAGCATCAGAGGGATCTCATTGTTAAAAGACATCAGGAGAAGGGTACAAAAGAATTTCCAAGGCATTAGATATACCATGGAACACAGTGAAGAAAGTCATCAAGTGGAAAAAATATGGCGCAACAGTGACGTCCCTCCAAAATTGATGAAAAGACAAGAAGAAAACTGGTCTGGGAGGCTGCCAAGAGGCCTACAGCAACATTAAAGGAGCTGCAGGAATATCTGGCAAGTACTGGCTGGTGTGGTACACTTGGCCATGAAACCGCTTTTGATTCAATTGTCCAATTACTTTTGGTCCCTTGAAAAAAGGGGGGATGGCTATTCTTAAGAGCTGTAATTCCTAAACCCTTCCTCCAGTTTGGATGTACATACATTAAAATTAAACCTGAGAGTGGGCACTTTCAGCCACTATCCATTATATAACTATAGCTTGAATGTGTTTTGGCAAATACCTGAAAAAAACTAAAACTGTGCTTGTGTCCAAATATATATGGACCTAACTGTATGTATGTGTATGTATGTATGTATATATATATATATATATATATTACTGTATGTGTGTTTATATGTGTATATATATATATATATATGTATATATATATATGTGTGTGTGTGTGTGTGTGTGTGTGTGTGTGTGTGTGTGTGTATATGTTGTGACAGTATGAAAGGCGAGGTGATTGATGGACTTTGTGTCACCTCGCATGCGTTCATATCTGGGAGCTTAAGGTGGAGTCCAGTCCAGGTTTTCCAGGCCACTATGGCAGAGGCAGGTCTGGACTGGATTTTGTGGTCCACTGATGACCACCAGCAGGTGGTATAAAGCAGGTAGGACTGGAGCAAGAGGTTACTCTTGGCCTGGGACTCAGAGACTCATATCTGAGTGAGCTGTGAATGAAGGTTTGTGTTATATAAGCAAGGAAAAGGTTTGCATACTGTTTTCATTTTTGTTGGTGACAGAGAGAAGCCCTTCACCTTTGAGAGAGGAATCTTCTGTGTTTAGTTAGTGCCTGGATGGCAAAGATTTATTTTCTGTTTTGTTTGTTTTGATGCTTGCAACCTTGTAGATAAAATTGACGACAAGTCAGATTTTAAGAAAGCCCTGCTGTTTGGACTACCTTTTTCCCAGAGAAGGTGAGCTACCCCCACAATATGTATGTGTATATATATTGTGGGAAATTGCATCAAGTGGTAGAACTTTTTTAAAGCACACAGCAACTCGCTTTCTTTTTAAGGGCCGTTTTAGCCCACTTTTATTTAAAGGAAAAGTTCCATAAATCCAAAGCAAACTATTTCCCTCACAGGGGTTTCAGCATCTCATTCTTCCAAAACTGACTTTTAGCCTCTTAGCTTATACATACAATCCTCCTCTGGCCTTCCACTTCAGGCTTATGTCTGTCTCCTGCAGACTCTTTTCCAAATGGCTGTTTCGCACACAGCTAGCCACTAGCACACAGCTAGTCTGGCTTCTACCTCTCCTAGGTGAAGCCCTCCTGACTCCAAGGCAGTGACCTCCTGTGTGCCGGGGTGGAGCCCTCCAACGCACACAACCATGGAGTCCTTGGTCCGCACACAAACGTGGAGTCCTTGAACCGCACCCAGCATCAGTCTCACACAGAGATACTCATTTAAAGCCCTGTACACACCTGTACCATTAGTGTGCTGGCTGCTTTCAAACTCTGGACATTGGATTGGAGATTTCTTTCCTCCCAAGGCACTTTGAAATCTCCAAACTACGGAGCCCCATCCAGAAATACCAAAATTTGGAGAAACCTGCAACAGAAATTTTCTCCACTCAAAATCTATGCTCCGCAGTTCTGCACTCCTCACATGTGCAGACCCTGTGTCCATTTCCTGACCACTATATATACATATATGTGTGTGTTTATTTATATATATATATATATATATATATATATATGCACTGTTATAGCTATCAAGTGATTTTTTTTTTTGTTCTGTCCAGCCTTGTGATCCAGATGTCTACACCAGCGAGCATAGTCAAATCTGTGCCATCACGTTACCTGCACTGCAGCTAAAGTATAAAGCTTTTTTTTTTTAAGTTTTGAGCATTGAAGCTCTGTTTTTTTTAAATTGCTGTCAGGATTCCCCTTCACTATTTTTGTCCGTGTGCAGCAGAGCTGACATGTTCGAGAAAGAAGCAGCACAAGCAGCCAACCTGTTCTTGTGGTTGCAAGAAACATGATGATAGGAAGAGAAAGCAGAGTGTTGGAGAGATTAGCTCATCATTGTGCTGGTTCTCCTTTCACTGTCCTGTCACAGGATGGGGGCAGGTCCAGGACAGTCTACAGGTAAGTAGGTTGAATGATGCTGGGGACATCTACCAGCAGAAAGAAGTACTACAGGACAAGTCTCTGGAGTCAAGCTGGATATTGCTGGTAAAGTGGGGTTTGTTTATTTCATCCTATATTGGGCTATTCATTTTTATTTTGTTGTTTTTGACTGGAGTTCTGCTTTAATGTGCCAAAGTTCTGAAGGTGGAAAGAGGATTTTGCATCCTTTTAGAAGATCTAATTTCATGTCTCAAGACAGGAACTGAATGAAAATCTCCCCAAAGTGTAAAAAAAACCCCAAAAAACTTGAGTGGTCTTTAACCATTTCCTGTTCTATTCATATTTAAACATGAAATAAAATTTTTAGGTTTTGAAATACTTTAATTTGTAGGTGTGTATAAAAATGATACAGAAAAGAGTGATAATCTTTCAAAACAGGTTCCGAGAGGGGATGTTGGCATGTTTAATTTTAATTTGCACATTGACAAGTTGCTTTTGTTGTAGTTGACAACATCTGAAACAAAATATAATCTGTTCTCTTATGTGGTGTGAATATTTGATTTTATAGCTTTCATTATAATTTTTTGCTTGGATTAAGTTTATTAAATTGATGCTGTGTTTTACTATTTATCTTAAATACCTACTGACAAGGTCATTAATTTTACAAAATACAACATTTTGTCTTGCAAATGGTACTATTGAAATTAAATATGGCCATCGCATCTTAATCTAACCTGCCTGGCAAATGTTCTAAGTACCAAATTAATTACTCCCCTCACTTGACAACACCTTGAATCCCTCTCATGTGCATCTTCGGCTGTACCTAATGTTTGGACATTATTAATAGCTTTATGCTTTTACATCAAAAGATCCAACCATTGTGTGAGTAGATATTGCTCTTAAGACAGTCTCATACTCCCAATGATCTAATATTTCATAATTGGATTATTTTTATATATTTTTTAAATTATGCAAAGAGCCACTTCTAAGTACAATACATTGTTATGCTGACCTCAGTCAGGTTGATGCAAGCTTGTTCCTTATTGGTTATTATAGATCCCTACACGACAGAGTTGGAAAACCCCTTCATGTACCCCTCTCCTTCTATACACGTTTATGAGGATTTTTAGCTTGGAACCAACACTAGTTTTTAGATCTGCATGTTTAATGTCTCGTAGTCCAGCTCAAAATCCCATTGAAAGCTATAGGTTTCCAAGCACTTTGTACAGTGCAACCAAAAAGATGCACAATGGCTGCATGTTGGCACCATATTTCCCTAGGAACACTTAATTAGCCAAGGCCTTGTGTACAAGCTCCACCCCTTCTGTTACTTGATGAAGCAAACATAATGTTGATATTGTTAGCAGTATGTTGTCTTTGTATTATGTACAGCTGCTTTGCTATACATGCCAAGAGAGAAGAGTTTTTATATTGCTTAATTTGCAAAGAGTCTTTTGACTCCTCTTAACAGCCTCTCTACCCTCTTCCCTACAAGGTTTAACCACAGATAGATTGAGGTGGCCATAAGAGGGAAACATTCAGCTAGGGATGCACCGAAATTTCGGTGGCTGAAATGTTTCAACCGAAAACATTGGCCGAAATGAAAAAAGCACCGATACAGATACCGAAAAAACCCCACCCCTTGGCACCGCCCACCCGCCACTGCCACCACCGGCCGCCGCTTGGTAGTTCTCAGCCTTACTTGAGAAACCATCGATCTCGGCGCTGGGCATAGAGATGAGCGAAGGAAAGATGGCCACCACTCATCTCTATGCCCTTGGAGGACCCAAGCAATGTCCCTTCCCGTTCCGGCCATTTTTTTTTTTTTTTAAAACACTAGATCAATGCTTTTTTTTTTTTTTTTTTTTTTTTTTTATCCAGTGCTTTACATTGTAGAGAGATGTTGGGTCTATATCTCTCCATAAAGAGGACCTGTCACTAATTTCTGTCACAAGGGATGCATGCATTTCTTGCGATAAGAATAAAAGTGATAAAACATTTTTTAAAAAGGGACCATGCAAAAAAACAAAAAAACAAAACCATTAAATACATTTTTTTTTAAAAGTTTAAAGTGCCCCCGTCCCCCCCATGCTCACACATAGGGGTGAACGCATATGTACGCCATGCCCACATATGTAAATGGTGTTCAAACCAACCACGTGAGGTATTGCCATGAACGTCAGAGCAAGAGCAATAATTCAATTCTAGCATTAGACCCCTCTGTCACTTTATACTGCTAACCTGTAGAAATTTTTAAAGCATCACCCATGGAGATTTTTAAGTACCGCAGTTTCACGGCATTCCACAAGCTTGCACAATTTTAAAGTGTGACATGTTTGGTATCTATTTACTCGCTGTAACTCTTTCATATTTTACAAAAAAATTGGGGTATATATTTTGTTTTTTTTCAATTAGTGTATTTTTTTCCAAAAAATATATATTCATTTTTAAAAACTGCTCGTTTCGGTTTTTGGCCAAGTGCATTTTGAATTTTCGGTTTCCGCACCTGAATTTTCATTTCAGTGCACCACTACATTGACCTAACCTCAGGTTACATAGTCTGGCTGAAAAAAGACAAAAGTCCATCCTGGTTCTGAGCTGCTTTCTTTTAGGCCCTATAATCAACAAAATGGTGAAAACTAATTTTAAAAATATATAAAAACACTTTAAACCATACTCTGGTGTACTAGTGAATGTGATGTAATTTTTCTGTAAGAGTTCAAATAAAGGACCCAATAAGAAATAATCACTTTTTTAGCTCTAGGTGATTTTCTATTAAAGGCTTTCTTTTTATGATGGGGCCCCTGTAAAGCTAGCCATACACAACTTGCATGTCAATTCATGGCCTGTCCTGTTGGCACCACCCTGCTATACAAATTAATTTAAAAATTCACTGAACTGTAAATGAAAAATGATTGGCTGAATAGTGACTTCATCCTATTACATGCAGTATCTATTTGGGTATTTAGACAGCCATGGGTGCTATGGCTATCTGAATACAATAGTACAAAAAATGGCCACTGCCCCAGTCTATAGCTGGTCTTCGCAGCAAAGAGCACATGGAAGTGCGACACATGTCAAACAACAAAAGAGAATAATTCCCAGCTCACCTTGCCAACCAGCCTGCAAACAAACCAAATTAACCTAACAGTATGCATTAAAAACAGGGGTTTAGTTAGCACACATTTGCAAATACATGCAGAAGCTACAGAGCCTCGTCACGGCACCCTGATATTCTGTAGTTCCTAACGCTACAAATTTTGAGAGACCCCATAGTACAGGCACTTTTATTTAATGAATAGACCAAGGGCAGGTGGACCTGAGGGAGCCCACCCCTCCTTAAAGGTACAGGAGTGCACTGGACACCCGGCATGTAGCACAATGGCAGCCAAGGTGTCCACTGCGCCCCCTCGACCAGCAATTCAACAGTACTACACTGCTACACTGAATACAATAGTCAGCAATGTAGATTCCTCCATCCATGCTGTTTAGTTTGGATGGGGGGGATCTAGTTTTATTCTTCTCTATTATTCTTTAGGCTGAACAAAAGAAATCTAAAAGTATATGGCTAGTTTAAGATTAAATGTTTGGCTTCTAATGACTTTGCATGCTGATAACTGTATGCAGCCAACATTTTAGACTTTTGTCTCTTGTAAATGATTTTCTGTTTCTCACGTACACTGCACTTCCCATTTATTGCTATGTTCAGTTTGGGTTAACAACATTGGTTTAGTCTATCTTTCCTTACCGGAAAAAATCATTCACTGTATCCTGTATGTAGACTATATTTCCACTAGGAGTCACCATAAAACCTTCATTACGTTACTGTACACAGGGAAGTTTGTTTTCTAGTTGCAGTGACAAATACTGACGATATGTGCATATTACTGTGTTGCTGTCTGTCTGTTAGAGGATTATTTGGACATATGGAGTTAGTTTGACCAATAGTTTTGATCATAATAAAGAAAATAGTACAAAACCACTATATGGCAGGTTTTAGGTATGTGGAGAGGAGCCTTTTTAAGCACTCCTAGCTTTTCAAGTAGAGAACACAAAAACAGTCAGCCATGGAAATCCAACTCCATACCCCTCCCAAAATGGCTGATCAGTCTAGAGATCTTAGAGCATGCTTGCAGACAATTGTTGTCCAAACTGCGCTTAACCCACCAGATCATTTTAGGCCTTTAGACACCATTAAAAAAAAAAAAAGAAAAAAAAAAAACATGCCATGAGAGTAATATGGGGGATTGCCATTGCGGACCAGTCTTCCATTAAATGCTAGTTGCCTGGCTGGCTGTTTCTAGTGCCAGTATACTCTATGATCTACCAAGAATGCCTGGCCTGCACACCTGTACATGGTAGTGGTGACTTGAAGTATTAAAATTATCATCATAACTGCAAAACATTTTCAGGAGAGATCAACAATGGCAGTCCCCACATTTGCTCAATATTTTAAAGTGACTCTGTCATGAGAGGAGTATTGGGGGCTGATGTTTCTGGACTTCTTATGAAATATTAGTTGTCTGGCTGTCTTACAGAAGTAGGTTTGAGTTACAGATTTGGAACAAGCATGATTTAAATGAGTGTTAGAAAAGTGTCTGAATTCATGTTGTTTTTTGTTTTGTTTTTTTACCTGTTCCTGGTCAGCAATGAAGCTAACATATCAGCATGACAGCCAGGGAAATTACATTCTAAATAGGATCTTAACTTATGGCATCAGCCCTTGTCACTAGTCCTTTTGAAGCAGCCATCAAAATGTATGTTGTCAGAGAGGTTTTTTTTTTTTTTGTTTTTTTTTCCCAGAAGGAAAAAATGAAATGGCAATGAATATTTAAAACCTATAGAGTTTTATATATCTTTATAAAGTACCATTTGAAAAATTATTTTTTAGGTAAATATGAAATATTTCTTATGAATATTTAATATTTACAATGCCAGCCAGCAAGTGGAGCTCCTGGCTTCCATCCACATACCTTACAGATCATCAAGTGACTGTCAAAAAAAAAAATATATATGTCTCCCTCCCTCCCTTCCCCTCCCTCCCCCTCCCTCCCTCCCTTCCCCTCCCTCCCTCCCCCTCCCTCCCTTCCCCTCCCTCCCTCCCCCTCCCTCCCTTCCCCTCCCTCCCTCCCCCTCCCTTCCCCTCCCTCCCTCCCCCTCCCTCCCTTCCCCTCCCTCCCTCCCTTCCCCTCCCTCCCTTCCCCTCCCTCCCTCCCTCCCTCCCTTCCCCTCCCTCCCTCCCTCCCTCCCTTCCCCTCCCTCCCCCTCCCTCCCTTCCCCTCCCTCCCCCTCCCTCCCTCCCCCTCCCTCCCTCTCCCTCCCTCCCTCCCCCTCCCTCCCTCTCCCTCCCTCCCTCCCTCCCTTCCTCTCCCTCCCTTCCTCTCCCTCCCTTCTTTCCTCTCCCTCCCTTCCTTCCTCTCCCTCCCTTCCTTCCTCTCCCTCCCTTCCTTCCTCTCCCTCCCTTCCTTCCTCTCCCTCCCTTCCTTCCTCTCCCTCCCTCCCTTCCTCTCTCTCTCCCTCCCTCCCCCCCTCTCTCTCCCTCCCCCCCTCTCTCTCCCTCCCCCTCTCTCCCTCCCTCCCCCTCTCTCCCTCCCTCCCCCTCTCTCTCCCTCCCTCCCCCTCTCCCTCCCTCCCTCCCTCCCCCTCTCCCTCCCTCCCTCCCCCTCTCTCTCCCTCCCTCCTCCTCTCTCTCCCTCCCTCCTCCTCTCTCTCCCTCCCTCCCCCTCTCTCTCCCTCCCTCCCCCCCTCTCTCTCCCTCCCTCCCTCCCCCTCTCTCTCTCCCTCCCTCCCTCCCCCTCTCTCTCTCCCTCCCTCCCTCCCCCCTCTCTCTCTCCCTCCCTCCCTCCCCCCCTCTCTCTCTCCCTCCCTCCCTCCCCCTCTCTCCCTCCCTCCCTCCCCCTCTCTCTCTCCCTCCCTCCCTCCCCCTCTCTCTCTTCCTCCCTCCCTCTCTCTCTCTTCCTCCCTCCCTCCCTCTCTCTCTCTCTTTCTCCCTCCCTCCCTCTCTCTCTCTTCCTCCCTCCCTCTCTCTCTTCCTCCCTCCCTCCCTCCCTCTCTCTCTCTTCCTCCCTCCCTCCCTCTCTCTTCCTCCCTCCCTCCCCCTCTCCCCCCCCTCTCTCTCTTCCTTCCTCCCTCTCTCTCTCTTCCCCCCTCTCTCTCTCTTCCCCCCTCTCTCTCTTCCTCCCTCTCTCTCTCTTCCTCCCTCTCTCTCTCTTCCTCCCTCTCTCCCTCTCTCTTCCTCCCTCCCTCCCTCTCTCTTCCTCCCTCCCTCTCTCTCCCCATTGTGACCACTGTCAGGTGAAGTGAATAACATGAATTATCTTGTTACAATGACATCTGAAAGTTGGTGGGATATATTAGGCTACAAGTGAACATGTTGTCCATGAAGTTGATATGTTGAAAGTAGAAAAAATGGGCAAGCATAAGGATTTGATCAACTTTGACAAAGGCTAAATCGTAATCATAAGTTGCAGCTGTTGTGGGATGCTCCTGGCCTGCAGTTGTCTGGACTGACCAAAAGTGGTCCAAGTTAGGAAAAGTGGTGTCATGGGCGGCAAAGACTTATTGATGCACGAGGGGAGCGAAGCCTGGCCTTTGTAGTCCAATCAATAGAAGATCTACTGTAGTTCAAATTTCTGAAAAAGTTAATTCTGATAGATGTCAGAACACACAGTGCAACGCAGTTTGTTGCATATGGGGCTGCATGGCTGCAGACTGGTCAGGGTACCTATGCTGAACCATGTCCACAATAATGTAAGGTTGTAGCTGTGGAAAAAAGGTTAAACATGATGAAAATTGTTTCCAATGTGATAATGCAGAAGTAGTAAAATCACTTGAGTTTTTGTAAATTGGTAAACAGAAAAAAAAAATGCAGAGACTGTAAACCTTTTTACTTTATATGACTAGGCCCTATAGACTAAATATAGAATCATCTTTGTACTTGCTTTTTTTTTTTGATGATCATTATCATTTCTGGGACCCTGGTGTAGAGGTTGGCCCCAGCAAGTTTGATTTCACATAATGTTTTTGGTTGGTTGGGCAAATATTTCTGCAGAGTTCATAAGAGATGAATTCCATCAAGTATACCAGTTTCCAGTAGCCTGCCCTCTTTGTAATTCAGCCTGTCAGCAGCCGTTTGGTACTGAGAAGGTACCGGGAGATTAATCTCTTCCGCTCCCAATACACGGTCTTTGTCCGGTCACCTTTCACTGACCTTTACGTGACAATAACACTGACTAGAGAATGTCTTCTTTGTTGTAAATGTGGACAGTGGGGTATTGCTTTACTTCTGTCTTTGCACCTAGCTGCTATGCAAAGTTTCCATTGTACCCTACTATACATGTTCTCCTCTACCCCTGGATGAACTGATAGAATGCAAAAGAGGTCCTCTCAGCCTGCACATGGCTACTCTCGGAAGATTCATATTTAAATAGGTCTTTCCACATCAAAAGATTCAAGGATTAGGCTGAATGATAATCGCACCCATTTGTGTTAATTGGGAAGTAAAGTTCAGTAAATAGAAGACTCTATCTTTTCCTTGCTTTGCAGCAGGCGTAGTTGGCACAGATGTGTTCTCTTGCACTATGGTTTATACTTCACTGTAGGGTACCTAGTTGGGCTGGGAAAAATAAAAAGCTTTGTTTTTAAGTTAAAAAAAAGCAAACAAAAAGCATGCAATCAGAATGGAAAGTCCAATGTTTCAAATATCCTTGTTGGTTCTCTCAGTAACAGGGTTGTAGACGGTGTAGATCCTGATAGTTGGCAGATTGTAAAGTTTATCACTTGCAGAATTCAAATGAAAATTGGAAAAAATTTCCACCCTAGCTTATTTTATATATTCAAGGAACTTGCACATTCAGTAAAAGCTTTCCATTTTTGTTTCAATCTCTTGCTGCCCTTAGATGGTTTTTCTGTTATTCTTAAAAGTCATTCCAGTCCAAACTTGTTTCCTCACAAAACAATTGGCTCTCTGCAAATGGAAGACACCCTTTAAAATGTTCATTCTCTCTGAGCCAGATTTCTGTTTTGCAGGGAAAATGTGAACTTAAAGGGCTGCTGGTAAATATTTATTTTTTAAATGGCACTGAAAAACTGCAATGGTAATGACCATAAACATCAACTGTGCAAAGAAGGGATTTTTATTTCGCTGTGTTCATTGCACTTTGCCATGTTTATCTACTATTATTGATATTTTTTTTTTAAACACACAAGGTAATCTGATCTTGTACTTCCCATGAAATTTTGCAACTACTGCCCCCCCTACTAATGCCCCATGCAACCCATTTAGATGTATTTTTTTTGTTTAGAAAAAAAAAAAACGCAAGAGAGGATCTTTTTTCAGTGATGTCAAGGCAGGATGAATTGGCCAGGGGAAGCATGTTTATAGACTGTGTGAAGAACTTTGTCTTTGTGTGGGAATGTTGGTGACACTGTTGTGGTTTGCTTGAATGAACTGCAATGATGCCACTAATAAGGTACCCTGCTGAGAGCCACAGTGAGGCCGATTTAGACCTCCCACATCAGCCATTCAACTCTAGCTCAGTGTGGCTAATTTTTCCCATTCCTTCAATTCTTTTGGCCTCCTTACAAACAGTAAAGTCAACTTTCACACCGACTGCGAGATAAGTGCTTTAGGAAATAATCGTGTAAACAGTATGTTACCTTCTGACCTGCAGCTGATACCTTGGCTTGGGACAAAACCCTCCAGGCTATTGCATTAGGCATGGCTATTAAGGGAATAATGCAGATGATCCTCCTTACAAAGTGCCCTGAGAAATGGTTTAGCTAAATCAGTGTGCCCCTTGTCACATTGAATTATACTCATCCGCCTCCCACTTCAAATTGCTTGTATTTATCTGTGTTTTTTTTCCAGCTCCATGCATATGTAGAGAAAGTATTACACGGGAAATGCAGTCAATGCTGCTTGACTTGACACATTTCTTTGGACTTTTTTTAATTAAAAAATGTGACTGGAGTGCAATGCCAAATAAATATATACAGTATATATATTTTATATAATTTTTTTTTATTATTATTATTTGTAACTCCAATGCAATGTCTTATGTTATGCAAAAAAGACTGAAAGAGTGACTTGTGATTTTATTTACTGGGTAGATATTTGTAAAATGTAAAAAAAAGTAAAACACTTTTGTTTGCACCACATCTTGATATCCTTCTGGGATCTACACTAGCTTATGCTAAGTTACAACGGTCAGCTTTTTTTTAAAATCTACCACTGCCACTAGAGAAGGAAAGAGTGCACTGGAATGCCTTAGACACTTTTTATAAGATTATACCAAAGATGAGTTTTCTCTATAGGCTTCTAAGAAACTGTTAGCCAAAGTTTACTTTAATTAGTTTCTTGTTTACTTGAAGTTTATGTAAAATTACCTGTCAGTTTTAGAAAACTGTATATAGGATGAAAATGCTGAAGTGATTTCACAGTGCTGTCACCTAGAACGGAAGTGAAAAATCAATAGATCTAATAGTAGAATAAATGGATCGAATAGTGAGATCAACAGGTAATTTTACCAATAAATCCACTTTAAAGGATATGACTTTAGAGCCATTGCCATAATCTTTGCTGCACTACCTAGCATGTCACTGATCCGGAACAACCATGCAAGCAATGAAGTCTGAAATTTCATTCTGCATGGTTTTTATAGGGACTTTTATGAAGTCCAGCCAGAACCAGGGCAACTACCCTATAAAACCAAATTCCAGGCAAAAATTAAAATTTTAATAGTGCATTGTGCGCCAGATATCCCACTCCTCTTGGTTCCAAACACCTCTTGCCAAGCCATCCTGCAGTGTAATTGATCAAAGTCAGTTTCCTTAATGAACCAAGCTAATATCCTGCTCTGGGGACCAGGCATTTTTCCCTGCTCATTATCTTCTTGGGCAGCGATCCCCTCACTGTTTCTTGGTCGTCTCCACCAATAAGAAATATCCACATGGCAGCGATGGACAATCGGAAGAAGGAACCCAGGAAGAAAAGAGAAAAAGGAAGAAAGATTGTCGCTTACCCGTGGCTTTATTTAAGTAAAATGGTCCCATCACACTCACGGAACAAAAACCTCACTACAGCTCACACAAGTGAGTGCATAACTGTACAAAAAAAAAAAACCTACATCAGCACTTTGTCAAGGCAAATGTGTTTTGAGTGCGTTAACACAAGTGCTCTCATGTGAGCAAGCTCTAAAGGATCTGACATAATAAGACTGCCTGACATAGTTGACAGATACAGTTGCAAGAATCTGTCTTGAATGATTTTTCATACTTGTGTACATCTACTTTCACAAACCAAATTATAAAATTCCACAAACTGGCATCAGTTTGAATGTTTTCTAACATTTGCAATCATACTACTAAATAGTGATATTAAAGGCAATTTAAATAATTGAGTAACAATCATGTCATACTTACCTGCACTGTGCAGTGGTTTTGTACAGAGCAGCCCCTATCCTCCTCGGATCCCCTGCTGGCACTCCTGGCCCCTTCCTTCTGCTGTGTGCACCAAGAGCAAGCAGCTTGCTATGGTGGCACCCAAGCGGGCTCGCTCCCAAGCCCCACTGCGCCATGTGTCCATTCACAAACAGAGCCTTTGCTCGGCCCCAACCCTTCTCTCTCCTCATTGGCTCACTGGCTGTGATTGACAGCAGCGGGAGCCAATGACTCCCACTGCTGTCTCAGCCAATGAGGAGGAAGACTTTCCAGACAGCCGAGGCTCTCCTGTGCATCACTGGACCGTGATTGGGCTCAGTTAAGTAATTGGGGGAGGCGGTGGGGGGGGCCTGATGCACACAGAAGGTTTATTACCCTCATGCATAGAATGCATGAAGGTAAAAAAACCTTGTGCCTTTACAACAACTTTATATATATCTATAAATGTTGCGCTCCCTACTACCACAATATCAAATATATATAATTTCAACTGTGAAAACAAAACATTAATTCAAAGGTAAATGTACCAAATAAAGTGACAGTGATTTGAAATCAAAAAGTGTATATGTGATTCAAGACAGAATAATAATCAAAATAATAGTCCCATCAATCAATTAATAGTCCAATAATAGTGATATAGTGATCAGAAATCATCAATTAGTGACTTTCCGTGAATCCTTCAACCAATTCAGATGTGCGCTCACCTCCTTCTATGCCTATAAAATAGACTATAAACACTTGTGGTTCACATATCCTGGAACCTGCCAAAATGGTTGCAGTGTAGGATGGATGTAGGGTACTTCCTATGAATGACAGTGCTTTCCCCTTGTGTGCTGGATATCCCTGCAGGGATTACTCCCTCCTTCAGCTGCTAAAGATCACTTGCTTACTCCTTAATCGTTCCTCAGTATCAAAGAGAAATTGAAGACATAGTGCTGTATCCTTAAAACAACTTTCCTTTATTCCCAAAATCTCATATAATGTACTCACATTTAAAATATCATAAAACCGCTTTGTATCATTTAAGCCTGTGTCAGCCGCCAAAGCATGTACTTGCCATCTGCCGACTGCTCTCTCTGGTGCCGAGTGACATCGTAGCCCCACCCCTACGCGTTACGCCATAGGTCACGTGGCTTCATCAGGGGGTTGTGATCTGATCTGATACAAAGCTGTTTTATGATATTTTAAATGTGAGTGCATTATATGAGATTTTGGGAATAAAGGAAAGTTGTTTTAAGGATAAAGCACTATGTCTTCAATTTCTCTTTGATACTGAGGAACAATTAAGGAGTAAGCAAGTGATCTTTAGCAGCTGAAGGAGGGAGTAATCCCTGCAGGGATATCCAGCACACAAGGGGAAATCACTGTCATTCATAGGAAGTACCCTACATCCATCCTACACTGCAACCATTTTGGCAGGTTCCAGGATATGTGAACCACAAGTGTTTATAGCCTATTTTATAGGCATAGAAGGAGGTGAGCGCACATCTGAATTGGTTGAAGGATTCACGGAAAGTCACTAATTTATGATTTCTGATCACTATATCACTATTATTGGACTAATAATTGATGGGGCTATTATTTTGATTATTATTCTGTCTTGAATCACATATACAGTTTTTGATTTCAAATCACTGTCACTTTATTTGGTACATTTACCTTTGAGTTAATGTTTTGTTTTCACAGTTGAAATTCTATATATTTGATATTGTGGTAGTAGGGAGCGCAACATTTATAGATAAATAATTTGTTTGCACAGTTTGAGTTGTGTTTAAATGTTGGCGATCCATAGAGGTACACTGTTTGATTTTGGCTCGCAAGTTATATATACACAAAAAAAAAATTTTACAACAACTTTAATTACCTTTTGTGGAGACTTAAAGACATGTTCTTAAGCACATAAAGCAATGAATGTGACATTCAGTTTACGTAATTATTCCTGATGCATATTTAAGATACAGCGAAAGATCAACAACCAGTAAAGGGTGAATGTGATATTTACTGCTTTATAAATATGCCCCTTATGTGTCTACATATTTGGAGCCCTCATGAAACAACAGCAGTTATCCAAATTTTTATTCTTTTTGATTTTCAGGACCTTTCATTAAAATGCCCACTTTATTTTTGTGAAATGGTCCCTTTTAAAATAAGCATAAAAGTTTCATTTCCCTGTTTCAGCACAGTGCTTGATGTATTATGATATTGTATATACAGCTAACGTTGTTACTAGTTAACCTCCTGCTCACCCTTTGTGGAATGAATCATGCTATCCTGCTGCATATTGTAATGATATATCCCTTGTACTGTTCGCCAATGGATGTCCTCACAGGGACAACTTATGACTTCTTCATGTGATAACATTTATAAAATTCCTAGCTGCAGCAATAAAGCTGCAAAACAGAGTAAGCCATTTTAATTTATCATAGCATTGTTTATTTATTTGGTCTATAACAAGTCTATCTTTCCTGATCTTAACTGTAAAATTCTGGCTATTGTGTCATCTTGATTGCAGAACTCTCTGTATATGAAAAACCATGTTGGATTGGCCCATCAGGCTACAAGCAGCCAATCGGAGATGATCCAATGTCCTGGCTGTACTTTTTTTTTTTTTTTTTTTTATGTTTACAATAACTGAGGATTATTGGAATAAATATAGACTTAGCCATGGTGGTTTACTGGGTTTACTCTTCTGCAATATGGCCATGTTTATGACTGGCTCCTCCTCCTGATAAACAATTAAGAGAAAAAATTTAATAAATAGTTGCCAATGACATTCCTTATGCATTTATGCAGTTTCTATAGTTTCCTCAGTCCCCATCTTGATCTCTAAAACTAGGCTGCCCTGGAACAGTGTGCCCACTTTTCCAGGGTTGTGTGGGTAGAATTATAGCTGATTAAGGAAATTCCTGGTTTGCTCTTCAATCAGTGATCCCTTATTGGCTTCCAAGTTACTCGTCTAAAAGATGGTTGATTAGGTAAAGGTATTGTATCTTGAGAATATTTTGTTGTGCCTTACTTAAATATCTTATGCAGTCTACAAATGGACAAAAGTCTATTATAACCTGACTCATTCAGTCTTTTCAGTCTTTCATGAAATGTCTAGTGGTACAGTACAGCTCTCCAAGAACAGAGGGCATACATATGTCTCATTCCATCCCATGTCCCAAAAATAAGAGGATTATTCCTCATCTTAAAACAGTGGGAGGAGCCATACAACTCATTTCCTATACATTCCATTAGCCAAATGGACCCAGAACCACTAGCATACAGTGCAGATATAGCCTAATATTATAAAGCCATTTATTCCTAACTGCATTCTACTGTTTCAGGCTTTTTTGGCTATCAGTGCAGGGTAAGGAAGCCATGGCTTATATGGAGTCATGGACATGCACACTCTTGATTTATTCCCTTCTTGCCATAACCTCTATGGTTCTAGTGTGTCGTTGGGTCAAGTCATAATTCCATAGAAGCCATGTTTTAAATATGCTGCACTGATGATGGCCAAATTGCCTATAATAGCTGTATGCAGATTGGAATAAATGGCTCTGTAACATTAAACTATATCTACACTATACACCAGTGGTTGTGGATGTGCATCTTGCTGATGCAGTGTAAGCAATGATTTGTATAGTTGTGCCCACTGTCCTGAAGAGAAGATTAGTCTCCTAATTTTTGGGGTATGGGTGATGGAATGAGAGAAGAATATTATCTGCTCTAAGAAGTTTTTACTGCATACTGATTCAGATGGAGGACTTTTTGATTGATTTAGCCCTTTCTCACCATAACCATTATGGTTCTCAGTGGGTGTCAAGTGCTAATCCCTAGAAACCATGCTTTACATACGCTGCACTGATGAAGGCCAAATGGCCTAAAATAGATGTATGCAGCTGGAAATGTCTCATTCCTCCCAGATTGAATCTGGCCTGGTCCAACAGGCTTGTCTTCGATTAAAGGCAGGACTCTGTCCAAGTTCTAATGCCTTTCTAATTTGAATAGGACTGCATTTTTCTGACCTGGGGCTCGGAGGCCCCCGATGGTGGCATTTCAGGGGTGCCAGGAAAACCCTTTGGGTTGCACACCATGGTGTTACTTCACTGGCAATAGGTCACATCACTTAATGCTTTCCTTGCAATGTGCCTCTTGGGCAGTCCTTTTGGCCAACCAGGACAATTTTATACCATTTGAAAGGCCCCCTGTGTATTACACATGGCACCTTTTTTTTTAATTGAGGCTTTTCATTATTTTATCACAAAGCACACTGCATGTGTGTGTTTTATGTTTTTGCACAAACACAGAAGGTGCAGGTTATCGGGGTCCTGCCCTGATGTTGGTGGGAGGTTCTGTGACCTTCAGGTCTTTTGCCTCTCCCCATCCCGAGGGGTCTCTCTCCGGGAGAGCCCTTCACCAAGTACTTGGACCAACCTCAGTTGGTCCCTAAGGAGTGAAGTCCACACCTGGCTTTTGCCTAGGTGGACCATGGTGTATCTTGCCTTTGTCTAGAGCCTTGCACCCCCGTGAGGTTCAGGGCTAGTTGCCCCTTCTCGTCAGAGGTGCAATTTTTTCGGTGCTGTGATTTCACGGTTCACTTTTCACTAGCAAAATGTCTTTTACAAAACTCCGCAGGGGACCAGAGGGATTTGACCAGAAAGCTAAACTATATCACAGTTCCCAACCAGCAGCCAAAGCACTTATGGCTGCCTGTCTTTGCCTTCAGGGCAAAGTGTGGTCCTCATAAATGAGGTGAAACTAATCATTTTTATGAAATCCTTAAATGTGTAAAAGTAATGTAATTGAGGTTTAATTAACTGATTTCTTTTTGTGTCTGGCCCGGTATCTTTTGACTCCATCATTCCTGACTTGTGATATCCATTTAGTTAACAAGCTGTAAGTAGCAGTTCTTTGGCAAGAAGTGTCAATTCAGAAAAAAATGACTTTGGGGAAAAATTAGCTGCACATACCTTCCTTGAAAAATCAATTTATTTAAAAAGCCATCTGTCACGCCTTTCTGCAACTTCACTAACATTCATTATTTTTATGTTAGCTGTAAATGACCTTGAGCAATGCCAAAAATCAAAATGAATTACTGAAATTGGCAAAGACCAACATGGCTTTGTTTAAAGTGAATGTGTTGTGAATTGTGGTAAGAAGCAGGCAGAGAAAGTTTAGAAAGAACTGTGCTAATATTTGATGATTGCCACAGAGTCCACTTCGAGAAGTACATGTCATTTGTGTTTGTTTTTTTTTTGTTTTGTTTTTTTACTGTGACCATCTTTGAGTTCTACAAGCTATATCACACAAGAGATTTTGTTGCAGTCAATAAAGTCTGTTGCACAACATTTCCAAACCTTTATAGATTGTTTACTGAGCAATTGAATTTCAGAAGCATTTGAAGCTAGCTACAAAGTCACCATCTTCACTGTGTACCTGTGCTATGTAATGCAGCTACTGTTGATCATGGCACACCAGCAATTTATAGCTGCATAGGCCAAGAATCGGTACCAAAGTGGTGACATGGTCATATAATACTTAGATGGCATTCCAATATATAGTATACGAGTGTGCATGCTCTTGACCTAAAGGGAAAAAAATAAAATAAAAGTGCGTATTATGAGTTATTATTGGGGCCTGTGTCAACAGGCTTTGGGCATCAGTTTGAGATGCTCCTGACATCATTTGTAATTCATTAACAGCTGCATTTCACCTCCTTCTGTCCTGTATTTAATCTCCTGCAAGTAGTTTTTGCATTTCTATATTTAAGATGCAATTAACGAAAGCTTTTTGAGAGGTTCTGATGGTGTTTACATTAAAGCGATTTCTAAAAGTTTTTTTTTTTCTTTTTTTTGGTAAAATAAACATATCTGTACTTACCTGCTGTGTGCACTGGTTTTGCACAGAGCAGCCTGGATCCTCCTCTTCTTGGGTCCTCCACAGGCTCTCCTGGCTCCTCCTGTCTGTCGGGTGCCCCCACAGCAAGCAGCTTGCTGTGGGGGCACCCGCTGCTCCGTGTGTCCATTCACACACGGAGCTGCGGCTTGGCCCCGACCACTCTAATTGGCTGACTGGCTTTGATTAACAGCAGCGGGAGCCAATGGCTCCCACTTGCTGTCTCAGCCAATGAGGAGGCAGAAATCCGGGGCAGCTGAGGCTGTCATTTACATCGCTGGATCACGACGAGGCTCAGGTAAGTATTGCGGGGGCTGGGGGAGCTGCTGCACACAAAAGGTTTTTTACCTTTATGCATAGAATGCATGAAGGTAAAAAACCTTCAGCCTTTACAATCACTTTAAAGTGTTTAATGTGAATTTTGCTTATTTTTTGATTGCTTATATAAGAACCCTTTACTGGTAATTATATAGTTGTATAGATTAGCCTTTATGGGGACCTCTGGTTAACGGTTAATGGCTTTTGAGCTAAGATGCCAGCCACATAGGCAGTATATTCTTTTCAGTGAATTCAATTGAATTGTATCATGGACTTGCATTGTGCAAAAGAGCAGTACAGAAAATGTAGCACTGAAAAGCAGCTGTCTATGTAATGACAATAGGCTAATATGTCTGCTGTTGTGTACATATATAATTACAAAGTATATATGGAAGTACGATTTTACAATATGTAGGAGTATGTACATACAGGTCTTTTTTTACACATATAGCTAAAACAAAATCTACATATCATGTAATGAAAGCAACTATAATGTTTGTTTGTACAGTCATGACATGACTCCACTGGTACCCAGGGTAGAATGCAAATTCATTGTTTAGGTTCAGATACTGAAAACCTTTAGGCAGGAAAGGCATGGTTGCAGGAAAGAAAATCACTTGATTAACACTGAATCCCTCCCGCAGAGCTGTTTTGTTCTCTCTGCAGATGGGGGCGGAGGGAGCTGTCCCTGCTGGGAGAACACAGTGATTATTACTAGCAGCTATAGCCCCTGGAAATAATCGCATGTAGAAATTCAACATGCTGGTTGTACTCAAGTCGATCGATGGAGTGACTTGGGTACAATCGGCCTGCCCATAGATAGTCCCTGCTGAACCTGCTAAGATTCGAACCATCTATGTCCAGCTTTAGCATTTACTGCTCATTGAGTTCCTTTTGTAGTAAACTGTGGCATTATTGTCATTAATGTATT
The DNA here is from genome assembly GCF_062004578.1 of Staurois parvus. Lineage (NCBI taxonomy): Eukaryota > Metazoa > Chordata > Amphibia > Anura > Ranidae > Staurois > Staurois parvus. The sequence continues at coordinate 2,379,035 of NW_028317805.1, read as the reverse complement.
GATTTTTGTTTTTTTTTCCAGTATTACTGATCATCGATATGAAAAAGTTCCTTACTTTGTCTTTGGAGATTTTAACTTTCGATTGGATTTAAAGTCGGTAGTAGAGGTAGGATGTTATACTATTTGATGGATCTCTTTAGGTAATTGATGCGCAAAAGATGAGCTATTTTGAATGTGTTATCTTCCCTCAAATAATTTCTGTTAAACATAGTTCTCAATAAATTTCAAACCTTCATGTAGTGTGCGCTGAGCTCCACTTAAAGTGAACCTGTTTGTTGGACGGCAAGTATAAGCTGCTGAAGGGGGCTGCCATTAAAGCAAATGCAAACGTAGGAAAAGCACATGTTCATGTTAAGTTAAATTCACAAATGCAAACAGGGACAACCCAAAATTTGGGATTTTCTTTTACTTTCAATGATAACACTAAACAGGACAAATAGAGATGATGGATCTCCTTAAACTGGGGCACAGATAGCAATGAAACAAATAATCCCTCTCCACTCTGTCCAAAACGGGGAAAAAAAAAAAAAGTTTATCCTTTACTTATGCTTTAAGTATCTTCTGTCAGGCGGTAAGTTTTGGCCTTTTTTTTGGAAAGCAACAGTCATCCTGTCACTATAGGGTCAAAACTAAACAGAACAACCTAAAAAACAAAAGTTAAAAAAATGCTGTTTTCTTGCCTTTTGGGTGCTTCCAGTAACAGCTGTCCCCACAGTGCCCTGTGCTTTCTACAATGTAGGATGTTGAAGCTGGAGGGACCACAGCCTGTTGCTGGCTTTAGGTTTGTTTCAAACCCAAGGCCACTTTAAGTTCTATGTTTAAAACTGAACTTGAGCAAATGGGAATAATCTTCCCTCTCAAACTGCAAGGGCTAAATGTTCTCTTAGGTCTTGGGAGCCACAAAAGGTTTTTATTTACCTGATTCTCTGCTCCTGCAGGCTCCATCTGTATTACTAGACCAATTCCCGCAGCCTCTTCTCCCCTATGCTCCAGCAGTCGCAGGCCTCTGACATATCAATTCCAAAGCAGAGCCCATTGCATTGCATTGGACACGAGGATGGTGGACAACAGTCCACTGCCAGGATGTGGGAAGTAGAGGAGAGCCTCAGGTTGCTGGGGAATAGAGGATCGGGTAAGTGAAACTGTTTTTTGCAGCCCCCTAGACATAAACAAGTATTTACTATTGCAGTGCAGAGGCAGTCCCACTGCAAGCGAGGATTTTTTTATTTCCTCATAGATGACTTTAACATCTTTCTACTGTAACTAAAGTATTCTTTAAAGGCTTGAGCACAGCTGCTCAAGGTATGCCTTGAGATTTACAACTGCCTTGCAGAAGTATGCTGTACACATTACATTGCACATAAAGCTGACCATGTGCAGGCCTTAGAAGGCTGTTGGTGCATAGAAAACTTCCATTCAATGTTGCGGATAGCTAGAACTATTGACATTGGCTTTACTTTAACAAATAAACCATATATGATGTTTGTGCTGAAATGAAGGGACTGTAAAGTGAGATATTGTATTCTGTCCACTTTACTATTAGCATGTCATATGATGAAATAGCCTGTTTAGTAGCTGTCTTTTATATAGTTCCTGGATCAATACTACAGATAATTGTTGATGTTTTTTTACCCTCGAACACTTCATCTTGGTTATGTAATATGTGTTTAATATATATTGCTTCATTATTCAGACACATGGAGTGGATTACATTTTTAGATTTGTATCCTGACATTGTGCAGAATTTTTTAAAATCATTAAAAGACACACCTATTCTTCATGTATATATATTTTTTAAACTAAAGTAAGAATACTTGCAATTATTTGAAGAATGTTAAAGTATGATAGACACTACTTCACCAGGACTTAAAGGGAGAGTTTAGCATGTTTTCTGTGCAACTATGTTTTGCATGTTTATGTAAGTACTTTCTTTGAAACCGCTTTTAGGCCTCATGCAAATGCTCAGCGTTTTGGCAGAAAAAACCCTGAAGTTTGTCAAAGTGTTTAACACTTTTACAAGCATTTAGGCGTTTTTACAAATGTCAAGTGCTTGGGAGTTAATTCATTTCATTGGCCAGAATAATAATTTATTCTGGCCATTGAAATGAATTACGCTCAAGCGCTAAACGCGCCCAGCCTCATCAAACTTTTTTTCTGCCAAAACGCTGCTGCTCCTGAATGCACTGGCCCTGTTTTTTTTTTGTTTTTTTTTGTTTTTTTTGTTTTTTTTAAATTCTCCTGCTGGTAAACACTATTGCTACTAAAAGCTCCTAAAAGTCTATGTGTGCATGGACACATAGGATAACATGGAGGGCCGTTTTTAAGCAGTAAAAAACAAAAACACATGATGCCTCTAAAAGTGACTGTGTGCAAATGTGATTTTCACATTTTATATGCTTTTTGCATGTATTATCGTATTAAAGTGGACCTTGCATGAAAATGTCTGCTTATCTTGCAACCTCCCAGCCACCCAATGAAAAAAAACTTAAGTGAAAAAAAGTGCTCACTGTGGTTTCTAATGCTCTCCCCAAGGTGAAAGTGATGTTGCGGAGTTGTACTATAGGATCCTAGGAAAACTGAATGTTTTAAAAAAAAATTTCCAAGGTTTTCTTTTTTATTGCTTTTAGTTATCATTTTTACGTAGGTCAGAGAGCTGCAAGATTCAAAGGACTTTAAATCTCAATTTTTTTTTAGAATAGCTAATAATGGGTGATCTGTATCGCACTCAGCCTCCCTAACTGATCGCACTATAACTTTTTTTTTCTTCTCTTTTTGTTTGGACCAAAGCACCATCCTTTGCTGAAGAAGTCCTGCATGCCATTTTTTTTTTCTACGCACACCACCTCATGATGTTGTGAACTGCCTTGATAGTGGTGTAGTGCTACCACCAGAGGAGCCACTGCATTGTTTTACGATTCTTCTGCCCATGATGATGACACACCTTACCCACCCAGCACATATGACTTACTTGAGTTATTTTAGGCCAAGCATAGCCTAAAAAGAAAGGATTAGCGAGTGTACTTCTACGAACAATTCGATAAGACCATAACATTACTCTGAGAGATATGTTTAAACACCTGCAGTATTCTGATTAACAGTAATTAATAGAACTGATCTACATTTACCTACCAACAGTGTACAGAAGCAGTCCTAACTTGTTATAATAGTCCCAGTTTTATACCACTGGCCAGTGATTGATTAAAAAAAAGTTTCCCAGCAAATTTGGGACCCTTGAAGAAAGCACAACAGTTCCCAGCAGGCAATAGATAAACATGTACAATGTTTATCTGTTGCACTCATCTGGGTCTCCGAAATATGCTCTGGTTCATTTCCAGTGCCTAAACAGGGATAGCAATTGCTTTGATGTCTCTTGCTGAGATTCCCTCCTTTCTGTGCACAACCCAAAGCATCTGTGTAGTGTGTGAAGTAGTGTGTAGAGATCTCTTTTATGCATTAACATATTAGTTTTGTCAAGAAAGATGTTACTTAAAGCCTAACTCCACATTTAATGGCCCTTTGACTAGTTTGTTTGGGCCTTGCTGTATTCTATGAATCCATACAAAGGCTGCTCTGTGGCAGAGATTGTGATGTCAGCTGCCCACCTCTCTGCCTCAGCCAGTCAGGAAGTTTCGTATTCTACGTGGAATGGGACAGGAAGTTCTTGTACCAGTTCCAGAACACAGCGCTGTGTACTACATGTACATACAGTTAATACAGGGTGCTCAGCAAGTGCACCCATTAGTGCAGTAAATAGTTTGTTTTGGGCCAACTTGGCCCAAACAAACCATTTAAGGGGACATTAAACTCAAAGTTATGCTTTACCCACTTACTAACGTGCTATAGCTAAATGACAGCTACAGCACGGTTGGCCAGTTCTGGGAGGGCGTCATATAGGGTGTCCTACGGACACAGATGATCATGGACTAAATTGTATCGATTTATCTGTGTTAGCCACTTCACAACCGTGCTATAAGCAAACGACGGCTACAGCGTGGTTGTCCAGTTCTGTGAGGGTGTCATACGATATCCTCTCAGAATGCGCCCTCCCGCACCCCCAGCAGCGTGCACCCTATGGACACAGCTGATCACACGATGAGGTAAAGGCCAAATCACAGCAGCCTTTTACCACATGGTCAGCTGTGTCCAATGACACAGCAGATCACGGAGTAAATACAGTTTCCGGTTATTGGCTGCACTTTACTCACGCTGTCACATCGTGAGAAAAGTACTGCCGATAACTGGCAGCTGTCACAGCGTGAGGAAAGTACTGCCGATAACTGGCAGCTGTCACAGAGCAGATTGGCACTAATCATCAGGGCACCGATCCGTGCCCATCAGTTGCGCCTATCAGTGCCATCAGTCAGCGCCGCCTATCAGTGACTGTCATTGCTGCATATCAGAGCTGCAGCATCAGTGCTTTCTCATCAATGCCCACCAGTGCAGCCTATCAGTGCCTATCCGTGCCACCTCATCAGTGCCCATCAGTGCTGCCTATCAGTGCAGCCTCATCAACGCACAACAGTGAAGGAGAAAAATTACCTGTTTGCAAAATTTTATAATAGAAACAAAGAAAAACTGTTTTGTTTTTTTTTTCAAATGTTTTGCTTTTTTTTTGTTTATAGTTAAAAGAAAAAAAACCTCAGTGGCAATTAAATACCACCAAACGAAAGCTCTATTTGAAAAGAATGATAACAATTTTCATATGGGTACAATGTTGCATGACTGCACAATTGTCTTTCAAAGTGCGACAACAGTGAAAGCTGAAAATTGGCCTGGGCACGAAGGAGGTAAAAGTGCCCGGTAGGCCAGTGGTTAAGTCATGCCGAATTGTCGGATACTATGTGTTGGGAGCATGCAGTAGATGTTTTACATTGCCAATATGAACATTTTTTCTATGTACAGTAATGAAAACTGTTCCTCTTATAAGTAAAATTGTTTCTAGCTCATCATGTTCCAGTTGTCACTCAATGGTGGGAAAGTAGCAGTTCTATCAGCTATGTAGAAATACTGACAAATTAACAGGACTTCATTGCTTTGTTACCCTGCACACCTAATCAATTGCTGGATCCTTTACACCTCTTTAATTGGCGTCTATTCTGCACTGGAGATTAGTGTACCTGAGGCCTGGCTTTATTATTCCCCTAATCACAGCTATGGCAGCTGTGTTTGTTCTGCAGGTTCATACTTTTTGTGCCTTATTTATGGTTGTTTTGGACAATGCTGACATGTAGCTAATTAGCTTACTGTAAATCACCTTATGTTCCAGATCAGAGGTTTGTTTCATGATGGAAAGGGACAGCCCTATATCTTTTATGGGTTTTCTTTCATCCTCTTGAAACAATTAGTATATTCTAATTCTAATGTGCTTCCAATTATTGTTTATTTTTATTGCCTTACGGTTTACTATTTAAAGGGACATTCCACCCTAAACTGATAGTTCAATATTTAGAAGCTGCTGTGAAAGATTTCCTTGTTTCCTGTATTGCATGAGAGTTCCCAGCATTTTTTTCCACTGCTTTCCTTGTTCTTTTCAAATATTGGGATTGTGAGATCTAATTAGAGCCATAACAGGTTCTTGCATCAATTGATGGTGGCAGTTGTTTGGGGGAGGGGTTTTGTGGTCTGTAAAAGCTCAACACCAGCTTTGCATTCTTAATTTTCCTACAAGACCTGTTTTTCTGAGTTTTGTCACTTAAAGCGGTATTAAAACAAAATGTAATGTAATATATTGCAGCTTACCGGTCCTTGGACATGGTGACTGCATTCATTTTCTATTACGCTTTTGGTCCCTTTATTTTCAACAGGTGATTGGCCAGTAAATCTGTTATTTTTTTCAACTTCCTTTAACATACCAAGCTGTCCAGCAAAAATGGCAGTTATACATTTGAGACAAACACACAGTGGTTAAATGGTTAGCACTTCGCCCTGGCAGTACTAGGGTTTTTGGTTCAAATCCCAGCCACGGCACCACCTGCCTGGAGTTTGCATGTTCTCCCTGTGGGTTTCCTCCAGGTTCTCCGGTTTCCTCCCATACTCCAAAGACATGCTGGTAGGTTAATTGGATCCTGTCTAAATTGACCCTAGTATGTGTATGTATGAATGTAAGTTAGGGACCTTAGATTGTACACCCCTTGAGGGTTAGGGACTGATGTGAATGTACAATATATATGTAAAGCACTATGTAAATCAATGGCGCTATACAAGTACCTGAAATAAATAAATAAAATGATTATTTTATCAATTTAGGTAAAATCTTTATCCCAAAAGGAACTGTTGCTGTGTCAAATTCATCTAAATTTGCCAGGTGCATTTTACACTCCCTTTTCCCCAGATTGACAATACTGCTGTCCATGGGTGTCTCCGTTGCTCCACCATCCAGAGTGGAGACACCCTAAGATGGGAAGGGTGTTACAGGCCAGATCACCAGGTGGAAATAAAGTCTAAAAACAGGAAAGAAATGCAGTTATCACCTCTGAGGATTGGTAGGCAGCAATATATACTGACACCATCACTTCTATGAAAGCGGTATTAAAAGAGGAGTGTGGGATTCAAAAGTAACAAACATTCATACTCACCAATGGACATGCTAAAGGTGGCTCCCGACGGCACAACAATCAGGACTGAGCAATCACAGACTGGTGATCACTCAGCTTTTGGGCCTGCTCTAAGCACAGTATAGTGACTGTCAGTCATTGCTTTTCTGCTCTGCTCTTCCAGTGCTCACTCGAGCACTGGACTGTGAGAGACGATGGAGTGGCTGACGCAGGCTGTCAGCGGCTCGCTGAGAAGCTAAGCCAGCTGACATTCAGGAATCTGGGTGGGTTCTGATATTGGCAGGGCCCCTGCAGAGCCTGCACCATCTCTGTGATGTTATCCGACAGTGGGGTTTAAGCGCCATTCACACTTGTGCGACTTGTCATGCAACATTTGACACATAAAGTTGCATGACAAGTTGCAGCCCATTGCTTTCAGTGGCACCCATTCAGATCGGTGCAACTTAAAGCCACAGTATCTTTGAAAAGGTGCCTGCACTACTTTGATGAAACTTAGTGCCAGAGAGTGTAAAGTCGCACAAGTGTGAATGAAGCCTTAGTCTGAATCTGGGTCACAGGAGTGCAGAACTAAGTGCACAGGACCCACAGGAGAAGTATGGCCAGAAGAGCTTTGACCCTACTTCTTCTTTTAATGGCTTTGTACAAAAACCTTTTTCACAGGTGTGTCAGTCTAAAATAAAATATTTTAAAACCTCTAAGGAAATGATTGCCCCTGTTGTATTGTCATATATTCATTTTGTGGTTTAGTTATTGGAAATTTCTAACCATTTGATATAGATATAGGTACCGTTTGGTGACACTTGCTTCTTTTCCCCAACTCTTGAAAAGAATGGCCAAGCTGTGCAATTCAGATTGACAAGTGCTTTATATGTGGTTTCAGTAATTTATGTTTTTATGTGCCTCAGAGGAAAATCCATCTAAACTGATTTTCATAGAAAATGCTTTGGCCACCTTTTCAGGAGAGTACTATAGTTCCCGTGAGTGCAGCCTAGAGTTTTTGTTGGGAATCTTTTGTTGTTGCATAGAGGCTGTGTGGGTGAAATATATCAACATCTCACTGCCGGTGACCAAATCAATGACTGTCTGTCAATCACTGAGGAAGAACGGCTTACATTGCCTGCTTCCCACTGAGACTATTGAAGACCACACAGGCTTGTGCAATCTTCAGAATTAGCCAGTGTTGCACACCCTCAAATTCCTTATTAAAAAGTACAACCTGTTGTTTTTATTTTTTTAATTTTTTCCTTTGACTTAAAGTGTAATGCAAGTAAAGGCAAAACTTTTTTCTTTAGTTTTGGATAGACTGGAGAGGGATTAAAACACCTGTCAGTTTTTGTTGGTGTCTGTGCCCATTAAGGAGACTCACTCTCTCCATTGTCCTGTTTACCATGATCATCAAAAGTGAAAATAAAAGAAAATCCCAAATTTTGGGTTGACATCAGAACATGAATATAGGCATTCCCCAAGTTACGAACATTCAACCTTCATACAACTCATACTAACAAACGGAGGCAGCATGACGTCACTTCCAACCGCTTGCGCTCTATACTGGTCCCAGAAACCTCAGGTCAGCCATCTTGCTGCTCACTGTTTGCTGCTACCTACTTTCCAGTGGACCTGTCAGCAATTCCATATCAGATTCCATATCACAGCATGGCAAGAAACTGGAAAGATACAGTTTACTATAACAATCTCGGCTACGTCTATTGTCTCCTGGGCTGAAAGAACTTGTGAATTGCGGGCACTGTCTGAGGCCATTGCTCTGTGCCTACTACTATTGGGAGTATGCCCTAATTTCCACCTGTAACTTACTCTGTTACTAGTTGGTCAATAAATTAAATTTTTTAAATTTGGCTAGTATGTCGTGGTGTTAGAGCCACTGTGAGTGTTTTTCTGCTGTCTGTATCCTCATTGAAAGATTTAATCTCTCTTCCTGTCCCTGAGAGGGACAGGGAGTAAGTGTGTGTGTGTGTGTGTGTGTGTGTGTGTGTGTGTGTGTGTGTGTGTGTGTATATGTGTGTGTATATATGTGTGTGTGTGTGTGTGTGTGTGTGTGTGTGTGTGTGTGTATATATATATATATTTTTATCCTAAAGGTAATCTGTCCTTTAATAGGACTTGTAGCTTTTTGTTATTGGGATTTAGGTTTTTTAAAGTTATAGTAAATTTTGTCTTGTTTTTATATCTGGAAATATTATTGGATACATTCTCCTCCTGCATTTTCTTACCAGGAGGTTGACTGTGGGGATTTTTTAGACCGTATATATCAAATAGAATGGTGCAGCGCTAAATAATAGAACACAGTTTATACACACAATATATACACATGCGTGATATCACTCTGATGGTGATCTATAAATACAAAAGTTCAATGTAATAGTGCGGATCATGGAGAGATCCTGATTCCAGGTGAGTGGACGTCCTGATCCAAGGTGTGATGATAAGTGTGAACCACACAAATAGGTGAAAAACGCACTCACCAGATGTGCGTTTAACATACGCAATATGTAATCCTGCGTCACCAGGCCATAAAACGATCATCAGATCCCAGATCAGATTGCACCCAGATCACCATCCCGGCTCCACAGAAGTAAGGTCATCCGAAACTGCTACCAGGTATCACCACCAGGGTCCTGAGTCCTCCAGATGGGCACTGCGAATGATAGCACTCACACAGAGTGCCCAATAAGAGACCTCATAGCGTGATACTGCTTAAGATACCTTTATTCAGGGTTGGTTGGTGTGGGGTACATAAAAGATTTTGAACGAAAGGTTTACTGACCATATGTTTCCAGGGTGTCCACCAACGGTGGTTAGGTGTCCTGCTGCTGCTGCCCCCCTTTTTAGACCACCTCTCTGTGACTTTGCTGTGAGTATAATCACACACAACCAAGACTATAGGCTTATGTCTTTGGAAGACAAGTTACATGCAAAATTAGAAGATTTGATTAGTGGTGTTTGGTGACTTAGGTGTAATCTATTGAATAGGGAGGTTTCTGAAAATAACTATACTGTAGTCACAAGGCTTTATGTACCAACATAGATCAATGATCTATAGTAACCAAAACCAACCAGAATCAAGGTTTACTGCTCTTTCCAATGTTGTACTCCTCCTATGTGATCTCTGGTAGCTACATATTACTACAGATATTCACTAACCTGATTCATCTGTCTCTCAGGTGCTCAAATGATTAGATCTTATTCCTATAAATTCTCCGTAACATCACAAAGGTTTCATACTCTCATAGCTTTAAGAGGAACTTCACTCTCCCAGTTGACATTGACGATTGTTGTTTTGTATGTTTCTATCATTAGTACATAGATACATAGATAGGAAAGTAGATAATATTTACTTGTTTTAACCATTTTTTTTTTTTTTTTACATTTCCTCAGTTACTTCCTGGTTTACATTCCTAGGCAAATTAAATCATACATCCCAGAATTCTTCAGGAGGGGAGGAGGGGTTTTCTAAGCTAAGTACACCCCCCCCCCCCCCCGCCAGCATACCTGAGCTAAGTGTAGATGGATTCCAGGAAGTAAACACTACATGAATTATCTGCCCTGAATCAAGGTGGCCATGGTCGGAAGTGCTAGGGGGTGTTTTTCAACCTGACTTCTTATCAAAAGAATGAATAAAGACATGTATGGATGGGTGAGTTTGCTTTGATCATTAAAAATGAATTAAACCGCGTTTTCGGTTTGTGATGGCCAGATGCAGTGAAGTTCTGCTTTAATTTAGTTTTTATTAAGTAATGTATCTATTGGTTTAGCTAACAGAACAATGATATGGCCACCAAGCTTCATAATGCCCATGGCCCATTGTCAGGAACAATCTGAGATTGAAATATCAGTCTCAAGTGGACAAACTCTAAACAAAGGCCAAAATATTCAGTTTTATGGGCAACAATACATAGTTGACTCACCAGGAAAAACATACAGCTCTGACTGTGAAGTTACATCAGGTATTTAGCAGTCAGGTTAATTGATTCACCTGCTGATAAGAGGATTCTCTGAAGCCTGTACACCACCAGATTTTTGTTTAATGAGGTTTAATTCAGCATTTAGTCATTTCTTCTATTTAACAACTGGTGCACAGGCTGCTCTCTTACCCTGGGCTATTGTGACACTAATGGGATTATTAGCACCATACATGAATCTGTACATTCCTGTGTCACTTGCATTAGTAGTGCTATTTACATTACAATGAATAACTCCTGATTACTGTCCAAGGTGCCCTGAAGCCATGTTTCCAGTCATTGATTCCTCCAGCTCGGCAAGCCTAGTTAACCTGCTGTGTAATATGAGCCATTTTACTGGAAAGTGTAGCGTTTCTCTGCTCACTTTCACTTGAGCGGTTTAGACTGTTGCTTTTGACTGCATTACTTTTGCAATCAGTGCTGGTATTTAGGGATCCCTAACCCTTCCTCTAAGGCAGACAACAGGGGACGAGGAAAGCTGTGGAGGTCATGCCCATAAGAACGTTTTGAATGTATTGCTTTTTCTGATTCTACTTATCTGTGTATATGTCAAAAATTACAACTGTATGTTACTACATAGTTTATAAAGAAATCCCACCTGTGGAAGTCTGGCCAAACATATCTGAATGTATAGTCACTCTAAAATTTGTCATTGATTTACCAACAAATATGTGGTGTGAGGGCCAACAATGAATTTCAATTATTAAGGGCCAGTTCACACCACATGCAGTCCAGTGTGGTTTTTTTTTTTTTTTTCTCTGCATCAAAAATGCATTGATAGTAGTTTATATGGTTTCCAATGGCATAGTTCACACCAGCGCGGTCAGTTCCAGTTCCTGCATTTTTTCCTACACTGAACTGTACTGGAACGCAGAAAGGCACCAGAATGCACATGTCCGTGAAATGAAGAAAAAAAGAGGGGAAAAAATGCACCGGAATGCATCAAAAATGCACATTTAGAAACGCATCTGGAACGCATCCAGACTGCGTTTCTATGGTGTAAACTGGCCCAAAGTCAAAACATGAAGGTGATTGTAAAATCAGAATTTAACATACCAGTAAGTGGCCAGCTTAAGAATCTATACACATAGGAGTAAAAAGTAGGTAGCCTTTGCATGCCCACCAGTGCAGGGTCCTATAGGATATACTGGATTGAATGGCTTAGTGTTCTGCAAATCAGTTGCTTTGTTTTTGGTCATGGAATGTCAAAAATTGTGCCTGCAGTGTTGTGCACAGCATGCTATTGTGGCCAGAGCCTGAGTGAAAGTGCACAATAGGGATGTTCATAATAGCCCCACCTCTGAAGGGGTGCCTATTTTTTGACTGGTCACTCCCATCCCTTTTTTTAATTTTTATTGCAGCAATATTGTGCAATCAGCATTCCTTCATCTGTAGCTCTAAAATGAAATAGTAAATTGTCACTAGCCAGATGGGATGCAACCTGTGTCGCCTCTCCTGGATTTTGATTGGTTCATTTGGCTATCAGTTATAAGCCAGGGTTGGTTTAGGTATGCCCATGTTGGCACTTTAGCAACATGTGGGCAGTTCTTAGTGTGTGATGTGGATAAATGATGAGAAAAACATAAAGTTGTGTGTTTTACAGTCGGCTGATTTAAAAATCCAGATTTTAACACTGTTATTTTGGAATAGATCTCTTGAGAATTGATGGTAACATTTCAGCACAAGGTGTTTTAAAAACCATTGGCACATTAAGTAGGGCTGGCTTCCCTAACTAGTGGATCAATGATTGGAACAAGTATGCAAGATTGGAGTTCAGACTTCTCTTGGCTGCATGCATGTTACAGGTCAGCAGTTCCTTAGTGAAGCCAGGATCAGAATGTTGCCCCCGTGCTGAGAACATGCCATCAGTAGCAGACCATAATTCTTTATTCTTGGTTAGACAAATCTGAAGAAATATAGTATCTTTGAGCCAGGTTTATTCCATGTCCCACTGCTTTTGAGGTTCTAGGTTTTTCCGGGATTATTGTTTTTTGCTTCCCTGTCCTGCTTGTAACTTACAATGGCCTCATGCAGTTACCCCAGATTTATGATGTATTTTTTAGCATTGTTGGACCATAGTAGCAACCCCTTTACCCCACCATGCTTAACAGCAATTATTTTTTTTGAAAGAAAAAGTATTTTGTGTGAAATCTATCCTATTTCGAAACATGGGTTAATTGCAGGACTATAACATCATAGTTCCAAATCTAGACCTGGGAGTAGAAATTTTTCACCTATGCACTTTATATTAATGTTTTCATGTCTGTAATGGTGGCAAACTTCCACCTGTTGATTATTTTTCAAGTCTTATTCCACTTTTATAATGCAGAACCAAACAATTTCCAAGTGCCATGCTGGCAAACACTTAAAGTGATTGTAAAGCTTTGTTTTTTTTCCCCCATTAACCACTTGCCCTCTGGAAGATTTTACCCCCTTCCTGATCAGGCCATTTTTTGATATTCCACATTGCATTATTTTAGCTGACAAAAATTTATATAATTTTTTTCACACAAATAGCTTTCCTTTTGGTGGTATTTGATTACCATTGGGGTTTTTATTTTTTGCACTCCAAATGAAAAAAGACCCACAGTTTTGAATAACAAAAACAATATTTTACTTTGTTATAAAACATATCCAATAAAAACAAAAATGAAAAATCTAATTTCTTCATAAGTTTAGGCCAAATTGTATTCTGCTACATATTTTTGGTAAAAAAAAATCCCAGTAAGTGTATATGGATTAGTTTGCACAAAAGGCATAGCATCTACAAACTATGGGATATATATATATACTGGTATTGTTATTTTATTTTTTTTACTACTAATGGTGGCAATTGGCAATTTATAGCGGGACTGTAATAGTACAACAGTCAATCTGACACTTTGTGAGAACCAGTGACACTAATACAGTGATCAGTGCTAATAGTATAAACTGACACTCTACAAATTACACTGGTTGGGAAAGGGTTAATGTCTAGGGGCGATCAAAGGGTTAAGTGGTTAAGCCTAACAGTGCTTTGTTTGTGTACAGTGTGGTGCTTTTACTAGGGTATAAGCTGATTTTTACTCCGTTTTGCAGGGAAACAAAAACCAGCACATCCCTGCTGACAGGGCAGAGCTCTGTATTGTTTACATACACAGAGATCTGTCCTGTCAGCCTCTTCACCAATGAACGGGTTCCAGCCGTCAATCTTTGGCTGAGAACGCTGATTGGCTTGTGCTGTGTCTAATCACAGCACAGCTGGGGAGGTGGGCACACGCGCTCCCCCTACCTGGAAGAGCTGGATCACATACTAGGTACGTGATACAGCTCAGGAGAGTTGCCTTGTCGCTGTACATCTAAGTGATGCGGTCGGCAAGAGGTTAAAAAAAAAAGTTTTACTTACCACCTCTTTGCAATTGTTTTGCACAGAGTGTTCCCTTATCTCCTGTTCTGGAGTCTCCTGCAGACAGTCTCCGTTCCTCCTTTCCTGCATGTACCCCTGTAGCAAGCTGGCTGCTGAGGGGGCACATGTGCAAGTGTGCTCCCAAGCTGGGCTGTGTGCGTCCATAGACACACACAGTGCAGCTCAGCCACGTCTCTCGCTCCCTCCTCACAGGATTTGACTGACAGCAGCAGAAGCCATAGGCTCCTGCTGCTTTCAGAGCCTGCTGTGAATGCAGGTAGAGAGCAGTGTAGTGCTGCTGGCAGGGACAGCACTGAATTGAGACAGGCCTTGGGTAAGTGTTTAGGGATTGCTGAGGGATAAACGGGCATTAGGGTAAAAAATAACCTTTTCAAGGTAGAACCATTTTAAAGCCCAGCACTTTTTTTGTGTGTGTCTTTTGCAGCCTATTCATTTTAATTGGGCTGCCCAATGCAGCATGCCACAGTGTGCATCAACACACAAAAGTGCATGCACTGCAGCGCACTGCTTTGTGGTTTTCTACCCGCTCTTTTTATACCTGTGATTCTAAGGTAAGAAATAATGAGAATGGGGTTCTCAGGGATGAGAGGTTCAGACAAAAATCAACAAAAATGTTTCTGGTGTGTGACCTTATTAGAGAGACTTACCATTTATCCACTTATCGTTTCTTGTCACTCTTAGTACCTTTCAGTCAAAAATCTTCATAACAGGGACGGAGACTGAAAAAAAAACTTCCTAGAATTTTTAAAGGATAAGTTCACCTTTGGGAACATGTTAAATGTTCCACCTGTTTTTAGTTCCCACTTCTGCAGCCGCTGCCTGACTCCTCCTCCTTCCCTTTGACAGCTAGTTCAGAGAACTTCTCCCCATACTGCTGTCAGTTTTTTAAATCAATGTGGCCGTGCAGGGCTCTGCCCACACGGCTGCGTCATTCACTCAGAGTTCTGTGGATGATTGAACTACAATCGGCTTGTTCTCAGTGAACTACCATGGCACTGTTGAGCACTGTGGTACGAGCACACGGATTAAGCAGACAGTCTACTGGAGACCTTCATGGTCTGCTGATGGCTGGTGCAGTGCTTTCCAGGCTCCAAAAAATAAATAAATTGAAGGCAAAATGTTTTTTTTTCTTAAAGTAAATTTATCTTTTAATCCTACCTACTCTTCCAAAATTAAAAAATAGAATTTTTGCTGAAGTCTACTTTTTTCTTCTAGTAAAGACCCCGTCTAAATTAGATTAGAAATGTTTTATTCTCCAGGCTAATCTGCGTCTGTTATTGCTAAAATGGTCCTCGCTGAGAGGAGAATGAGGAAAGCTGTAATTAACATTTTTAACAAGAAATTGTCACCAGCTGTTTAATTTTTGTTTCCACTTTAGTACAAAATCTTATTTTTTTGCCTTGAATTCTCCAACACTCATACTCTAATTTCTGTTTATGGACATCACTAAGTTTTTCGTTAATCTTACAGTTCACACCAAAACGTGGTGCAGGAAATCTGCGTCCTGTTTGGGTTTCCCTCACTACATGCAAAACGCACTGCAGTTGCTATCTATGGCTGATGTCAGTGTTAAGTTGACACCCAAAATGCAGGTCGCAAATGTAGTGCCTTTGCCTGCACAGGATCATATGGTACAAGAAGTACCATACAGTGTGGTTGCAAGGCTTCTCCAAACGTAGTGCATGCATTTCTTTTTGGTGTGGTGCGATTTCCGCTCACTCAAAATGAATAGGCTGAAACGGCACTTCTCAGAATTGCCTGTGGATTGCATGGGAACGCATAGTGCGTTCTTGTACGATTCTTGGTGTCAACAGGCCCTTAATTCTGTGTTTCTCTTATTCTTTGCAGTTGTTTTAAAATTTATAAGTGAAGTTTCTAACTGTTGCATGACTTCTTTTATGTCCTTAGCACAACTTAGCAAACCTTTGCCTCTAATGTAGCACTTCTCTTTGTGTCCCATTGCACGCCTGTTTTCCTAATTTATTCATGGGCCAAGGATTTTAATCACAACCTTGCGCCAGGTTTAGAGCTGATTACCCTTCCTTTCAACAGCGCTTGTGACATATCTGATTGCCGTCTCATGCTGCCACGCTTTGTTGGCAAGATTCATTGGAGGTTAATTAAATCCATCTTCAAAACAACGAGGGGCCAATGAGCCATATCCTTGTTGCAATAGTAAATTAAATGATGCAATTGTTTCTATCTCCATCATCTGAGAGCATACTAGGCAGGGAGGAGGCTCCACTAAATGAATTGTTATAAGGCTGCACGCTTTCGGCCCCGAGGGGAAGAAGTAGCATGTGGCCACAAACCAGCATTTAATTTGTGGCTACAGATAAAGATTACTGTTATCAGCAGCTGGAGGTCCCCAGGGGGGCGGTTTGATATGTAAGATGACACTCTTTAAAAAATTAAGATTGTTTCTATTCTCGACAGGAAATTTAGAGCCTCTTCTTTCTTTTTTCATGCAAATGATACAGAGAGTGTTACACAAAAGCAAATGCTGGCATCAAGTTGTCCGCTGCCTTCACCATAATTAAAACATACACAAATTAAATACAATTATCTAGTGTTTTTTTAACAGGGCCCAGCATCATTAATCTAATTAATATCACAGTCAATCAGCTCAGCAATGCTGTTGTGATTGTTGGAAGTGTATGTTTTATTTCTTGCGTGGCGGCAACTGGCAGCTGCAAGACTCAGCTGGCATGGGATGACAAAGAGATGACAGCAGTACCAGCAGCTCCTGTCCCTCGCTCAATGGATACTACAGTCTGCCTCTGCCACACCTGCCATTCATCACATAGCTGACAGTCATTGTGATAGATGACTTTTAAGAAGCTGTGTGCCCTGTGTTTCCCTGCTGACAATGGATTTTTACACATATTTCCCGACAGGTCCTTGCGTTTTGCAGCTATTTATTTTTAGAATCTGGTTTATATAATAATGCATAGAGCAGACATGTTAAATGGAGCAGTGTCTAAGCAGAGAAGCTCAGTAAGGGCATGAACACATGACTACTTGCCACCTATGTTATCAAAATTCCTGATTCTGCCTCCCATTCACTGGTTTAGTTGACTGGGGCAGTGATTTTTTTGGGGGGTGGGTTGCAATTAAAGACAAATGATTCCATTTCCTAGGCTAATTTGATATTGCATGCACTTTTGCTTTTGACAAGGTAAAGAAAATAATGCTGTTCCTGAAATTAATTTAAAGATCAACTGTAATCAACTTAAATTTACAAAATTATATTTTCTTTTATTTCAGTATGAAAAATATCAACAATGATTGTTAGATTATGGTCTACTAAACTTCAAAATACACAAATGTATATCTGCTTCCCAACCTCCGTACTTATATATACGTCCTCGTCGGAGGACATGATTTTTACATGTATGAGAGAAATGTCAGAATTGGCCCAGAAGGGAAGCGGTTAACATCCATAACAATAAAAACTACGTTAAATATTGAAAATCATATCAAGGAAAAAAGTAATTACTGTGAGCTGGCATTATTTGCTTACAACAACCAGTGAAATTTAGATTTTTAGGGCATGTTTAAATCTGATTGGTGGGTGATTCAGGTTCTGATTCATTCATCCTCTTGCCGGTGTGACCTTTGTTTTAGTCATGCCATTACGTGCTCTTTGGCCACATTATCATTCTTGCACCATGTAAGAATGCCATGCAACTTATTTTCACCTCACCAATACCACACCTCCATTCAAGTTTTTTTTCCCCTCATGGACCTTTCTGTACTCCTTCCCCATTGACTTTTTTTTTTCCTTGACCATGTTTTTGTCACCACCTTTTGTGGGCTTTGACAACAATGTTTAAATCTGTCCTTCCTCTGCCCACTCTAGTTCACTTTCTGTTTTTACTTTTCACATATCTGAAATCCTCTGAACCCTCCGAGCAAATAAAGGAAATAGTTATAAGGAATAATCTCTCTCTGTCCCCCTCTGTAGTCTATCTCCCTTAAAAAATGGCAGCTCCACAATATATTTCTACACAGAAATGAATAAAATGTGTAAACCGGACAGTGGGACACATATGTTTTAGTAACTGCACTGACATGTGGATCTAGGTGTTTTTTTCTTTATAATTAAAAAGCATCTTGCCCTTTTCACCACTTTTTTTCAGAGTACTATTTTTTGGATGATATCCTTAGTGGACTTCTATGCTGGTTTCTTTCTACTGTCATTGCTATTGTTACTATGATTTATTAGTATCTCGGCAATTATTTATTATAAGGTTAGGGAAAGTACAGCAAAGAAAAAAACAACATGCAGCCATGGCAATTACATAAAAAACTCCATACTGTTATCTCCCTGTTGGCAACTAAAACTAGACTTGCCAAGGCAGCGTGTTTACTTGTGTTTTTTGTTTTTGTTCTTGTTATCGTTTTCTACTATAATTGAATATTTCTATTCAAATGTATGCAACAGTAAAGAATTAAAGATTGAAACCATATGGAACCCCTATTGCTCAAGCAGCTATCTGGTTGATAATATATCAACAAACGTCCCCTATTACATACCCAAACATGCCCTCTATTGGCAAAGAGGAGGCAGACTGAATGAGGAGGTTATCAAAACAGAGAGGGGTTTCAGGGCCAATACAGGCTGAATTGGCTTTCAGGTCCAATAGGATACAGACCACAGTGGAGGGAACAAGAAATGGAGGAGAGAGATTCAGAGGACAAAGGAGGACAAGAGGGAAGAAAGAAGAAACAGGGAAAATTAGGAGTTGGTATTTTTAATTTAAGAAATATATGCCTCAAACTAATATTAACCACTTGCCCTCCTGAGGATTTATACCCCCCTTCCTAACCAGGCCATTTTTTGCTGTTTGGCGCTATTTCAACTGGTAATGTGGTGGTTATGCAATGCTGTACCCAAATAAAATGTATGCCCTTTTTTCACACAAATAAAGCTTTCTTTTGGTGTTTTTGATTACCTCGTTTTTTTTTCCGCTATAAACAAAAAAAGACCAAAAATTTTAAAAAATAGCGATATTTTTCACTCTTGGTTATAAAATATATCCAGTAAACTCAGTTAGTCATACATTTAGGCTAAAATGTATTCTGCTACATGTCTTTGGTTAAAAAAAATCTCTTCGTGTATATTAATTGGTTTGTGTGGAAGTTATAGCGTCTTCAAACTATGGTGTACAGTGGGGATCGAAAGTTTGGGCACCCTAGCTAAAGATTTGTATCAATGTGCATAAAGAAGCCAAGGAAAGATGGAAAAATCTCCAATAGGCATCAAATTACAGATTAGACATTCTTATAATATGTCAACAAAAGTTAGATTTTATTTCCATCATTTACACTTTCAAAATAACAGAAAACAAAAAAATGGCGTCTGCAAAAGTTTGGGCACCCTGCAGAATTTATAGCATGCACTGCCCCTTTGCAAAGCTGAGACCTGCCAGTGTCATGGATTGTTCTCAATCATCATCTGGGAAGACCAGGTGATGTCAATCTCAAAGGTTTTAAATGCCCAGACTCATCTGACCTTGCCCCAACAATCAGCACCATGGGTTCTTCTAAGCAGTTGTCTACAAAACTGAAACTGAAAATAGTTGGCGCTCACAAAGCTGGAGAAGGCTATAAGAAGATAGCAAAGCGTTTTCAGATGTCAATATCCTCTGTTCGGAATGTAATTAAGAAATGGCAGTCATCAGGAACAGTGGAAGTTAAAGCAAGATCTGGAAGACCAAGAAAAATATCAGACAGAACAGCTCGCAGGATTGTGAGAAAAACAATTCAAAACCCACGTTTGACTGCACGATCCCTCCAGAGAGATCTGGCAGACACTGGAGTTGTGGTACACTATTCCACTATAAAGAGATACTTGTACAAATATGGTCTTCATGGAAGAGTCATCAGAAGAAAACCTCTTCTACGTCCTCACCACAAAAATCATCGTTTGAACTTTGCAAATGAACATATAGACAAGCCTGATGCATTTTGGAAACAAGTTCTGTGGACCGATGAGCTTAAAATTGAACTTTTTGGCCGTAATGAGCAAAGGTACGTTTGGAGAAGAAGGGGCACAGAATTTAATGAAAAGAACCTCTGTCCAACTGTTAAGCATGGGGTTGGATCAATCATGCTTTGGGGTTGTGTTGCAGCCAGTGGCACAGGGAACATCTCACGAGTAGAAGGAAACATGGATTCAATAAAATTTCAGCAAATTTTGGATGGTAACTTGATGCCATCTGTGAAAAAGCTGAAGTTAAAGAGAGGATGGCTTCTACAAATGGATAATGATCCTAAACACACCTCTAAATCCAGGGGGGATTACATCAAGAGGCGTAAACTGAAGGTTTTGCCATGGCCTTCACAATCTCCTTACCTCAACATAATTGAAAATCTATGGATAGACCTTAAGAGCAGTGCGTGACACAGCCCAGAAATCTCAAAGAACTGGAAGACTTTTGTAAGGAAGAATGGGCAAAGATACCTCAAACAAGAATTGAAAGACTCTTGGCTGGCTACAAAAAGCGTTTACAAGCTGTGATACTTGCCAAAGGGGGCAGTACAAGATATTAACTCTGCAGGGTGCCCAAACTTTTGCAGATGCCATTTTTTTGTTTTCGGTTATTTTGAAAGTGTAAATGATGGAAATAAAATCTAACTTTTGTTGACATATTATAAGAATGTCTAATCTGCAAGTTGATGCCTTTTGGAGATTTTTCCATCTTTCCTTGGCTTCTTTATGCACATTAATACAAATTTTTAGCTGGGGTGCCCAAACTTTCGATCCCCACTGTGTGTGTATATACAGTTGTGGCCAAAATTATTCAACCCCCAATGCTGTAAAGGGGTTTAGGGACTATAGTGTACATTTGGAATTGTATTCAGAATCAAATCCTACAAGGACGTTGTAACTACCCAAATGCAACTAAAATGACATCAATTGTTTATGTAATACAGTAGTAAATGGTTCTTATGTGGTTTCTTCATTGCCACAATTATTCAACCCCTTAAAGACTACCACTCTGAAGAACAGAGGTTCATACAGGTGCTTTCCATCAGGTATTGAAAACACCTGTGGATGTCACCGAGCAGCAATCAAGCATAATAAGCACCAATTAGGCAGCTTTAAAATGACTGTGATACTCAGCTCCTTCTAGACATTTACTGGTGTGGTTACAAACATGGTGAAGGCAAGAGAATGGTCCAGGAAGACAAGAGAAGAGGTGATTTCTCTTCACAGGAAGGGCAATGGCTATAAGAAGATTGCAAAGATGTTAAACATACCAAGAGACACCTTAGGAAGCATCATTCGCAAATTCAAGGCAAAGGGCACTGTTGAAACGCTACCTGGTCGTGGCAGAAAGAAGATGCTGACTTCGACTGCTGTGCGCTACCTGAAGCGTAGAGTGGAGAGAAGTCCCCGTGTGACTGCTGAGGAACTGAGAAAAGATTTGTCAGATGTGGGTACAGAAGTTTCAGCCCAGACAATAAGACGCACACTGCGTAATGAAGGCCTCCGTGCCAGAACTCCCAGGCGTACCCCCTTGCTGTCTCCAAAGAATAAGAAGAGTCGACTGCAGTATGCCAAAAGCCATGTGGACAAACCACAAAAGTTGTGGGATAGTGTTCTGTGGACTGATGAAACAAAATTAGAACTGTTTGGGCCCATGGATCAACGCTATGTTTGGAGGAGGAAGAACAAGGCCTATGATGAAAAGAACACCTTGCCTACTGTGAAGCATGGTGGAGGGTCAATCATGCTTTGGGGCTGTTTTGCTTCTGCAGGTACAGGGAAGCTTCAGCGTGTGCAAGGTACCATGAATTCTCTTCAGTACCAGGAGATATTGGATGGAAACGTGATGCAGTCCGTCACACACCTGAGGCTTGGGAGACGTTGGACCTTTCAACAGGACAATGATCCCAAGCATACCTCCAAGTCCACTAGAGCATGGTTGCAGAGGAAAGGCTGGAACATTTTGGAGTGGCCATCGCAGTCACCAGACTTAAATCCGATTGAGAACCTCTGGTGGGACTTAAAGAAAGCAGTTGCAGTGCGCAAGCCTAAGAATGTGACTGAACTGGAGGCCTTTGCCCATGAAGAATGGGCGAAGATACCCGTAGATCGCTGCAAGACACTTGTGTCAAGCTATGCTTCACGTTTAAAAGCTGTTATAACTGTAAAAGGATGCTGTACTAAGTACTAAGATTGAATGTCACTTGGGGGTTGAATAAAACTGATAATGCTGTGAGCACAGAAAAGACATTTGTGGTTATTTCATTATAACTGTTATGTTATATTTGTCTGACCTACAAGTGCCTCTTTAATGTAAATGTAAGCAAGATGACTGAATGATCAAAAGCAATGTCAAACTGGCCAAAACACTCAATTTCAGTGGGGGTTGAATAATTTTGGCCACAACTGTATATATATATATATATATATTGGAATTTACATAGCTTTTAATTTCTGACTGCTTATCACATTTCTTGAGGTGCTAAAACGCCACGGCAGTACAACCCCCCCTCCCCTCCAAATGTCTCCTTTTTGGAAAGTAGACACCCAAAGGATTTTGCAGAGAAGCATGTTGAGTCCATGGAACATTTTATTTTTTGGCACAAATTTTTTGAATGACATTTATTTTATTTTTTTTATTTTTTTACAAAAAGTTGTCACTTTAATGATATATTGCTCATGCATGCCATGGGTATATGTGGAGTAACACCCCAAAACACATTCCTCTTCTTCTCCTGAGTATGGGGATACCACATGTGAGAGACTCTTTGGCAGCCTAGCTACATACAGGCCCCCAAAATCCAATGCCCATCTTCAGGCTTTCAAAGGGCATGTTTCCTCATATCACTTCCCCACTACCTATCACAGTTTCAGAGGCTCTAAAATGCCAGGATAGTACAACCCCCCCCCCCCCCCCCCAAATGACCCCTTTTTGAAAAGTAGACACCCCAAGGAATTTGAGGCATTGTGAGTATTTTACAGATATCATTTTTGTCACAGGGTTTTGAAAAAGAAAAAATAAATTTTTGTTTTCTTTATTCATTTTCCAAAACTATGTGGCAACAAATTAGATCTGCAAAACACTCACCTTGCCTCTTAGCAAGTACCTTGGAGTGTCTACATTCCAAAAAGGGGTCATTTGGAGGGGTTGCTTCTACTATCCTGGCATTTCAGGGCCAACATCAGAAGCTTATGCCCACTCTTGAAGACCAAACCTTTTCTGACACTTTTTGGCCTCATGAAAAAAACTTTTTTTTTTTTGCTAGAAAATTACTTTGAACCCCCAAAGATTATATTTTTTTAAAGCAGAGGCCCTAGAGAATAAAACGGTGGGTGTTAACATTTTTTACTTCACATGGTATTTGCGCAGCGATTTTTTCAAATGCAAATCTTTTGGGAAAAATACACTTTTTAGAATTTTAATGCACAAAAACACACTATATTGCCCAATTGTTTGATAAATTATAAAAGTTGATGTTACGCTAAGTAAATAGATACCAAACATGACATGATTTTAAACTTGCGCATGCCAGTTCAGTGGCAACAAAGTACATACATTTTTATTATCGATAGCCGGCGCTTTAAAAGCCTTTACAGGTCACCAATTTCTATTTACACAGGAAGTCTAGTGCTAGAATTACTGCCTTCGATCTGATGTTCGCGGCGATACCTCACATGCATGGTGTAACCACTGTTTACATACCGACACAGGGTCAATGCTTGCGCACGCAGGGGCGGGGGGGCAAGGGTGCTTATTTTTTTTTTTTATTTTAATTTTGATTTTTTTCATTTTTACACTGTCCCTTTCATTTATTTTTTTTTTAATCACTTTTAATGCTAACACAGGGAATGCAAATATCCCCTATAACTTCAATGGGCATTGTCATATATTCTTTTTTGAGAAATCTGGGGTCTATCAGACTCTAGATTTCTCCTCTGCCCTTACGTTATCTAATCTCACCAAGATTGGTGTGATCAGATGCGTTCCCAAATTTACAAATGTTGCTTTTTATGTCCTGCGAAACTGAAGTGATCAAATGCTCGTAGCTTCTGATTTCTTAGACTATAGAGATTGGAGCATTCTGGTCTCTGACCAGCTCTATGGTCAACCATCAGAACTTCTGACAGTCAGGAGAGCCCAAGAAAACTGTGGAAGGCAGCGGGGGGGGGGGGGGGGGGAGTAATGTCCCTTCCTGCTGCTCGTAAAAACAATTCAGCAGCTATGTGGCCACTTCAGCAGCTAATTGGCCACTAGGATTGTTTTTACATAAAAGCTGACCGCCAGCTGAAAAAAAAATTATACCATGATGATGCCTGTAGCTGCAGGCATCATCCCATTAACCACTCAAAGCTCAGCGATGTACTAGTATATTGCTGGTCCAGGTTGGGCATATATGTAACAGCAGAGAACAAAGGCATACAATGAATTGGCTCTGTGGATCAACATGACCGCAATTCATTCTTTTCTGTAATGTCCATGTTGAGGGTTAGGCCCAAAAGAGTTCTAAATTCAGAAACCGTGATAGGTTTCCATGCGAATTGTATGGCAAGAGCTGAATTTGGGTGGGCAGTGATGTATTGTGCGTATAAATTGCCTTGGCCCACAATAAATTGATACAAAACAGCAGAGGGGCTAAACGCTAGTGCTGGCAGCAAACGGGGTCGATTCTGCTAACTCTGTGTTTTTGTGGACACTATACATAGGAGGCACTAGTATAATTCTGTTGATCAATATATTGATCCATACAAACACTAAACTAGTAATGGCGTTGATCAGCGACCTATAGTGTGTGGGCAATCTAATGATAGCTGACCCTGGCTGGGAGGGACGCTTACTGGCCCTGACGCTATCTGATGTCACTAGTGGCAGTAATGCAGTGATCTGTGAAAAATTCTATATACTGACACTGTACTAATGGCGCTGGGTGACGGTGAAAGGGTTAATAGGGGTGATCAAATGGTTAAATGTGCTAAGCTAACGCATGCGTGTAAAATGTAGTGGTGCTTTTACTCAGTGCTGTGTTCTCTCTTCTCTTCCTGGACCAACGGGTGGGGAGGGCAGTGGGGGGCGCATGTGCGTTCACACCCCAAAATAGGAAGTGATGCATGATTACGTTTCTTTGCCAAGAGCTGCTGCTCGCCCGCAAAATGCAGGTAACTGATTGACAAGTGGTTAAAAAAAAAAAAGAAAAAACTCCTAAAAATTTTAAAAACTTTTTTTTTACATTTTTATTTTTTTTATACTTTTATCAGAATAGTACAGTGTTACATAGTACTACTGTGTGAGGGGGGTAGTGATCAGGGATTATTTTTTTTTTACACTTTGCTGTGCAGGACAAATAAAGATAATTTCGCCTGCAATGCAAGGCTTGCTGTCAGAACGTAACTCAATTAAGTTTTGACAGCTCAAGATAGTGATCTGTGATTGGCTGGAGCTGGTCACATGGTACAGGGTGCTGTGATTGGCCCCATGTATCATGTGACAGCTGTGGGACAATCACAGCTCACTAGGAAGAGAAGCAGAGCGGTTATGAATGACATTGATTCATAACAGCTTTGCTTACATAGTGATCATGTGATCGCATAGTGGTCTTATGATCACTGGGTCCCATTCACCGGGATCTTCATTCTGCTTTGTCCACTGGACACAGCAGTCGTGGGGGGGAGGGGCACGCTGCGCGCTTGCTTGTGTTAGTACAGCCAGAGCGACTTACGGGTACGTCGCTTTGCCTGTAGCTGCCGCCCGGCCGCAGTACATTGCAGGTGGGCGGAAAGTGGTTAACAAATTCAACACTTATATTGATTTGCAAAAATGTGTTAGAAAATTGAATGTTAAGTTTTTTTTAATTATATATAATAAAAATGGTGAACAAGAAGAGAATACCTACAGTGGATATAAAAAGTCTACACACCCGTTTAAAATGTCAGGTTTCTGTGATGTAATAAAATGAGACAAAGATAAATCATTTTAGAACTTTTTCCACTGTTAATGTAACCTATAAATTGTACAACTCAGTTGAGCAACAAACTGAAATCTTTTAGGTGGAGGGAAGTAAAAATAAAAAATATATGGTTGCATAAGTGTGCACACCCTTAAACTAATTCTTTGTTGAAGCACTTTTTTGATTTTATTACAGCACTTTGTCTTTTTGGGTATGAGTCTTATCAGCATGGTACATCTTGACTTGGCAATATTTGCCCACTCTTCCTTGCAAAAACACTCCAAATCTGTCAGACTGCGAGGGCATCTCCTGTGCACAGCCCTCTTCAGATCACCCCACAGATTTTCGATCGGATTTAGGTCTGGTCTCTGGCTGGGCCATTCCAAAACTTTAATCTTCTTCTGGTGAAGCCATTCCTTTGTTGATTTGGATGTATGCTTTGGGTTGTTGTCATGCTGAAAGGTGAAGTTCCTCTTCATGTTCAGCCAGGCTTGGGTGTTTTTCTTCATAAGAAAAGGCTTCCATCTTGCCACTCTACCCCGTAGCCCATACATATGAAGAATACGGGAGGTTGTTGTCACATGGTACCGCACAGCCAGTACTTGTTAGATATTCCTGCAGCTCCTTTAATGTTGCTGTTGGCCTCTTGGCAGCCTCCCAGACCAGTTTTCTTCTCGTCTTTTCATCAATTTTGGAGGGGTGTCCAGTTCTTGGTAATGTCACTTTTGCGCCATATTTTCTCCTCTTAATGACGACTGTCTTCACTGTGTTCCATGGTATATCTAATGCATTGGAAATTCTTTTGTACACTTCTCCTGACTGATACCTTTTAACAATTAGATCCCTCTGATGCTTTGGAAGCTCTCTGTGGACCATGGCTTTTGCTATTGGATGCGACTAAGAAAATGTCAGGAAAGACCGACTAGAACAGCTGAACTTTATTTGGGGTTAATCAGAGGCACTTTAAATGATGGCAGGTGTGTGCTGACTCCTATTTAACATGATTTTGAATGTGATTGCTTAATTCTGAACACAGCTACATCCCCAGTTATAAGAGGGTGTGCACACTTATGCATCCACATTATTTTAGTTGTTTACTTTCCCCAAAAAAAATTTGTTTGTTTTTCAATTGAGTTGTATAGTTTATAGGTCACATTAAAGGTGGAAAACTTTCTGAAATTATTTATCCTTGTCTCATTTTTTTACATCACAGAAACCTGACATTTTAACAGGGGTGTGTAGACTTTTTATATCCACTGTACATAGTGGTTTGAGAAATGCATCTGTGTTTAACCCCAAGAATTAAGGAAATTAATTTTTAGAAGTATTTAAAACCATGGTGGAAAATATTAATTCAATAAATATAAAAAAAAAAGGAATCCTAGATTTTTAGCAGAAAGCATTAGGGACTTAGAGAGGAGAAAGAACATAATAGTAAGGGCAGCTTATAAAGGAGGAGGAATTGTGATTTTAGATAACGGTGATTATGAAGAGGAAATGTAGAGGTTACTGAGGATAAAAGATTACCTGGGAATCCAACAAAAAAGCTCAAACACAAATTAAATAAGAGGAAAATAGTTGGACTATTGACAGCTACAGAGGCCAGATATTTGATACCCAAAAGTCCCAATATTCCTATAATCTATTACCTCCTGAAGTTCCACAAAAATAAAACTAGGCCCCCGGGAAGACCTATTGTGAGTGGAGTTAATTCCCTATTCGCAAGAGTAGGAGAATATATAGTTCTTCTTGCAAGGAATTGTTATAAAAAATAACTTGTTCCTGAAAGATAGTGGTGATCTCATTCAGATCCTGACATCAAAGATATTTTCTAACAGTCTATTGGTAAACAATAGATGTTAATTCATTGTACACCAGTATACCCAAAAGGACGCCATGGAAGCAGTGAAATTGGCATTCGAAAATAAGTCAGAATTAAAAAATAAGCAAAGGAAGTTTATCCTTGAGTTGCTGGAGTTTGCTATGAAGAATAACTTTTTTGACACAATAAATTCTTGCAGTAACTCAAGGGCATGGTCATGGGAGCCAAATATGCTCCCAGTGTGGCAAATTTAGTGATGGCCAAATGGGAAATAGAAAGCATTTATAACAAGTGGCCAGAGATGGCTCTATATAAGAGCTACATTGATGATATCTTAATGTTATGGAGGGGTCCAGATTGAAATTAAATGAATTATTGGAGTATATTAATAACAATAAATATGTTCCCACTTTTTCAGGTGAAGAGAACCAAAATCAGATAAATTATTTGGATCTTACATCATTTAAAAAGGAGGGTAAAGTATGTACTAAAACATACTTAAAAGATTTATTGCAATAGCTACATCCCAACCACAAGTTGCCACCATCCTAGGTGGATTTACAATACACTACAAAAAATGGCCATTACCCCAGTCTATAACTGACCTTCACAGCAAGGAACACATAGACATGCGACGCATGTCAAACCACAAGTGAGAAAAGTTCCCAGCTTAATTTGCCAGCCAGCTTGCAAACAAACCAAATGAACCTGTCTAGCAGTATGCGTTAAAAACAGGGGTTTAGTTAAGCACACATTTTCAAATACATATGTAAGCTACAGAGCCACGTCACGGCACCCAGATATTCTGTAGTCCTAAGGGCTCGTTCACACTTGACTTTATTTCTAGCTCTTGCCAAACTCCCCTGTAGTGTTTGAGAGGCATTAGACAGGCATTTGGAAAGCTTTTTTAATGCTCCCCAAACACCCTATACGCGGTTTTGAGGCGGTTGAGAGGCATTTGCCAAGCATTAAAACCACACCACAAACACCTATAATGAAATTAAATGGTATTAACGCTCCACAAACGCCTTGCAAACGCCTGCCAGGCATTTGAGGAGCGGCACCGTGGACTTGAATGGGAGGCTTCAACTCCTGATTTGACAAGAGGCGTCGGTTTTGCCGCAACGCTAAAGCCATAGTGTGAACAGCACTCTGTGCTGCCATGTGCAGAATTTGATAGGCATTTGAGAAGTGTTAAAAACGCTTCCCAAATGCCTGTCTGACGCCTGCTGAAAAAGCTAGTGTGAACTGAGCCTAACTCTACAAATTCTGAGAGCCCCTGTAGTACATGTATTTAATGGATAGACCAAGGGCAAGTGAACCTGAGAGAGCCCACCCCTCCTTAAAGGTACAGGAATGCATCGGACACCGAGCATGTGGCACAATGGCAGCTAGAGTGTCCAGTGTGCCTCCTCACCAACAATTCAATTTACAATACACCTAGAAGTCAGTTCACACGAATATGGAGAAATTGTGCCTTTGATGGGGATTGTATATCACAGATATTTTAATCGATAGATTCTTGGAAAAGGGATATGAAAGACCCTTTCTAAAAAAGAAAGAGAATCTAAGATAGGAACAGGAAAGATTTATTAAAAAATAGAAAAGAATAACAACAATATATGTGGATTCATTACAGATTATAACACACAGTCCAAACAAACTGACAAACTAAACTTCTCTTGCATAAACCTTAACTTATTTCTAGGAAAAACTGTTTCCTACGTAATAAGTTGATACAAGGTGTGTTTGAACCCTTAAAGAAGACCAAGATGTTTTTTGATTATAAAGGATTTTATAGATGTAAAATTTGTAAAAGTACTACAAAAGTTAAAGAAAATAAGAATTCAGATCCAATAAAACAAATGATATTAAACAACTAATTACCTGTGATTCCTTCCATGTGGTATATTTATTGGAATGTCCCTGCAAAAAACAGTATATTGCAGGACAACAAGGAAATTGAAGACCAGAATAGGAGAGCACATAAACAACATTAAGAACGGTTGTGATGGTGTGTCTAAACACTTTAAAATCAAACATAACAGATCCCAGTTTTATGCTTCTTGGGTATTGAGAAGGTGGGCACTCATTGGAGAGGAAAAGATATGCAGAAAGATGTTTCACAAAAAGAAACAAGGTGGATAGTAGAGATGGACAATTTATATCCAGAGGAGTTAAACCTAGAAATTGATTTTAATTGTTTTCTATTTTTTTTCAAATATTTTCTATATATTTTATTTTCATTTTATATTTATATTCAATCTTATTTTAATTTTTTTACACTTTATTTTTGGTAGTTTAGACTTTTTATTTCTTTATGAATTTATAACGTGGGGTAGAGTTTTCCTTTAATAGTATTGCGGTTCCTTTAAATGTTCCACCATTAGGAATCTGTAATAAAAATAGGGTTCCGAAATATGTCTCCTTATATAGATGCTGCCATTTATTTGGTGGTTTATGAATGAATGGTTTTTTTATAGATGCCGCCAAGAAATTGATGGGGTAATGATTGTACTATGAACCTAAATATAAGATTTGTTTTTTAGATGTTATATTTATTAATGCACTGTGATCCTGAGATAAGAATGTTTGATTGTTTTTTAATTTAGTTTTGCTCATGTAATAAGAAAGATTCAGCTGCTGAGTATTTCTAAAGCACAGTGATGGTTTCATGTCCTACCGCCCCCTGAGGATGTCAACAGACGAAACACATCGGGAAGCTCATGGCATAGTGAGACATTCGGTGCGAGATCTTGATACATGTTTAAGCTGGTTATACTAGTGTCGGTGATGATACTGAAAAATATGAGTAATATTATTTTAATAAAGCAGTTTTGAAGTTTTCACATTATGCACGCTCTCTTCCTCGCTGTATATGATGGTATTTTCTGATAATTCTGGAACACTTGGCTGGTTTATGACTCTACCAGCAACATGTTCTGGTGAGTTAAAGCTAGCACAATTTGGTGGTGGATGCACAACTTGGTGATGATTTAAGGTGCCACAGAGTGATTTTTCTATCCTTTTCGATAACCATACTTGATTCCTTGAAGTATCTTTGAAATACATGGTGGCGGTATATTTGAGGAAAGATCTATAATCAAAAATTGTGGACTCTGCACATACAAAAATTATTGCTACAAATGGTTATTTGTTGAATATATAAATAGTGACACAGTTTTGTCACTTTTAGTTATATAATATTTTGATTTGTCACTTTATGGGTATGTTATATATACAAGTGAGTTATATATGCAGGTGCACTTTGACACTTGTTTACACACTTATTATTATTATACAGTATTTATATAGCGCCCAAGGGTTTGCTCAGCACTGTACATTAAAGTGGGGGGACAGTACATGAGACAATACAGTAACAATACAATACACGAGGGGTTCGAGGGCCATGCTCTTTCCAGCTTACAATCTAGGAGGGAGGGGTTAGAGGTACAGGAGGAAGTGGCTGTGGGGAATGGAGTGGTAGGAGGAGTGGAGGAGAATGGCTGTTAGGTGAGGGTGGGGTAGGCTTCCCTGAAGAGATGCGCCTGAAGGTGAGAAGGGTGCGCCTGAAAGTGAGGAGGGTAGGTGACAGTCTGATGGATTGGGGTAGGGAGTTCCAGAGGATGGGGGAAGTCCTGGAGAAGTCCTGCAGTCGGGCGTGGGAGGACGGGACCAGGGAGCTAGAGAGTAGGAGGTCTTGTGAGGAGCGAAGGGCACGGGTTGGGTGCTATTTGCATATCAGGTCAGTGAGGTAGTTTGGGGCAGCGTTATGAATGACTTTGTATGTCAGAGTTAGTCATTTGAATTTAATGCGTTGGGCAATCACACATAAAATGCTAATGCACCTGACACTGTAGGATAGGTGACACTGTAGGATAGAATTTACTTTGACACATTCTTTATTTTCTACACAGAAAATACACATGCACTTGGCACTTTAATACATGTTAAGTGAGGACACCCTTTATTGTCATTTTCAGCAATTATTTATCACTTTAATAGTGGGTAAAATATTGATAGGATTGGGGGATCACTTTTTATTTTCATTTCATAGTGTTTCAGATTCTTTACATATGGGTTCATAGAAAATGCCTATGAAACCTGAAACTTTAGGATCTAGATATGCATGTGACAGAGTAATTATAGTGTTTTTTTTCTCCTCTTTAAAGATACAAATGAGTAGAACATGTATATGCACCTGACATTGTGTATTGATGTATAGTGATAGTTCAAACAGCGCTGTCTAGTTTTTTTTATAAATATATAATACAATATTGGCTGGTAAAGTATTTTAAAGCGGAACTTCACTCTCTGTCAGCATGGGTTATTTTTAATCCTTATGCTGCTGGCATTAGTAAATAGATAGGAAAGTATATCATATTTACTTGTTTTAACATTTCTTCAGCTCTTTCCTGGTTTCCATGCCTAGGCAAATGATGTCACATATTCCAACAGTCTTCAGGAGGGGAAGGAGGGTTCTCAGCTCAGCCTATGCCTGAACTAAGAGTAGATGGATTGCAGGAAGTAAATAATGCATGAGTCATATGCCCTTACTCACAATGGCCACTGCCAAAAATGCCCGGGGTGCTTTTCAGTATGATTTCTCAGCAAAATAAAGCATGGAGACATGGATGGGGTAGTTTGCTTTGAATATTAAAAATGAATTAAATAGCATTTTTAGTATGTGTTGCTCATTTGCAGTGCAGTTCCACTTTAAGCTTTAACCCTGTATTGACACAGTATTGTCATGCTTTAACCCTGAACATGGCACAGCAAACATACCATTTTCTCATGACATTCTTAATTGAATATTCTGTCCCAATTATATATATTTATTATTATTTTTTTAATTTTTTTAAGAAATTACTTCAAATTTGATTAGCACTTGTGCGGCTGTTCTATCACCCCGCCTTAGAAAAGACCTCCAGGGTTAAGGAGATCAATTGTGGCAGGGTATCACTAGCTCTGTAAGACCTTAATCACTTCCATGTTCATCTGTGAAAGAAGCAGCTTTAGCAGTGGTCGTTAGTTAAATCACTTAGCTGCAATGTGGTCAGCTTGATAATAATCAAACTAATGCCTTACTGACATCTGTAGTTTTATTTTTTTTAAATTGCGATAATAAAGAACCTCTAGATTGCTTCACATATGAGTGCAGAACAGTGTACTCAGAGTTGTCTGCCTTTCAATACTGGAACATAGACACTGATGAAGACCTTCACTGACTTAATGAAGTTAGTTATGGGTAGATGTGAGTTTGGGTTTATCCACCTGGATGATCCTGTGTTGCATTTTAGTACTTAGAAATTGGTGGAAGTAGTGCAAGGTGTGCAATAATGTTATATTGAATCAAGTGAGAAAGTTTCCTTAAAACCTTTCCTTATAAAGTCTTTTGGTCACTGGAGGATCTTGAGTGCTGAGTGTTCTTCCGTCTTCCATAAATATTCTGACTTAAAGTGTTTGTAAACCTTTACATTTACCCAGTGAAATGACTGACCTCAGGTGATAAACCGGTATCAGACAAATCCTCCTACATAATTTGTACCTGGTTTATCTGCAGTCTTCTCTAAAACTGTTGAAAATCCAGAATTTATAAAGTTTGTCTGAGGGTTCAGAAAAAGAGGGGGGAAGCTGAAAGTACACACTGCAGAGCTCTGAGAACTGATTGGAAGGAAGAGACACACCCCATCAGCTCAAAGGAACAGGGCTGAGGCTGTAAATCTGTTGGAGGTCCCACCCCTGTCACCATTTTTCTTTTTGTGTCAGAAAAACTTGTCAGAAATGATTCCTGCTGATAACAGAGGAATGAAGCAGCAGACAGATATGACACTTAGTGCTCTTACTTGAGACAAGTACACACTATAGAAGGATATGCTTTGTTCATATTCCATGTTTGAGGTTTACAACCACTTTAAGTAAAGGAAACTTATCATAATAGGTGATGGACAATATGGAGACTGGCAGTGCTGATTTATTTCTAAAAATGCTAGGTTTGCTAGGCAGACTTTTTCTGTTTCAATATGTTTCAAAATAGGGTTGGATGCTTGCAAAGTGCATAAAATATAAATGGCTACTAATTATAATAACATGGTAATATGCTGATCCAGGGCACCTGATTGCCTTTGAAAATCTTAAATTCATTTTCACTGTTTAAACTAATTAGACCATTCTTTGCAGGATTTTTTACCTTACTCTGGATCAACCAGAGGATTAGAGATTTTTGTCTTTTTTTACTTTTTCATAACTTGATGGACATGGACCTCCTTTTGCCATCAGTATAAATTCAGTAATATCTTATAAAACGTATGTATACAATCCCAATGTTCCTAATTTGGTAAAGACCAGTACAGCAAGAAAATTCTGCATGCACCGTATAATCCTAGTAGACGAAGTTCCTTTGGGTGCCAAAGATTATAAACCTACAGGATCCAGTGTTGAAAATCCAGCTCCGGGTCTTGCACATTGTAAGAAATAGAATGTTTCTTATGACAGCACTGGAACTGATCATGTGCTTATAGTAGGCACGCCACTCCCAAATAACACTTTACTAGAAGGACCTTTACCAGGACCAACATCACTAAAGCTGGTAAAGGTCTGCAATGATGTATTCTAATAACCTTCAAAATCCATGTCATTTATTGGTTAGCAGAACTGAGATGGTGAAAAGTGAGGACTTTATCCACAGCATTAATCAGGAAGTTTCATAGTGTTGGAAAGGGGTTGAAAACTGAGTGGGGTTTTGCTCCAACTTGGTGTAGTAATGCATTACCATTTAAGTAATCTAGTGGCTTGAGGGGTTAGTATTTCTTAATTACATACCCTCCTATCAATATGACATTTTCCAATTGCAACTGTATTGTTTGGAGCTAAAAAGATTTGTCTCTGATATTGATAACAGCTCTGCTTATAATAGTGCCTTTTCATTTACTGAATGACAATGTGCCTTTTGGCATTGAGGAACAAGCAAATCTTTGTTCATCTTCATAATGCTTGTACACAATGTTGTCAGTCAATTTCTGACCTCTATAGTCTAGTGTTATTTTCAACACAGTAATAGATTTCTCCCCTGCCACCACATATTTGCTAATAGAATTCTATAGTGCCATCTTCTTCCTCTGGGAACATGACATCAAGATTTCAATTGCAGCTCACTTCAGTGGAAAGCCGTCTGTCAGGTTGTGGATGTAATTACAGTGTAAAAAAAAAACTAATCAACAGCAAGAGTTTTAATAGCTTTCAGTGAGCAGGACACAGCAGTAACGTGGAAGCCGGCGGGAAAGTAAACGGTGAGGAACCGGGTATCTGACACACCTGGAATTGTCATATACTAGCAGTGCCCATAGCTCTTCAGGAGGGTAAAGATTTAACAAGCTAACCGCCCTGTGTTGAATCTCTGCTTTTCAGGGTACTGCTGACTGATTTGTTTTGTATACCAACATCCACAACCTGACAGATGGGCTTTCCTCTGAAGTGAATTGCAACCACCTGAAATGCTAGGTTATTACTATTCAGAATTCTTATATTTTCAAGTGTCAGTGAATGATTGCACAATGAAGATCTATTAGAAGTAAAGGTCTAGTTGTATTTTGAAAGTTGGGGGGGAGTGGTGAGTGGGTGTTGGATTGTTTTTAACTGTAAATAAAGTGGGGAAAAAGGAGGAAAGTGAGGTTAATTGCTATTTTTAAAGTCTTTGCCCATTTTTTGTAATCTATTCAACTTGGTAAAGAGGTTCAGAAGAGTGCAGAATGCAATTATGGCACATAATTCAGCAGGTTTATGACCAGGATGGAAGTGCATTCGGAGGAGAAATTATAGGTACACAGCACTAAATTTCCACATCTCAAGCCAGGAGGAGACCTATAATTGGCATATAACAAATGGTTCTTCAGAGTAAGAAAAACTTCCCATTTGTGGAGAACACTGGAATCCAGAATTCCTCCAAAAGGCAGTCACATGCTGTCAGCCAGCAAGCAGAAACTCTGTTCAGGCAACCAATTGAGGCTCTGTCTGCAAAGTGGTTTTCTCAGCTTTCCAAAATACATTGACTGGCTTCTGAATAGTACAGTTTTCTTCACAAAGGGTATGTTTTTTCTGCTCCAAATTACCTTCTCATTAAAAGATCTTGGTTGTTCTAAGTAAGTGACCATGTACTTTGCTTTGGACCCATGGCCCCTGCTTCCTATACTCTGCCTTCCATTTGCCCTCCTGAGACCTCATTCTTCATCTAAAGTGGGGGTCAGCTAGCCATTGATCATGATCTACCTGTCTACAACGGGTTGCCAGCAGGTAGATCGGGAACTCGGCCCTGCTTTTCTGGTCCTTCACCCCAATCCTCCGCCACTCTCCTCTTCACTGCAGAACGGAGAGAGGGAGGCAGCATAGTACTGGACGGGGGGTGGGAGCTGCTTCAGATAACTTTTCAAGTTAACCAGCAGTTGATTAGTTGCTAGGTCCACTGGTCATCCTAGATACCAATCACCTGCTTTTTAATAGGAAAAGTTAACTCTGGCAGCTCCTGCTCCCACCCTCCATCCAGTGCTGTGCTACCTCTCGCTCTCCACTCTGCTGTACACCTGTGTAAGGTAGGAGTGTGCCACCTACACATTTTTGTGCATGTTTTTGTCTGTGTGGGGGGGTGGAATGATGCAAAGGGGACCAAGGACAGAGTATACCACTTGGGGGGTGGGGGGACAGAGGACAGTACAGTGGATAGGAGGGAGGTGATTTGACGAGAACAGAGGACACTGCTTTGAAGGGGGGGGCAGAGGACAATACAGGAGGGGGATTAGGTGAAGGGGGGCAGAGGGCATTGCCTTGTGGGAAGACACAATACTTCTGTGAGGGGAGGGTCCCTACAGTGGGGGGGGGGGGTGATGTGAAGGGGCACTGCAATATGGGGGGGCAGATGATACTGCAGTGAGGGGGTGATGTGAAGGGCAGTAGTAGAGGACATTGCTATGGGGAGAGCAGAAGACACTACAGTGGGGGGGGGGGGATGATATGAAGGGGGGTAGAGGACACTGCTATGGAGTGTTCTTCATGCCATATTTTTTATTGAGAGCTTGATAGGTTTTGTTTTTTGTGTTTCTCCCTTTCCCCAAAATCTTTGGTTTTGTCCAGGTAGATCTCAACCTCTTAAAGGTTGCCTACCCCTGATCTAAAGCAAAGTAAAACATGCCCTTCGTCAGCCTATAGTCATTTTGACCAGTGCATGCACCACATTCATCGATGTACTGAGTCAGTGGAGAAGCTTTGCTGTGCATGGAAGGCCATTTTTTAAGAAGTGATTAAAGGGAAAATGGCAGGCTATTAGTACACCTATTATTTAATAAAATTGCTACGCTTGCTATAGTAATGAAAATGAAGGCATCCTGTGGTGCCCACACATACTGTACACCCGGATTACTCCATTGTTGAAGGTCGATACCAAAATTCTTCATCACTTCCTGGTTTTTGTCCCTATCTGGCTCACCACTTACTACTTTCTTAATGGCTAATCACTTTGAATTGGTGATAATGGGCATCAGGATTTTCAGTTTTTTGAGAGCAGCTTCGGGTTTCTATTTTTAAAAATTTCACAAAGCATGCAGTACATTGTTTTTTGCACCAATGCATGCAAAAACTTGTGAATAATGTCCATCAAAACTTGTGATGCATTCTAAAATGTGAGTATGTTAAACAGTCTTTAGTATAGGGCAGTGGTGACTAAATGGCAGACCGCAGTCCAGAATTGTACCAAGGGACAATCCCGTCCTGACTGCAGCCACGCCACCATTGAGTGCCCTCCCTCGGACCCATGCCCGGACTGGCCATAGGGTACACTGGGCCGCTGGGCTTAAGATGACCATACCACACAGCGGGAAGTAAGCAGCGACCGCGATCTGGATAGGGCTAATACAAACCGTGGCCGCCGCTCACCTCCTGCTGTGCAGCTATGCCTAAAGCAGGACAGACAAGAGGAGCGGCAGTGATGGCTCCAGATGACGAGCAGGAAGCACCGCTGGCACAGGGACACCTCCTCGGCCGGCCACTGCACTGAAGGGACAACGGCGGCATCTCCTTCACTCACTGGCACATTGACAGCTTTGTAGTGGTGGTGGATGGGGCTGTCTCTTTGCTGGATGGGCTGTCTCTTTGCTGGATGGCGATGTCTTTTTGCTGGACTGGGCTGTCTCTGTGTCCAGTTGGGTCCAGCAAAGAGACAGCCCAGTCCAAGAAGGGTCATCCCCATCCAGCAAAGAGACATTCCCATCCAGCAAAGAGACATCCCCGTTTTTGCTATATATTTGCTGTGTTGTGTTAGGGAGGCTGTGTTGTGTTAGGGGCACTGTGATGTAAATGGGGGAGTGATGTGAAGGGAAAAGAGGACACTGTGGGACTTCTTTAAAGAGGGGACTATGATGTAGAGGGGACTAAATGTGAAAAGTACACTGAAGATCATAATGTACAGGGGGACTATAATGTGTTATATCACTAATGAGATTCAGACCTCTGCTAGAATGAAATTTTGCTGACCAGACCTTTGTAAATTTTAATTTCAGACCCCTGGTATAGGGGTACCAGCCCATATTCTGTGGTTCTTTAATTTGTTGCAAAAAAAAAATTTAAAAGAAGAAAAAGTGTTTAAATGGTAAACATGAATGGACTGAGGCATTTGAAAAGAGTGTGGAGCAAATTATCAGGAGAGCTTAGTTTTTCAGGTTTACTCATGTCTGTTGATTTTTATTTCTGCTGTTGTATTTATTTGCGCAGAATTTTTCTGTTTCAGGAAACAACAGAAGATAATATCTGACAGAATTCTTCTCTTAGTAGTTTTAATACTGTGCATATTTAATTCTGTATATAACAAGCACCTTGTCAGAAAGGTCACAACTTTGCATTAAGTAGACTGCTTACAAGTTTGAAAGGACACAGTTTCCTCGCTTAACCTAGATTTATTAATCTTTTGGCTCTAAATACTATTGGTATTGTTTTTTCAAGATAGCTGTAGTCCAGTCTATGATTAATTTTGCTGCTAAAGTTTCCATAAGTTTACAGTCTGTTTTGGTTTTAAATTTATGCATTTTTGTATTTCTTACTGCCCAATCTGGGCAGCAGAATTGATTGTCTGTCTGGGATGTACCGTATATTCCCAGACACTTGCTATTTCTCCCCAGAAACAAGCTTATAACAGGACTTACGTCTATAGGTGCTATGCATGGGCAAATGCTTGATCAATAACTCTGTCAGGCCAATTGGGAAGGCACTATACCTGTTGAATAACAATTTGATGTAATGGTGAACTTATTTTGTATATACTGTAGCTATACCCTCAGAGTCCAAAACACTCAAAGGGGACAGTGATAGCAGTCGATGCAGTGACAAAAATTTATAAAAGTAACATTTTTTTTTTCTTTTAAACAGACAATCCTCCATCTGTAGGTGTACTTATAACCTCATTTTAGTAGTTTAAACAAAGCTTAGTAAGGAAAGAAGGAAAGGTAACTACTATAACCGTGTTTTGTTTTTTTGTTTTTTAATTATTACCTACCACACTGCATCTTTATTTCTCAAAATTATACTACCAGCATGTTTCAGTTGTTTGCTCGTGGCCTAGGAGGACGAGTGTTTTTTTTTTTTTTCTCAACTCTTATTTAAAAAGGAACTTCACTGCATCTGAGCACCACAAACCAAAAATGCTTTTTAGTTAAATTTTAATATTCAAATCAAACTCCCCCATCCGTCTATATCTCCATGCTTTACTTTGCTGAAAAATCACTTTGAAAAATACCCCTCTAGCATTGCTGGCCTTGACAATTTTGAGTAAGGGTAGATGATTCATGTAGCATTTACTTCCTGGAATCTATCTGTCCTTAAGCTCGGACATGCAGGCAGTATGGTGTGCTTAGCTAAGAAAACCCCTCCTCCCTTCTAGAAGACTCCTGGAATTATGAATTAATTTGCCTAGGCATTGAAACCAGGAAGTAATGGAAGAAATGTAAAAAAAAAAAAAAGTTTAAAACAAGCAAATATGATAGGGTAGTATATCTATTTACTAATGCTAACAGGGTAAGAATTAAAAATAGTCGTTGACTGAGAAGAGGATGTTTCACTTTAAGACTCATGCAGGCCATAGACGGTTCGTTTATTGGCCGATTTTCACGGTTCCTCCTCATTTCGTTTATCGGTCATGCTGGAAAATTTGTGAAAAACGGCCGATTTTCGCAATCATTGGTGGCAACATCGGTTTACAGAACGAATGATGTTTCGTTTTTTGGAAGAAAAATCGGCTAATAAACCATCTATGGCCTGCATAAATCTACTTATTTTAGCAACGTTTTCTATTCAGGCAGGATTTCTCTAGTGGTGGGAGGTTGTTTTGTCCTTATGCTGGGAGAAGTGTACCACACACACTCTGTGGGCTTTTTCCCACCAGACAGCTTTGAAGAAGCATCTTGCCGCTTCTCCTAATATGAGAGCTGGGTGAACCTTTGATCCCAGATTGTTCCTACTGCCCACCTGCTATGAAGGGCTTGTTCATTTCAAACAGTTGACCTTGTGGTGTTTAGAATTTTCTGCCAGCTACTAGTTGCCCAGGTTGTCTGTGTGCTTGAGACTTAGCCTTCTACATTGAGCCTTTGCATTGCTTACGGCACTTGTGGCTGCAGCATATCTGATTGTAAACACAAAGACACAGTCTGGCTGTTCTGGTTGTCCCCAGTACACGATTTACTAATAGGATGGGGGTCTGCCTGCATTGTGCCCCTTGATAAACTACCAATGCGAATACAGCAGGTAAAATAAGTATTGAAATCGGCGCCATTTTTCTAGGTAAATCCAAAGATGCTATTGACATTAAATTTTCACCACATGTCGGTAACAACCCATGAAATCCATACATAGAAAGAAAACCAAAACAAATAAGTTAGGAAATTAAGTTATGTGTAATAAATGGAATGACACAGGGAAAAAGTATTGAACACATGAAGAAAGGGAGGTGGAAAACGGCATGGAAATCAAGACACCAGCTGAAATCTATCAGTAATTAGAAAGCAATCCTGCCCCTTGTCAGTGCAAATTAATATCAGCTGGATCAGTCTGAACTGATGGCCTATAAAAAGGTGTCTCATTACCAAGGTGTCACACAAGAAACATCTCAAGATGGGTGAAAACAAAGAGCTTTCTTAAGACCTTCACAACCTTATCGTTGCAAAACATACTTATGGCATTGGTTACAGAAGGATTTCTAAACTTCAGAATGTTCCAGTGAGCACTGTTGGGGCCATAATCCAGAAGTGGAAAGAACATAATTTCACCATAAACCAGCCACAACCATGTGCTCCTCGCAAGATTTCTGACAGAGGAGTGAAAGGGATTATCAGAAGAGTTGTCCAAGAGCCAAGGACCACTTGTGGAGAGCTTCAGAAAGACCAAAAATTAGCAGGTACAATTGTTTAAAAGAAAAGTAATGCACTCAACCTCCATGGCTTGTATGCATGCTCACCACACAAGACTCAATGAAGAAAAAGCATGTGGAAGCTCATTTAAAGTTTGCTGGACTACTTTTAGACAAGCCTGTGAAATACTGGGAGAATATAGTCTGGTCAGATGAGACCAAAATTGAACTCTTTGGATGCCATAATACACACCATGTTTGGAGGTCAGATGGCACTGCATATCACCCCAAAAACACCATACCAACAGTGAAGTTTGGAGATGGAAACATTATGGTGTGGGGCTGTTTTGCAGCATACGGTACTGGCAAACTTCATGTTATTGAAGGAAGGATGAATGGAAAAATGT
This sequence comes from Staurois parvus, assembly GCF_062004578.1. NCBI lineage: Eukaryota > Metazoa > Chordata > Amphibia > Anura > Ranidae > Staurois > Staurois parvus. Next base: position 2,337,551 of record NW_028317805.1, on the reverse strand, counting down.
ACCAAGACATTCTTGATAAAAATCTGCTGTCATCTACCAGGATGATGAAGGTGAAACTAAGGTGGACGTTTCAGCAAGACAAGGATCCCAAACACAAAAGCCAAGGAAACTCGCAATTGGTTTCAAAGAAAGAAGCTAAAGCTGCTAGAGTGGCCCAGCCAATCACCTGACTTGAATCCAACAGAAAATCTATGGAAATAACTGAAGATCAGAGTTCATAGAAGAGGCCCACAGAACCTTCAAGATTTGAAGACTGTCTGTGTGGAAGAATAGGCCAAAATCACACCTGAGCAATGTATGCGACTAGTTTCTCCATACAGGAGGTGTCTTGAAGCTGCCATTACCAACAAAAGATTTTGTACAAAGTATTAAATAAATTTCAGATAGTGTGTTCAATTCTTTTTCCCTTTGTTATTCCATTTTATTACACCTGACTTAATTTCTTAACTTACTTGTTTTGGTTTCTTTGTATCTATGGATTGCATGGGTTGTTACCGACATGTGAAAATTCCATGTCAATAGCACCTTTTAGAAATATATTTACTGAGAAAAATGGTGACGTGTTCAATACTTATTTTACCTGCTGTAGCATGGAAGTGTATTGAAGCCTATCCCCTCCATGGAGTCATCTCAGGCTCCATCTGCTGTTGCATGGCTGAGGTTTTTAATACAGTCATTCAGTTGAAGCGTTGGGTGCCCCAGTAGTACAGTTGGAGAATTAAACTGAATAAATGGATAGTTGCAAAGTGAATAGAGAATATAGGGCTTAGACTGAGATTGATAAACAGGGTAGGAAAGAAATGGAAATAATTATTTGGACAGAGATAATTTATTGGGGAGGGAGGGATAAGGGGGGTGAGGTGGAAGTAGGGGTAAAAAAGTTATTTGTATTGTATGTGTTTTGATAAATTATATTATTGTTGATCTATGTATTGAAATAAAATTTAATAAAAGACATTAATAAAAAAGAAAAACTACAGTCATGCAGGACTTTGTCGCATATTGCCCTGCTGGTCTCTGCCATTCACCACTGGGGCTGCAATTCAGGACCCTAATCTACCTGCTGCGTTGGCTGGTTCTGAGCCTATAGCTGTGAATACAGTCTGATACTGACTCATTCAAGTCAATAACTGATGAGCTTTTCCTCTGAGAACTCGCAGCCGTCTTCTTTTTTTTTTCCTAAATGAATACTGTTTTGATGTCTATGTGGAATGCCGCACCCTAAAATTAAACAATCAACCTGTCATTTCCACCAGTACTATGTCAGGCCCTGGGTCCTACAAGGTCCCTTAGGCCTCCAAAACCTTTCCTTCATACCCTTTTATTTTTCCTTTTATCTGTTTGAAGATTGAAACAACCCGGATAGGGGTTTTGCACCTCCCATATGCTGTATTCTAATGAAGAGTTTGTCACTAAGTGGTTCTTTCTGGCTGTGGATCCAGACCTCTTTCACCTTAACAAGGCACTTACCATTTTGGACAAATCTTTCTTTAAGGACCCCACTGATAAAAGACTAGATCTTATTTGCAACTGATTCTGTAAGTAGTTCTGTTATGCCAGACCATGGCTTACTGGGTTTAATCCCTAAAGTGTGATATGACGTTGACATTGACTCACAGAATATTGATCACATGCCTTGAGCTGTGGTGGCTTACTGTCTGCTTTTGAGCTTCTGTCAGTGCCCTTGAGCAGGACTCTGTGGTTGAAGTGTTGGACTGCCCAACTCGCTTGCATGAAGCATTTACTCTTCATTACCTTCAAAGTACATCTCTTTGGTTTTTCACTGGATGCTGTCATCAGACTACCAACCATCCCCTGCAGAAGATGCCAAAGGAGCAGGCTTGCAAGTCTTCCACCACTTCACAGAAACGTCCCATTTGTCTTAATACACCTTCGACCTCTGCATCAAGACCTACCAAGCTTTGCTCATCTTCCATTTTCAAGTCCTGACATTTTCATCTTTCATATTTCAAGTCCGCCAAATCCATTGATAAGCCCTCCTCAGCATGAAGGCTTTCTTTCATGAAGAGATGTCTACTGGCCTATGCAGGTGCTTGGAAGTCTTGAATTCCAAGTGTTTGGGTGAAGGAGGTTGTGTCCCAGGGTTGTAAGTTTCAATTTCTACCCCTCCCTTTTTCACCTCCAATCTTCAAGTGTCTCTTCAGTGTGTGGTCTATGTCCATAATGCACTGTCTGGTCTCTTGTGCCAGTGTTCATTGCCCAGTAACTGCTGCTCTCTTACACTTTAACAGTGTCCTGATTGTGATATAGATGACCTCCTCCTTAGAGAACAGTTGACCAGGTTTCCCCAACAGTCCAGATATTGTAGAGCTTCTGGTGGATCCTGTGCCTTAAAAGATGGGTGACTCTGCCCCATCTTTTTTAGTATTTGAGACAGTTCCTTTCCAAGAGAAAATGGGGACTCTAGTCTGAGTCCAGGTTGGAGCTTTGGGTGATTTGGCTGTCTCTTCTGCATCAAACTGACTTAGTCTCCGGTCATCCGTTTTAGATTAAGTCAGGCAACACCATGGTGTTGGCGTACATCAATCAGGGAGGCACAAGGAGTTTTGCTGATATAAGAGAGGTACAGCAAAATCTGTCCACCATGTACATTACCAGAATTGACAACTGGCAGACAGATTTCCTTTGTCTTTAACATTTGAATCCAAGAGAGTGGTGTCTGCACCCAGAGGTATTCCAGGCCATGTGTCTCAGGTGAGGGACACTGATTATGCCTCCAGATTCAACACAAAACTGTGCAGGTTTGTATTTGTGTCAAGAGAGACGCTAGTGAAAGCAGTGAATGCACTACTGGCTCCATGGGATCAATACACCCTGATCTATGTCTTTCTTTTCCTGAAGGCTCTTCCACAACTTCTTTGCAGGATTGAAACAGAAGGCATTTTTGTTGTTTGCATAGCCCCAGATTGGTCCAGGAGAGCGTGGTATGCTTAACTGATTAGACTTTTTGTAAATGCACTGTGGGCTCTTCCAGCCTGTCCAGGTCTTCTGTTCCAAGGACTGATTTACCAACATAATCTAAATAAAATACCTAGCATTGTGCCCCCACCTAAAAATAAAATATAAATTCCTATGACTTATATATAGTAACCGTGCAGAAAATTGTATGACCGATGTGAAATCAACACATAAAATTGTGCAATTAAATAAAAGTGCAACCAAAACATTCTTATAAACCATGTCATAAGTGACATACAATGTAATTTCTTATTGGACTGAATTTATTTTTAACATTTAAAAAAGGTCCCTTTATGGAATTCCTGCTTTCACTGTAGAAATGTTCTTCTTGGCAAAGTGAATCATACCGTGAATAGTCCCTCTTCATGGCATATAACAACTGCCAAAAAAGTGCTTGATATACAGGTCACTCACCAGATTTGTTAAAGAGAAAGAAGTTGCGCTTGGAATACATAACTAAAAAAAAATGGAGTGAGTAAAGCAGCTAGCACATCAATCGACCACAACATCTTAATAAATGCATAGTGCAGCGCTATAAATAAAAAAACATGCAATCTCAATTTATAAATAAACAAAACTCAGTGTTGTAAATCAAATAAAAAAATGTCCCAACTGTGTCCACAGAGGAAATAAAGTACAAATTGTACCCACACCCCTATGGTGTTAGAAGGATCCAATCCCGGATATCACTGTGATAGTTCTAATGTAATCACCAGTGACCCTTATGATGCTTGAGTTGTGATCCTCCACTCATGCTTACCATGCACGTTTACCAGAGCAAGAGGACCCACATACATTAACTGCTTAAGGACTGCCCTATAGCAGATATACTGCTACAGGGCTGCACCTGTGCACGGAATCACATATATATATGTCATTCTGCATTTCCGGGTAGGGGGTGCGCGCCCTACCCGCACCGCTATTTGTGGCTGCAGATGTCAATCACCGGGTCCTGGCCGGTAATTACCTGCCAGCACTCGGTGATTACCGAGCATCTCTGATGGGGAGGAAGATTGTTTTGTTTACAAACAATCTTCCTCCCTGTCAGCTCGAGCACACTGCTTGGGATGGCTGCGCACAGTACAGCCATCCCAATCAGTGTGCTTACAGTGAAGTACACCCCCCCCCGCCCCCTAGTAAAACACTCCCAGCATACAGTTAACCCTTTGATCGCCCCTCACATTAACCCCTTCCTGCCCAGTGTCATTAGTACAGTGTCAGTGCTTTTTTTTTTCTTAGCACTGATCACTGTATTAGTGTCAGTGACACCAAGTTAGTTCTGCCCCTAGTGTCAGTGTCCACTGCAATTCCACTAAAAGTCGCTGATCGCCACTACTAGTAGAAAAAAAAAATCCCATTACCTATACCGCCATTTGTGAACGCTATAACTTTCACGTAAACCAATTAATTTACAGGTATTGGGATTTTTTTGCAAAGATATGTCGCAGGACACATTTTGGCTGAAATTTATGACGAAATTTGATTTTTTTACATTTTTTTTTTTTTACTGGACATGTTTAATAGCAAAAAGTCCAAAATATTTTTTTTCCCTCAAAATTGTTGGGTTTTTTGCTTATAGCACAAAAAATAAAAACCACAAAGGCGATCAAATACCACCGAAAGAAAGCTCAATTAGTGGAAAAAAAAGTATGGAAATTTCATTTGGGTTCAGTGTTGCATGACCGCGCAATTGTCAGTTGAAGTAACGCAGCACTGTAACGTAAAAAAAATGCCCTGAGGGGGTAAATCCTCAGGAGGGCAAGTAGTTAAGTATGAAGTCAAAAAACAGTGTGTGTGGATCCAGGCCACTGACCATCAAATCGAACCCAACTGAATGGGTGACAGCTGTCACTGAATGTGCTCTGTAGTTTGCTGCACTGAGGGGTGAGCTGTCTGTAGACTGCCACAAATAAGTTTTCAGCAGAACTTAAGCATGAGGACTGAAGAGGACTGTTTTGGAAAACATCAGAGAATTCCTGGGAGGATGCAGCTCTCTTTGGGTTTGAGCAATCGGTGTCTGTGAGGATCTTTGATGTGAGGAGAGAGAGTGGCAGAGATCCATTCAGTTGCGTTCGATTTGATGGTCAGCTATTTGATCGCTTTTACCCAGTGATATAAAATAACTAACATTTCCTTACCTTTAAAATCAACAAATGTTGCCTTGGTTGGGCTGTGTAGAATAATATTGCAAAGGGGTCACCACTCAACAGGCACTCAGCACTGTCTATAATGAGAGAAAGGCAGGGGAAATGGTATCTAAACTGTCTTTTGTCTTTTATTGGATATGGGGCTGGCCATTGTTGAGCTGCATTCCCTGTGTGCTATATAATAAGGAGATTTAGGGATGTCAATCAAGCCTTGTAAATTCCAGGGCCTGCACAACCCTCAGCAAAAAGTTACTAGTTTAAACAGGTGCAGGGTAACGATCTCAATCAAGTTTACAGGGTATACAAACACATGTTTATACACTAAAAGATTTTTTTCTATTTAATGGATTAAAATTATGTTCTATACAATAATGTGTGTGCAAAGTCCCAAGAATGCATCTTCAAAATCAAATCTTTAGTGCTGTCTCATCTGTCAGTACTATTAGGTGATTGCATTATCTTGGCTTATTGTGTTTGCCATTGCTTGGCCTTTTAAATGCTCAGTGATGATGATCCAGATGAACAGCCACCTCTTTTACATACTTATTCTTTTTAGATTGCTCAGAAATAGGGCAATACAGAGCATCTGCTGGAAGCTGTAATCGGTCCTGTTGCCTTTCCTGCTGCACTCTTTGTTGTCCTGGCTTTGTTGCTGATTTCATGCTATCAGAGGGGATACATGTTTTCGTGCTTCAAGTTGTCAGACAAATAAAAGCTTTGGATACAGGGTCACATTTAGAGGGTGGGGCATGGAAAATTGGTAAGACAGTATATTTGTAGGCCACCCAGCTAAAAAAGCATTTAACTTGTGCATGTAACCTCGTCAGCTTTCATTTGTGGAAAAAGTTATAATTTTGTATTAAAACAGGAAACCTTTTATTGTTAGCAGCATTGTGATTCTTTAAAGGCTTAATTAATCATACTATTAAGGGATAAATTGTACATATTTTAGTCATATTAACCTTTCTATTAAATAAAGAAAAGCTTTTAAGTGTTTGAAGTAACTGGAGTGGGCAGTTCACTAGGATCAAGGCTTAGCAACAAAACAGAGGATCTCAGCTCTGTTTCTGTATGAACCAATTTTACACATATCATATATTTAATTTACAGTTAAGCCTATTAACATTGCTAAGTTAAAATTTTACTTTTGGCTTAACTACTGTAAAATTTTATATTTTTCCTGAGTTTTTCAAATGCTTCAGTTTTTTTAGGTGCTTCGTCTCCTGACTCTGGAAGAACACTCAGTATCCTCACTGAAAAACTGCTGGATATGCTATTCAGAGAAAGTACTGTTTTAAAAGAAAGTCTTCAACTGGGATACGAGTATCCATAAATCTCATTTGCTATGCTTAATTTATAGTCATGAAGTACAAGCCTGTAAATGAACAGAATTGTCTTTAAAGGGAAAAACTTACATTTACCATGTTACTGGTTTCCCTAGGGTATTCTTATATGTGCTTGATTATCATAGTTTAATTGATACCTGCCCTGTGTACCCACAATGAGGTATATCTATGCTATATCTTTGAATAACTAGTCTTTCAAAAAGTGAAAATGCCAAGCAAACAGACAATTTGGTTGATAGTGAAAAGCGGCTGTGACAGTTACCATTCATTGCATGCCTTAAAGCAGAACTATTATTATTATTATACAGGATTTATATAGCGCCAATAGTTTGCTCAGCACTTTACAATATAAAGGGAGACAATACAGTTCAATACAAGAGGGATAGGAGGTCCCTGCTCCTTGGAGCTTACAATCTAGGAGGGAGGACTAAAGTGATCTTTACTTACCTTTCCTACAATGGACCCCATCCCTTGCCAGTGCCAGCATATTTTTTTCTGTGTGCTGGTCTTCTGTCTTCATTGGCCGGCGTAAAATGACTTATTCCTGTGCATGCACTGGAGCCATTCATTCTGACATACAGGGACTAGGCCAGCACTGTAAGCTGAACTGCACATGTGCAGCTCCGTTTACATGTTGTAGAATGCTGTGTTGTGATCCAGACAAAGAACAGCCAGGTCATGGACCTACCTACAGACTACACTGCAGTAAAGTAGTATAGTGTATTCAAGAATCTACCACAATCTGTAATTGGGACAGCATTGGTACAGCAGCACATGAGGTCATCCATGTGCTCTTCCTTTCTTGAAAGCATGTTCATGGTTATAAGCACAGTAAATAATACAGCCTAATTTGCTGAGAATGGTGCCTTGCCTCTCACATTCTAAGTGTCGCTGTATATTGAATTAGATTTGGCTGAATGCTTGCTACAAATATTTTTTGGCACAGAGCTGCCACCTAGGAAGATGTAGGTGGAAGTTCGGTAATAAGGGTTCACATCAAAGTTAAGTTTAGGATTATTTTAAGTAACTTTATAAAAAAAAAAACCGCTGACAGTCCCCTGACTGTTGGGCCTCTCTGATAGGAAAATTTTCCAACACCTCTGGTAGTGTGAAAATGTGCCTTTTCCCTCCCCTTGTCCCTAACCTAACCCCAGAGCCTAGGCCTAACATAACCCTTAATGCTAGTTAGCAGCTTCTTCTTTTTTTCTTTTTTTTTTTTTTTTTGCAGATGCAGGGCAATAAACATTGTTTTAGTCTTTGGAAGTGTAGGCATAGGAAGGATTAAATGTTAGTATCCGGACAATTTACAGTGCCAAGAGATCTGTGCCAATGGATACCAGCATCCAAAACTAATGCACCTGGAATTACAGGATGCTAGTATGTAGACAGAATAAAGTAATTGTTGTATAAAAAAAAAAAAAAGTTTAATTTTTTAACAAATTTTAATGCAGCTAATGACATTCACTATCATTACCTGCAACAGTTTCTAGTTTGCTGGTGGTCATAGGCAATAAGTATGCAGAGAGGTTTTCCATGTTTAACTGTGCTGTCGTTTTGTGAAGAACCTACTGTTAAAAGTTATAGAGTAGATGGATTGATGGGGCTGAGTTCCTGGAGATGGCAAGAAGTGGGGGATGTGAAAGGTGGGGAAAAAGTACCGGTATGTGGTTTTTGTTCTCTTTGCAGGTCAATTGTGTAACAATGCATCAGGAGAATAACCCACTTACACCTAATATATATATATATATATATATATATATATATATATATATATATATATATATATAAAAATTTTAACATTTATTTATTTTCAAACCGAGTTGCAGCAAACTTATTTTTAATCTGCCCAGTTTAAAGCCTACCACGTTCTTTATCAAGCTAGGTACAAACAAGTATAACAATGCATATACAGTCAGGTCCATAAATATTGGGACATCTACACAATTCTAACATTTTTGGCTCTATACACCACCACAATGGATTTGAAATGAAACGAACAAGATTTGCTTTAACTTCAGACTGTCAGCTTTAATTTGAGGGTATTTACATCCAAATCAGGTAAACGGTGTAGGAATTACAACAATTTGCATACGTGCCTCCCACTTGTTAAGGGACCAAAAGTAATGGGACAGAATAATATTCATAAATCAAACTTTCACTTTTTAATACTTGGTTGCAAATCCTTTGCAGTCAATTACAGCCTGAAGTCTGGAACGCATAGACATCACCAGACGCTGGGTTTCATCCCTGGTGATGCTCTGCCAGGCCTCTACTGCAACTGTCTTCAGTTGCTGCTTGTTCTTGGGGCATTTTCCCTTCAGCTTTGTCTTCAGCAAGTGAAATGCATGCTCAATCGGATTCAGGTCAGGTGATTGACTTGGCCATTGCATAACATTCCACTTCTTTCCCTTAAAAAACTCTTTGGTTGCTTTTGCAGTATGCTTTGGGTCATTGTCCATCTGCACTGTGAAGCGGCGTCCAATGAGTTCTGAAGCATTTGGCTGAATATGAGCAGATAATATTGCCCGAAACACTTCAGAATTCATCCTGCTGCTTTTGTCAGCAGTCACATCATCAATAAATACAAGAGAACCAGTTCCATTAGCAGCCATACATGCCCACGCCATGACACTACCACCACCATGCTTCACTGATGAGGTGGTATGCTTAGGATCATGAGCAGTTCCTTTCCTTCTCCATACTCTTCTCTTCCCATCACTCTGGTACAAGTTGATCTCGGTCTCATCTGTCCATAGGATGTTGTTCCAGAACTGTGAAGGCTTTTTTAGATGTCGTTTGGCAAACTCTAATCTGGCCTTCCTGTTTTTGAGGCTCACCAATGGTTTACATCTTGTGGTGAACCCTCTGTATTCACTCTGGTGAAGTCTTCTCTTGATTGTTGACTTTGGCACACATACACCTACCTCCTGGAGAGTGTTCTTGATCTGGCCAACTGTTGTGAAGGGTGTTTTCTTCACCAGGGAAAGAATTCTTCGCTCATCCACCACAGTTGTTCTCTGTGGTCTTCTGGGTCTTTTGGTGTTGCTGAGCTCACCGGTGCGTTCCTTCTTTTTAAGAATGTTCCAAACAGTTGTTTTGGCCACGCCTAATGTTTTTGCTATCTCTGTGATGGGTTTGTTTTGTTTTTTCAGCCTAATGATGGCTTGCTTCACTGATAGTGACAGCTCTTTGGATCTCATCTTGAAAGTTGACAGCAACAGATTCCAAATGCAAATAGTACACTTGAAATGAACTCTGGACCTTTTATCTGCTCACTGTAATTGGGATAATGAGGGAATAACACACACCTGGCCATGGAACAGCTGAGAAGCCAATTGTCCCATTACTTTTGGTCCCTTAACAAGTGGGAGGCACATATGCAAACTGTTGTAATTCCTACACCGTTCACCTGATTTGGATGTAAATACCCTCAAATTAAAGCTGACAGTCTGCAGTTAAAGCACATTTTGTTTGTTTCATTTCAAATCCATTGTGGTGGTGTATAGTGCCAAAAATGTTAGAATTGTGTCGATGTCCCAATATTTATGGACCTGACTGTATAAGCATATATAACAGTCAGAAGATAAAATCATATCCTTCCTCTGGATGCATGGATTTAAATGGAACCAGAGATGGATCAATACCCCTATGCAGTGGTTTCAGAAAACATTTTTATCTTTAATATATACAAATTACAAATTTATAGACAGTGGACACTTATCAGTGGTCCACTGGACATGGTAGTGGACACTTATCAATTGAAATTGATAATATAACAATGTGCAATGAAATTAATAAATAAAATCAGCATTGGAGGCTTGATTCATAAGACGTTAAATTTTGTGTTCACATTAATTTATATTAGAAAGGTCTCACATTTTAAGTAGCACACTCTCTCAAGGGTGGCTGGCCCCATTTCACAAATTGCTGAGTCTGTGAACAGAAGCTCTCTGCCAATAGACAGCATGCAGGGTGAGCAAGTGTTGGCACCTTCACTCCAAGCGTAGCAGTATCTCTTGTGCGTATCGTGAGGGGGATCATCATGTGATCTCATATGATGCTCTCTTAAAGCATAGGTTAAACCAGTTTTAATTTGCTTAGGCAGACTTATAATGTGCAGTTTTTTGGCCAGCCCAACCTGCTGGCCTATAGGGACTACTGTGCCACCAATAAAAGGGACAGTAGATGTGGCAAAAGGAAGTCATACAGGCTTCCAGGATCAGGGGCTTAGTTGCAACTATGAACCTTGCAACCCCTATTTCGGTTTAACTGACTTCTCATATGCTTTTTCAAATTGCTATAGGTTTTTATTCAGCCTTATCCTTGGTTAGTGAATGCCCCAGCTTTAAGTTATCGTCTGAGAAACAGGTTTAATTTAGCCTTGTACACCAAGGTAAAGCACTAATGACTATAGTGCAGGGAAACTCATTTACCTAGAAAAGGCTATTCTTTTGACCCAAGACCTTGGCTCTACTTTTCTTTTAATTAGCCTACAGACGGAGAAGGTTAAATCTCACTGGTACATGGCAGTCTTTCCTAAACACATAGAGGACGGAGGAGGCAAAGCACATACTTGGTGCCAAAGATTTGCAGCAAGTACATTAAATGCTATTCAATCAGACATTATAGGATTACTGCACTTCAGCTTCTCATCATCCACCTCAGATATTCCTTTTAAAGACTTGCAAGGTGACATTAGAAAAGTGTTATGCCCTAAACTGTAATACTCATTAAACATTTTCTTTTTACTATGTCCTTAAAGCTCTAGTGAGTAAAATGGAACATCTGTTGGCCCAATGCCTTGTCTATGCATCCAAAAGAATAATATGAAACCTCTTCTAATGTGTATGTGGCAATGTTGTTCTCACAGTAAGTTCCACTTCCATGAACTTTAGCTATGGGTACAGACGTTGATAAAATGGGAAGGCATTTCCCGGTTCACCCCTCTTTGGAATAACTAGTTTCTACCAGAGATTTTGGGATGTGACTGGAAAGAACTGTAAGATATTTATCCCAATTGTGCGAGGGTTGTACTTTGAAGACTTTTCAGCTGTTTCAGATGGAATTTATTCTTCCGACACAAGTTCTTTTGATACTTACAGTTGACACGTCTTAACTACCCAAACCTTTATATATAAATTAATAGAGCAAAATAGTTACATTTTATGCACACTTACACAAACTGATTCTAAAAAAGGGCTAATTTCCCATTTATTTGGGATTTTGATGGCAGAGGTACAAATGGGCATTAGTATTTCAGCTAGGAAAAGATTGGAGGAGGACCTGGGCTTATTAATGGAGGAAATCTGGGAACAAGCCTTGGCATCCCTACCTCCTGGTTTCTTTATCACCAATGAAAAGACTCACTCAACTCTTCATCCTCTAAATACTCCTGTCAAATTGCATGGATGGAATTGTAGAAACTCAGATCTGTGTCCTAGATGTGATAAAGGTCCAGCAGACTTTGTGATATGGAGGTGTCCAAAACTCCCTAGATATTGGCAAGATATTTTATCTCTTACATCCTCTACATACTAAGTCACCTTACCACTAGAACTTAAAATATGTCTTCTTAACATGTTTGAGGATCCTACTGTGCCTGATGAGGTGGTGGCCCCTATCACTAGATTGCTTTACATAGCAAGAAAAGTAGCTCAAAGTAAGAAAGTGATCGCTCTGGTGGTAAATCCCTGCTGTTGGGTAGTACTCGGCAACAGTAAGGGGGACAGACTTGTACAAAAAATTGCTGTCTTGGGATGGATACCAGTAGAAGATATTATCCGGAGATTGATTTTAAGCTACTTGCTACTTTTCAAAAACATGTTCTGAGAGCTACAGTGACAGCAGTACTGATTACAAGATTGAGCAGTTTCCAGTCTTTGCAGTTAAAGCATTCTATGTTTTAGTGTTTGTGTTTAGTTTTATATGGTGTCTGTTAGCAGTACATTCATACTCTGTGCAAAATTTTAAAGTGGTACATAGTATGGAAAAAAAAAGTTTGCATGGAATAAATATGGTATAAATACATTTTGCATCAGATTTGGCCAGCCCGTGACCCTTTCAGAAATTGTAAGCCCTCATGTGACTTGTCAGTTACTACATTTGCAATAGATTAACAGATAACCAGCTTTCAGATTTGGTATAAGGCTTGATTAGCCAGACCATAAAATGTGTGTATGGCTTAGGCTACTTTCACACTGATCTGCCACAAAAACACAGCAGAAACGCATAGGCGTTTTTGCAGCGCTTTCTGGGCATTTTTGTAAAGGGCATGTGACTTAAAAACTGCACCAAAAACGCTTCTCAGAGGCGTTTTTAAGCAGATTTTCAGGCGTTTTCCATTGATTTCAATGGGAAGAGGCGTTTTGGGGGCATTATTTTAACTTCCCAAACATGCCCCCAAAGATGCTGCAAGCAGGAGTCTTTACACAGCACCGCAAGCACAACACATCAGTGTGAAAACATACATAGATATACATTCACATACACGGAAGCAAATTTCTGGAGCTTTTCAGGTGATTTTTTTTTTTTTTACCACAAAAATGCTTGAAAGACTCCTCAGTGTGAAAGCAGACTAAGTCCTTTAATTTCAGAATAGGTAGATCTCCTTGTTCCCAGAGAACATTTCATTATTTTTGTACATGTTGAACCAGAGTGCAGTTGAAGAAGGAAGATGTTTTTATGTAAAACATTCTGCATTGTTTTCCCTCTTATTCCTGTCATTGTTTCCTCTCTTTATCCAAGTATTATTGTTTTATAGCCTAAGTATATGTAGGAACACTAATTTAGACTTTTTAAATTGATTTTAATATGTGTCAAAATTTTAGAGAAGCCCTGCCTGTTAGTGAGATTCGAGCTTTCTGATATACGCAAGGAGCAAAATAATATTACCTTGTTTAGTTTATTTCTACACTGCCTAATGAATAGCATTTCCCCTGTCATGTGCCTAGTTGGCTTTGATGAGCAACTACAGGCATATATAGAGGAGAATGAAGATGCAGACTTTATTTCTAAGAGCATTAAAACTGCTCCCAGTATGTTAAACAGTCTTGTGGACATCTGGCAGGTTTGGTTTTAATCTGCTGACTAGAAAAAGTTAGGATTAAATCTTGCCTTTACACGTCTTTGTCCTGCAGTCAAAAAAGTGACAGAGCTGCACTGAAACAATGGCCTTACTTATTCCACCCAGTGTACCATGTGGCTGGTCACCCTCTATTTCCAGAGCTGCCTCTCTGAGCATGACAATGAAGCATCTGGTAGGCTTTTCGTGGTGTCCAAGATATTTCCTCGTCTGTACTTTCTCTCGGTCAGCCTGCCTAGCTATCCCCGGGTGCAACATTTTTTTTTTTTTTTCGACCATTCAAGACAGGGTGTGCCAAACCCAGTGGCAAGAGGTCAAGAGGCCAAAGTGATGAATTTTTATGCCTCTGTTTCTTGTGTTTCTGCTCAGTGACAATTTTTTGCGCGCTGGGCTGCCTCTGAAAAGAAGTCACTGTGAGCAATTTGTCCTCCCGGCCTGGGAATAATAGTGTGTCAGATGAGTTAAAATAGCATGTATAGCCAAACAGAGGAGCACACAAATGTTTTCCTATGGTAAAACAGAATGCCTCTGTCACCAGTCACTCCAGGAGGTGTGCAGAGATTTGTGGCCTATTGGCATTCAATCAAATGACAGATGAATTTAACAGCACGTAAAGATATAACAGGAGAATGACTCTGGGGCTGGTCACAGATGTTAATGGGAGCTGGCAATTGTTTTAACCAATCATGTACTGGTTAAAATGTCATTAATGCAGATACACAGCAGGTCCCATTACCAGGATGAGTAACTGATGCAACGTTTGTTTTACCAACGCAGATGTCAATTGCTTTTTATCATCTAGAAAATTTTGGATGCAACTAAATCTAAAATATAGCAACTTTGAGCTTCTTTATTGGAGGTTTTGTTGCATGTTACTGACAAATTGTTACTGTAACTGGTGTCTCAATTTTAACACTTGTTATTCTTCCTAAATGTTCTGAGAATATTAAACAATAAAGCAGAAAATAACTCTGAACAGATATTCTAACTGGACTTTTAAGATACCATATCATTTAATACATTATAATGGGCATTTTTATTGACGTATATGGCTATTCCATTTATTACTTTCCCAGGTGACTACAACTGCCCTGTGGAGATTTCCTCCTCCTACTTTTTCCTTACCCCCCCACACGCTCATGTTTGCACCATAGGAGTAGGGCTGTGATCATCACCCTGGATGCCATATTGCTGCAAAATAAAATTTCTTTAAGCTAATGGATTTTATGTTATATTTGCTGTTCATATAAGGTACATGGAAGCCTGTGGAACATGTTGCATATAAATCAGTGCCTCTTAATTGATACAAACCTTGATATGTTACGACTTACTTTGCAGATACCTACCTCTATATCGTTTCTGAGGGAGCTGGTCTGTTGTCCTGAGTAACGCATTAAATGGCCCCCTCATCAGCCAAGTTAATAATGTTTAAAACGTTATACTGTGTGCATTATTAATTTTAATCACTTCAATACCGGGCACTTTTACTCCCTTCCTGCCCAGATCAATACAAATACCCCAAAATTACCCCTTTTTGGAAAGTAGACAGTCCAAGGTATTTAGGAAGAGGCATGGCGAGTTTTTTGAAGTTGTACTTTTGTCATAATTTTTTGTAAAACTGAAAAAACAAAAAAATTTTTTTTTGCATACTGTCGCCAGTGCAATACAAAACTGGTGTGGCGGTGATCAGGAACACTGACTGGTGATCATACAACAAAAAAAAAAAGTATTTCTTTTCATTTTTTTCTTTAGAACATTTTTTTTTTTTTACGATTTGTTTTTTAACTCACTGTAACCAGACCAATATAATGTTACCATAGTAACATTGTACTACTCTGGGGAAGTGATCAGGATTTTGTTTTTCACATTGATTGCTTATAGCAGTAAATTTCACTGCTATAAGCAAGTATTTTACTGAATTAAACTGATTCATTTAGTTTGTTTTGTAGTGATTAGCTGTGATTGGCCACAGCTAATCATATTGTACATATGGGCTGTGATTGTCCCTTTCTGTACCATGTGATCGCAGTGACCAATCACAGCTCACAACAAAATTTTAACAATGAATGGCATGAATCAAAGCCATTCATTGTTAACCATTGTCATGTGATCTGCTGTGATTGGTCACAGCGATCACATGGTACCGACAGCGGTGGACATAGCTGTTTGACAGATCGCGCCTGCAGCGTGGCCCGTTCCAGGAGGACGTCATATGACGTGCTGCCCGGCCTATAGCAATTTGATGGCTGGGTGTGACTTTGTTATGATGTTAAGGTTCTTGTGCTATAGTGTATTATATGATACGATACCTTAAAAGTTCTGTTTGAATACATGTTTAGGTTTATTTTTTGCTTATTTTTCTAAATAGTTGGGATGTGGGTACATTCTCTTGTAGATTGGAATATGTCATGCCTCATTAATCTGAAAGCAGTATTAATCCCAAAAGCAAACATTTACTATACACCAATTCTTAGATGTGGTGGCTGCTTTTTTTTTTTCTTTTTTTTTTAGGCATTGTTCCTTTTATTTTCACCTGGGATTGGTCTCCACAGTGCAGTCACCGAAAGGCACGTCCAATATGCCCCCAGTGGTTCAACTCCCATCAAGGGTTTTATACACAATAGCCAGCTTGTTTTTATTTTGGTTAAAACTTACCCAAAGGAAAAAGCATTTTACTTGTAACTGCAGAGTAACTGGAGTTTGACTTCAGTTTGTTAGTGTATCTAAATCTGCTAGAACATCTAACTCCCTCCAACCAGATTAACAGTGCTGCTGTCCAAACAGTCCCCTGTGCTCCTTTATCCAGAGTGGGGGCACTCTAATACTGGAGGTGTGTTAATGCCCTGATCACCAGGTGAAAACAGAGGGAAAAAGCTTTACAAAAAAAGAAAAATGCAGCCACCACATCTAATGACTGGTAAGCTGCAATATATTACATTTTTAGTTTTAATACCGCTTTAAGATGAATTATTAAACAATCCTGTGTGAATGGTTTTTTTTTCCTAAATGGATATGTCTATACTTTTCTTGTTGAAGTGATCAAGGATGAATATTATTTTTTGTGCTGCTTGTATCATTTATGATAAAACCTTTGCTTTTTTCTGATTAGAAACTTTATTTGTGCTTAGATTTTTTTTTTAGGTATTCTTCCTACGAGTGATAGTGTATGATTAGCTGAATTTTCAGCAGAGATGAAGTTTCAAACCTGCTGGGAAAACCCTCTTCTCCCAACATGTTGGAAATATTATTTATGTTGACAATTTAGACCAGTGGTTCTCAACCTTTCTAATGCCGCGACCCCTTAATACAGTTCCTCATGTTGTGGTGACCCCCAACCATAAAATTATTTTCATTGCTACTTCATAACTGTAATTTTGCAGTGGGAGGAGTAGTGCCATGTCATTGGTGTCAGTGGAAGGAGTAGTGCCCCATCACTGATGTCAGTGGGATGAATAGTGCCCCATTGTTGGTATCAGTGGGAGGAATAGTGCCCCATCACTGATGTCAGTGGGATGAATAGTGCCCCATCATTGGTATCAGTGGGAGGAATAGTGCCCCATCGTTGGTATCAGTGGGAGGAATAGTGCCCCATCACTGATGTCAGTGGGATGAATAGTGCCCCATCACTGGTGTCAGTGGGAGGAATAGTGCCCCATCACTGGTGTCAGTGGGAGGAATAGTGCCCCATCACTGATGTCAGTGGGAGGAATAGTGCCCCATCGTTGGTATCAGTGGGAGGAATAGTGCCCCATCACTGATGTCAGTGGGATGAATAGTGCCCCATCACTGGTGTCAGTGGGAGGAATAGTGCCCCATCATAGGTGTCAGTGGGAGGAATAGTGCCCCATCGTTGGTGTCAGTGGGAGGAATAGTGCCCCATCGTTGGTGTCAGTGGGAGGAATAGTGCCCCATCGTTGGTGTCAGTGGGAGGAATAGTGCCCCATCGTTGGTGTCAGTGGGAGGAATAGTGCCCCATCGTTGGTGTCAGTGGGAGGAATAGTGCCCCATCGTTGGTGTCAGTGGGAGGAATAGTGCCCCATCGTTGGTGTCAGTGGGAGGAATAGTGCCCCATCGTTTGTGTCAGTGGGAGGAATAGTGCCCCATCGTTGGTGTCAGTGGGAGGAATAGTGCCCCATCGTTGGTGTCAGTGGGAGGAATAGTGCCCCATCGTTGGTGTCAGTGGGAGGAATAGTGCCCCATCGTTGGTGTCAGTGGGAGGAATAGTGCCCCATCGTTGGTATCAGTGGGAGGAATAGTGCCCCATCGTTGGTGTCAGTGGGAGGAATAGTGCCCCATCGTTGGAGTCAGTGGGAGGAATAGTGCCCCATCGTTGGTGTCAGTGGGAGGAGTAGTGCCCCATCGTTGGTGTCAGTGGGAGGAGTAGTGCCCCATCGTTGGTGTCAGTGGGGGGAGTAGTGCCCCATCGTTGGTGTCAGTGGGGGGAGTAGTGCTCCATCACTGGTGTCAGTGGGGGGAGTAGTGCCCCATCACTGGTGTCAGTGGGAGGAGTAGTGCCCCATCATTGGTGTCAGTGGGAGGAGTAGTGCCCCATCATTGGTGTCAGTGGGGGGAGTAGTGCCCCATCATTGGTGTCAGTGGGGGGAGTAGTGCTCCATCACTGGTGTCAGTGGGGGGAGTAGTGCCCCATCACTGGTGTCAGTGGGAGGAGTAGTGCTCCATCACTGGTGTCAGTGGGAGGAATAGTGCCCCATCATTGGTGTCAGTGGGAGGAATAGTGCCCCATCATTGGTGTCAGTGGGGGGAGTAGTGCCCCATCATTGGTGTCAGTGGGGGGAGTAGTGCCCCATCATTGGTGTCAGTGGGGGGAGTAGTGCCCCATCATTGGTGTCAGTGGGGGGAGTAGTGCCCCATCATTGGTGTCAGTGGGAGGAATAGTGCCCCATCACTGGTGTCAGTGGGGGGAGTAGTGCTCCATCACTGGTGTCAGTGGGAGTAGTGCCCCATCATTGGTGTCAGTGGGAGGAATAGTGCCCCATCATTGGTGTCAGTGGGAGGAATAGTGCCCCATCATTGGTGTCAGTGTGGTGGAGGGGAGAATAGTGCCCCATCATTGGGGTCAGGGGGGGGGGAAATAGTGTCCCATCGTTGGTGTCAGTGGGGGGAGGAATAGTGCCCCATCATTGGTGTCAGTGGGGGGAGGAATAGTGCCCCATCGTTGGTGTCAGTGGGGGGAGGAATAGTGCCACATCGTTGGTGTCAGTGGGGGGAAGAATAGTGCCACATCGTTGGTGTCAGTGGGGGGAGGAATAGTGCCCCATCGTTGGTGTCAGTTGGGGGAGGAATAGTGCCCCATCGTTGGTGTCAGTGGGGGGAGGAATAGTGCCCCATCGTTGGTGTCAGTGGGGGGAGGAATAGTGCCCCATCGTTGGTGTCAGTGGGGGGAGGAATAGTGCCCCATCGTTGGTATTAGTGACACAAATGATGGGGCACTATTCCTCCCACTGACATCAATGATACTTACTTTGCTGACCCCTGCTCCAGCCTGGGCTCGCTCTCTCACTTACCTGTCAGCTGTCTTCCTTCTCTGGCCGCTCTCCTCTTCACTCGCTCCGGCAGCTCCCTCAGTCTTCTTTGATGTACGCGCGCTGCCGCTCGGCTCCTCCTCTCCAAGCTCCACCTCCTCGCCGTTGATTGGCTGCCTGTGTGCCTCTCCTGAGCTACAGTTCCGGTGGCCAATCAGCGGCGAGGAGGCGGAGCTGCTGAGCGATCCCAGAGGTGTGGCCAGGTGACAGGAGCAGCGTATCATCCCGCCCACACATCGCCGGAGACAGCAGCGGTGTCTCGGTTCCTAAGACCATCGAAAATATGTGTTTTCCGATGGTCTTAGGCGACCCCTGGGAAATGGTCGTTCGACCCCCAAAGGGGTCGCGACCCCCAGGTTGAGAACCGCTGATTTAGACTGACATAACCTTTATTTGTTCACTGCTTGTCTTTTGGTACATTTTAAGTAGTTGTACACCTTTACATATACCCAGTGACATAACTAGCCTCATGTGATAACAGAGATGGAACAAATACTCCAACATAAGTTGTACTGGTTTATCTGCTGCCTTTTCTTCTCTACACCCGTTCAAAGTGCTGAATTTATAAAGCTGGTCTGAGCTTCCAGGAAAAAAGGGAGCGGAGAGCTGAAATGAAACTCTGCAGAGCTCAGTAAGGAGAGTTCTGAGAGCTGATTGGAGGGAAAAGACACACCACCTTCACACAGCTCACAGGAACAGAGCTGAGGCTATCAGTCTGCTGGAGGTCCCTCCCTTGTCACCATTTTTCTTTTGGTGTCAGGAAAACTTGACAGATATGATTCATGCTGATAGCAGAGGAACAAAGCAGCAGACAGAAATTATACTTGGTGCTCTGGATTGTGGCAAGTACACACTACAGAAGGATATGCTTTGTTCATATTTCATGTCTTTAATGACATAATTACATACTGTTTTAGGTGTGTTTAATAGTAATTGTATTGTAGTATTGGTGCAGTGGAAAGCACAAGTTTTTCCCCCTGGCAGGAGAAGCTATTAGTAATGAGTGTAGGCATATAAAGTACACTACACACCTCAGCACTTCTTTTAATTAATGATAGCTCAAACTCAGTTTTGATTGATAGCCCTTTTCCTGAAGAAATGCTGCCAAGAGAACCTGCATAGGTCTGTGGTGACTGGTTTTGCCAGGATTTGCTGATTCGTTGTGAGAAGGCTGTGCACATTGTCTGAAGTGTGCGAATCACAAGACTGGCTGAACAGACGTAGACTTTTTGGCAAGTATGAGTTTGCTTGTTGAGCAGCTTAATTGTTTTTAAATTTGAAAAAAATGCTCTGTCTGTATTAGACTAGCTAAAAAAGGTGAAAGTGGTATCAAGCCCAAAATCAACACGTCACAGCTTTAATTTAATTTCCTGATTTCAGGCTGTTTCTTCTTTTATCTTCACCTGGTGATCTGGCTATTAATAAGTTTCCTGCCTTAGGGTCAGAGACACCTTTTGGAGAGCAGTATTGTCAGCAACAGAAGAGGGTAGTGTTAGATGGAGTTGACAAATAAAGCAAAACTCAAGGTAACGCATTTTAACACATACAATTAAAACAATAGTACTTATTTCATTTTCTGTAAAGGTTTTGCATAAATTAATAAAATCTGACCATTTTAAGCATCCCTGTTCGTGTTAAATGAAAATAAAGGAAATGAGGGGGAGAAAAAAATTGGTAAGCTGCAATATATTTTTTTTCTTTGAGTTTAATACTGCCTTAATATATTACACAAGAATTTTGTTTTCTGCATTTTTTTCCTGCAAAGGACAAATTCATTTTTTGATGGACGTTGTTGATCATCTGTTTTGGCAAAACCATCATAGTGGTAATGAATTTTGGAAGTGCCATGTAGCGTGGCTCATATGTCACTGGGACTAACCTCACCCTTAAAGGTTATTTGACATCTGTACTCGTAATTTTACATTTGCAATGCAGTGTGTAAAAGACACTTTGCAATGTGTGACTGCAAATTAGTTGTAAGCCTGTGCCCAGAAGACAGGACAAACTGGGCTGTCTCGGTCTATTAGTTGCTACTCACTGAGCTCATTCATAAGAAATTGTTGCAGAAACTGTTGGGTTAGAAAAATAAATTGATTTGGCAGAAGGGGTGGCAGATAAATAGGCTAAAATTGTTTATTCATACACATTTTGTATAAAATGTTTACTTTTTTAATCCCCTTTGTTTGGAAAGCTCAACTCTATTTCTAGAATTAAAATTTCCATATTAGAGCTCCCTGCAAAGAGGAAAGTAAATACATCTCTGCTGCCCACTCCACCAAATGCTACTGTAATCCAGACAAATTGCTCCCCAAAATCTCTGCAGAAACTGGAAGTTTTCAGAAGTGTTGCTCTCCTAGCCTCCTGCAGTGCTCAGTGATTCCTTCCACAGACCTCCAAGTCACTGTAGGATACAGTAGAGAGACATGGTGCCGGCAGGAGGAACAACTGAGCTGTTAAATGATGAGGAGTTGTGGTTAGCTTTTGGGTGGGATGGGCTTAACTCTGAATTGGGCAATCATTAAAATGGTAGTAAAGGCTTAACCTAGCTAACTCTGAACCTACTCTCAGCTACATTGTAAGCCTAATCTATCTAGCCTTGTAAAGAAAAAAAGCACTATACTTCTTCTGCAGCCGCTCTGGTCCAGTCCCATACCAAACTGTCACAGCTTCAGTATATAGGAGTGTCCAGGAGAGGCAGCCGACAATGGAAGCACCATAATAACTCTATGGTTGATGCTGCCTCCCAAGTATTTCCCAGCTGTTGTCGCCGGTCTCCAGCATGCAGAGGATGCCAATGGAGACCGGATCGGAGCACATGACATGAGAACACGATTCTTTCTGAAAGTGGATAGATGTTGGCCTCAGGGCTCAACAAGTCCCAGGCACCAGGTTGCTGTGGTGACTAGAAATAGCATCCTGGCGCCTGGGTTCACACACTGCCTCCCATTGACTTCAATGCAAAAATCGGCTCCCATTGACTTCAATGCAAAAATCGGCTCCCATTGACTTCAATGCAAAAATTGCCTCCCATTGACTTCCATGCAAAAACTTCCATCAATAGCAATTCTTTGTGAACACGTATCTACGCATACTGCTCTACTCTCACTTGCGAGTCTGGAATGCAATGCTACAAACTCACACAGGACTTTTCATAATGGCACTCAAAACACAATGCATGTGTATCGCATCTGTGTGCACCACCTCAATAGGAACACATATCTAGCCTGTCATGCGAATCTGTGAATTTTTGAAAACACAACCAGAATCACATATGTGGGAACCAGGGTGGCTCCATTCACACCTGAGCATTTTGGGATAAGGCAGTATCGCTGTGATCACAAAACAAAGGTTCGGGTGCTATTATTGTCAATGGCACCTAAAATGTGGTGCGGTTTTGCCAGGTGACAACCCACGCCACACTAAAAAAAAAAAAAAAAAAAAAATGGATTTTAACTATAACTGGCTCCTAGATTCAAAGCAAACTTGTCAAGCCCTGGTTGGCCTCATATGCTATGAGCAGTTGCACAGCTATAGTAGGCGTTGGTCAACGGCAAATTCATATGCCTAATTGTTACTTATGTGTATGAGCCCCCTCTAGTAGGCATTATAGTTTTTATTATCCTTGCTATCCTGCGTATTATTGAAAGGGATTGAAACTTTGTTTCCATCACCTTACATCTGCGTGATCAGCCCTTGGCCAGCTGCTCACCAGGAATTAATGTAACAAGAATGGACATGCTCCTCCTCTGAGATTTGACCTCTTTTGATATTTTTTCTCTAGAAGCCCTCTGCATATATTGGGGTTGATTTACTAAAACTGGAGAGTGCAAAATCTGTTGCAGCTCTGCATAGAAACCTCAGGTTCCAGATTTTACTGTCAAAGCTTAATTGAACAAGCTGAAGCTATTAGCTGATTGACTACCATGCACAGCTGCACCAGATTTTGCATTCTCCACTTTAGTAAATAAACCCCATTGCTCGCTCAGTAAAGCCCACATCCTGGTAAATACATTTTTTTATCATTAGCGTCCTTGGCCCCACTACACGTTGGTTTCTCAACAGTGGTAACCACTTCTCACACTCTTGTATTGCACCTCTTGCTCCAATGTTTGCCCCAGCTTCTGTCAGTTCTTCCCACATTGTCTACTGTAACCTCCCTGGCAGATTACACCTTACACACACATACGCACACACACAAACTCACTCCATATTCTATACGGAACATACATCTCATGTATACTCTCACCCCCCCTTTATTTTACATCATAGAGATTTTACATGCTATGTTGATGAGGGGTGGGGAGCACATCTCAGTACGTTTAATAGGAAAGCTTCTTCAGGAGGTGCTATTTATAAAGGAAAGATCATTAAGATAATTTACAAAAATAAGTAATATAGTGTATAGGTTTCCATATCTAAACAAAAATAACAAATGAAAAACCAACATTTGCTCAGAAGTAATCTAAAAAACCAATGCATATGCAGATGAAAGTGTGTGGTACAGAATCTAGGGAGGGATGGAGAGGACCAGGACCATGAAGTGCCAAACTGACTCTATATGTATATATACACTATATTGCCAAATGTATCGGGATGCCTGTCTTTACACACACATGAACTTTAAAGGCATCCCAGTCTTGGTCCATAGGGTTCATTATTCAGTTGGCCCACCCTTTGCAGGTGTAACAGCTTCAACTCTTCTGAGAAAGCTGTCCACAAGGTTTAGCAGTGTGTCTGTGGGAATGTTTGACCATTATTACAGAAGCGCATTTGTGATGTAAGGCACTGATGTCGGATGAGAAGGCCTGGCTCACAGTCTCCACTCTAATTTATCCCAAAGGTGTTCTTTTGGGTTGGGCTCAGGACTCTGTGCAGGCCAGTCAAGTTCTTCCACCCCAAACTTGCTCATCCATGTCCTTATGGACCTTGCTTTGTGCACTGTAAGGGGCCATCCCCAAACTGTTCCCACAAAGTTAGGAGCATGAAATTGTCCAAAATGTCTTGGTTCCCTTTACTGGAATTAAGGATTCAAGCCCAGCCCCTGAAAAACAATCCCACACCATAATCTCCCCTCCACCAAACTTTACACTTGGCACAGTGCAGTCAGGGAAGTACTGTTCTCCTGGCAACTGCCAATCCCAGACACGTCGATCGGATTGCCAGACAGAGAAGCGTGATTCTTCACTCCAGAAAACACATCTCCACTGCTCTAGAGTCCAATGGCGGCGTGCTTTATATCACTGCATCCGACGCTTTGCATTGCACTTGGTGATGTAAGACTTGGATGCAGCTGCTCAGCCATGGAAACCCATTCCATGAACCTCTCTACACACTGTTGTGCTAATCTGAAGGCCACGCAATGTTTGGAGGTCTTTAGCTATTGATTCTGCAGACACTTGGCGACTTCTGCACACTGTGCACTTCAGCTGTTGTTGACCCTGCTCTGTCATTTTCCGTGGCTGAGCTGCTGTTGTTCCCAGTTGCTTCGACTTTGTTATAATACCACTAACAGTTCACTGTGGAATATTTAGTGGCAAGGAAATTTCACAGATGGATTTTATTGCACAGGTGGTAACCTATCACGTTACCACGCTTGAATTCACTGAGCTCTAGAGCGACCCATTCTTTCACAAATGTTTGTAGAAGCAGTCTGCATGCCTAGGTGCTTGATTTGACACCTGTGGCCATGGAGGTGATTGGAACACCTGAATCCAATGATTTGGAGGGGTGTCCCAATGCTTTTGACAATATAGTGTGTGTATGTGTATATATATATATATATATATATATATATATATATATATATATATATATATATATACAGTGCTCAGTACACCCCAACAGATTTGTCAGAAAACCTTTCCTTTCAGAATCAACATTTTCTATGGCAAACTGTATTGCAAAATACTCCCACAAATGCGAGCCATTGATTGCAAACAAGATTTGTTAATTTGCACACACAAAGTATTTTTCCTAACAAATTAATTCAAGTTAATGAAAAATTAATACACCCCAATGAAAGTCTTAGGAACAAAGCTAAATTTTAGATGACTAATTAATGAATAATTAGCCTCATCTGTAGTTGAATTCTTGTTAAACAGGTGTCCAGCAGACAGTTGATTATAAAAGGGTGTTACTTAGCAAAGAAAACCCCTTCCCATTACATGCTGTCAAGAATTGCACCACATGGAAGAGAAATGATCAAGGCCTAAGAAAGAAAATAATTTCTTTACACAAGAAAGGTAAGGCTACAAGAAGATCAGCTTTACTTATCAGTCAGAATACTGTAGCAAACGTGAAACATAAATTTAACAAAGATGGAACTGCAACCATCTCACTGAGACATCCAGGCCATCCACGGAAGTTAACACCTCGACAGGAGCATCTGCTGATGAGAAAGGTTGAAGAAAATTGCCATGCAAGTTCACTGTAGTTAGCTAAAGAAGTAGAAAGCCAAACTGGAGTGATTGTTTCCCATGACACAATACGGCATACACTGCAGAGGAATGGCATGCATGGGTGTCCTCTACAAAGGAAGCCTCTCCTAAAGCCCATGCACAAAAAAACCCATCTAGAATTTGCCAGGGCTCATGCTGAAAAAGAAGACTACTAGGACTCTGTACTCTGGAGTGATGAGACCAAGATACATGTTTTTGGAACTGATGGCTTCAAAACTGTATGGCATTGCAAAGGAGAGGAGTACAAAGAAAAATGGATGGTGTCTACAATGAAACATGGTGGTGGCAGTGTCCTTCTGTGGGGCTGCATGAGTTCTGCTGGTGTCAGGGAGCTGCATTTCTTTGATGGTATCATGAATTCACAGATGTACTGCTTTGTGTTGAAAGAGAAGATTCTATCATCACTTTGTGCTCTTGGTCGTCGTGCACTTTTGCAAAATGACAATGATCCAAAACACACATGTAAGGCCACTGTTGCATCTCTGAAGAAGAACAAGATAAAAGTGATTCAGTGGCCAAGTGTGTCTCCTGATCTAAACCCAATCGAACAATTCTGAAGAGACAAGTTGAGCATCACTCTCCATCCAGCTTCCAGGCTCTAATAGAGGTCGTTCTTGAAGTATGGAAAAAGATAATGTTGCACTATGTCACCAACTTGTTCATTCTGTGCCTAGAAGACTTGGTGCTGTCCTTACAAATCAAGGAGGTCATACAAAATACTAGATGTCGTAGTTTTTATTGTGGGGTGTTTTCATTTTTGCATCAACTAATTTGAGAAAAACTGAATATTTTGTAATCTAAGTTCTATTATTACCCTTACTTTCATGTAATGAGCTAAACAAATGTTCTATAACACTTTGTCCAAATTTTGGAAATTGTTCTTGTTCATTGACATATTGATTAAAATCTTACTTTTCAAAAGGGGTGTTCTCATTTTATGCTGAGCACTGTATATGTGTATACATAGTTGCCCACCATCTATCTACGAATGGTACTAAACCACCACATTATGCAAACATATTGCTGTGGCATATTTTACTTTTTCTGGTCCACTATCATTGATCTTTTCCTCTTTCCTGCGGGTGCCCCCTCAGCAAGCTGTGTGCTATGTGGGCACCTGTGTGGCCTCGCTCCCCTCTTGGGCTGTGTGCATCCATGGACACGCACTGCATGGCTTGGCCTTGCTTCCCACTGCCTCCTTTATAGGATTTGACTGACAGCAGCAGGAGCCTAGGGTAAAAGTGGTGGGAAGTGTTTTACCTTAATGTAAGGAAAGCACTAAGGTAAACATTTTTACCTTTAGAAATACTTTAAGTATTGTGGAAGTTGTGGTATAACAGCACCTTCTCTTAGTCTTATGTTTAACTGGTTCTACATTAAATAACAGATGTTTCGAATAAGAAAATGTAGAGCTCACAATAGAATAACTTGTATTCTATCTCCTATAGAATCAAAGTTTTCTTGAGCCATTTGTAATATATCTGCCCCTAATAAATTGGTCAGCACTATCCCAGAAACTAATACACGAGTGATAATTTCTATTTCATGCCTTTATTTCATTTACACAGGTTCTGCCTCTTTAAAGGAGAACATTTTACCACCTAAAAACATTTTCTCTTTTTAAGTTTGCTCTTTTTATTATCAGAGGATATCTAATTAGCACATATCAAATGTAGTACCATGTGGATTTTGTAAATTAAATTTAACTATTAAAGGTCACCCATAGAAATTTTACCATGATTGGAAAACACATTGATCACATTGTTTATCACCATGTTAATTAAGCTGGCGCATCTACATAATTTTCTCTTTAAAAAAAAAAAAGTTTCCAATAATTTTCAGGAATGCATTGATCCGAATATTACTTGCAATCAGATCTTGTTTCTTAATTTTCTCTTCTCACATATCATTACATGCATTTTTGAAAAGTGGACTGCACCAAATCATACGGTACTGCAGAGCAATCTGGTGCTCACAAACATACTGTGTTTGGGGTGCAATTAACAATGTATTTGCACCTGCAGCAGATCACAAAGGCAGTGTATTTTGAACACAGTGCAGGAAACGCACAGGGAACGCGCCTTTCCCTCACCACATTCTTTTGTGAACTGGCCCTTAGTCGTTATGCTGTCGGAAAGCAGGAAGGCAGACAAGCTCTTTTGGTCCTCTTTTAATTCAGTTTTTCGTAAGAAACCAGATTCTGTTTGCTATATTAGTACATACAGCTTGTCACCGAGGAAAACTATTTATGAATAAAGCAAGGAGTTGCCTGCTATGCTTTATTTTTTTTTAGTTGAGTATGTCTCCTGCTCCAATATAACACCAAAACAGCAAATGTAACCTTGGCTTCCTAAACAGACTTTTTATTCATTAGCGTTTTTTACTCCTTCTGTTCTTCTTTCGATTGTATAGGAAACCATTTTCCCAGACTCTTAAGATCTCAATTGTGTGATTAATTTACAAGTAGAGCAAAAGTCTGATCTCATTACTGGATTCTTTGATCAGATCTGGGTTTTTGAGTTCTCAAGTGTTTCTTCTTCAGGCTTTCTGCATTTCTATTGCCTTCTTGTCCCTGTTAATTCCTTTATTCAGTTATCTGTGCTACCAGCAGACAACTCGTGTGGCCATGTCTAGCGAACGGCTGTGTATCTTTACTCTAAACCCCAGTCATGTTCTCAGACTGAACTTTTGTGCTAGAAAAGAAAATGCATATTTTTAGTAAAATTTTTACTCACGTCGCCTATTACCTCTTGAAATAAATCAGAAAGAACAACCAGTTAATAAATTCTTATCTTGAAAGGGAAAGTAGCTAAAATGCAGTTCAGGACCGGATGCTCTGAATTGTCATACTATGCATCCCATCATATATGTAAGAAAAGCTGACTGACTGTTACAAACATGAAAACATCTACAACACTCTTAACTCCTTTTCTGTTGGTGAAATTGCACTAGACCTACATAATGTAGCCAGTTTACGCACAAATATCATCCAGATGATTTTGCCGCTAGAAGGAGGTTCCTTTATGGCTGGTAGATCCATGAAATAAGCTTCTTAATATCCCCCACTAGCACATTTGGCACTTTTTTTTTGGGGGGGGGAGCGGGCACCTGCTCCCACTTCTGAGTCAGATTGTCACAACACCTCACAGGTCCCAGAAGACTGCAGGATAGTTCACAAAGCGCAGCATGCTTCGCGCAAGACCACAAGGCTTCACTTCCGGTTTCCCTTATGTATGATACTGGCCCCTGCACCAAAAGCCCATTGAAGAATCGACTCAGGTGAGCACATTGCTGGATCCCTTGACAGGTAAGCATCCTTAAATTAAAAGTCAGCAGGGGGGAGCCTGGAGCTCTGCTTTAAAGCTGGTGTTGCTGACTATCTCCAGAACTGTTATCTAAAAAAAGAATTTAAAGAAATCTTTTATTTAAAGTAGCCTTTCTCAACCTTTTTACCCTAGAGCAGGGGTGTCCAACCTGCAGCCCAAGATGGCTATGAATGCGACCCAACACAACATCATAAACGTTCTTTAAAATGTTTTTGTTTTTTAACTGCATTTACACTTAGCTATCACATGTGGCCTAAGAACAATTTGAGAGTGTCTCTACTGGACTTTAAGATTTATCTTTCTAATGAAATCACAGTCACACCTTATTCATGTCATCAGTTTTCAGCAGCACCTGTGTTTGTGACCAACTATTTTCAAGGATGAAGCACACGAAAGGGCAAACTTAGAACCAAAATATCTAACGAGCACTTTGATAATTCATTGAGAATCGCTATTAAATCCATCAAACCAGATATTGATGCGTTCGTTTATCAACAGTAGTGTAAAATATGGCAGTAGTTTTATGCTACCCTCTTTTACTTTTAGAATATTATTATTATACAGGATTTATATAGCGCCAACAGTTTACGCAGTGCTTTACAATATAAGGGGGACAGTACAATTACAATACAGTTCGATACAGAAGGAATTGGAGGGCCCTGCTCATAGAGCTTACAATCTAATAATAATATTACAAAAAATAAAGTTATATTTCTCCATCAAGTATGTTATCTATATCGGTAATCGTTAACTTGTGATCTGTGATGAGCTCCACTTTTTGCCTATCTTACACAAAATTGTAAATGTACATGTTGGGATATTTTTGCTGAACAGTGGGGAACAACCATATCTTCACATGCATTCAGCTGAAATTTAGCTCTGTTGTTTTGTTAAGTATAGGATTGGCAGTTACTCTGGGGTTTAATATATTCCAGAATGGAGCGACTGAATCCAACTTTATATAGAAGGTATTATCTTATATTGTTCTGCTGCATAACTATTGATATTAATCAGATTTCATTAAAACGTTTTTTGATAAAAGGGGCTTATGCCCTTGAAAATGTTCTGCTTCAGTGCTTGCGACTGTAGCAGTTCAAAAGAATGAGTCACCCAATTGTGTATGAAATGACCCACACGGTTTAATTGTACTGATTTTGTTTGGTGCAATAACATTTTCTGTTGTGTGCTTTCATTCCTATAGTTAAAATTTTACCGAGGTATATTTTTCCTTCATTTTTCTTCTGAGAAAAACTGGTAAAGTTAAAAATGAAAAAAAATCTGAAGCAAAAGTTTTTAATGGAAGGAAATCATGAATTTGTTGAATTGTCACCATTCTGGGATGGGTACAATGCCTAGTGGCTGTGCCATGAGTTTTCCCTTGTGGCTTCCAAGGCCTTTTTTGGTCTTTTCACTCTGCAAAGCTGCTTAAGCACACTTAAGCGCATTAGCATTTGGATGCTAGGAGAGCATATTGACCCTCATTTGGAAAGTTTAAATGAGTGAAAGATGGAGCGATTTGTTCGAGCTTTAGAAACCAGCTTTAGAAAGTGTCCGGTTTACCCCTCTGGTTTGTCCTAATGCTTGTTCTAATCTGGTGTGCTGTTTAAAGGCAACCAGACTGATTTGTGACACCTAAGTCCAAAAGCCCCCTTTTTTGGGGGCTTGACCCGATTAGCTAATCTGTGCTTTGAATTTCAATGCCCGGTATCCCAGAGGAAAGCTCTTGGGAAAAGCTCAGTTTTGGATCTCGGCATTAGGAAGTGCGGGCAGGCACAGATGGTTAAAAAGAATGGTCATCTCGAAGTTTGACACTGATTTTGTTTACTGAATGAGGAGATGGTTTGGAATACATCAACAATACTTAAACACGCCCACCAAGTATTCTGCGCACTGTTGTTACACAGTATTATCCAGTCATTTGTCTACACAGATAATTTATTCTGCAAAACATATTAATTACCACTTAATACAGCTCAACTGTTAAACCATTAGCTTTGGATTAGTGCCAGTTAGTTCGGCTAGTGTTGTTTTGTCTGTTACGTCTTTTTGGTTGTATATTGTATCATCTACATTACAAAAATCACAGCATACAAAAAAACATTTTTTCCTGTTATTAGTTTGTTGGAATAATGTTAGATTTATTTTTCTCTGGTTAGTCTTCTTTACCATAAAGGGATTCTGGTCCCAAGAATGGTAATGATTAGATAAACTAATATGTGTCCACATTACAATTGGAGCTAAAGTGAATAGGATATTTTACTTCCATGCTGCTAGTTGGTATAAGAATGTAGCACAATCTGTACCTTTAACAAGAAGTACAGCCAAAGCTTTTTTGGTTATACTTCTCTTGTGAGTCTCAGGAATGTATTTACTTTTGCTATGCTGTGACCCAGAGTCAGCTGAGAGCGGGCTATCACCCGCTTTACAGATGCATTACATTTTTTATTTTAGCTTCATTGTAAATATATTAGCATCCCTTCTGAAAGAGAAAATAGTTAAAGAATATTTAAGAAAGGGATTGCAGTACATCCTCAATGTTCAACAAAATCCAATACTCTGAGCCTTATAAACATAAAATGTTCTAACTAAACATAAACATTTACCTAAATCCTAGTGTGCAAAAACGGAATGTCATTACATCAAAACTTATGTATCTCATGATAAAAATATCATAAAGCACTATGCAATTGTGATCATATATCAAACAGAAAAATGAATAGTGAAAAACAGGTGTCCATAAACAAAGTCAAAAAACTACTGAGATATTAAGGCTCCATGTACACGAGCCTACCCTGACCACCAGCCGCGGGAAAATGCAAATTGCGTCAAAACCGCATTTTTTGCCGCGTTTTCCCACGGTCAGTGGTTAAAATGTTCCTATCCTGAACACAATTCTTCCGCGTTCAGGAGAGGGAGGTTTAACCTCACCTAAACCTGGCATCTCCTGAACTCTGCTAAAAGCCTATATGTACACATATGGACACACAGATTTTTATGGAGTTGAGTTTAGGAGCTCTGG
This sequence comes from Staurois parvus, assembly GCF_062004578.1. Lineage (NCBI taxonomy): Eukaryota > Metazoa > Chordata > Amphibia > Anura > Ranidae > Staurois > Staurois parvus. The sequence goes on along the minus strand of NW_028317805.1, from coordinate 2,305,652 downwards.
CAAAAAAAATGCTAAAAGCTCCTAAACTCGAATTTAGGAGCCGCTCGTGTACATGAAGCCTGACTCTTCCTGCGCAACGACAATATCTTCCAGCTTAAAAAGTGTTGAACTACAGTGCTTCTATGCTTCCAGGAGCAGGGCTTCACATCCGCATCATCACGTTCGCCAAATTGAGCACACACCCAGGATCAGTAAGGAAGCGGGTTATAGAGTAGAATTCTGAGCTATACAGGGAAGCAATATTTCCCATGCTGTAGCAGGCACTTTTTCTGTAAGCATGTAAGCGTATACTTTAATTATTGTTGGTATCACTATTGTGGGGTTTTATGATATCTATTACCTGATTCTGGAGCTGGGTGATATGACATGCAAGGGACTGTATAACCAGGTGAAGTAGAGTGGAAGGAGAGGAGTAGACAAAATTTGGCTGACACAGCAAAAAAGACAGTTGTAGACCACCTTATTCAGGTCGACAAACCTGGTGAGTGCACTGCAGAGCAGGGGATTCTGCGGCAGCATGGACGTAGAGGTTGTGCACTATAGTTCAACATTGTAAAAAAAATACAGATAATTTTGTCATTGCACGGCAGTCAATATCACAATACTTTTTTAACTTTGTTTATGGACCCTTGTTTTTCATTTACAAAGATTTTGCTATATGATCACAATTTGCGCAGTGCTTTGATATTTCTATTATGAATTCATGAGATACAGTTTTGATATTATATTACTTTTTTTTTTTTTTTTTGCACAATAGGATTTATGTAAATGCATACATAGAGAACCTTATCTTTATTTGGTTTAGAGCAGGGGTCTCCAAACTTTCTGAGCAAAGGGTCAGTTTACTGGCTTTTAAACTTTAGGGGGGGCCGGAATGTAGCCAGCCTTTGGTATAAGGGAGAGGAATAGCACACCATTCATTGTTGGTGTCATTGGGAGAAATGGTGACCCATCATTGATGTCAGTAGGAGGCGTATTGCCCCGTTGTTAGTGCCAGTGAGAGGAATAGTGCCCCATTCTTGGTGCTACTGGGAGGAATAGTGCCCCATCATTGGTGTCAGTGGGAGACATAGTGCCCTATCATTGGTGTCAGTGGGAAGAATAGTGCCCTATCATTGGTGTCAGTGGGAAGAATAGTGCCCTATCATTGGTGTCAGTGGGAAGAATAGTGCCCCATCATTGGTGTCAGTGGGAAGAATAGTGCCCTATCATTGGTGTCAGTGGGAAGAATAGTGCCCCATCATTGGTGTCAGTGGGAAGAATAGTGCCCCATCATTGGTGTCAGTGGGAGACATAGTGCCCCATCATTGGTGTCAGTGGGAGACATAGTGCCCCATCATTGGTGTCAGTGGGAAGAATAGTGCCCTATCATTGGTGTCAGTGGGAAGAATAGTGCCCCATCATTGGTGTCAGTGGGAAGAATAGTGCCCTATCATTGGTGTCAGTGGGAAGAATAGTGCCCTATCATTGGTGTCAGTGGGAAGAATAGTGCCCTATCATTGGTGTCAGTGGGAAGAATAGTGCCCTATCATTTGTGTCAGTGGGAAGAATAGTGTCCCATCATTGGTGTCAGTGGGAGACGTAGTGCCCTATCATTGGTGTCAGTGGGAGACGTAGTGCCCTATCATTGGTGTCAGTGGGAAGAATAGTGCCCCATCATTGGTGTCAGTGGGAGGAATAGTGCCCCATCATTGGTGTCAGTGGGAGAAATGGTGCCCCATCATTGGTGTTGGAGGAAAACTGCTCCGTTTGTCAGTGAGAGGGAATAGTGCCCCGTTCTTGGTGCCAGTACAAGGAATATTGCCCTGTTGGTATCAGTAAGAGGAATAGTGCCCCCATTGTTTGTGTCAGTGAAAGGAAGGAATAGTGCCCCAATCTTGGTTGTCAGTGGGAGGAATAGTGTTTGTACCAGTGGGATGAAATGTTCCGGATAAAGGTAAGCAAGGGAGAAAGGAGCCATATCCGTCGCAGTTTGGAGACCACTGGTTTAGAATATTGGATTTTGTGGAATGCTGAGGATTTACTTTTTGTTTTGTTTGTTTTGGTTTTTTTGTTTTTGTCTTTGTCTTTGTTTTGCAGCATCGCATTGATTTTTCTTAATGCCCGTTAAAACTAATTATTTCTAATGTTTTTTGTTCCCTTAGACACTTTGTGCGAAAACGACAATGCAAACTGTCCACTCGCCTGACAACAATATGATAGACAAGTTGATATTTCGTGAATCTGAGAATGATCACAAGGTATCTGAATAATATTTATTTTACCATCTACTTAAAGGGGTGTATGTGTATCTCTCTCTCTCGTTGTAGTGTGTGGCAATGCAAATACATTGTAAGATTCATCTGGGTTAAAGGCTAAGTTCACTTTTTTTTTCTTTAATAAAATCCTGCTCCCCTATGTACCAATATACCATTAACATACCGCAATTGCAAAAATATTCAAGCTCTCTTTATTTTGGAGAGCATGGCCTTACCTTAGCCCTTGGTAAATTTTTTAAATTCCTGGAATGTAGAATGAGGAAAGAGAAGCCAGTAGGACTCCGGAAGCAGATTACCAGCTGATCTCATTAGCACACACATCCTGCACTGACCTCATTAGTACACACCCTTCACCAATCAACTATTTTTTCACAGCATCCCCAGGATCTCTCCCCACATGCATTTGCTTGACTACCCCAGCGTCCCTTCAGATGGGCCTCGGCCACATGCAGCCCACAGGACACCACTGATGTAATGCAAGGGCCTGCTTGATTGGATATGGAGTGATTGGGAAGATGGTGTGTCCTCCTATTATATAGTTTTGGTAAATCTACAGGAAATTGCACAGAGATTGTACAATCAGATTTGTATAGTGTATGGCCACATGTATACACCTAATAGTAACTAGTTGCGCTTTCAGTGTCATTAATTGTTAACGGCACACCAAACACAGAAACAAGCACACATTTTGCCACATGAAAAAATGGCTGACAAATGCAGTAAAACGCACAGTAAAAGATGTGCAACTCGTATAATGCCAGAATGTCCCATGAGCTACTTTGCAATGTGAAGCTCAGCCCATTGAAATCAGTGGGCTGCCCTATGTGTGTCACTGGAAAAATGAGCCAAAAACATGCACTCCCTCTACTCTCGGTGTGAATGGGGCCTGAAACTGAAATTGGTACCTTTACACAGAACCAAGAACCTCCATTTACATCTGTGTGTTTCCGAACGCATGACAATCTGCACAGAAAGTGCACGCTTTGCCATCCATTTCAGAAACACACTGCAAACAGTGCATTGTGTTTGTGTTGTCATTACATGTTAAAGGCACCCCAAGTGCAGTAAACGCACTAAAAACTTCAGTAACGCACCGTGCTCCTCTCCAAAAAGTTCTGGAGCTTTTCTGGGGCAGTTGTTGCATGTAGGGTAGCCCTATGCGTGATAAGTGAAAACGCTTCAAAATGTCCAAAACAAACGCATGGGGGAATGTGAATCTTCACTACATGGAAATGTGAATGGGGCCTGACAACTAAGTGTCTCCATCCACTCCCTCCTATGTACTTGTATAAAGATGGCCATACACTATGCAATCTGGTTGTACAATCTCTACAATTTTCTTTAGATTTACCAGAACTATGAAATAGGAGGACACACCTGAACAATCTATTCAATTGGTATCAAATCAGACTCTTGTACTACGTAGCTGATGGGAGGAAGGTAGTATTGTAATGAGGGAGGTGTTGTCCAGAGTGGTGAACACACCCTCTAATGTGATGCACCAAGGAAGTGAAAGCTTCTGGGAAATGGCCTACAGGAAGTGAATGCTGAGAGACCATCTACAGGAAATTATGCAATCTGAAAATCCATTCAAAATCTCACAGAAACCAACAAAAATGTAAACGTCCTGTGGATGAGGTAAGTGAGAGAAAAGCACATTGGGATGGCTGGGCCAGAAATGGCATTGGAAAAGCTTTTATTTATTATGAAAAGTGAAATTCTGCCAGAAAAGGTGAACTTGTCCTTTTAACCCCTTTACGCCGGCCACACACAAATGTGCGGCCTCCCGGCGTCTGGGCCTAGGCGCCGAGCGGCCGCACATTTGCATTCATGTAACAAAAAACATATGTGCTGAGAGTGCGCGCCCTGCGCACTCCCAGCATACATGTCCGATACTCACGGAAAGGTCCCGGTCTGCTCTTTCGATCAGGACCTTTCCCCATCATGTGATCAGGTCATATGATCCCTAAACCACGCCCCACCCCCCCACCTCCCGGCGTCTGAAACTCTTAAAGGGCAGGAGGCGCCGGCGGGAAGGGGTTAAGATTGAATAGCACCATTGTACCTCATGTAAACATAGGTGTGTGATGGCATTCCATTCATCTTTTTTTTTTTTTCCCCTAAAAAGATCTTCAAATGGCTCTGTGTGGCACACTCCCTTAGTTTCTCTCCTCTCTCCCTGTTTAAAGGAGTTGGTAATGAGAGCAATATGTAGACCACATGCCACTGTTGCTGGCACCTCCTGAGAATTCTAGTTGCCTGGCTATCCTGTTGTTCTGTCTATGATACTTAGTTAACTGACCTGAAGTAAAATATTGACTTTTTTGCAACTTTCATTTGCTGCATGCTTTTTCCGGGTCAGTGACTTTTGGCGGAACTTCAGTCGCTACAGGAGATTCCAGCAATTCATCTCCCTCCTCTTCTGCATATATTGTTTTTTTTTTTTGGTTAAGAGACGTTTACCTAGTTTTGGCAGGTACCTGCTCCCACTGCTTGGATCGCCTAGTTTTTACATTTACCTGTGCTGTATATAAAGTTCATGTTCTATCAGTAATATTTCTTCAAAACCTTCAGAAGGCCTCACATGCACGTTCTTTTCTTTTTTACAGGTAGTGCTACAAATAGAAAAGAAATTATTTGATTATTTCAATCAAGATGTTTTTAGAGATAATAATGGGATTGCGGTAAGTCCAAATTATAGTAAAGTTATGTTTGAAGAAAAAATATAAAAGTAAGGCCTTTATATTAACATAAAGGTTACAGAGACATTCTACATATATGGTTGCTGTTGCTTTTTATGCTGGCCTAAGCATGTTTTGGGAAATGTGGTTTACTTTTCTTGGCTAACCTGAAGCTCCAAAAATTGTGACTGTATCCATTCATTGCTGGCAGTCAGATTTTTTAGAGATGCTGAAACAAGCGCTTTCTAGTTTTGAGTTGGTAATCTTTGCACATGTTGGAAATTTTATTTACAATCTTTGGCCCATCATTGTTTTTTTCAGTAAAGCACAACAAACAAAACTATTGGAAATTGTGTTTTTTTTTAAATATATGCCAGGAGGAGAGTGGGGTCATGTGACCTTTCAGAGTCACATGACATACTCATTTAGAGTTTTTTTTGCTTTGGTATTCAGAGACAACTCCTCCATAGGATACCAAAGATTCCATATTGTAGCCTTTATTTTTCAGCAGAGAAGATGGCGCCACACATTTATCTGGACCATTGTAATGCATTAACTCACACGCGTGTCGGTGCACAGCAATGAATCAACAAGCAGGATGTTACAGTGTGTTAGTTTACCATTCAGAATAAAAGGCATCACACATTTATTATTATTATACAGTATTTATATAGCGCCAAAGGGTTTGCTCAGTAGCAAGGGGGACAGAACATGAGACAAGACCGTAACAATACAATACACGAGGGGTTCGAGGGCCCTGCTCTTTCGAGCTTACAATCTAGGAGGGAGGGGAAAGTGGTACAGGAGGAAATGGCTGGGGGGGGGTGGAGTGGTGGGAGGAGTGGAGGAGGTTAGTTGTTAGGTGAGGTCAGGTGTTAGGTGAGGTTGGGGTAGGCTACCCTGAAGAGGAAGGTTTTCAGGGTGCGCCTGAAGGTGAGGAGGGTAGGTGACAGTCTGATGGATTGGGGTAGGGAGTTCCAGAGGATGGGGGAAGTCCTAGAGAAGTCCTGCAACTGGGCGTGGGAGGAGGAGACCAGGGAGACTCACATTAGTTACTGCAACTAATGTGAGTAGGTCGCTATGATGCCCACATGCATTACAGTCTGATTATAGAACTCTCAATATTTAGGTCAAAGTGTGCCAATATCTCAGTATTTTTGGGTTCACATACAATTCAATATAATCACAACTGAGGGCTACCACATGTAAAAGAATGGTTGGTTGGATGAATTGAACAGTAGAATCTGAGTAGAATCAGTCCAACAGGTACACAGACAGGAGTACCTTTTCTTTCTAGTGGAATAAGCATAATACATTTGCTATGGTCTGGTTACCAGTGCAAAAACTAAAATTATGCCAACCAGGGCTAAGGCAGCAATTATTTGATGGTAGTTCTAGCACTTTCTCATATAAAGAGTTGAGGATGGGTGTGTTTTGTTTGTACCAAAAAGGAGGCATTCCTGTTACCACAGATAGCCGCAAATGTCTGTGTACATTACATTGTATTTTTCCTTTTGTTTTGCCTGGAGAGAGAACACTGCAGAAAATAGTCCACCTTGCTAAATCAGAGACTCCCAAGTTGCTAAAAGGCCTTCTGTTCAGCTTATCTTTATGCATAATGCTGCTGGGAGAAGTGTTCTCTTCTAACTTTACCATATCTCGCCCAGCCATGTTTGCACCTACTTTAAACCAATGCAGTAGATCTCTATTTCTGTTTTCCAGATTATTTCATGTTCATGCATTCTCACTCCTCTATCTGCATTATTTATTTTATGTGAAATAAAGGAAAACCTTCAGCAAGGAGAGCGGTACTTTGAACTAGATATCCCTGGCAAACAAAAAAAAGTCTTAAAAGGAATATAGAACTGTACCAAGGTGTAGAATTCAAATGCACATACAAGCATGCACTGACAATTAAAAAATATTACTTCCTCTAACTGACATTTCTTATAAAGTCCTGCACCTGCCTGCATCAGCCTCTAAGCCCCCCTGTTACATCCAAATCCTGGATCATTTTGATGGGCACAGCTCCTGCACTAGTATCGAAGATTGCTTGCCCCTTCACTCTTTCCACACAATCATATTGGACATTGAGGAAGCCCATCATAGTGTCGAGCAAACAGGATTCTCTGTGGGAGCAAGATAGAAAGGGTTTGACATTATCAGGATTTATTTTTGGGTAGGTTAGGAATTTTATATAAGTGTGCTGTCCTGTTGCCAGTATCACTCTTTTTTTGTGCTCAGAATGGCACAGGAAGACCCCATGTTCATTGGCCTCCTCCTGGCTATAAATAAACCCGAAAGTGAGTCTCTGATCTCCTTGAGCACACAATAGAGCCATTGGTGGTGGTCTTAGATCCTTGATGTCTCTGCAAAGTGGACCTGTAATAACCTCAATATATGGTCATGGTTACTGTAATACCCTCCTTAGAAAATACTAGCTGGTACAATCATTCAGATCTCCATATACTTATTCTAAATCAGTGAGTTAGAAAGTATTGGACATAGTGGATCCGCATGACAGCCACAGAACTAAATTTTTTTTAGATGGATAGGTTAAAGTATAAACAGTCAAAACTTTATTTATTTTTTTTTTTTGGATAGAGCGGAGAGGAATTGGAACACTTGTCAGTTTTTATTGCTTTCTCTGATCCCCGTTGGGGAGATTCACTCTCTTATTTGTCCTGTTTACCATTATCATTGAAAGTAATGAAAATCCCAAATTTTGGATTGCCCCCACAAAAGTAATAATGGGGATATCTCTCAATGGAGACAGTAGTTCTGGTGCCCTTGGGGTCCCCAAGGAAAATCCCTTAATTTACAGGGATTTTCCTTTAACTTCCTTTTTGGATAGTTGACAGGACGTGAAGGGAAAACTCCGCAATGGAACACCGATGGCGAAAAAAATCCTGTAAAGCTACCCTGTCTTTTGCCATTGTTTGCATAAACCACTGCCAGGTATGACCTATGTAGCTTATGTGCTGTAGTCTTTTTTTCTCACACAGCAAAGATGAAGTGAAGCCAAGTTGTCAGTCACAGCTTGTACATCAAATACATCTCTGCTTTCTCTGTGACACTCACATATCACTTGTCTCCACATACGTCAGTGGCCAGGGTGTATGATTAGAGATGAGGATGAGGTCTTTAGTGCTGACGTTAAACAAAAAAGCAACAGCATTTTAACCCAAAATATGTAGTGCGCTAACTCCTCATCAAAAAATAAATTAAATAAGGCTCAAATACACCATAAACATCAATCCACAATAAACTATATAATAGTCCAGATCCCGAGTTCAAAATGTCCAAATAAATGTGTTATTCAACCACTTTCCAAAAACGTGCTTGTGTTCAAAACACACTCCCTGCCCTCTGCTCACCTTCAAGTTCGACCTACAAATTATAATAGGTCAAATGCATTTGTAAGAATGAATCCTTCATGTGGCAATAAATCCGAGTGTACTCCCTCCAAATGTGTCTTCACTCAATCATGGCTCCAAACCGTGCATAGAAAACAAAATATATACCGTAGTGCAACACCGTTTAAAGTAACCTAAACATTGTGAAACAAAACATATGCACTCACATTAAACAAAACACTCCATGCTCCACAAACAGTGTTTCAATATTCACTTTATCCTACGTGTGCAAAAGTGTTTCCCATCACCATTGAGTGTACCATGCACTCACCTTCTTCCTTGACCTATATAAAATATAGGTCATAAACGCTATAGTCGTTGGTTAATCGCTTGCTCATCCACCGCTATACCTTAGTGGCTATTTCCTTGGTACTGGCCCTTTAAGAGACCGGACTCCAAATTCCCACCAGTATGGTAAAAGTTCCTCTGCTGCCACTTCCAAAAATGTCTCCTTTCTACTTTTTCCCAACTCTCTCCCAGAACTTCCTGTCTCTTTAGATAAACTAAGGGGCGTATTTTCAAACAGGATTTTCAAGTATGGTATATTTTTACTCCTATTTTTTAAAGTAAATGCAAAGTGTTCTCTAATTGGACAAGGTGGAGGGCATGATGTCACTGGCTCCGCCTTTCCACTTTATGCAATCATAGGACACTCTGCATTCATTCAGAAAATGCCAAGCTTTCTCTGAACGGCACCCTTGGTGAGCGACCAATCTTCTATGCGCAGAATGCATCAGGCCATCCTCTGGACCCAGGAGCAAGTGGAGATCACTGGAAAAGCATTGTCTACTTTCCAGCTTTCTTTCTAGTGATTTCCAGATTCCCAGAGCATTGGACAAGTATGGTATATACAGTTACATTGGTCCAAGCTAGACCAATGTTAAAATATGCCATACCTGGAATTCATCTGTAAGGCTCCATGCACACTGAACGCCAGTGCTTTTGGCAGAAGAAAATGCTAATTTTGAGCAATTTTTGTACTAGCGTTTAGGAGCATTTAGTGTTTTTTTTTGTTTTTTTTCTACCAGAAAAACGCTCTCAAATATGCAAAGCAAACGGGCTATTTTTCTGGCTCTAAATGCTGGGCTTAAAACACCTCTAGACTACCTAATGTGCATGGACACGTAGTTGCTTCTACAGGCAAAATGCTAAACACCTCCTAGGAGCAGCATTTTTTTTTTGTTTGTTTTTTTAAGCCAGTGTGCATGGAACCCCAAGCAGTGAATGTGACGTTCACCAAACATTCACTGGTGATGAATCAATCACTGTAACATACAACACATAGGATTTACCTTTTAATGAAAGTTGGATTTAATGCTTTATTAATATACCCCTAAATGTTAAGGGTTTTATGGATTAGATAAGGGTCCACTTTACTGTTAGAGGCATTTGGAGATAAAATCCCTACAATAAATATTACTGCATCCAACTCCTAGTTTCAGGAGCCAGCATAACACCAGATCCCCATGAATGGAAAGCTGAAGGCACCTGCCACTACTCGCATACGGGAGAACTGTCACACAGTCTGACAATTATCTTATATTTATGGCTGCCTGTATTTTCATGTTTAAAAAATAAAATAATAACAATAAAAAGGAACATAAATGCCTTTAGACAGAATGTTTTACAGCTAGAAGCCTGTATCTCTGCTGCTTGTCTGATAGCAGCACAGAACCTTCTTGTATAGCCTCAGAAGCCAGAGAAAGATGAATGATATAATGAGCCAGAGGAGATAATCCAATCTTCATGGTCTAGTTAAATACGCAGCACCATGATCGCTAAAAAACAAACTACCTATCTTAAAGGATGAATGTTCCCGGGCCAAATTCAACCCCAAAAAAATCCATTGCATCCTTCATCAAGCACTGGTCTTGTACCAGCCTGACAGAAATTTAATTCAAGCTGGCTCCTGAAAATAATTATTGTATTTTAAGAGTAGTAATCATTGGCTGGGACATGATTGAATGTGTCCATGGCTATTGACTTTTGCTATGATATATGGCTAGCTTTAGTCGATATTCCCATCGAAATTGTATAATTAATTATAAGTGGGGCTGTCAGCTCTGCAGGATGGAGTGCCCTGATGAGTATTTGGGAAGATTAAATTTTCCTCCGCTGCAGCGAGGCAAGACTTGGGAATATTCGCAGCGCACTGCTTGTTGGATAAAGATGTTTTTCTGTGTGTTTAGCAACTGCTTGAGCTGAAGATGCATTGATTTTCTGGCCTCTATTTATTTCTATCTGCAGCGTCTCTTCACTAATAGCAGAATTTGTGCAGATGTGACAGGACCTGACAAATATTTATTATCCGCTAACTACTTTATCATTGTCTGTGGAGAGCCTTTTTTTATTTTTTTATTTTATTTATATATTTCGTTTCATTTCTTTTCCTTCTGTAATTTGGGAGATGGATATCTTTGATACATAAAATAGTTATTACAGTTATAAAAAAAAAAATCTATAATAGATCACATTTTTTCTTTAGAAGCAGAATTGCTGTTTTCATCATAAAACGGTTTAGGGTTGTAGTTTGCAATTTGCAGTCATATGCAGCGCAACAGAAATGAGATGATGCATGCTTGATGAAGATTGCTTTTTTTTTTTTTCCCCAGAAGGGCCAAAGGTAAATACAGTCTTATTGATATTTGCTATATTGGTTGTTTTTTCTGTAATATCAGATGTACTGATGGGTTGTAATGTAATATTGTTTAGAAGTTTGCAGTAAAGTGTAGTGAATGCGGACTTCGAAGGGTGACATAATTGGGAAGAGGACAAATGCCCACACCCCCAGTTCTTGCGAAGGTACAAATCAAGCTGGACATAAACATTACAATCTGATTGTACAGTTCTTGTGCAATGCCCTTTGTTTTTAAACCTTTATATACCTGACTGTTCTTTTGGTTTTGTATCCAGTGAAAAGGAGGGGTGGGGGGCAGTGGTGCGCCTTTGCATTATATAGTTCATTATGTACCTAAAGGTCATGTTACAGCCTGATTGTACATTGTATGGATATCAGAAGGATATAATCGTGTTTCTCTCTTAAATGCTTCTCCCTTGAACAGTAAAATGGGAAAAAGTTCACCATGCACATATCTTAACTTTTTATTTCCTAATATAAAGCAGGAAATGTCCTGGAGCTACTTCTCCTTATAGGTGGCATCTAGAAGGATAAGGCTCAGGATGCGTGTTGAGGGCAAGTGTACTGGAGAGTGAGTTCTCTCTGCTGCCATTAGAGGACCCTAGAGAGAGCATAGTGACTTAATCACCAGCCACAGAGGGGTCTTCAAAGCCATTTAGGAGAAGGCAAAGTTTGATTGCAGAACAGTGATTCCTTCTGAACGATAGATCGTGACCATGCACTTCCAGCTGGTACATCTGATGTAGTGTTGTAAATGTTTGCTTGAGAAACACTGATTTAAAACCTGCGGTTAAGCACTTTGTGTGAAACACGTCAAGGTTTCTTTGAAGTCTGTTTATCTGTGCATGGAGGTGTTTCTTCTCAGTAAATCTGTAATGATAGTATACACCTGATCAGAATTTGGAAAAAACTGGTATAGTGGATTTTTTAGGTCCGTTACATGGCTATAAAAAGAATTAACCTGCTGACCAAAGAGTAGCTACTTCAGCATAGCAATCCACAGTCTCCCATATTCAAAATACCATATTGTTCCGTGGGTTTCCAAGAAGCTAAAGATTCGTTTAGCATATCTTCTGTCTAAGCATCCTCTTGGCCCTGGCAGTGAGTAACTTGAAGTAAGAGAACTGTAAGTGTTGCCATTCATTGCCTTTAAGGCAACAGAGATCTCCTTTTCTTAGACAAGTTCTTGAGGCTTAGTGTGCTGGGACCTGCCCACACCTTAGCCACTTGCCACCCACTCACAGTACATCTACTGCGAACAGGCGGCAGCTGCAGGCTAGGCAACATACACGTACGTCACTGCCTGCTTCCAGGTTATTCGCTGCACGTGCGCGCACCCCCTGCTGAATCCTGCTGTGATTGGACACAGCAGGAGTTTATCACCAGGTTTCAGCCAATGGTTTCAGCAGAAACCTGTTCGGCTGTGTCCAATCACAGTTTACAAATACACAAAACTCTTGTGTAAACAGAACAGTGATCTGCTTTTTCTTCTCCCTGAAAAGCCGGGAGAAAAGACAGCCAGCTCTCTGAGTAAAAGCGGCACACATTACACTCGTTGGGCACACAGTTAACCCCTTGATTGTCCGTTGATGTCATTCCCTTCCCAGCCAATGTAATTAATACAGCATACAGTTACTGATCACTGTATTAGTGACATTAGCATTGTCAAAGTCAGTGTCAGCACCAGATTGTCCATCACACTATCCGTCACACTAAGTTGCTGATCACCACATTTACAAGTATAGCATGTATATCTGCATAAATTCCAGTATGTATGCCATAGATTGAAGACACTGCAGTCTGAGCACAAACCAATTAACATACACCGAATGGGATTTTTTTTTTTTTTTTTTTTTTACCAAAGACTTGTAGCAGAATACAGTTTGACCTAAAATTATGAAGAAATGTTTTGAATTTTTTATTGGATATATTTTACATTATTGGTTTTTTTTTTCAAAATGTTTATATAGTATAAAAACAGTGGTGATAAATACCACCAAAAGAAAGTTCTATTTGTGTGAGAAAAATGATATAAATTTCATTTGCGTACAGTGTTGCATGACTGAACAATTGCCAGTTAAAGTAGCAAGTTGTTAAACTGTACCTAAAATGAATGGAGAGTTCCAAACCATTATTTTCATTTTAGTTTTTTGTAATCCTGTATGATGCATATTTGTGTGCTTTTCAAGTAAGCACATGTTGTACACCAGGGGTGCTCAACCTGTAGTCCTCGGAGCCCTCTGGTGTGGCTCTCGGAGCCCTCTGGTTTGGCCCTCGGAGCCCTCCAGTGTGGCCTTTGACCTCAAACTAGGGAAGCACACTTCTATTATATCCATTCGGGTTTGGTGCGCTTTCACAAAGTGCACCACACCCATAAGATATAATATAAGTCTATGGCAAAGCAGAGCTAACCTGCAGGAAAGCCAAAGATGCACAGCTCTGCACCCGTGGTGCAGGTAAACCACAGTGCATCATTGTGAAAGCAGCCTTATAGGGGGCTCATGACAGTAAGGGCACATTTATATAAGGCGGTAAAACCCCATATTTGGCATGTTTTACCACCCATACCACAACTACTGGTGTAGCGTCAGGGGTCATAATGGTGACCCCGCGCCATGCTCCAGGGGGCCTGTGCGTCATCCGTCACATTCTGTTTTACTCTTGGACAGAAGAGGCTGCATATGCATAAACTGATTCTATTTCCTCGTGAAACCGCTGAAAGACGGTTTCTCCTCTTCTCCCACCCACCGCCTTTCAGTGGCTGTAGGAGGAAAAATTCTGAGCCACTTAATTTCATTGTGGCCCGAAAAAGTACCAAAAAACTTAGTGGTTGTAAAAGACTCAAGGTTTTTTACCTTCATGTATTCTATGCATGATGGTAAAAAAAACCTTGTGTGTGCAGCAGTGCCCCCCAGCCCCCTCAATACTTACCTGAGCCTCATCGCGATGCAGCGATGTGAACGACAGCCTCAGCTGTCCCAGGTCTCTGCCACCTCATTGGCTGAGACAGCAAGCGGGAGCCAATGGCTCCCGCTGCTGTCAATCACAGCCAGTCAGCAAATGAGTAGGGGGGTGGACAGGCCACAGCTCAGTGTGTGAATGGACACACGGAGCAGCAGGTGCCCCCATAGCAAGCTGCTTGCTGTTGGGGCACCCCGACAGGAGGGAGGGAGGGGCCAGGAGAGCCTGTGGGGGACCTGAGAAGAGGAGGATCCAGACTGCTCTATGCAAAACCACTGCACACAGCAGGTAACTATAGCCTGTTTGTTATTTTCCCAAAAAAAAAATGAACCTTTAGAATTGCTTTAAGTGGCTCTCGCTCTTCAAAAGATTAGGCACCCCTGCTGTACACTAGTATAGTTTACTGCACATGTGTTTTACTTGCATTGTAAGCTCCTGTTCACATCAAAGTCAATTTTGAAATCTATAAGTCGCATGATTTTAAAATCGGGTGACCTGCTGATTTCAATTGCAATTTGCAAGACATCTGACACAGATGTCTATGCAAATCGCAACAAAAGTAGTGCATGCCAAGTTGGAACCGCACCGATTTGACCGCTCTTATAGCGGACAATAGGGTGCGACTTGGCATATGATTTGCAAGTCGCCTGGCATGCAAATCGCATGCCAAGTTGCACCCAATGTGACCGGGGTGTAATGCATGGAACAGGACACAGAATCCCCATCCTGAACAAATTTATATCAAAACAAAAAGGAGAATAATACACAAACCCTAATACATGAACTCACAATTTAGACATTTTATTGGACATTAATTTGACATTAGTAAACATATTGATTTTGAAAATCTTTGAGTATGAAATATGGCATTGACTAGATGCATCCACAAAGTTTTTTATTTATGTTTACAAACGCTGAAGACTCTTACTGGGTTAACACTGAGTTGTATTTACTAATTATCTGTCCAAGACAGCCAAGCCATCTTTATTTATGCTGACACCTCTCTGTACTGTACATTAAACAACATTGCTTGCAAGACTCTTCAAAGGGTCAATTGAAGAACTGTCAGGGGGCAATTAGGAGCTTAGTTTGCTTGTCATGTTCAGCAGGAGCAGACTGATGGCTTTGTTCAGATCTGTGTTGTCAGATAGTGCAGCACATTTTAATAGCAAATTGCAAAGTGCCATTTTACTGATAAACGCTGCTGCAATATTAAAGAATTATACAGAGTGATAACTGTAACACAAAGTAATTTTTATAGTAAATAGATATGTTCTCTTTGTTAGTGTCTTATCCTGCTAGGGCGTAATCTAAATGCAATGCAATAGCTAAAAATAGCCATACAAAAATCTGAGAGTTATTTATAAATACAAAGTTTATACGGTTCATATGGGGCAGCCCAACGGCTACCCCTTACATGTGCTGATAAAACACTGTTTTAACTGTTTCAAACTAATCTGACAGTTGCTCAATGATGTGCCAGTTTTAGGGTGTCTCTGCCTGCATACAGTCGATGAGTAGCCTTTTCTTGAAGAATAAAAAGAAAATTATTTTTCGTGTGTGTATGTACAGCTAGGTCCAGATATATTTGGACACAGGCACAATTTTAGATTTTTTCAGGTACTTACCAAAACATATTCAAGCTATAGTTATATAATGGATATGGGCTGAAAGTGCACACGCTCAGGTTTAATTTGAGGGTATGTACATCCAAATTGGAGGAAGGGGTTAGGAATTACAGCTCTTAAGAGTAGTCACCCCCCTTTTTCAAGGGACCAAAAGTAATTGGACAATTGAATCAAAAGCTGTTTATGGCCAGGTGTGGGCTACTCCGTTATTTCTTCATCAATTAAGCAGGTAAAAGGTATGAGGAGGATTCTAAGTGTTGTATTTGCATTTGGAATCTATTGCTGTGAACCTACATCATGCATTCATAGAAGCTGTCCATTCAAGTTTAACAGGTCATTGTAAGGCTTCAAAAATGAAAGAAATCCATCAGAGAGATCGCAACAACATTAGGAGTGGCCAAATCAACAGTTTGGTACAATCCGAGGAAAGAAGAACACACTGGTGAGCTCAGCAACATAAAAAGGCATGGACGTCCACAGAAGACAACAGTGGTGGATGATCGCAGGATCCGCTCTAAGGTAAAGAAAAACCCATTCACAACATCCAGACACGTGAAGGACACTCTCCAGGAGATGGGCGTATCATTGTCAAAGTCTACAATCAAGAAAAGACTTCACGAGAGCAAATACAGAGGGTTCACCACAAGGTGCAAACCATTCATAAGCCTGAAGAATAGAAAAGCCAGATTAGACTTTGCCAAAAACCATCTAAAAAAAAGCCAGACCAGTTCTGGAAAAGCATTCTTTGGACGGATGAAACTAAGATTAATCTTTACCAGAATGAAGGGAAGAAAAAAGTGTGGAGAAGGCTTGGAACAGCTCATGATCCAAAGCACTTAACGTCATCTTTAAAACATGGTGGAGGCAGTGTGATGGCATGGGCATGCATGGCTTCCAGTTGTACTGGGACATTGGTGTTTATTGTTGATGTGACAGAAGACAGAAGCAGCCGGATGCATTCTGCAGTGTTTAGAGATATACTGTCAGCCCAGACAGCAAAATTGATTGCACCGTTCTTCACAGTACACATGGACAATGATACAAAATACATTGCAAAAGCAACCCAGTAGCTTTTGAAGGAAAAGAAGTAGAATATTCTGCAATGGCCAAGTCAATTACCTGATCTCAACCCCATTGAGCATGCATTTCACTTGCTGAAGGCAAAACTAAAGACAGACCCACAAACAAAGAACTGAAGACAGCTGCAGTTAGATAATAACGGACAGCTGGCAAAGCATCAGAAAGGAGGAAACCCAGTCTTTGGTAATGTCCATGGGTTCCAGACTTTAGGCAGTCATTGCCAGTAAAGGATTCTCAACAAAATATTAAAAATGAACATTTTATTTATGATTATATTAATTTTGTCCAATTACTTTTGGTCCCTTGAAAAAGGGGGGATGGCTATTCTTAAGAGCTGTAATTCCTAAACCCTTCTTCCAATTTGGATGTACAGTGAGGAACAGAAGTATTTGAACACCCTGCGATTTTGCAAGTTCTCCCACTTAGAAATCATGGGGGGGTCTGAAATTCACATTGTAGGTGCATTCCCACCCTGAGAGACATAATTTAAAAAAAAAAAAATTCTGGAAATCACATTGTATGATTTTTAAAGAATTTATTTGTCTTGCATTGCTGAACATAAGTATTCAAACACCTGAGAAAATCAGTGTTCATATTTGGTACAGAAGCCTTTTTTTGCAATTACAGAGGTCAAAGTTTCCTGTAGTTCTTGACCAGGTTTGCACACACTGCAACAGGGATTTTGGCCCACTCCTCCACACAGATCTCCTCTAGCTCTGTCAGGTTTCGGGGCTGTGGCTGAGCAACACAGAGTTTCAGCTCCCTCCAAAGATGTTCTATTGGATTTAGGTCTGGAGACTGGCTAGGCCACTCCAGAACCTTGATATGCTTCTTACGGAGCCACTCCTTGGTTATCCTGGCTGTGTGCTTCGGGTCATTGTCATGTTGGAAGACCCAGCCACGACCCATCTTCAATGCTCTGAGGGAAGGAGGTGGTTGCTCAAAATCTCACAATAAATGGCCCCGTTCATCCTCTCCTTACAGTGCAGTTGTCCTGACCCCTTCACAGAAAAGCACCCCCAAAGCATGATGTTACCACCCGCATGCTTCACAGTAGAGATGGTGTTCTTGAGGTACAACTCATCCTTCTCTTTCCTCCAAACACGACGAGTGAAGTTTAGACCAAAATGTTCTACTTTGGTCTCATCTGACCACATGACTTTCTCCCATGCCTCCTCTGGATCATCCAGATGGTCATTGGCAAACTTCAGACAGGCCTGGACATGTGATGACTTGAGCAGGGGAACCTTCCGTGCAATGCATGATTTGAAACCATGACGGCGTAGTGTTCTACCGACAGTGACCTTTGAAACTGTGGTCCCAGCTCTCTTCATGCCATTGACCAGCTCCTCCCTTGTAGTTCTGGGCTGATTCCTCACCTTTCTTATCATTGATACCCCACGAGGTGAGATCTTGCATGGAGCCCCAGTCCAAGGGAGACTGACCGTCGTCTTTAGCCTCTTCCATTTTCTAACAATTGCTCCAATAGTTGATCTATTTTCACTAAGCTGCTTAGCAGTTGCCCCGTAGCCCTTTCCAGCCTTGTGGAGGTCCACAATTTTGTCTCTGGTGTCTTTTGACAGCTCTTTGGTCTTGCCCATGGTAGTAGTTGGTGTCTGACTGACAGCGGGGTGGACAGGTGTCTTTAAAGAGCTCAGACAGGTGCTACTAAGTTAGATTAATGAGTGGAGTAGAGGTGGACTTTTTAAAGGCACAGTAACAGGTCTTTGAGAGCCAGAATTCTTGCTGTTTCTTAGGTAATCAAATAATTATGTTCAGCAGTGCAAGACAAATAATTTAAAAAAAAAATTTCAGGAAATCACATTGTATGGTTTTTAAAGAATTTATGTCTCTCAGAGTGGGAATGCACCTACAATGTGAATTTCAGACCCCTTCATGATTTCTAAGTGGGAGAACTTGCAAAATCGCAGGGTGTTCAAATACTTCTGTTCCTCACTGTACATACTCTAAAATTAAACCTGATCCATTAACTAACTATAGCTTGAATATGTTTTGGTATATATATATAATTTTTTATTTAAAGCAGAAACCCTGGAGAATAAAATGGTGGTTGTTGCAATTTTTTTTTTATGTCGCACGTCATCGGTTTATCAAACCCAAATCTTCGGGGAAAAAATCAGTTTTAATGAAATTTAGTGCACACAAGCACAATATAATACCAATTATTTTGTAAAATATAAAAGATGGCTACCTTTAAAATCTCCATAGGCAACACTTTACAAGCACTTTAAAAGCCTTTACAGAAAAAGTAAGGTATTGTCTAGAAGGCCTTGGATCCTTGCGGTCTCTCTTTTGAGTGATTACTATTTCTGTTATTCTGTCCATTACGGGATCTGCGTATCCACATTGTTCTATTCATGTATAATCCTGTTGATGCAGTAATGTCATTGTAGATTCTGTAAGTACTGTTCCATTTATTTTTATTACCTTGGCAAAAAAAGTTGTTTGGATTAAAAAAAAAAAAGAGTACTTTACAGGCTACCAGTGTCACTGGAAGTCTTGGGCATTTGTGACAATACCTCATGTGTGATGCAATCATCATTTTACCTTTTTTTTTTTTTTTTTTAATTTTTTATTAACATTTTTTGTGACACTATACCTTTAAATTTTTTTAATTCAACTTTATTGCTGTCACAAGAAATGAACATCCCTTGTGATAGCATGGACTATGGCAAGTCATCTTTATGGTGACTCTCTTCTTTGCCCCCAAAGCATCTGATCAAACCGAGATCAGCTTAATGCAATGCTTTACAAGCTAGTAACAGCTTATAATCAAACCGGAAGCTATGAAATCCTCTTCGCTTCCAGCTTCAGACATAGAGGAGGAAGAACAATGGAAGTTCCTCTCACTCTAGGGAATCAGATTCTACCGGCCGCATCAGTACAGTGTTCCCCAGTTGGACAGGAGAGCCCAGTAAAGGTGGCAAGAGGGGGGGGAAATGGATTCAATACAATTTCAGCAAATTTTGGATGGTAACTTGATGCCATCTGTGAAAAAGCTGAAGTTAAAGAGAGGATGGCTTCTACAAATGGATAATGATCCTAAACACACCTCGAAATCCACGGGGGATTACATCAAGGCGTAAACTGAAGGTTTTGCCATGGCCTTCACAATCTCCTGACCTCAACATAATTGAAAATCTATGGATAGACCTTAAAATGAGCAGTGTGTGACAGACAGCCCAGAAATCTCAAAGAACTGGAAGACTTTTGTAAGGAAGAATGGGCAAAGATACTTCAAACAAGAATTGAAAGACTCTTGGCTGGCTACAAAAAGCGTTTACAAGCTGTGATACTTGCCAAAGGGGGCAGTACAAGATATTAACTCTGCAGGGTGCCCAAACTTTTGCAGACGCCATTTTTTTGTTTTCTGTTATTTTGAAAGTGTAAATGATGGAAATAAAATCTAACTTTTGTTGACATATTATAAGAATGTCTAATCTGTAATTTGATGCCTTTTGGAGATTTTTCCATCTTTCCTTGGCTTCTTTATGCACATTAATACAAATTTTTAGCTGGGGTGCCCAAACTTTCGATCCCCACTGTATGTATATATATATATATATATATATATATATATATCCTTGAAAAAGTAATCATACCCCTAATATCCACATTTTGTCATGTTACTACCAAAAACGTAAATTTATTTTATTGGGATTTTATGTGATAGACCAACACAAAGTGGCACATAATTGCAAAGTGGAAGGAAGATGATAAATGGTTTTCAAAATTTTTTATAAGTACATATCTGAAAAGTGAGGCATGCATTTGTATTCAGCCCCCTTTACTCTGATAACCCTAAATAAAATCTAGTGAAGCCAATTGCCTTTAGAAGTCACCTAATTAGTAAATAGAGTCCACCTGTGTGTATTTTGATCTCAGTATAAATACAGCTGTTCTGTGAAGCCCTCAGAGGTTTGTTAGGGAACATTTGTGAACAAACACCATCATGAAGGCCAAGGGACACACCAGATCAGGGATAAAGTTGTGGAGATGTTTAAAGCTGGGTTAGGTTATTAGAAAAAAATTCCAAGCTCTGAACATCTCGGGGAACACTGTTCAATCCATCATCCGAAAATGGAAAGAGTATGGCACAAATACAAACCTACCAAGACATGGCCGTCCATCTAAACTGACAGGTCAGGCAAGGAGAGCATTAGTCCGAGAAGCAGCCAAGAGGCCCATGGTAACACTGGAGGAGCTGCAGAGATCCACAGCTCGGGTAGAAGAATCTGTCCACAGGACAACTATTAGTTGTGTACTACACAAATCTGGCCTTTATAGAAGTGTGGCAAGAAGAAAACCATTGTTGAAAGCAAGTCATAAGAATTCCCGTTTGCAGTTTGCGAGAAGCCATGTGGGGGACACAGCAAACATGTGGAAGAAGGTGCTCTGGTCAGATGAGACTAAAATGGAACTTTTTGGCCTAAAAGCAAAACGCTATGTGTGGCGGAAAACTAACACTGCACATCACACTGAACACAACATCCCCACCATGAAGCATGGTGGTGGCAGCATCATGTTGTGGGGATGCTTTTCTTCAGCAGGGACAGGGAAGCTGGTCAGAGTTGATGGGAAGATGGATGGAGTCAAATACAGGGAAATCTTAGAAGAAAACCTTCAAAGTGTCTGCAAAAGACTGGGGCGGAGGTTCACCTTCCTGCAGGACAAGGACTGTAAACATACAGCCAGAGCTACAACGGAATGGTTTAGATCAAAGCATATTCATGTGTTAGAATGGCCCAGTAAAAGTCCAGACCTAAATCCAATTGAGAATCTGTGGCAAGACTTGAAAATTGCTGTTCACAGATGCTCTCCATCCAGTCTGACAGAGCTTGAGCTATTTTGCAAAGAAGAATGGGCAAAAATGTATCTCTCTAGATGTGCAAAGCTGGTAGAGACATCCCCAAAAAGACTTGCAACTGTAATTGCAGCAAAAAGGTGGTAATACAAAGTATTGACTCAGGGGGGCTGAATACAAATGCATGCCACACTTTTCAGATATTTGTCAAAAATTTTGAAAACCATTTATTATTTTCCTTCCACTTCACAATTACGTACCACTTTGTGTTGGTCTATCACATAAAATCCCAATAAAGTACAATTTCAAGGGGTGTGAATACTTTTTCAAGGCTGTGTGTGTGTGTATATGTGTGTGCGTGTGTGTATGTATATATATATGTGTATATATGTGTGTGTGTATGTGTCTATATATATATATATATATATATATATATATATATATATATATATATATATATATATATATTAGTATCACACAGAAGTGAATAGTCCACACCTCACATTTTTGTAAATATGCTACAATGTAAAGTAGTGAGTGTACAGCTTGTATAACAGTGTAAATTTGCTGTCCCCTCAAAATAACTCAACACACAGCCATTAATGTCTAAACCACTGGCAACAAAAGTGAGTACACCCCTAAATAAAAATGTCCAAATTGGGCCCAAAGTGTCAATATTTTGTGTGGCCACCATTATTTTCCAGCACTGCCTTAACCCTCTTGGGCATGGAGTTCACCAGAGCTTCACAGGTTGCCACTGGAGTCCTCTTCCACTCCTCCATGACGACTTCACGGAGCTCGTGGATGTTAGAGACCTAACGCTCCTCCACCTTCCGGTTGAGGATGCCCCACAGATGCTCAATAGGGTTTAGTTCTGGATGCATGCTTGTCTAGTCCATCACCTTTACCCTCAGCTTCTTTAGCAAGCCAGTGGTTGTCTTGGAGGTGTGTTTGGGGTCGTTGGCATGTCGGAATACTGCCCTGCGGCCCAGTCTCCGAGGGGATCATGCTCTGCTTCAGTATGTTACAGTACATGTTGGCATTCATGGTTCCCTCAATTTACTGTAGCTCCCCAGTGCCGGGAGCTCTCATGCAGCCCCAGACCATGACACTCCCACCACCATGATGGACTTTAGGCAAGACACACTTGTCTTGTACTCCTCACCTGGTTGCCGCCACACACGCTTGACACCATCTGAACCAAATAAGTTTATTTTAGTCTCATGAGAGTTCCAGTAATCCATGTCCTTGGTCTGCTTGTCTTCAGCAAACTGTTTGCGGGCTTTCTAGTGCATCATCTTTAGAAGAGGCTTCCTTCTGGGATGATAGCAATGCAGACCAATTTGATGCAGTGTGCGGCATATGGTCTGAGCACTGACAGACTGACCCCCCCCCCCCTCCCCCCACCCTTTCAACCTCTGCAGCAATGCTGGCAGCACTCATACTTCTATTTCCCAAAGGCAACCTCTGGATATAACGCTGAGCACGTGCACTCAACTTCCATGGTGTGACCTGTTCTGAGTGGAACCTGTCCTGTTAAACCGCTGTATGGTCTTGGCCACCGTGCTGCAGCTCAGTTTCAGGGTCTTGGCAATCTTCTTATAGCCTAGGCCATCTTTATGTCGAGCAAAAATTATTTTTTTCAGATCCTCAGAGAGTTCTTTGCCATGAGGTGCCATGTTGAATTTCCAGTGACCAGTATTAGAGTGTGAGAGTGATTAACACCAAATTAACACACCTGCTCCTCATTCACACCTGATTCCTTGTAACACTAATGAGTCACATGAGACCAGGGAGGGAAAATGGCTAACTGAGTCCAATTTGTACATTTTCACTTAGGGGTGTGCTTTCTTTTGTTGCCAGTGGTTTAGACATTAATGGCTGTGTGTTGAGTTATTTTTGAGGGGACATCAAATTTACAATTTTGCACAAGCTGTACGCTCACTACTTTACATTGTAGCAAAGTGTTATTTCTTCAGTGTTGTCACATGAAAAAAGGGGTGTACTCACTCCTGTGAGATTGTGTGTGTAGTGCTCAGCATAAATGAGTACACCCCAACAGGTTTGTCAGAAAACCTTTACTTTCCTTTCAGAATCAACATTTTCATTGGGACACTATACTACAAAATACTCTCACAAATGCAAGCCATTGATTGCAAACAAGATTTGTTAATTTGCACACACAAAAAAGTATTTCTCCTAACAAAGTCAATCAAGACCATGTTGCACAAATGAATACACCCCAATGAAAGTCTTTGCAGCAAAGTTAAATTTTAGATAACAAAATCCTAATGATCAAGAATTCAACTACAGGTGAGTCTAATTATTCAATAAACAGGTGTCCAGTTGATTCTAAAAGGGCATTATTTAACAAAGAAAACCCCTTCCCATTTCATGCTGTCAGCAATGGCACCACATGGAGGCGAAATGTCAAGGCCTGATAAAGAAAATTATTTCTTTACACGAGAGGTGAAGGCTACAGGAAGATTGGCAAAGCTTTACTTGTCAATCAGAATACTGTAGCAAAAGTGATACAAAAATTTACCAAAGATGGAGCTGCAACCACCTCACAGACATCCAGGCCATCCACGGAAGTTAACACCTCGACAGGAACATCTGCTGATGAGAAGGGTTGAAGAAAATCACCATGTAAGTTCACTGCAGTTAACTAAAGAAGTAGAAAGCCAAACTGGGGTGATTGTTTCCTGTGACGCAATACAGCATAAACTATAGAGGAATGCCATGCATGGGTGTCGTCCTCGAAGGAAGCCTCTCCTAAAGCCCATGCACAAAAAAGCCCACCTAGAATTTGCCGGGGCTCATGCTGAAAAAGAAAACTACTAGGACTCTGTACTCTGGAGTGATGAGACCAAGATAAATGTTTTTGGGACTGATGGCTTCAAAACTGTATGGCGTCGCAAAGGTGAGGAGTACAAAGAATGCATGGAGCCTGCAGTGAAACATGGTGGTGGCAGTGTCCTTTTGTGGGGCTGCATGAGTGCTGCTGGTGTCAGGGAGCTGCATTTCATTGATGGTGCCATGAATTCACAGATGTACTGCTCTATATGGAAATAGAAGATGCTACCATCCCTCCATGCCCTTGGTCTTCATGCACGTTTCCAACATGACAATGATCCAAAACACACATCTAAGACCACTGTTACATTTCTGAAGAACAGGGTGAAAGTGATTCAGTGGCCAAGTATGTCTCATGATCTGAACCCAATTGAACACCTATGGGGAATTATGAAGAGACAAGTTGAGCATCACTCTTCATCCAGCATCCAGGCTTTAAAAGAGGCTGTTCTTGAAGAATGGAAAAAGTTGTTTGTATGGAAATAAAGCTATCACAAGGATTTTGAGCTTTATTCACTTTTTTTCAACACACTGCTATTATTTTGAACACAACTGTATATATATACATATACAGTTGTGTTCAAAATAATAGCAGTGTGTTGAAAAAAAGTGAATAAAGCTCAAAATCCTTCTAATAGCTTTTATTTCCATACACACAAATGCATTGGGAACACTACACATTCAATTCCAAATCAAAACATGAAGAAAACTATATCAAATTTGTGTTGTTCCTCTAAGAAAATTGAAGAAAAGTGAATATTAGACTGTTCAAAAAAATAGCAGTGTTTGTATTCTTCTTTACAAACTCAAACATTCACTATATAAACTGAAAAATGTTTGAAGATTTTGCTTTCCTTTGCATCACTTTAATATTTAGTTGTATAAGCACTGTTTCTGAGAACTGCTGTACATCTGTGTTGCATGGAGTCAACCAACTTCTGGCACCTGTGATCAGGTATTCCAGCCCAGGATGATTGGACTACATTCCACAGTTCTTCTCTATTTCTTGGTTTTGCCTCAGAAACTGCATTTTTTATGTCACACCACAAGTTTTCTATTGGGTTAAGATCCAAAAAGATTAAGATACTTCAAGTATTCTGATGTATTCAAACTGATCCATGATCCCTGGTATGCGATAAATAGGCCCAACACCAGAGTATGAGAAACATCCCCATATCATGATGCTTGCGCAACCATGCTTCACTGTCTTCACAGTGTACTGTGGCTTGAATTCAGTGTTTGGGGGTCGTCTGACAAACTGTCTCTGGCCACTAGACCCAAAAAGAACAATCTTACTTTCATCAGTCCACAAAATGTTGCACCATTTCTCTTTAGGCCAGTCAGTGTGCTCTTTGGCAAATTGTAACCTCTTCAGCACATGTCTTTTTTTCAACAGTGGGACTTTGCGGGGGCTTCTTGCAGATAGCTTGGCTTCACATAGGCGTCTTCTAATTGTAACAGTACTCACAGGTAACTTTAGACCTTCATTGATCTTCCTGGAGCTGATTGTTGGCTGAGTCCTTGCCATTTTGGCTATTCTTCTATCCATTCGAATGGTAGTTTTTCGCTTTCTTCCACGTCTTTTAGGTTTTGGTTGCCATTTTAAAGCATTTGCGATCATTTTAGCTGAGCAGCCTATCATTTTCTGCACTTCTTTATATGTTTTCCCCTCTCCAACTTTTTAATCAAGGTACGCTGTTCTTCTGAACAATGTCTGGAACGACCCAGTTTCCTCAGAATTTCAGAGAGAAATGCACTGTAACCAGCATGTACATTTGCTGCCTTCCTTCCTTAACTAGTAGCCGACCGCAGATAGCCGAATGACGGCTTCACTGCGGCCGGCCAGTTCTGAGTGGACGTCATATGACGTCCTCCCAGAACGCGCTCTCCTGCGCGCCCCAGGGGGCGCGCACCCGGCGATCTCCGTGATCGCTGTGTCCTACGGACACAGCTGATCACGTGATGTGGTAAAAGGCCAATCACAGCGGCCTTTTACCACGTGATCAGCGGTGTCCAATGACACGCTGATCACAGGGAAATGCAAGTGCCGGTTCTCGGCTGCACTTTCCTCACGCTGTCAGATCGTGAGGAAAGTACTGCCGAGAACCGGCAGTTGTCAGCGGGGATCGGCACCGATCATCAGGGCACTGATGATCAGTGCCCTGATCGGTGCCCAGCAGTGCCACCCGCAAGTTCCGCCCACCTGTGCCCAGCAGTGCGCCCACTAGCTCTGCCCACCTGTGCCCAGCAGATCACCCACCTGTGCCCAGCAGTGCACCCACCTGTGCCACTCTGCAGTGTCACACACCTGTGCCCAGAAGTGCCACCTACCTGTGCCCAGCAGTGCCACCCACCTGTACCCACCCACCTGTGTCCACCAGTGCCACCCACCTGTGCCCACCCACCAGTGCCGCCCACCAGTGCCACCCACCAGTGCAGCCCAGCAGTGCTGCCAGTCAGTGCCACCAGTCAGTGCCCAGGGGTTGTGCCAGTCAGTGCCGCCAGTCAGTGCCGAGCAGTGATGCCAGTCAGTGCCGTCTATCAGTACCCATCATCAGTGCCGCCTATCAGTGCTGCATATTAGTGCCGCCTATCCGTGACACCTCATTAGTGCTGTCTATCAGTGCCGCCTATCCGTGCCACCTCATTAGTGCTGCCTATCAGTGCCCTTTAGTGCTGCCTATCAGTGCCCATCAGTGCCGCCTATCAGTGCCCATCAGTGCTGCCTCATCAACGCACATCAGTGAAGGAGAAAAAATACCTGTTTGAAAAATTTTATAATAGAAACAAAGAAACTTTTTTTTTTTTTTTTCAAATTTTTTGCATTTTTTTATTTATAGTGCAAAAAGTAAAGCGCCCAGTGGCGATTAAATACCACCAAAAGAAAGCTCTATTTGTGAGAAAAGAATGATCAAACTTTCATATGGGTACAATGTTGCATGACCGCGCAATTGTCAATCAAAGTGCGGCAGCGCTGAAAGCTGAAAATTGGCCTGGTAAATAAGGGGGTATAAGTGCCTGGTAGGCAAGTGGTTAAATAAGGGCAATAATTGCCACCTGTTTTTCAGAGAATGAATGACCTCACTAATAGAACTCCACACTGCTATTATTTTGAACATGCCCCTTTCAATTAGTGATTCAATTACACAGAATCAGCAGCATGCATGTCATGACTGTTGGGTCTGTTGGATTTCTATTACTCTACTACACCTGCTAGTAAATTATTTGCCATGTAGAAATATCATTTCTACCAAAAACAGTGATTAATCAGGTTAGTGATGTCTGACTGCTATTATTTTAAACACAATTGTGTGTGTGTGTGTATATATATGTATATGTATATATATATATATATATATATATATATATATATATATATGACGGGCAGGAAGCAGTTAACGTTAACCTTATGCTACCTGTTTACGGTTTTTACTAAAAGCCCAAGGAATAAAATAAGCTGCTACTAAAGCCTAGAGAAAACCACAGTTTATCCAGAGATGTGGATCATGCAGTATTTCACGCTACCTCACACAATTTATCATTTAGTGCCTGCATGCTGAAAATGGCAGCATGGGAAGGCAAGCTTAACCCTGTGTAAACGCAAATTTTCAGAAACTCCGTATTTGAATAGCATTTTCTCAGTTTAACAGCCTGAGTTTGGAGTAGTGGGCAGAGCATAATAAAGGCAAAAGCTTTTAAAGGTAAAGGCTGAACCTCTCAAAATATAGCTAAAGGCAAAACTTTTTTTTTTTTTTGTACTATTCAAATGGTTGTAAACCCAAATATAAAAAAAAAATATTTTTTGCCATAAATGAACACATTTTAATTAAACATACATTCAGCTGTGAGTGTACCTTAGAAAAATGCTCCCTTAGCTTCTATCAGCCCTCCAAAAACTGCTGGTCTGTGGGCGTGGCTTAGGACCTGAGAATAGTAGGCAGAGATGTGATGTCACACAATCCCTCAGTTATACACACCCTCCAGCCTCAGCTCCAGAACGTCCACAGCTATCTCACATTTCTATGCCTGTGAGCGTGTCTCCTGAGTGGATTCTGGGGAATACATAGGTGCCAGTGACTGTCAGTTCTGCTTACAGCACAGGATCTGTGCTAATTAGGAGAAAGCTGGTAGAAAGGGGTTAATGTTTAAAATCCAGGGAATCTTGCAGCCTAAAGTGTCAATGTGGACCAGGAAACATTCTCATGTAAAACTCTGTACACAGTAATTCATAAGCTAGGTGCTGTGAATAGAGCAGGACAATAATCAGCTGTCACCAGACTTGCCTAGATAACTACAGCATTACTGAAGTTATGCCGATCTATGTCATAAATCACTGGTGCTGAGTTCTCCATCTTATAAAGGTAAGAGACCAGAAGGGAGAGGACACCCTCTCCCCCACCCCTTTGCAGTGTATTACATGGAGGCTCATGCTGGTCTCATCTTCATCATAGCCTGACACTCACAGGAGAAGAGGAGTGGTGACACCATTTTCTGCTTGTGTCGGATTTATTCTATTCAGAAGAGCAGGGGGGATTTCTGGAGAAAGGGATTCCTTCAAGATACCAAACTAAGCTCAAATGCTTAGTAAAGTTAAAATCTATTCAACTGTAGGATTAGATTAATTTGTTTTTTTTAGGTTTACAACCACTTTACCCTAGGTTCACACCTAAGCGTTTTCCGCAGCATTTTGTACAAACACAATACAGTCCATTTAACATGATTTCCTATGGGACATGTTCACATCTCCGCGTTTTCAACCGGTGCGTTTTTGGAAAGGGTCAGGGACTTTTTTTTAATGCCAAAAGGTACATTTTTGGTTCTATAGACTTCAATGGAAATGCTGCAGAAAAGCATGTAGTGTGTTTTTGATGCATTTTTGTCACGTTTTTGATGCATTTTGCATTTTAAATCTGCCTAGATACGCCTAAAAAAGCAAAGCTCAGCAAAAACACAATGCAGAAATGGGTCAAACGCAAACTGCATAGGTGTGAACCTAGCCTTAAGGGCTGAATAGAGAGGAGATGAATTATTATTATACAGGATTTATATAGCACCGACAGTGTGCGCAGCACATAACAAAATGAAGGTAGACATTACAGTTAAAATACAATTTGGTACAAGAGGAAACAGGGTTCTGCTCGTTAGAGCTTACAATCTAAGAGGAGTAGAACACCTGTAGGTTTTTATTGCTGTTTGTGTCCCTGCTAGTAAGATTCACCCTCTCTATTCGTCCTGTTTGTTGTTCGCATCAAAAGTAAAAGAAACTTCGAAATTGTGGGTTGTTCCCAGAACAGTAATAGAGGGGAAATCTTCCAATTGGGACTCCGGTGATCTGGTGACAACCAGGGATTCGCCTCCCTTCCTATTTTGGCTATGAGACAGGAAGTGAAGGGAAATCTCCCCAGTGGAGCAGAGATGGCAAAAAAAAACCTGACAAGGGTTATAACCCTCCCTTACTCTTTCCGGAACGAAAAACCAGTTTTGCCTTTAATTCTGCTTTAGGTTTTCATACACTATAAACCCCTCTCCATTTCCTCAAACCCTCACCTTTGCAACAGACACAAAAAGATGTTATACAGTTTTTTTTACACAGTGCAAAAGTGTTAACTGCCATTTTTTCCAAGAAAGCTTACAAAACTAGTTCTCTTTTGATCAATGAAAGACAGAAAGGAACACGTGAACTATGTTATTTTGCTAGTCTGCATGTAAATATTCCAATATGTCATAATAGCAGCAATATAATATAGGGAAAAATTGTCATTTTTCTTTAACCTCTCTGGCGGTATTCCCGAGTGTAGCTTGGGGTAACATTTCAGTAACACAAGCGGTATCCCCGAGCTACACTCGGGCTTACCATGCGGCATTGCTCAGGGATTCCCTGCAGCGCTTACCTTGTCCTTCGTTCCCGCGATGCATCCCCTGCAGCGTCCCCGGCCATCTCCTCCAGCCGATGCCGGCTTCCGTGTTTCGGTCCCTGCATCGGGACGTACAGGGGCCGGAACCGGTGGCAAATTAAAAATTTTTAGAAACTGTCATTTTCTAATAAACGAATATGACATAGTAAAACATTACTGTTTCAAAGCATTTCACATACATTTTGTCCCGAGTGCTTTGTCCTGTGCCCTGCCTGCATTTTTACTGTTCTTTCTGCCTGGAAACTTAGAAAAGTCCATTGCATCCAAAAAGCGTTGCTTTAGGTCAAAAGCGGTTTTAGACCAGCTAGAGAACAGCGATAGTAAATCAGAACCACTTGCAGAATTGAGTGATAATGATTTGTGGGGAAATTCGTCATCCAACACTGAGAACGATTCTGCGACTTTGCTCTGCGATGTGCGAACTTGGCGCTATATTTCAAATTTGTGTTTTTGGTTTGATTATATTTTTTAATTAAATTTATTATTATATTATTTTTTATGATTATTTATTAAATTATAATTTATGATTTCGTGTTTCAAGTTTTATCCTGCCCGGAATGTTTCCTAGACTCTTGTTCGGACAGATTTCAGTGAGTTATTCCTAAAAATTACAGGCCTACAATATAAAACTAGTTTGTCTACCTTGTAGGCAGAGGAGTAAGACTAAATTTTGTTTAGGAGACTGTGCAGTGCTTTAAGGTCTGCAGCTCTGTTCCTTCCCCTTGTCTTCTGGAACTCTCTGGATATTTCCAGAACATAGTGGGTAGAGGGACAGAGGCTGTTTGTTGTGTTAAAATGAAAAAAAAAAAAGAAGCCCCAAAAACGCTTAAATAAATGGAAACACCTGAAAAGCACCTCAAAAATGCATCTGAGAAGTGTTTTTGGTAGTTTTTAAGTCATGTGACCTTTTAAAAACTACTCAGTAGGTGTAGCAAAAGTGCGTTAAAAAACCGCCTATGCGTTTTTTGCTGTGTTTTTGCGGCAGATCAGTGTGAAAGTACCTTTACTCCTACTGCTGTGCAGCATGGTTCAGTTGGATTTTAGCAGCCAGAGACTCAGTCCCACAGCCGTTGTTTGTTTGGAGTTTACCAGTTTCCTTGGTTCTGGGCATCCCATGTATCCCTATCCAAGTTCAATGTTCCCTAAATAAACAACCTAAACTAAAAAAACCCCTAGGCTGTTTCTTGATCCAATTGGAGTGTGTGGAAAATTCCTTTTGCCTAGCTGTGGATGCTGAGTGGGGAAAATAGGCTGGAATTCCAGTGGCTCATTCGGGGGTAACACTACATTTGTGCACTGTGTTAGCCACAGAGCACTTTCCAAGTCCAGAACTGTGGCACAGCCTCCTGGCGACTCTTTAATGAAGGCCATTTGGGCTGGGCATCATGAGCTACTACATTTATTGGAACTGTTGAGCATCATTTTCACAGCTGCTTTCCATTGGCCTCTACAGAACGGGTTAATATGTTGAGCAAATTGAGCTGCAATGATGAGCACTTCAGAGCATTCAACATTAGCATTATCCCGACTGCAAAATACGGTTTCACCTCAGTTAGTCCTTTCTGCTGCCTGCAGTGACCTGGCTGCCTCTGGCCATTTTAATCTCTCCTACTTTCAGCAGCTGGTTTGTGAGTGTTTTAAATTTTGTTGCTTTTGTTAAGCAGTGCAGCATATTGAATCCCAAGTGCAAGGGGAGCAGTCCCCACTGCACTGCCTCTCTCCAGCTCTGAAACCACAAACCGTTCCAGGATGGTCTGCAGTTTCCTTTTTCAGGGACCTAACACTGACCGCCTAGCTCAAAGTCCTTACACTCCTTTGAGTCTTCTTTAGCTCTGTCAAGTGTGGCCCCTCCCTCTGCCTTATTTAGGTTGTAGCTTTCCACAGTCACTCTAAATTTTGATTGCTGAGTTTGAACACAAACTATAAGCATTCTTTTACTCCTTCCCCTCCAGAATCTTTGCCTGACATACTTGCAGCTGTAGCGGCCTTTATAACTTTTGCTGCAGAAATACTGGCTGATGGACAATCTCACTCCTTGAAGGATGAATTTATTCTGTGAAGCAGCCACAAGCAGCTGCCATTGCTCCTGGGCTTAAAAGATCATGTGTTCTTATTGATGCAGTGCTTTTACTGGTGCTGTTACTAGTCTGGATCCCTAAGAGGCCCCAAGACTGTTTAAAATGTTTGGTTTGCCACCTTAATAAAACACTGACCATACCTTTTGAGGATGCACCAGTGTTTAAGAATCCCATTGACAAACATTTGGAAGTGCTTTTCAAATTATTATTTTCACAAGCAAACCCTGCTTTGTAACTATCTATATTCTTGATGTCAGTCTGTCATTCCTTAGGGGAATGGACTAAACGTATGTCAAATGATCCAGCTACTGTCCTTACTGACCTTATTTGTAGAGCACTATGCCTTCAGCCCTACACTTATAAGCAAAAATTATAATTTTTAAACTTTTTTTTTACATTTTTATTTTATTTTTTTATATTTTTTATTATTTTTTTTTTTTTTTTTACATACTGTCACCCTAGCAGTACAGTGTCACCATGGTGACACTGTACTACTTGTGAGGGGTGATAAAGATTTTTTTTTTTTTTTACACTGATTGCTTTTACACCCATATAGGATGTAAAAGCAATCATTTCTCTTTCTCTCTGTGTGCATTCCTGCACTCATTGAGAAATACAGAGTGAGCTGTGATTGGTCACAGCTTGTCACATGGTACAAGGCTGTTGTGAATAGCCTTGTACCATGTGACCTCTGTGATCATTCACAGATTTCACACATAGTAAGCAATGATGTCAGAAGTGACATCTTGCTTACTACTTTGCATGTGATCACTGATTGGCCAATCAGTGATCACATGATCGGGACCTCGTACAGAGGTCCCGTCCGACGATCGGTGTTTCACTGTGTCCGGAGGACACAGCGGGCACCGGATCGCGGTGCTGCGCGCTCCCACGGAGCGCGCACAAGCAGGGTGCGGGGGGCCGTTTATAGACGGCCACCCGACCCTGCAGTGCCACCGTCCGGCCGTTTATATACAACGGCCGGTCGGGAAGTGGTTAACAGCATGGCTGTTTAAGGCCCAGGGCCTGAGAGACAGGAGTCAATCTGATTTGGTCATTTCCAGGAAAGGCTTATTTCTCTTTGGCGCAAGAAGAGAGGATTTCACTCTGGAAATACTCAGTGGAATCAGCATTTAGCATTTTTGCGTGAAGTATTGTCAAGAGGAAAATCTCAGTCCTTATGAATGGGAGGCAAGTGGCCTTTGAAATAAGATCATGATTACATTTTTCATAAAGTGTCTCTCTCATGAGGCTCCTCCTGTATAGTCACCTGTTACTTTGTGGGATAAGTGATGATCCTCTTATAGTACTGCTTTTCTTTACAAAAAAAAAAAAAACCCAACAGATTTCATTGTGGAGGGGTTATACTTGGTTGGCCAGTGTCCACATCCACCTATAGGCAACAGTACTATACCATTGTCTTTGTATAAATGAATCCTGTTTCTCTTTATGAACTCCAGTAAATGGATTTTATGGTAAGTGCAAAGATCTCACTTAATATTTCAGGCAATAGAAAGCAGTCCTTCCCTGACCATATATTCATTACTGTAACTCTTTAACAAACCTCAGGGTAAGAGACTGCATGATCACTAATCTGTCAGAGAGTGTGATGGATTTTTTACACTGGAAGGCCACAAGTTGAAGAAATGTGGAAGGGCCTTAGTTATTCACGTTTGAGGGATTTTTGGAGTAGCTGATCAGAAGTGGCAGGGAGCTGAGCTGAGGTCATATTTAAACACTGTATCATTTTTGGAGCAGTGCCTTGGGCTAAAATGTAGATGTAGACCCTGGGGCATGCATGAACAAGGATTGTGTCAGCCTTCCAGGGAGGGAAAAAAAAAATCAAGGCTTTGTCACAAGAGTAGCATGATCTCTTGTAGATGTAACAGATTCTTGCATTGGTGATAAACTACTTAGAGTATATGCACTTAGATAAAATCTATTTATAATTCTACGTTTACTTTAAACACTGTTAACACTATTAAGTCCAAAATTCACTTATTATCCATATATGATATGAATTTTATACCTTTCTGTAATTTGTGATGAAGATAATCATTTCAAGGCCTCAACTGGCACTTCATCAAAGAGAATAACAACATAGCTCTCTACAAACATAATTAGACTGTAAATTGTCAACATAACAGAGCTATCTAAACATGGATGATTTCCCGCTTGTCCTTTTTCTTCAGTTATAGGACTCCAAGCTATATAAATTGCTTGTTCTAGTTCTAAACCCTCAATAATTCTTAACGGTGATGTTAAATTTCTATTTCAGTAAGCTTGTTATAGTGTCAAATTCTTCCTCCCTAATTTAGAGGTAAAGACAGCAGTTCTAACCACTCTTCTGTGGTAAGACTATATGCAGAGCTGTAACAAGAGACCTTGGACCTAGAGACATTCAAATGTGAGCTCAGTATTCTAATGATACCTGCTATTAATGCAAATGTCTCCAAAACTTTTGCTCACTCTGCTTTTTTTGGGGTGCTCCAGAATCTTAGATCTGCCATGTCCTGTAAAAAGGTTTTTTTTTTGTTTTGTTTTTTTTTTGTTTTCTTGGTTGATCACCTGCCCTGTGCCTGTCCGAACACATCCCTTTTGTAAGATTCAGGACTTAGAGCATGGATTCTCAACCTGTGGCCCTCCAGCTGTTGCAGATGTGCTATCATGCCTCTGGGAGTCAGGCTTGTAACTGTCAGCCTTGGAATGCCTCTTGGGACTTATAGTTCCACAACTCCTGGAGAGCCACAGGTTGAGCACCCATGGCTTAGAGTGTTCACTGCTAATTTTACTCCAGATAACATACATCTGGTAGACTTTAGATATTTTATGACTTGTGATCCAAATACACTGGAGAATTATTGTCCTCAATGGCAGTTAGGTTATACCTGTTATTTCTCAGGTGCAAGTTAGAAACTTTAACCTCTGACTGGTTTCACACCTACAGTCATGTGAAAAAGTAAGTATTCCCAATAGGAACTGACATTTTTTCCAACATATTTGAACAGACACGTTAGATCTTGATTCAAATAATACCTAAAGATAAATTACCATGAGTGACATACCTGAACAAATAACACATACAATTGACATAGTTTATTCATTTCCATTATCTAAATAAAAGAAAATGCAGATTTTATCATACAGAGAAAATACACCTCTCACATTTACCACCACTTCAAATCAATGAAATTAGAATGAGTTGTTCCAGTGATTACAACCTTCTTAAGGGACATGCAGGTGGAGCCTGTCTTATTTAAACCTAAGATATGGGGTTTGATTTACTAAAGGCAATTATACTTTGCACTGCAAGTACAGTTGCTACAGAGCTTAGTAAATGAGGTAAAGCTTCACTTTCAAAGAATACCCAATCACATGCAAGGAGAATTAACACAAAATTAGTGCAATAGATTGTTCCCAAATATAAATACTTGAGGTCCAATAATGGAGCTAACCATGTTTTTCCTCTTTGTATCGGCTAACCCGAACACATGATATCACCATTAGTCTCCACCTTAATCGTAATGTCATCCATACTTTAACAGAGTCTGAATGATGTAACACGTGCAGAGATTAACAGTGCACACTCAGTGTCTACCACATTGTGCAAACATCCAAAACACCAGCCTAGTGACAGGAAAACAAATCCTAATTAGCTGTTTAAATCCCACTTGGGCAATGTTGTTATGAAAGTAGTCGACTGAGTGCCTTCACAAGGTGCAGAGTGCCCAGAAATAGGTGACAATCTCTTGATTAAATCATAATTCGCTAGATCAGGCCATCCCATTGTCTATGGGTACTTTTAATTACGTTTGTTTAGTTCTTGAATATTTCTTTTGCACAAACAAATGCCTGTTCTTTGCTGTTGTCAGTGTAAATGAAGCATCATTTTAAATAATATTGCAAAGATTCTCCAAGCAGAAGTCCCATGTGGTGAACTGTTAAAAGGCAATGCAGAATGATTAGGTATTTATTTAACACTCCAAAGAAATTTGGTGTAGTGGTGTTTTTTCACCCTTTTCTCCAATCCTAAACTTCATTTCCCTTGCACAGCTGTGAATTCCCCAGTGCATGCTGGCGATGGGTTTGATAAATGCTGCTAATATCACCTCCTGATCTAACAATGCTCTGAGTTTGGTCCGCAGGTCTTGATGAGTAATTGCTGTTGTTCTACTCCAATGACTGAATTAAGTTGCCCTGTTATAAAGGGTTCATACTACAGTGATTTCAGCCGAGACAGCTCATGGCCATGTCCCAGTGGACAGTGACCTTTTGCAGGGTATCTTTCTACTTCTAGATAAAATGGCTTAAATTGTTTTCTATTGACTGAAGCATCTTACTTTATCTGTTAAAGCTATAGCACATGGCCAAACTTAGAATCTACCCAATCCACTGATTTAGGTAGCAATCGGTCTGAGCTATAACCATACGGGGGTTGATTTACTAAAACTGGTGAGTGCAAAATCTGGTGCAGCTCTGCACAGAAACCAATCAGCTTCCAGATTTTATTGTCAAAGCTTAATTGAACAAGTTGAAGTTAGAAGCTGATTGGCTACCATGCACAGCTGCACCAGATTTTGCACTCTCCAGTTTTTGTAAATTAATCCCACAGTGTCTGTAAAAGGGAAACCTATGGTCAAATATTAACTTTCATTTCACCTTGCTGTTTCATATTTTTAGGTTCATATACATAATTTTAGTTTATCCTTCTGTTTACTATATGTATCTGTTACTTCTAATGTTCACTTATTTATTTTACCAATTTTATAGAGTTCAATTACACTTCGCCACACTTTTTGGAGAGCGTTGGACTCATTATATTAGTCTATGCCCCCTCAAGGAGCTTACAATTTTATGATCCTACTGACATCATGCATACCAAGAAACATTGTAGCCTACTAGTATAACTCATATAAGTTACTGGTGGTATTTGGACTACAGGAGGATACATGGGTGCTGGGAAAATCCTCACAAAGATGCAATGATGTACAAACTCAGTGATGTTTGTGTCCTTGGAGGGGCAAAGCTTGGGCTCTGCCTCTTGATAGTTATTTTGTATCAAAGTATTAAAGTGGGCATGCATAAAGAAAAAATAAACTGAATCTCTATAGCTGCTTCTTGTTCTGCCATTACCTCATGCCTTGGCTGCTGGATGTGTAAAGGAAAATGTCATGTAAATACAATACCTAAAATTATGGGGTATTTTGGGAGGCATTGTTAGTGGATGCAAGGGTTAGAGGAGCAAAATAAAGGTAAAAGTAGGCACCTAGATTATGCACTTATGTCTTACTTTAGGTTTTTTTTTTGTTTTTTCTTTTCTTAGAATAACTTCACATTGACATGGGAAAAAAGTGTAATTAAAGAGTAACCCCTATGTTGTTTAGAAAAAAGCATTCCCTTTTGGGTGATTTATATATACTGCAGGGATTTTTACAAACTTTGTTGCAGATCCCTGCCTTTTGTTAGTCTGAAGAAATAGCTTTTTGCAGTTTGTGTCTAGGTGCAGAGTGAATCTGTATGGGAGTGGCTTTATAATTATCAGCCAGCTGCTGCACCTACAGGGCTCTAATGAGGAAATTGGCGATGTCTGCATTCCTTTGAACATGATTTCCCTTCGGTAGTACCTCAACAAATATGATATTTTTGTTGCAGGGGATGCCAAAATCTGACTTTTATCTTAGTGCAGATTTCTAAGAAAATCAGCAAGCCAATCACTCAAGTCAGGAAATTACGTTTCTGGGGGGCGCTCTGTACACCATCTGTGTACAAAACACCTCCAGGTAACTATGTTGCATTGCATTTTACAGAAAATTACAGCGCTGCAAATTGAAAAGAAAAGATTTTTTTTAATAACATTCAATTACAATATCACTTGAGTCGCCATTGTATATGTTCTATATTTTTTTTTTCCTCACACAAAAGTGGAGTTACCCTTTAAACCATTGCAGATCCTTAGAAACGTGCCATAATGTGCAGGTATGCACAGAAAACTTAATCATAGCAAACCTATCAGTATACCCTCCTCCCAACAATGCAATGTGGGAGCTCCTAGAGAGGAGTAGGAGTTATCCCAAATTGGCTTCAAAAGTAGAAATATACTTTAAAGTATAGCTAAAGGCAAAACTTTCTTTTCAGCTTTGGATAGAGTGGAAAGGGATTAGTACACCTGTCAGGTTTTTATTGCTGTCTCTTCCCCTCTAATCCTGCATACCAGTATCATTGAAAGTAAAAGAAAATCCCGAATTTTGCATTGTCCCAAGAACAGGAATGGTGGAGATATCTTCCAATGGTGACACTAGTTCTGGTAACAACCAGGGGTTCCCTCACTTTTGGGGAATTTTCACTCACTTCCTGTTTTGGCTTTGGGACAGGAAATTAAGGGAAATGGCAAACCTAAACCTTACCGGTGTTATAACCCTCCCTTACTCTACAGTGGGGAAAATAATTATTTGATCCCCTGTAGATTTTGTACGTTTGTCCACTTACAAAGAAATGAAGGGTCTATAATTTTTATCATAGGTGTATTTTAAATGATAGAGACAGAATATCAACCAGAAATCCAGAAAAAACACAATACAAATATTGTAAATTGAGTTGCAGTTCAGTGAGTAAAATAAGTATTTGATACAAGCAAAACATGACTTCGTACTTGGTGCAGAAACCCTTGTTGGCAAGCACAGAGATAAGACGTTTCTTGTAGTTGGTTACCAGGTTTTCACACATCTCAAGAGGGATTTTGGTCCACTCTTCTTAACAGATCTTCTCTAGATAAAGATTATAGACCCTACATTTCTTTGTAAGTGGGCAAACTAACAAAATCTGCAGGGAATCAAATAATTATTTTTCTCAATGTATTTAAAATGCAAAAAAAAATTGGTTTGCCTTTAGTTCTAGCTTAAAATCACTGCCCAAACGCAGGGGTAGACAACCTGTGGCTCTCCAGCTGTTGCAGGACTACAAGTTCCATCATGCCTCTGCAAGTCATAGCTGTAACTGTCAGTTTTGTAATGTTGCAATGCCTCATGGGAAATGTAGTTCCACAACAGCTAGAGAGCCGCAGGTTGCCTACCCTTGGCCCAAAGGAACGTCTGTAACAGGTTAGTGGTAAATGTTGCATTAGTTTTGTCCTAATTTTGTTAGGCATACATGCTTTTGAGAGTGCATTAGGATACAAATGTTTGTAAATTTGAGATATTAGCTTTGTATATGGTGTATAAGTGATCTCAAAACATCCCAGCGGGTAGAATTTCTCATTGTTCATGCTTATAAATGGACATAATATGGCAGTGTTGTAGACATTAAAGGATAAGTTCACCTTTCATAACATTTTACATCTATATTCAGGGTGTAACATGTTATGAACGCACCCGCCCCCGCTCCCCTGCTTTGACAGCTAGTGGGGATCTTCTTCCCCCTCGCTAGCTGTCAAATTTTAACAAAACGTGGCCGTGCAGGGCTCTGCTCGCCCGGCCGCATCACTCATTTATTGTGTTCTGTGAATGAGAAACTACAAGGCCCAGCAGCCTTAGCGGCTGTTGGCTTGTAGTTCTCAACTAACTACCACATCGCTGTGGAGTGCCGTGGTAGTTCATTGAAGTTATTCCTGTCAGTATATCTGCTTGCCTATACATCCCATACGAGTAAGCAAATGTACTGACAGATCCACATAGCACCAGCAATCTGATGATCTCTGGTGCAGTGCTTTAGAGGCTCCTGCTACAAACAATAATAAATACACATTTTTTTTACCTGCAAAAAAAATGTGCATTTATTTTTTGGTATAAATGTGAACTTATCCTTAAATGGGGAGCTTTCCTGAAGTGTATTGGTTAGTAGATGTGAACCACCAAATTGTTCTGTGCATGGCTGACACTTAGGGCTCCATTCACACTTGTGGTACTCCAAAGTCGCACGATTTCCAGTGTGATTTTGATGCGACTTTATACTCTGGCACTCAAGTTGCATCAAAGTAGTGCAGGAACCTTTTCAAAGTCGCTGCAACTTTACATTGCAGAGTTGCATGACCGGTCACACAAGTGTGAATAGAACCTAATAGTGTGCATTATTACAAGATTTAAACATGGTTATTTATTCTGTAATGGGTATTGTTGTTGTTCTATTTTCTTCTCTCTTAGTTTATTATCTCTGAATCCATTTGGGGTTGATTTACTAAAACTGGAGAGCACAAAATCTGGTGCAGCTGTGCATTGTAGACAATCAGCTTCTAACTTCAGTTTGTTCAATTAAGGGATACGTTCACCTTTGGGAATATGTTACATGTTCCACCCTTTTTCCACCATAGCTGCAGCCACCCCCGGACTTCCGTGAATGAATGAACTGCAAGTCCCAACAGCCTTAGCGGCTAGTTTTCAATAAACTACCACATCACTGTGGAGCTCCATGGTAGTTCATTGAAGCTTCCTGGCAGAATATCTGCTTGGCTGTATATCCCATACGGCAAGCAGATATACTGACAGGTCTGCAGAAGACCTGCATGGCATCAGCAATCTACTGATCACTGGTGTAATGCTTTCCAGTCTCCTATGGACAAAAATAATAAATGCACATTTTTTTACCTGCAAAAAAATGTGCATTTATTATTTTTGGCCAAAAGGTGAACTTATCCTTTAACCACCTGCCCTCCTGAGGATTTACCCCCTTCCTGACCAGGCTATTTTTTGCATTACGGCGCTGCGTTACTTTAACTGACAATTGCACGATCATGCAACGCTGCACCCAAATTAAATTTACATCCTTTTTTCCCATGAACTGAGCTTCCTTTTGGTGGTATTCGATCACTTGTGCATTTTTAATTTTTTGCAATTAAAAAAAAAGACTGACAATTTTGAGAAAAAAATATTTTTTACTTTTAAACATGTCCAGTGAAAAAAAAAAAATAAATAAAATTTCGCCATAAATGTATGCTAAAATGTATTCTGCTACATGTCTTTGCTAAAAAAAAAAAAATCCCAATACGTGTAAATAATTGGTTTACGTGTTTTTTTTTTACTAGTAATGGCGGCGATCAGCAACTTATTGCGGGACTCGGTGTTGCGGGTATTTTGACATTGGGGGAAACTGACTTGGTGTCACTGACATCCCCAGTGACACCAATACAGTGATCAGTGCTAAAAAAAAAAAAAAAAAAAAGCACTGACACTTTACTAATGGCACTGGGCAGGAAGGTTAGCATGAGGGGCGATCAAAGGGTTTTCTGTGTGCTGGGAGTGTCTTACTGGGTGGCGGTGTGTTGGTGCTTCACTGTAAGCAAACTGCTCTGGACTGTAAGCAAACAGCCGTCCAGGGCAGTGTGCCCAAGCCAACAGGGAGGAGGACTGTTATTAAACAAAGCAGTCCTCCACCCTGATGGAGATGCTCGGTAATCACCGGCTGGGTCCCAAGGAATGACAGCCGCAGCCGCCAATGGGTAGGGCGCGCACGCTGCTCATGCGCGCCCCCTACCTGGAACTACAAAATCATGTGTGTATATATACACGTGGTTTTGAGCACCCTTGCCGCCCTGTAGCAGTATTTCTGCTATAGGTCGGTCGGGATGTAGTTAAGCTTTGACAAAAAGAAAACCTGGAAGCTGATTGGTTTCTGTGCAGATCTGTACCAGATTATACACTCTCCAGTTTTAGTAAATAAACCCTACTGTGGTTTCCAGCTTGATTTTCTTTTGTTAAATGTGTGCAATCAAATAGTGTATAAAACTATGCAATATAGAGATGTCCATCTTACCCAGAAATCCCAGAATTGGCTCTCTAGAGATGACAGCAGCATGGTGGCCTACGTAATCACCAATGCAGGTGGCTCAGGTAGCTGCTTTTCACACAGATAATTAATGTGTACAAGTAGCTACTAATTGCACATCTCAAAAATGATTTATGTGCTGGCAGGGGGCAAAAAAGGACAAAATGTAATTTCCTTCAGAACCTCCACCACTACAATGGTATCAGCACAGCTGTGAGATGGGATGTGATTAATGAATGTTAAGCAAATACAGAGCAGCCAGAGGAGGCTCGGTTCTGCTGACACAAATGCTTGGTGAGGAAATGGCACTAGCTAAGAACAGCGGATGTTATGCTTTTCTGCTTCCTTGGAGGCATCGAACATATAAGAACATCTTCTACATACTAGGAATACTTTAATGTAGATGTTCATAGGCCGATCTCTCCCTACCAGCAGCCTGAACCTTGGACTATATCTGGCTTAATAGTAAACATAACCCACAAAATATGCAAATACATTGCATGATATATTTTGTAAGATATTGATGGTTGTAGTCTGACTTTATTCACTCCTAGGTATGGTAACCTGCTCATTTTGATATCTTCTGATTATACTTGCATACTTTTTGCAGTTGTATGTTAGGTCCATCTAACATACAATTTAGTATGGTCTACCTTTTTCAGTATACATTTGTTACACTTTTTAGCATATTCCCTTACCATGACCTGTTCTTTCCTTGTCCTGTTTCCAGTGCTTTATTTATTTTATCTTTTTTGTTACTGTACATTTTGATTGTCAGCTTTCTTTATTGTATTGCATAGAACCGTGATCATGGAATGTTTGACATTCAGAGCATTTCTGTACATAAACCATGTTTTGCCCTTGTTCTCCTTTTCTATTGCCACCTAGTATTCTTTAAAGTGGACATTTCAGTAAATTTATAGGTCCATGAAAATAAATTTGACACAAATACAGAAATAGGGTGTTTATTTTTTTGTTTGTTTTGTTTGTAATAGCTCACCTTTTATCAGCTACCTGCAAACAAACCAAGCTGCTCTTTTGCAGATGCACAAAGCTGCCCCTTATCCATACTGGCACCCCCAACCATCTGAAAACTAATTTTTGGTTGTGGAGAATTGCATGGTGCAAAAGCAACGATTTACCTACAGATGCATTTTGTAAAAAGGTGCAGGAACTTTTTTCCTGCATGAAACACAGGCACAGCAGCCTACTCAACTGAATGGGCTGCCGTCCCTGCGCAAACATGGCTTTCAGAGCTGCTTAGGTGTGAACCTAGCCTTCAACTGTACATTGTAATTTTGTAACAAGTTGCAAATTGCAGGGGACTGGTCTGTGTCAGGAATTTGTGATCACAGTCAAAAACTGCACAAACATCAGGATTTATATGACTGTGTTGTGAAGTCTTATTGAACGGTCTCACTTAATTTGGGATATAGGTACAGAGAAAACATCATATGGCTGTATTGTGGATTCTGGTTTAAAACAGATTTCCTTGTGTTCAACAGCCACTTTCCTGTAAGAGTCCAAGGAAATATTTACTTGCAATGAACGTGCAGTGACCCAATCTCTGAAAATTTTGAACTGAAAATCTTGGCGAGAGTGTGAAGTACTGCAAGTATGCTGAATATACAAGTTTTAAAGCATAATAATAATAATCCCTTTTTTAATTTTTCTTCCAGCTTTTAGAGTTTGACAAAGAGTTATCAGTCTTTAAAGACAGATTGTATGAACTGGACATCACATTTTCCCCCAGGTAAGAACTATACATATACTTAAAACTCAGCTAAGCTACTTGGGACAAAAAAGTTACTTCTGGTGATACAGTTGCTTAATAAATGTGTGGTTTTTAATGAATAGGTTTACAGTAGTGTAAAATACCAACTACATTACCTGTTTTGCCATATGTTCAAAATAAGACTGTGATAGGCCCTGCATTCCCTAATTCATAAAAAATACTTACATACAAACCATCTTATTTAATTGAGCTAAATATATTATTCAATTATTGATCAACTTTCAATGTTCTGACTGCTTTAAACTGGTGGAACATATCTGGTTGCTGCAGGTAAGTAAGTGCACTTTGTACTTGACGATTTCAAGTATTGTGGGTGCTCACAATCACTTTGTTGCTCAGCGTGCAGGGAAAAAGAATGCAGTGGAGCGGTCAGTCCTTTTACCATAATGCAGCATCTTCTCAGCTGCCAGCTGAGATTCTGATTATACCTGTCCCCTGGGAGGTCAGAACTGTGCTTGTTGAGGTGCCTGCTGCTCTCGATTGTTCCCACTGATTGATTATGATAACTGTAGGCCAGAAGTGCGTAAATCTCTGTTCCAGTCATTCGTTATTTACCCCTGACCAGTGGTGTTAAAGGGGTTCTTGATTTAAGGGTGAGCATGAAATTCCTTCCTTAGGAAGGTTTTTGTATGTGGGATCTATGCTCACAAAGCAGCTCCCCAATGAATTGTGGGTAATTGCTGTTTTTATTGTTCCATTAACCTGCACTTGGCGTTTGCCCCAGAGACATAAAAGCTGACGTAGAAATGTCACTATGCACTACAGTGCTGGAATCTATAACAGCTCTATGGATGGTCTGTACTCAGAAATCACTGGTAGTTGTAATGGTTTTGTAGTCCAGTTAGTCTATTTTATACCATTTCTTTGTGCTGAACACAATACTAAAATGTGGGTTAAATTCCAAGACACAGAAAATAGTAAAACATGAAAAAAAACACTTTACATTATTTAGTCTGAAATAGTGAATGTAATATTTTGATTCACTGACCCT
The DNA here is from genome assembly GCF_062004578.1 of Staurois parvus. NCBI lineage: Eukaryota > Metazoa > Chordata > Amphibia > Anura > Ranidae > Staurois > Staurois parvus. Next base: position 2,260,777 of record NW_028317805.1, on the reverse strand, counting down.
GAGGAACTTTGTTCATAAGGAGAACACAGCAATGGCAGCTTTTTCATGAAAAGTCCTCTCATAATTAAACTTCCAGTTCAAAGTACTGCAGCCACTAAAAGGGGGAAAAAAAAGTCTTACTCTGCCAATGGGATTCCTATATTTTTTGCTTTATGAAGAATGCACACACTGCCACTGCAGCTACATTAAGGCTTAAAAACTGAATTTGCGCTTTTCCGGATGTGCTTCATGACACTTTTTCTGGTAGATAACTGTCATGGCACAGTCTTGGTCAATGTGTACTAGTCATGATCCTCTCAGATAATGTGCAGCTCCCATAATAGCCTGGTATCTTAACTACGCATAAAGCAGGACTCCAGCCAAAAATAACAAGATATAAATTACACATTAAAAGATAAAGTAACAATCAGATTTTGCTGCAATATTCATCTTCAAAACAGAGAGCTCTCCCAAAGTCCTTTTTTTCATTGTCACGAGATGTCCTCAGTCCAATGGCCAAAGTCATTCAATCCACTTTCTCTGAGCCTCGGTCATTTTGGGCCTGCCCCAGCTTATGATTGGACAGTGACACCATGGTGATAAGGTCATCTCTGTCACTCTTTCTCCTTCTATCAGCATGTTTCTTAACACATTCTCATTGTACTGCTTCTTCCTCACATTCTAGACCTGTTGTATAGGAAATTGCAAGGTGCTGATACCAGCTCACATTCGGGTTCCTAAACTGCTTGTATATATAAAAGTATATTTATGTATTCAAAGTGTATCAGTGATTACAGAGATGCAATAGTTTTTCATTGATTGGCCTAAATTTGAGCTTTAAGTAACAAAGGTTTGTTTAAAACTTAATGTTGTGGCTACAAACAACAGAATGCAGTGCATGATCCCCATTGGCGCTATTTGGGCAGCTGCCCAAGGAACATGTGGGGGCCTGTAAACTATTTTGTTTTTGTCCATTTTGTTGTCATTCACTTTTGTAACAACACATTAAAAATTCATTTCTCAGCCGATCCCTACAGCTTGGAGTTCTTATCCTTTCATTCCACACATGCTTATTCTTCCAGGAATGCTAGTGGGTCTCCACCGAGCAGTAGAGAGCTGCAGTACTATAGCAGTTGATTGTTAAATACCAAAGCTTGTAGAGCTTCACCACCCAAATTGAGGATTGTTAGGACATTTTTACTGCTCTGGCAAATGTATGCAAAGTTGAATGATCCCCTTGTTAACGGTTTCATTCTGCTGTTTGAGAAGATTGTGTTACAGGTTCACTTAAAAAAAAATAAAAAAAAAACATGTCATACCTGCTCTGTGTAATGGTTTTGCACAGAGCAGCCCCAATCCTCTTCTTGGGTCTCTCGCTGGTGCTCCTGGCCCTCCTCCCTGCAGAGTGGCCCCAGAGCAAGCTGCTTGCTCTAGGGGTACTTGTGTGTGCTCGCTCCTGAGTCACCTCTGTGTGTCTGTGAGCCACTGCTGTGTCCCAGCCAATGAGTAGAGAGAGACCCAGCAGGGCCGCTTCTCTTGTGCATAGTGTTGGATTGCGATTAGGCTGGGATAGGTAATAGGGGGGCTGAGAGGGGAGCTGTTTTTTTACCTTCATGCATAGACCTTCATGAAGAAACTTCAGGCTTTAGAACCACTTTAAGTATGCCATATAGGCAGAACTAAGTAGTATAAGATACACTGAAATTAAAAGAGCCCAGGCCCAAGGTACATGTGTTTCACCACTGCCAAGATACTATATTTGCATACCAGGGTTTAAATTTTGCAGTCTGTTGCAGAAAACTTTGTACATTGTACTTAAAACATAAGGCAGATTGTCTACAAGTAACCTTATAGCCCTCCATGATTTTTATAGGTAATGGCAATTTCAGCATAGTTTCTATAATCTTGCAATTTTTGCAATAAATCAGTGTTCCCATTGGAGAACAACTGGTTTGTTATTTAAGTCTGTACATTTGCTCTCTTTGCTATGTGTGCTTTAGAAATCTTGTCTCCTGTAGATGATTTTCACATCCAAATGTCAGCTTTGTTTGACAAGTTGTAGAGGTCAAGGTCTGTATTGACTCTGGCTCTTTTGTGATTCCTAAATGACGATTCACTATACTTAACACTCAGTGTGATGGTGTGTTTTTCTGATTACAGCAAATAAAAACAGATATGCCATTACCTGAGACATGATGCTCAGGAGTGACACATACCTAGAGTTCAAAAAGCTATTTCTATACTCCATACAGCATGTATTTACTATAGTACCATATTAAATACTTGCCTTGTAGAATTGTAACATCACCTTATTAATAGGCTCAACGTATAATTTTTAGCCCAGAAGCACCCCACCCAGACTAAAATATCAGTTGGACTATTGATGCTTAGGTCATGCAGTCCATATTGTAAATATTTCATTTATAGGTGGATAATGTTTAAAAGAATTACCAAGAAGCTATTTTTTTCTTTAATTCTTTGGGGTTTTTCAGAGGATATGTGACGTGACAACTACTTTAGATTTCATGCGATCAAACAGAAGGTAGGCACCAAAAATGTTGTACATGATGCACGAGGATCCATATACCAGTCCACTCAATAATTGCCATTTTGTGAGCAACTTACAAAGATTCACACTGCTCTTATCATTGGGAGGCCTGCCAAAAAACTCTTCATAGGTGGTACCTGACCCCCTATCAGCTTTCAGAGATGTACCCTGGCAGCTCCCCCAAATGTTGGAGACAATATGGATGTACTGGTACCTTAGCCCACACTCACTGGTACTGCAAATCTCTTAGCTCCTTTTGGTAGCAAGTATTTACTATACTTTCCTCAATCACAGGCCAAATTATTGCTCCCAACCCAGTCTTAGCGTTACTACACATTGGCATAAAGAAGCTGGCATAAAGAATCCCTCTGAACACTAGTTCTGTAGCAGTACAGCTTTTTCTTGCTGCTAAATTGAATACCACTAGATTATGGAAGACCACAAACACTCCCACTTTGTACATGACAGTTTTCAACCTGAACTTTCAATGTGAGATGGAAAGATATTAGCCAGGAAAAATATGCAGATAACACCATTCTCTCTCAACTGGTCTTCCTGGTTCACCCACCTGAATTGTACGGTACAATTGTGAATGCTTTTTTTTTTCCTGTCAATTACACAGACGACTATTAAGCTGGTGATCTATTTCCCTCTTTTTTCCTTTGTGTCTTTTACCACCATCCCCTTCCCCTCCCCTTCCCCTCCCCTTCCCCTACCCCCTACCCTTCCCCCCCTTCCCTTCCCCCCCTTCCCTTCCCCCCCCCTTCCCTTCCCCCCTTCCCTTCCCCCCCCCCTTCCCTTCCCTTCCCCCCCTTCCCTTCCCCCCCTTCCCTTCCCCTCCCCCCTACCCTTCCCTTCCCCCCCTTCCCTTCCCTCCCCCCTACCCTTCCCCCCCTTCCCTTCCCCTCCCCCCTACCCTTCCCCCCCTTCCCTTCCCTTTCCCCCTCCCTTCCCCTTTCCCCCTTCCCTTCCCACCATCCCTTCCCCCCCTTCCCTTCCCCTTTCCCCCTTCCCTTCCCTTCCCCCCCTTCCCTTCCCTTCCCTTCCCCCCCTTCCCTTCCCTTCCCTTCCCCCCCTTCCCTTCCCTTCCCCCCCTTCCCTTCCCCTCTCTCCCTTCCCCCCCTTCCCTTCCCTCTCCCCCTTCCCTTCCCTTCCCCTCTCCCCTTCCTTCCCTTCCCCTCTCCCCCTTCCCCTCTCCCCCTTCCCTTCCCCTCTCCCCTTCCCTTCCCCTCTCCCCCTTCCCTTCCCCTCTCCCTTCCCTTCCCCTCTCCCCCTTCCCTTCCCCTCTTCCCTTTCCCTTCCCCTCTTCCCTTCCCTTCCCCTCTTCCCTTCCCTTCCCCTCTTCCCTTCCCCTCTTCCCTTCCCTTCCCCTCTTCCCTTCCCCTCTTCCCTTCCCTCTTCCCTTCCCCTCTTCCCTTCCCCTCTTCCTTCCCCTCCCCCCTTCTCTTCCCCTCTCCCCTTCTCTTCCCCTCTTTCCCCCCCCCTTCTCTTCCCCTCTTCCCCTCTCCCCCCCTTCTCTTCCCCTCTCCCCCCCTTCTCTTCCCCTCTCCCCCCTTCTCTTCCCCTCTTCCCCCCCCCTTCTCTTCCCCCCCCCCTTCTCTTCCCCTCTTCCCCCCCCTTCTCTTCCCCTCTTCCCCCCCCTTCTCTTCCCCTCTCCCCCCCTTCCCTTCCCCCCCTCTTCCCTTTCCCCCCCTCTTCCCTTTCCCCCCCTCTTCCCTTTCCCCTCCTCTTCCCTTTCCCCCCCTCTTCCCTTTCCCCCCCTCTTCCATTTCCCCCCCCTCTTCCATTTCCCCCCTCTTCCCCCCCCCTTCCCTTCCCCTCTTCCCCCCCTCTTCCCTCCCCCCTTCCCTCCCCCCTTCCCTTCCCTTCCCCCCCCCTCTTCCCTCCCCCCTTCCCTCCCCCCCTTCCCCTTCCCCCCCCCCTTCCCCCCCCCTTCCCCCCCCTCCCCCCCTTTCCCTTCCCCCTCCCTCCCCACTTCCCCTCCCTGTCAGTAACCGCTGTAACTGTCAGTAACCGCAGTCTGCTCTGTGACCCCCCCACATACACTCACTGGTGTGCTAGGCTCTAAAAGGGGGGTGGAGGCGGCTGGCTCTGGCTCTCAGCGGATCCATGAGAGGCTGAGCCAGCTGCCACTCCAGGGATAGTTAAAGTCAGGATCTTTCCCCAGTCTGTACTGGCTGAGTGTCGCCCGTAGACTTTAGCCTGCTATCAGATGAAAACTTGTCACTGCAGTTCAGAATGAACTGCACTTCTGTGATCCACAGACGTACAGCCAAACAAGCTTTGCCTGTACTTCTCCTTTATGTTGTCACAGCTTAAATTAACAGACAGAAATCTGTGTTTGTCTCCATCCTAATTGTATATTCATTTCCAAACCCTTCATTTCAAACCTGTATCATGATATATCCAATTTTGATGCTTTCATCAGTGCCTGATATAATACAATACATATCATCCTGCTTTTGACATCATATGTAAACCTGGAATGCAGGAAGAGTCTAAAAGGTGTAAAATAAGTTTGGTTTCTTTGTTCCTGGAAATTCGTATGCAGCCATATACAGGAGCAAAGCTTTTATTACTCTATAAGGAGTTTAATTTCTTGTAGTTCTGATCAGAGAGGGTTAAAAGTGGCATAAAGCCACAAAGGCTTTGGCACAAGCGGTAAATTTTCAGAGCTCACTCTAGGAGTCATCAGTCAGGTCAGGCTTGGCTGCTCCGATCACTGCTCACCCTTGTGATGAATTTTGCCTTGCCATGTTAGTTGTGGCCCTGGAGCCAGAGAGGCACGACAGAGCAGTGATGGAGTGCCGGCATCTGACACCAAGGCTTTAAAGCACTACTTTACTGCACAAAGGCCAAAGACAGAGATCAGGTGCACAATAAGGGAATGGTTTTGTTACAGATCAGAACTCGTGATTAATATATTCTTACTATCATCCTCAGAATGTTAATAAGAATTCATATGTATGGGGAGCGAGTCTAGCCCTTAATAAACAAATGTTGCAAGTAGAAACAATGGTTGCGTGGGTTGAACATTTTTGTAGGATTCCCTGCTGTTGTCTACATAGTTTTCTCAATGTTTTCTTCAGGCTCCATGCACCCTGGGTGTTTTAATAATGCTGGTAACGTTAGCTGTGTAAAGTCACGTTAAAAACGTGAGTTTTTCAGCATTTTTGTATTAGCGTTTAGCCACATTTTTTGTGTTTTTTTTGGGAGGGGGGGTTTTACCAAAAAAAATTAATTTTTTTTTGGTCAAAAAAAGTCCAAAAACGCTAGTTTGACGTGTTTTACTGCGTATTTCAGCGTTAGAGCGTTTTTACAGCTAAAAAAACTCCTCTAGAAAACCACTAGTTCTGGAGGTTTTTTCCAGCCCAAAACACCCCAGCCAAAAAACATTGATTACAGTCTCTGTGTGCATGGACACATATAATAACATGCTGGGGAGTTTACTGGCTGTAGAAAAAAACATCAAAAGCCAAAAACAGCCGCTGTAAAAATGTCCAGTGTGCATGAGAACTTACAGTGAATGTATGTTTGGTGATGAAATGTTTTTAAAGCGTTTGTTTCATCATGCAATATCTACCAGAAGTCATTCTGTGTGTGGGTACTTTGAGTGTGTGTGTGTGTGTGTGTGTGTGTGGATAAGCACTTTTGAGTGCTTTAAAAGCAAGTAAAAGTGGCACTCTTTTCAGTGTGGTACCCTAGAAAACTTCCCCCCCACCTCTTCCAACACGTAGCATTTTGGATATCCATAGATGTGATCTGGCATTATATGGCTGAAAATGGCAGAATCTGTTGGGTGATCTCAAACAAGACATTGCACCTTTTTAAGGTTCAGTTCATCCAAAATGTATACTTAAAGTGTAAGTTCACCTTTTCACATAAAGGCTAATAGCCCACAAAGGTGAAAGCAACAGTAAATGGGGATGGGGTGTATGCTGTTCATCTTTTCTTTTGGTGTGAAAATGTGAACTTAAAGGGGAAGTAGCGCTTGAAGACTTTGTCCCCCGCTCCCCACTAAGGATTGGCACCTTTGGGGAGCGGGCATCCGAATTTGACTGGTACCCGCTCCCACTTCGGAAGCGGAAGTTGTCCTCCCCACCCCCACCCCCCCCTCTCTCCCCGTAGTCTTTTGGGACACATGACAGGTCCCAGAAGACTACAGGGCCATTCTCAAAGAACAGCGCTTCTCGCGCATGCGCAGTCAGCACCCGACTGTGAAACCACAAGTTGTCACAGCTGGGTGCCCACACTGAAGATGCTGGGGAGAGAAGACAGCCGGTGAAACCAGCCATGGTGAGGACCGCTGCACCCTGGGACAGGTAAACAGCTGTATTTTAAGTCGGCAGCTAAAATTTTTGTAGCTGCTGACTTTTAATTTTTTTTTCAGCTGGAACTCCGCTTTAAAGATATTGGTAGGTGCTGAAGAGGTACGTCACCTTACAAAAATGTATTATAATAATTTGTGCTATTTATTTACGTGTGTACCTGGTCTTCACTCCTGCTGTGGCCATATTGAAGCGGGTTTACTCACCCTATTGTATTTTTGTTTATATTATGAAGGTGCTAGATATTCAAGAACTCTGGTAGGAGATCTTGCGGTTTGGGTTTCCAAGATGTACTGTATATGAAGCCAGGGGCTGACTCGGTCCATAAGGCTTTAACTGTAACTATAAAATATCCCTTTCTGTTAAATGGAGTAGTTTACTTGTGGCCTTGTCAAAAGGAAAATTAATTTGGAGACAGGAACAGATCACATTCAGACATGCATGAACAATCTGACAATCTTATGGTCTCTTTTGGCCCTGATACTGTCTGAATGGTAATACTCTGTTTGCATTAGCATTTGTGCTTAGGCAGTGGATTGCACTGACCCCCTCAAGCCTCCAATCTGTGCACTAGTGCCAACCAAAAAAAGACAACATGGTGCTTAGATCTTGCAAGGATAAGAGTTCTTGCCTGCTGCCTTTAATGACCCTTTGATGTATCTCATGATATTATTCTTTGTTATTTAACTCCACCTTGGTAGAAATGATGAATGTTGCATTTTTAATGAAGGTGGATTAATTGAGCTGTGGGCTCTGTAGTCACTTTTGAAAAATAACAAAAAATTCCTTTCCTCTTTGCCACTGACAGAGCAGTTTATGGGAATAGGTTGTACTTGCTTTCCAGTGCGGCATACTGCAACAACATTCAAGGAGTATTAAAAGTAGGGTGGAAAAGTCCAAGTGGAAGTTTTTAGTACTGATGGGTAGTAACCATTGCAGAGATGTCCATAGATTTATATGCTTGGATAGAATATTTGTTATTGCATTGATATTTTATGGAACTGCAGACATTAATGTTGGCACAAGGACAAGTGCATTTATCCTTTCCCAAGCCTCCTACTTTCTACCAATACTTTTGTATTACGTTTAACTGAAATGCAATCTCCTGGCTGTTTCTGTACGATCTGCCCAACTGTGCACTGCCACTCAGTATCCTCCCATGGCTCCACCTGCCCAGCTCTACTCCGCTTCTCAGTGTCCTCCCATGGCTCCACCTGTCCAACTCTATACCACTTCTCAGTATCCTTCCATGGCTGCACCTGTTCAGGTCTACACTAATTCTCAGTATCCTTCCATGGCTCCACCTGCCCAACTCTATACTGCTTCTCAGTATCCTCCTATGGCTCCTTCTCCATGTCCTCCCATGGCTCTACCTGCCTAACTCTATACTACTGCTCAGTATCCTACCATGGATGCTCCTCTGTGTCCTCCCATGGCTCCACCTGCCCAACTCTATACTGTTTCTCAGTATCCTCCCATGACTCCACCTGCCCAACTCCATACCGCTTCTTAGTATCCTCCCATGGCTCCTTCTCCATGTCCTCCCATGGCTTCACCTGCCCAACTCTGCACCATTTCTCATTATCCTCCTATGGCTCTACCTGCCTAACTCTACACTGCCTCTCAGTATCCTCCCATGGCTTCACCTGCCCAACTCTACACTGCCTCTTTGTATCCTCTCAAAGGCTCTACCCCAGTGAATTCAACAGAAAGTTTGTCAACAGCTTAATGACCTGCAGCATGCTTCCCACTTTAGTGAACAAAGGTCTGCCTCTGCATCCACAATGGACAGGCCAGAAGACTAGCCTGATCATAGCCTATTAGCCAGTGTTGTGCAATCATTGTACATAGGGAGGCACATGATAATTGGTCTTTGGTAGCAAACTGTGTATAACTAGCCCTACTGCTATTGGTAAATCATTTTTTAAATGTTCCGAGCACTTAAATGTATTCATTGTAGTAAAAACTAGAACAAAGTGACCATCAGAGGTTGGTGGATAGACTGTCTCCCACCCAGGCATGTAATATTTACACTCTACAGACACACAGTGAATAAATTAGTTATGGGCACACTACTGTCTTTTCACCATCTCATGTTTAGGGAGTCCAAAGCTGTTAGCAAGATAACATACATCTGCTAAACTCAGCAAGTGTATGATGATGAGAGGATGTGTGGCTTAAAACTTCCATGGGAACATTTTCTAGCAAAATCATCCTCACGATCTTTACATACACTATAGCTGTGATTAATATGTTCAGATTCATTTCTTGTCAATATTTTTTTATGATCCCTTGAACTCTTTTGACAAGGGGTTCTGCTGTACTCGTCACTGTGTTTTGATAAATTATTTAATTCCCCTGTTAGCTTTTGTCCAGAAAACGAAAACACAAGTGCACATTTAGTAGAAATTTAATTGAAACACATCAGCTTATGAGTGATATTTTATTATTTAGGCTCAATTCACAAGGCTACTACCCCATGATAAGTATGTTTATTTAAAAGATGAAATTTTTAGCTTGAATTTCAGTTTAGGTGACCTTTGATTGGTAAGGTGTCTACACAACCTGCAGTCGTTTTATATTTTCCATTATTTCTCATCATTATGCTACAAGCCTGATAAATGGAGTTCCTTTAGACCCCTTAAATGTGTTGGATATGTAAACTCACCGGCCTCTTTATTAGGTACACCTGTTCAGTTGCTTGGTAACACAAATTGCTAATCAGCCAATCACATGGCAACAACTCAATCCATTTAGGCATCTAGACATGGTGAAGACAACTTGCTGAAGTTCAAACCAAGCATCAGAATGGGGAAGAAAGGGAATTTAGGTGACTTTGAACACGTGGCATGGTTGTTGGTGCCAGACAGGCTGGTCTGAGCAAAAACTGCTGATCTAATGGGATATTCACGCACAACCATCCATAGGGTTTACAACCGAAAAAGAGAAAATATCCAGGGAGTGGCAGTTGTGCAGACAAAAATGCCTTGTTGGCAGACTGGTTTGAGATAATAGAAAGGCAAAATAACTCAAATAACCACTTGTTACAACCAAGGTATGCAGAGTACCATCTCTGAACACACAACATGTCGAACCTCAAGCAGATGGGCTACAGCAGTAGAAGACCACACCAGGTCCCATCCAGTCAGCTAAGAAGAGCGAATTCACAAAGGCTCAACAAAATTGGACAATGGAAGATTGGAAAAACGTTTCCTGGTCTGATGAGTCTCGATTTCAGCTGTGACATTCAGATGGGTCAGAATTTGGTGTAAACATGGAAGCATGTATCCATCCTGCCTTGTATCAACGGTTCAAGCTGGTGGTGGTGGTGTAATGCTATGGGGGATATTTTCTTTGCACATTTTGGGCCCCTTAGTACCAATTGAGTATTGTTTAAATGCTACAGCCTACCTGAATATTGTTGCTGACAATGTCCATCCCTTTATGACTACAGTGTACCCATCGTCTGATGGCTACATCCAGCAGGATAATGCACCATGTCACAAAGATCAGATCATCTCAAACTGGTTTCTTGAACATGACAATGCGTTCACTGTGCCCCAATGGCTTCCATAGTCGCCAGATCTCATTCCAATAGAGCACCTTTGGGATGTGGTGGAACGCAAGATTTGCATCATGGATGTGCAGCTGTCAAATTTGCAGCAGCTGCGTGATGCTATCATGTCAATGTGGACCAAAATCTCTGAGGAATGTTTCCAACACCTTGTTGAATCTATGCCATGAAGAATTAAGGCAGTTCTGAAGGTGGCCCAACCCTGTACTAGCAAGGTGTACCTAATAAAGTGGCCAATAGATGCAGAACAAGTTGGTGAATAAAACCTCATATTTAGACAACTAATTTGGGTGATCCATATTTTTTTTTTGTCTGTGCAGTCTCAATCTAAAGTGTTCTTGAAAAAATTTCAGTACACATGAGCTGTTTACCCATTTCTTAATGCACCCCAAGATCCTTAACTCCACATTCATTTTTAAGAGATAGTTTTTTTGTTATCCAGTATCATCATCTTTCCCCTTTTTATATTACACTCCTGTCGTTTCAATAATGAGATTTACTGCCATATGTGATCCTTTCCTTGTCAAGTGTGTTGCAGAAATGCATGTTAAAATGCTTGTGTTACCAAAACGTATGTTAGAACAGGAAATTACGCATGGTGTATTATATTGCCGTTCGTTTAGTTTACAAGAATGAGCGCCTGCAAGCTGAGCTGCTGTGCACTACAGTGTACATGCCATGTGTTAAAACTAAAATGCTTCAGGTATGTATCTTGTCTGTTTCCATGTGTTGGCAGCCCATTTAAAGAGAATGAACTACATTAATGTATGTTAACCTCCTAATCACGTGTGGTGTTGAACCACAAAGTTTTGAAGGGGCATAATACATAGTGAGCAGTTTTTTGGTCTCTACAGCAAATGGTCATAATGTGTACAGTATATTTGCAGTTTTTTGTAGCTCTGTATTAGAGGAGAGTGATTTTTACATTCGTTATTCACATTTATTAAGTGGTAAATGACTGTTAATAATCATTATCAAACATTTATTATTCATATTTATATATTAATGTACCTATAAGTGTGTAACATTTTGTTTTATCCTTGTGTCTACAATCTGACACTTGTTTGAGCTGATATGTGTTTATATGGCTTACTCAGGGCTAATAATTTATTATCTTTGAACAAATATTCATAATTCTCTGAGGCACGTCAATAGATGCAGAACAAGTTGCTATAAATTCTGACTGCGATTGATAGCAAGTTACATAGTGTCTTTTTTTTATTTAGATTTAGAGCTGTAGATAAAATGGGATGCTTATTCAGTGTCAGTATTTTGGTTGGTAATTGGGTGGCTTAAAGTGTTTCTTGATAACCCAAATTGCTTTAGTTGGGTCTTTAAAGTGGTTCTAAAGCCTTGGTGGTTTCTTTTACCGTTTTTACCGTTAAGGTAAAAACCACACTATTAATTATTTCCCGCAGGTGTCCTCCGATAGCAAGTGGCTTGCTGTGGGGGCACACCAAGAAGAAGAGGTGCCTGGAGTGCCAGCGGGGAAAACCTGAGAAGAGGTTAGGGGCTGTTCTATGTAAAACTATTGTACAGAGCAGGTAAGTATGACATTTTTTTTTTCAATCAGATACTTCTTTATTGAGTTTTATTATTTGAAGTACACACAAACAGAACAACTTTTCATGGCAACTTACAACTGCCAAAGAAGATCCATTTGTAGCTCACGTGGTGAAAAAAAAAACAGTTATGCAGAACAGTGACCCACTCAAACAATGTGAGAAATATATGGACAATATCAAGCAGTTGCCACCCTATCATCCACGTAAGGCACAGATCATATTAAGATAAGGAAAAAATTCAGGAGTTGGGAGGTTTTTACCTTAATGCAGGGAATGCATTATATAATTATCCTGAATGAATTACTCAAGTAAATACACAATCATAATTATACCTCATTAACTTAGTGGTCATATTATCTGAGAAGAAAGAGAGAAAACTAACATTTACACCTGCTTATATTTTTTTGTGTTTTCTTTGTAATCTAATGGGTGCCATAGCAACACTATCCTTTCTGTGCAAAGCTAGTGCCTTCATCATGCCAGAGGAAAGAACTTCCTGTCCACCATGAACAAACAGTATGTTCCATCCGGGCTAGCATGTAGGGCTGTACTGCTTACTAATCATGTAGGGGAAAGGAGGTGTGAATAGAAGACTGAAGGAATGGTGGTTATCCAATATACAGGTGGGCAATTGTTAACTTTATCTTCTCCCTCCATTAATTATGATAATTATTCTTGTCGTAGTAATATAGTAGAGATAGGAACTGACTTTTCCACAGGTTCACACCCACTTACAAGTTTACTCTAAGATAAGTCTGCAAACTCAGTAATCTGAACATTAATCATTTCCTTAAAGTGACCCACTCTTGTTTGCCATGGCATTAAACTGTCAGGAGATTTACCAGCTGGATCTATATTCATCTGTAGACATGCTTTTATTTTTATTTTTGCGCTTAATATTAAAGTATAGAGTGCATACCCTTTGATCCTAGAAAAAAAAATGCGCAAAAGTAAAAGATTACATTTTTTGGTATTACAATTTTAGTTTTACATTTGACTTTCCCTTTGTGTCTGTAAATGGCTATTAAAATAGACAGCTGAAATATGTCTGCTCTGTTTTTATTTTCCACATGAGCCTAAATCACTTGTTTTGATACTGTCAGTCTGTGACATAAATTTTGCAGTATGAGGTTTAGAGGAAGAAATTTCCTTGGTGTCTTCATTATTTGTGCAGCCTACCAAAGATGGGCAAATAGGATTTTTGTATGCCATAAAATCCTTTTCTTGGAATCTATTAATGGCAAGGAAGTCTAGAATTTGGGTTATAATGGTGTCTACAGGAGAATTGGACACTGGCAAACAAAAAAACAGTAGACCAATCCAGTTAACCCTCCTACTGCCAGCATGCATATATAGCGGAGGTCTCCAAACTTTCTAAACAAAGGGCCAGTTTACTGTCCTTCAGCCTTTAGGAGGGCCGAACTGGCCGTTGGGAGTAGAAAAGGTCCTGATGTAAGTGGGAGGAATAGCACCCCATCAGTGATCTCATTGGGAGGAATTATGCCTAATCATTGCTGTCACTGGGCACCATTTCTTGTGTCATTGGGAAGAATTGTGCCCCTTCATTGGTGTCAATGAAGGAAATTATGCCCCATTGTTGGTATCAGTAGATGAAATAGTGCCCCAAGGGCTGGATAAAATCAAGCAAAGGGCCACATCCGGCCCTCGGGCTGCAGTTTGGAGACCACTGATATATAGGGATCTGCTGTCTTCTACTGTTTGAATTTATAAATGCATGTAAAATATACGTATGACCTTCCTGTTCTTGGGTTGTTGGCTTTGAAACTCTGGAAGGAGGAAGTGGAGAGAGAGAACATCTCAGCCACATGTCCTGTCCATGCTACTAATCCCCAAGCCATGAGGGAATATTATGCAAATATTTCTATGATCTCATAGTTTACCTGCAGCTGCTGAGTGTATATCTAAATTCTTGTGACAGACAGAATATCTCTGCCTTGTCGTTGTCATTATTTCACATGCACAGTACAAGATGGCTAGGTCTGTGCTACTGTATGTATAGTGGTCACCTTCTGGTATATTAGTAGATGAATGTGTTTATTGCAATATCGTTTATACTGTATGCAGCTCCTGTTATTGTAGTTAACCCTGTCCCTTCTGTCTTGGTAGTCTATAACTACTTTTGACTTAAGGCTCAATAACCAACTTAGGCTAGAGTTAGATAGTTAGGTTAGGCATCCGGTGGCCACGTTGGGATCATTAGCTTAGAGGTCCGATGGCATGTCAGATAGGAAACTATTAGGAAAGGACTAAAGTGCAGAGTAGATAGGCTGCCTCTGTGTTCCAGTGCCACACCACAATTCCTGCAGGTGAGAACCTCTGTTACAGGCTGGTTGGATAACAGTTGGAGGATCTCCCCAATGGCCACAGATCTTTTCATCGGGTCTCTGACACAGACAGATGCCAGTATTATCTTCAGGAGCCCCTGCAACTGGACTTTGCTACAACATTCATCTGGGGGTATCTCTATTAATAACTGTCCTGTATATACCTGGGGATATGTGCACAGTTCCACCAGGATTTCGAATAGGCCCTTTGCTGATAATACCTGCTTGTACATTGGTTGTATGTACTGTTCTTCAATTATTAATCTATTCTTATCTATCTATACATAAGGCTTGTATTATTTCTATACTGGTGTACATCTATATTCCTATGGTTAATGTTATATTAAGTTTATGCAAAGAGTCAATATTTGCGGTGTTGACCCTTCTTTTTCAAGACCCCTGCAATTCTCCTTGGCATGCTGTCCATCAACTTTTGGGCTATATCCTGACTGATGGCAGCCCATTCTTGTATAATCAATGCTTGGAGTTTGTCAAAATTTGTGGGGGTTTTTTTGTTCACCCACCTCTTGAGAATTGACCACAAGTTCTCGATGTGATTAAGGTTCTGGGAATTTTCCTGGCCATGGACCCAAAATGTTTTTGTTCACCAAGCCACTTAGTTATCACTTTTGCCTTATGGCAAGGTGCTCCATCATGCTGAAAAAGGCACCAAACTGTTCTTGGATGGTTGGGAGAAGTTGCTCTCAGAGGATGTTTTGGTACCATTCTTTATTCATGGCTGTGTTCTTAGGCAAAATTGTGAGTGAGCCCACTCCCTTGGCTGAGAAGCAACCCCACACATGAATGGTCTCAGGATGCTTTACTGTTCGCATGACACAGGACTGATGGTAGTGCTCTCCGGAAAAGGTTTTTTCCAGATGCCCCAAACAATTGGAAAGGGGATTCATCAGAGAAAATGACTTTACCCCAGTCTTTAGCTGTCCAATCCCTGTAACTTTTGCAAAATTTCAGTCTGTTCCCGATGTTTTTCCTGGAGAGAAGTAGCTTTTTTGCTGTCCTTCTTGACATGAGGCCATCCTCCAAAGGTTTTTGCTTCACTGTGTGTGCAGATGCACTCACACCTGCCTGCTGCCATTCCCTGAGCAAGCTCTGCACTGGTGATGCCCCGATCCCACAGCTTAATCAACTTTTAGGAGATGGTCCTGGCACTTTCTCTTGATGATCGATAAACGGTTGATGGCGCAATCTTAGTAGCAGCAACATCTGTGCCCGTGAATCCCTTTTTGCGCAAATCAGTGATGACTACATGTGTTTCCTTGCAGGTAACCATGGTTAACTGAGGAAGAACAATGATTTAAAGCACCACCCTCCTTTTAAATCTTCCAGTCTGTTATTCTAACTCAGCATGACAGAGTGATCTCAAACCTTGTCCTCATCAACACTGATATCTGTGTTAATGAGAGAATCACTGACATGTCAGCTGGTCTGTCACGTACCTGGTTAGTGAGCCTAACGTGCAGAGGAAGGCCTCTCGTACAGCTCCAGCTCAGTGCTTGAACAGTCTGATAGTCTGCAGGAGTAGCCGACATCTCACTGGATGGACGACCGAATAGGAACAGCTGGCAGATGTCACAGCAGAGCAGGCTGGCAGTAGGTGGCACGGCAGGAAGGCTGGCAGTAGGTGGCACAGCAGAGCAGGCTGGTGGCAGGCAGACTAGCAGCAGACAGGTGGCATAGCAGAGCAGGCTGGTAAAGCAGGATGCATGTTCAGAGAAGCTGGGTTGGTAGACTGGAAGATCAGGCATAAACAGCAGACAGGAGAGAAGTTAGGTCACAGGCCAAGGTCAGCAATGGCAGAGGTAGATCAGGCAAGACAGCAGGCAGAGGCAGAATCCTGGAAGCAAGCCAAGGTCAGGGCAGGATGAGTTCAAGCAAGACGCAGGGATACAAGGAGAGCTGCAGATCACACAGCAATCCCCTAGTGCAGCTGCTGCACTTATATAGGCCACTTGGCGACAGGAATTAGCAGTGAATGCGCGCACCCCTGCACATATGCGTTTGCCTGTGCATCCGCAGGATCACGCCTGCGCATCTGTATGCGCCTCAGAGCTCCGGTTGTGGCTTGGCGAGTGTGTTCCTGGCATGGTCCTTTTGTGGCAGGGATGAAATGCAGTGGAAATGTGTTTTGTTTTTTTTTTTGTTTTTTTTGCCATTAAGTTCATTTTCATGGCAAAGAGGGACTTTGCAATTAATAGGAAGTCATCTGATCACTCTTCATGACATTCTGGAGTAGAGTATGCAAATTGCTATAATAAAAACTGAGGCAGCAGACTTTGTGAAAATTATTTTGTGTCATTCTCAAATCTTTTGGCCGTGTGTGTGTGTGTGTGTGTGTGTGTGTGTGTGTGTGTGTGTGTGTAGTCATTGAGACTGAGCTCTGCAGTCACTTTTGCAGGCGTTGTTTTCTTATTCCCGGGTCACAATCCTCCGCAATGTTCCTGTATCTCTTTCGGTCAGTTGACCATGTCAAACATGTCTATGCTTATCAGAGAGCGGTTTCCCAGAAACTGTATATGCCATCATAACCTTTGATACTGTACCTCACGACACAGCAAATAAATTGACAACTTCAGTCACAGAGGCACCAGCTAAGCGGACACCAACAATTTACCTCTTTGAAGCTCAGTAAGTTCTGATATGACTTCCTATTACTAGCAGCGCACGCAGTTAATGATGAAAGTGAGGCTTCCCACCTGTTAGCTAGGTGGCTCATCACACAGTGGAAGCAAAAGAGTGTTGCAGCACTTCCGCTTTCAACGCGAAACATGTCGCCACTTTTAGGCTACGTTCACACTAGCCTTGTGTGCAGGCGGCAGAGAGGCATTTGGTAAGCGTTTTTACCGCTTCCCGAACGCCTCTGCCAATTCTGCACATTACAGCACATGGTGCTGTTCTAATGGGAGCGTTTGCGTCGCGTTGCGTCGCGGCAAAACGGACGCCTCTGGACGAGTCAGGAGGCTTTGAAGCCTCCTATTCTCGTCTATGGTGCCGCTCCGCAAACGCCTGGCCGGCGTTTGCGGTGCGGTTGCGACACGGTTGCGGGGCGTTTGTGGAGCGGTAACACCACTCAAACTGCATTATAGGCGTTTGTGGGGCGTTATTAACGCTCGGCAAACGCCTAGCAACCGCCGCTAAACCGCGCATGCGGCGTTTGCCGAGCGTTTGCCGAGCGTTAATAACGCTCCGCAAACGCCGGACCAACGCTTGCCAAACGCTATAGGGGCGTTTGGCAAGCGTTGGCAAAACAGCCTAGTGTGAACGAGCCCTTACACCTGCATATCATGTAGTTTCAATTTTTTTTTCTAACCCGTGTGTGTATATGTATGTATGTATGTGTGTGTATATATATATATATATATATATATATATATATATATATATACACACACAAACATTTCTAAATATTTGGTCAGAAATCTACCTCTTACCACAAGGGCATCTTAATAATAATAATTTACAGGTAGGGCCATAAAGAGAAGACATTGGCCTGTTCACTCTCCACCATAATAGTGTGTGGTGTTATTGCTAAAGTCTTATTTACCCTCCACCATTAAATTGTCTGTCTGACCTATTTATGGCAGATCTGATTGTTAGCCAGGTCACTTTGGTTTTCACGTAACATTCAGAAGTAGCAGCTGTTTAACACATTGCTCTGTTTACAGGCCTTTGTTTGTCCACCTGATTTGCTGAGAATGAGCTATACACACCACAGCTACTTAGCTAACACATCTGCCTTTGATTCATTTATTTACCCATGTCTAAAATGTCTTGCTTGAGAAGGTTCTTTAGCTGCTTTTACAGTGTGTGACATTACAGTAGTTATTTCTTTCCACCAAATGGTAGAAATATATATGGATGTCGAGGCATTTGCCAATCGCTGCAGATTGCACAGGGACATTGACTTCGCAAACCAAACAGTGCTGAGCTGCTTTAAGGCGAAGATCCAGCGTTACTAAGTTGCTGTGGAGTTTACACCGAGGAGCTGTCCTTTTTGCTGTGAGGGTCCCGCGGAGAGGTCTGAAGTCTGGTTAAGGGTGTAGCGAGTACCTGAGAAGTACCATATCCCCATCGGTTCCTAGATGACCACTAGTGCTCTACAGAAATACCTTTACATGCACAATTTGGTTGTGCATCCGGTGAGTGCAAGCACACCTCTTTTTCCTTACACGGAGTCACGAGCACCATATTTATCTGAATTTGTGAAGCGAGTCTAATTATCCGCACATACTGGATGATACAAGCACATATCTAAGGAAGAATCTATGTGGACTGTTATATGTTTATATTGTGCGTTTATGTCACTGGTTTTCGTACATATAGGACAACGCACTATTTTCACTTTGTTGCGCGCCTTGGTAGCGCTGTCTCACTTATCACTTTATATTGCTATTTGATATTATTATTTTAACGCTGCAATTTTGATATAGAGACATTACTGTCATAACTTTTATTGAAGTAGACCATCATTTCAATGATGCATTTAATAATGAGCTTGATGTTTCAAAAAGAATGTTTGTGAGCTTCTTAAAGGAGAACAGCCATTTATCCATCGACCAATTCAGAAGTCCTCTGTGGGTATGAGTGACTATACAGCCCTGGCTAAAAGTTTTGAGAATGGCACAGATATTAATTTACCTGCAAGGAAACACGTGCAGTCATCATTGCTCTGGACAAAAAGGGATTCACAGGCAAGGATATCTGCTACCAAGATTGCACTTAAATCAACCATTTATCGAATCATCAAGAACTTCAAGGAGAGAGGTTCATTTGTTGTGAAGAAAGCTTCAGGACACCCAAGATAGTCCAGCAAGTGCCAGGACCGTCTCCTAAGGTTGATTCAGCTGCGAGATTGGGGCATCACCACTGCAGAACTTGCTCTGGAATGGCAGCAGGTAGGTGTGAGTGCATCTGCACGCACAGTGAGGCGAAGACTTTTGGAGGATGGCCTGGTGTCAAGAAGGACAGCAAAGAAGCCACTTCTCTCCAGGAAAAACATCAGGGACAGACTGATATTCTGCAAACGTTACAGGGAATGGACTGCTGAGGACTGGGGTAAAGTCCTTTTCTCTGATGAATCCCCTTTCCAGTTGTTTGGGACATTCAGAAAAAATCTTCTCCAGAGAAGAAAAGGGTGAGCACTACCATCAGTCCTGTGTCATGCGAACAGTAAAGCATCCTGAGACCATTCATGTGTGGGGTTGCTTCTCAGCCAACTGAGTGGGCTCACTCACAATTTTGCCTAAGAACACAGCCATGAATAAAGAATTGTACAAATACATCCCTGAGAGCAACTTCTCCCAACCATCCAAGAACAGTTTGGTGACGAACAATGCCTTTTCCAGCATAATGGAACACCTTGCCATAAGGTAAAATTGATAAGTAAGTGGCTTGGAGAACAAATCATCAACATTTTGGGTCCATGTCCAGAAAACTCAAGGAATCCTCAAGAGGCAGGCGAACAAAAAAAAAACCCCACAAATTCTGACAAACTCCAAGCATTGATTATGCAAGAATGGGCTGCCATCAGTCAGTATGTGGCCCAGAAGTTGATTGACAGCATGCCAGGGCGAATTGCAGAGGTCTTGAAAAACAAAAAGGATCAGCACTGCAAATATTGACTATGCATACTTGATGTAATTGTCAATAAAAGCCTTTGACACTTATGAAATGCTTGTAAATGTACTTCAGTAAACCATAGTAACATCTGACAAAAAGATCTAAAAACACTGAAGCAACAGACTTTGTGAAAATTAATTGTGTAATTAATATTATAATAATTTGTGCCATTCTGAAAAATTTTGGCCAGGGCTGTAAATCTGCTAGTACACCCAAAGCTGGCATTTCTAAATTCTAAAATAAGATACAAACTAAAGTGCAGCAGTACCCTGCCGAATTTCAATCCATTTATGGCAGTTTCTCTTGAGAAGTCGACTTATTGATTGACTTCTCAGATACGCTTCTGCTGGAAAATGTCTATTCAGTTAGCACTTCCAGCCAATCGGCTGCAGCACTGATCAATGTATTCTGATGGCTGGAGTTCCACTGTCAGAATACTGTGACACAGCAGGGAGGATTCCCACATCCACATCGAATGTGTGGATAGGGAAATCGGGCCTGTTTTTTCATTCAGCCAGTAGGCTGAACAAAAAACCTGCCTCATGTATGGCAAGCTTTGCGCTCCCTCCCTAAAGATTAACAGTGTGGCTATCAAAAGGGGGTGCCCCTGTGCTCCTTCATCCAAAGTGGGGGCACTCTAATACAGGAGGTTTGTTACTGGCCAGTTCACCAGATGAAAAGAAAGGGGAAAAAAAGATTTAAAAAGGAAATTTAATGCAGCCCCCACATCTAATAATTGGTAAGCTGCAGTATGTAAAATTTTTGGTTTGAGGTTTAATACTGCCTAAAGCTCCATGCACACTAGTGTTCCTTATCAGTTCAACAACCACTAGAGAAAAACAATGGTGTTTATTGTTCCAGCTTGAAGTAACGTTTTAGGAGCATTTGCCTTTTTTTGTGTTTTTACAGTACAAAATAAAAAATACTTGAAAAAAGGCAGTTAGGGGCATTTTAGTAGTGTTAAGCTCAGCTTTTTTTTCTGCCGGGAACACACTCCCAAATTCTCTGCAAAAACTATTTTTTTCTGCTCCTAAATGCTGAAGCTTGAAAAACACTTCTAGCATAAAGTAGTGTGCATGGACACAGAGTAACACGATTGGCTTCTAGGAGCAGAAAAAATGCTCATAATAGCGTCTAGGAGCCTAATAAACCACTAGCGTGCATGGAGCCTTAATAGTGAGCACTTCTAAGAAAAAAAGCCAACAGCATAGTACCAGCTGGTATAACTGAAAGTTGAAGAACACCTAATAGAAAACCCAGGATATTTTTCTTAAAAATTATTGGTGCTGATCATTCCTATGTTCATTCATAACTTTAGTATAGTAAACTGTGAGAAGCTGCATTGAAACGGATTGAGTAGCCTGTGTCAATCATTTTTCTCCTTTTGTCTCAAAAGTGAGATATCAGGGGTCTACTTAGACCCCTTATATTTTACCAAAGCCCCACCCCCCACAGGGATATTTTAAAAAAAATAAAATTGTAAAATAAACGTAATTAAGGGTTTTTCCACATGTGTATGGCTCTCTGAAGGGGGATGTGTGTTCTGATCACTCTTCAGAGAGCATTTGACAGGCAGTGAGAAGGCGTTTCTCATCTCCACCTGCTTTAACCCCTTCAATCCCGAACTAGCATGCCGCATCCGCATTGCACACAGTTGCACAGCGCTTGCGTAGTGACACACTCAGTTGATTGGGCTGCGTTCAGTGGGCACTATGCCCACGTAAAGTGATGGGGTATAAGTCCTGCCTCAAAGCACCACAGGCACTTAATGTATGCACCCCCAACCCCAGGTCCTAATTTGACAGGTGGACAGATGTGGGTGGGTTGCCCTGAATGTACCTTGTGTTTAGGGCCATACACCCACATGCCTGCCAAATTAGGACCTGTGGCTGTGTGTGTACAGCTGCTGCGTCCCCTTAGCGCAACATAGGCTGACTGAAGACCGCTCCAGCCACATAAAAAACCAGTGATTCTCAATGTACAGGCAATGGCGCCCAGTGAAGCTGAAGAATCTCAGAAACACATGGAGCTTTATTTTTAATTCAATACAATTTTAAATTTAGCAAGAATAATGCAAGTTATGTTGTGTTTGTGTCCGTTTAATAATAATAATTATTATTATTATACAGTATATAGCGCCAAAAGGTTTGCTCAGCGCTGTACATTGTAGTGGGGACAGAACATGAGACAATACAGTAACAAAACAATCCACGAGGGGTTCAAGGGCCCTGCTCTTTCGAGCTTACAATCTAGGAGGGAGGGGATAGTGGTACAGGAGGAAGTGGCTGTGGGGGATGGAGTGGTAGGAGGAGTGGAGGAGATCGGCTGTTAAGTGAGGGTGGCGTAGGCTTCCCTGAAGAGATGGGTTTTCAGGGTGTGCCTAAAGGTGAAGAGGGTAGGTGACAGTCTGATAGATTGGAGTAGTGAGTTCCACAGGATGGGGGAAGTCCTGGAGAAGTCCTGCAGTCGAGCGTGGGAGGAGGAGACCAGGGAGCTAGAAAGTAGGAGGTCTTGTGAGGAGTGAAGAGTACGGGTTGGGTGGTATTTGGGTATCAGGTCAGCGAGGTAGTTTGGGGCAGTGTTATGAATGGCTTTGTATGTTAGTGTTAGTATTTTGAATTTAATGCGTTGGGCAATCGGAAGCCAGTGGAGGGAATGACAGAGGGGGGTGGCAGAAGCGGAGCGGTTAGTAAGGTGGATGAGTCTGGCCGCTGAGTTCAGGATAGACTGAAGCGGGGATAGCCTGTGTTGGGGTAGGCCGGTGAGAAGGGAGTTGCAGTAGACCAGATGTGAGATAAGGGAGTGAATGAGTTGTTTAGTAGTGTCTGGGGTTAGGAACGTATGTATTTTGGAGATGTTGCGGAGGTGGAGTCTGCATGAGTTTGCCAACGATTGGACATGGGGTTGGAAGGACAGGTTTGAGTCTAGAGTGACATCTAGGACTTTGGCTTGCGGGGTGGGACTGATGGTGACATTGTTGGTCGTGATGGAGAGGATGAGGATAATTACTTTCGTGCAAATATTTTATGGGGGAGGATGGGGGTTTAGGCCTAATGGTAAATCTGGCCCTGCCGAGGTAGCATTCACATTTTATAAAAAAGAAGGTCAGCACCATGGCAAAAATGTAGCAAAGGCAGGTATCGGGGATGTTTTTAGTTTGTATCGCCCAACACCCGGGGCATGTAGTTCCGAGCAGGTAGCTTTTTCAGCCTTCAACCCTGCGGGCAAGCAGCAGCCCGCCGCTGTCAGGTGAAAGTCTTCGAGGCGACTGCTGCCGCCTAACTGCTTTCACATAATCCACTACGGTGCCAGCTTCCTCCGGCACAGACCCCCCCCCCCCCCACATGTGATCCTTCCCCCGGGCTCTGCTTGTCCATCAGTGTGCGCCAGCGTCTGGAGGGGAGGGAGGAGAGCGAACACGTCCACTCCCCTCTGCTTCTTATCCTGACCCGGACGTTTGTGATGTCACTTCCGGGTCCTCGTTCACAGATTTCCCTGCCATTGAGGCCAGGAAAGAATGTAATGCAGTATAATGTACACTGAATTACATTCACGGCAGACATTGGAGATCTTTTCGACCCTGGATGTCTCAATAAAGTGAACCTGTCACCAAAAATCATCAAAGAAAAAATTGAGCCCCCCACATATACGCAGGTACAAACAAAAAAGCACGAACCGGGGCACCTACGCATTAAAACGTGGATTGCGATACACGTTACATATCGCTGCACACACCAGAATGAGAGAATTAATTCTAGCTCCTACTAAGACCTCTTCCATAACACTTATACTGATGACCTATAAGGGGTTTTAAAAGCATCGCCTATTGAAAATATAGGGTACCGAAGTTTGTCAGCATTTCATGAGCGCACGCAAATTTAAGGTTTGAAATGTTGGTTATCTGTTTACTCAGTGCAACCTCATTTTTTATATTTTACAAAAAAAATAGGGTAATTTTGTTTTTTTGTGTCCTAAAATTAATTTGTGGGGGTTTTTTTTACTGAAAGTTTGCGTTTCCTAGACCTTTGCAGTAATATCGTGCAACATAAAAAATCGCAACTAGCACTATTTTATTCTCTAGGGTCTCTGCCTTCAGAAAATATATAATGTCTGGGGGTGTTGTGCAATTCAAGCCTAAAATTATTTTTTAAACGTGTCCAAAAAAACGCAAAAATGTCTCTGGCAGCGAAAGTGATAAAGGATAAATCCAACACGCCCCTTTCCTGACAAGCACCCAATCGAAGCTCATTACACTGCAAGGTCTCTCTCTTCCCAGCTAGTCCTCGGGTGAGGTGCTGGAGACAGGCAGGGAGGGGAGGAGGAGATAAACAGCGCGATGTTAAAAAAAATAGTTTAATTCGCCATAAAGCCCCTTTTGATTTTAAAAGTTCCAGACATTCCTAACAGCACCTCAGATTTATCTGGAGAAGAAGATTGGGACCCCGATTTAGTCCCTGGACAAGTAGTTTCTTCAAAAATTTCCACACCCCTGAAGTATGAATAGTCACCAAGTATATCTCAAGGCAAAACTTTATTAGATTTGGATAGTGTTGAGTGGTTAGAACCATGGTCATGTTTTTATTGTATTTATCACCTTTGGGAGATTCACTGTCTTCACTATTTCTGATCATGAATGTCATCAGGATAAAAAGTGAGAGCAAATTCAAAATTTTGAATTGCCACTAAAACAGGAATAGAGAGGAAGTCTTTCAATAGGAGACACTTGTTCCCATGAAAACTGTCGTAAGAGGGCATTTCCCCCACATTAGAAGGGTGTTCTCACTTGAGTGAGTTGAGTCTACAGGACAAGAAAAAGAAAGTGGAAAGGGACATAAATGGCAATAAAATGATAGCAGTTTTAAACCATATATCAAAAATAAAAAGTTTTGGTATTATATCTTCCTTAACTGCTTGACATCCATAGGGCACACTGTATATAAACAGCCTGGACTTAAAGTGGTTAAAACAAGCTCATGTGCTGCTATGTTAAGAAATTATAGGAGCCCAATATGAAGACAAAATCTGGTATTTTCGCTGGTTATGTTAAAAAAAAAAAAAAAAAATAAATTATTTTTCTACAGTATTTGCCATTTTATATCTGTCCAGTTTTCAGCTTTAGTGCTGGTTCATATATGCGGATTGGATGCAATTTGAACCGCATCCAATCTGCATGACATGTGAAAAAATATTGCTTCCTGTTCACATATGTCCGGTGCACTGGCCGTGCAGATTTAGTGCAGTTGGAAAAAGAGTCTGATTTCTGAGCAGTGCCTTCAGGTTCAGGTGCAGATTACAGGCTATTGACTTCTGTGGGGAATCATTTCTAAACCGCATACAGTGGATATAAAAGGTCTGCACAGCTCTGTTAAAATGTCAGGTTTTTGTGATGTAAAAAAATGAGACAAAGATAATTAATTTCAGAACTTTTGCCACCTTTAAAGTGACCTATAAACTGTACAACTCAATTGAAAAAAAGCTAAAATCTTTTAGGGGGGGAAGTAAACATAAAAAATTAAAATAATGTGGTTACATAAGTGTGCACACCTTCCTATAACTGGGGATGTAGCTGTCTTCAGAATTAAGCAATCACATTCAAAATCATGTTAAATAGGAATCAGTACACACCTGCCATTGTTTAAAGTGCCTCTGATTAAACCCAAAGTTTTCTTAGTCGCATCCTACAGCAAAAGCCATGGTCTGCAGAGCACTTCCAAAGAGGGATGTCATTGTTAAAAGGTATCAGTCAGGAGAAGGGTACAAAAGAATTTTCAAGGCATTAGATATACCATGGAAGACAGTCGTCATCGAGTGGAGAAAATATGGCGCAACATTGACATTACCAAGTACTGGACGTCCCTCCAAAATTGATGAAAAGACGAGAAGAAAACTGGTCTGGGAGGCTGCCGAGAGACCTACAGCAACATTAAAGGAGCTGCAGGAATATCTGGCAAGTACTGTGTGGTACATGTGACAACAATCTTCTGTATTCTTCATATGTCTTGGCTATGGGGTAGAGTGGCAAGATGGAAGCAATTTCTTGCGAAGAAAAACATCCAAGCCCAGCTAAATTTTGCAAAAACACATCTGAAGTCTCCAAAAAGCATGTGGGAAAATGTGTTATGGTCTGATGAAACCAAGGTTGAACTGTTTGGCGCAAAACCACTGCACATCACCAAGAGAACACCATACCCACAGTGAAGCATGGTGGTGGCAGCATCATGCTTTGAGGCTGTTTTTCTTCAGCTGGAACTGGGGCCTTAGTCAAGGTAGAGGGAATTATGAACAGTTCCAAATACCAGTCAATATTGGCACAAAACCTTCAGGCTTCTGCTAGAAACCTGAACATGAAGAGGAACTTCATCTTTCAGCATGACAACAACCCAAAGCATACATCCAAATCAACAAAGGAATGGCTTCACCAGAAGAAGATGAAAGTTTCTGAATGGTCCAGCCAGAGCCCAGACCTGAATCCGATCAAAAATCTGTGGTGTGATCTGAAGAGGGCTGTGCACAGGAGATGTCCTCGCAGTCTGACAGATTTGGAGTGTTTTTGCAAGGAAGAGTGGGCAAATATTGCCAAGTCAAGAAGTGCCATGCTGATAGACTCATACCCAAAAAGACAAATAATTAGTTTGCACACTTATGCAACCATATTATTTTAGTTTTTTATTTTTACTTCACCTAAAAGATTTTCGTTTGTTATTCAACTGAGTTGTACAGTTTATAGGTCACATTTCTTTGTCTCATTTTTGTACACCAGAAACCTGACATTTTAACAGGGGAGTGTAGACTTATTATATCCACTGTATGTGTGAACAGGATAAAATCCTGACCTAATCCTGTCCTGAACCTGATGTAACCCTGACATGAACCGCTGAACAACTACTTAGCTGTGAAACCTGAGCTTTAATCTGCACTGCGCATGTGGGAATCAGCTTGTATGTAGACTATTTTGAATCTTTGTCTCTGACATTTCACAAGCCCATGTTTACTTCAGCAGCTGAACTGTGCATTGTGTTGTGTTCTGATGGACAATAGGACTCAAGCACAAAGATCTGTTATATATTACACAGGCCTCTTGTCTTCAGATATACTGTACATTCATGTCTTTCTGTTGTGAATTAACTTAAATAGGCAGCATGCTAGGATCCTTATAATTAACTGATGTGTTTTATTTTTGTATATTTTTACTTTGGTTGTTCAAAGAGGGATTTTTGTGCATTATTGCTCAGAAACATTGCAGAGTTGCCAAAATTGCCATTTTGTAATTGCAATTGTAATATTGCAAATGAATACAAAAGACAAGGTGCAGCAACTATGTAAACAGGGTGCATATATTTTTCAGTTTTTTTAAAACATCACTATTGTTCGGTGCATCTGAAACATAAAGTGGCATTTTCACATGTCAGGCAGGCTCGCAGCATGGAGAGACTCCCAACCTTCTTACTAAATCCAAAAGGCTAACCTGGCATTGTATAGTTATACATTTGATTCAAAAGGGAGGAGCATATGGGTACTTTAATCTGAAATAAACATTGTCTAAATATGAGAAATATGAATATTCTTTTATTAGAATTTAATGTTTTTTGTATTTCTTCTAGATCTGTTTAGTAATCTTGTGTGAAAAATGTGGTCAAGATGAGTTACCGCTGCTCTCTTGTGCAGAGTGACAGGTCTTGTATCTGCCCCCTCCTGTAGTTTTCTGCAGACAACCTGTACTGAGTGGAATTCTGAGTTCCTCCCACAGCTTTGCTCTCTAAAGCTCTGTGCACACAGGCCGAAATTAACCAGTTCAGCAGGAGCTGGACAACTTTTGTACCGTGTGGACAGCTGTCTGTTCTACAGAGGCCGGTCTCAACGGCTTCTGTTGAATGGGCATGCTGGAAAACAAACATCTAATCAGCACTGACAGCCAATGGCGGCCAGCGCTCATCATCAAGTTATTCGGGTGGCTATAAAGTTGCCTGATCACTTTTACAGCCAGTGGCAGATGTCACCGCTCCTTCCTTGCCATGTGTCCAAAGCTCACCTGTCCTTCCTGGGTGCCTGGGACCATCATATGGGTGTCAGAATGGAGAGGGCAGGAGACCAGTGTACACCTGTTTACTGATCCCACCTGTGAAGAATGACATCGCAAGTGATCAACTCGTGCTCTCATGATCTGTGCTTGATTAGCTTCAAAAGTGTGCAAAGGGGACCTTAAGTAACTTAGAGTAGAACCTGTCACCAGCACTGTGCTGTTGCATAGGGGCATATTAGCCCTCTGGTAATAGCAATAAAGTTATTTCTTTAAAAAAAAAACTAAGGAAAATTAAATGTTATATTGTGTTTGTGTGCACTAAAATTAACTTGATTTATTTACTGCAAATATGGGGTTGATAAACAATTAAGCTAATATTGTGTGACATAAAAATTAGGACTGCCACAATTTTATTTTTCAGGATCTCTACTGTCAGAAAATGTTCAGACCTAAAATGTGCATTTTAACATGCGGCAGCAAAAAGGGTAGCAAATTTTAAGAACTATCCCAAACTTTTCTACCATCATGAATCTGACATCTATAGACTTTCTCAACCTTTTTTTAAAAAGAGGAATTCTTGAATTTTCATGTCTCTGGGGAGCTCTGCTAAATTAATACATCTCTAGCTCATGGCATATTTGCGTGGTCATCAAGTTGTAAACATAATAATACATAAAAGAACATAGAATGTAGTGTATCTATCATACAGTATTGACAATCAGAGCAGATTTTTTTTTTTTGTCATTCCCCTGCTCTATAAGAAAAAAAAATTCAGTTTCGGTTAAAAACCTTTAGATGGAACAAATAATAATGACCCGAAAAAATTGTAGTGCCCCTTACATTGGCGTTCAGTGTAAAAGTTCCCTTTTTTACTGATAGTCAGTGTAGTGGTCCCATACATTGGAGGTCAATAGGAGAAGGACCCTCATATAAATGGTCAGTAGGAGAAGGGCACATTTACATTGTTGACCAGTGGGGAAACTGCCCCTCTTACACACAAGTAAAAAGATGATTGATATCAGTGGTAACAAAGATGTAGAAACTCTTCATTGCTCAAAGGACCCCTAGCAACCTCTAGAGGTGCCCCAGGGTTCCATGGAACCCTGGTTGAAAAACCCTGCTCTAGACAGTGACACTAAATGATATCCTTTTTCTCCAAATATAATCTATGAAATTGTTTCTCACTGTGGTTTTTCTGCCTCCTTGTAATGTCTTCTGTGAGTTCCTGAATCTTTTTCCCCACACCCCCTTTCCCCATTTCTGTTTTGTTTGGAAAAGGCAGTGCATGTTAGTTGTAGTCATGTGCACTGCTCTATGCATGCTACACATCCCATAGTCCATCTTGGGAAAGAGCAAGAGAAGGTGGCTATGTTCCTGCAACAGTGGGACCATGGAAAACAAACTTGGCGGCCCTCTAAGACAGGGGTGCTTATTCCATGGTGTGCAGGCTACATGTGGTCTGCTAAGCCCTCTGATGTGGACCATGACCTAAAACCAGGGAAGCACATGCCCTGCATCATCAACTCATTGATCGTGATCTGGGCTTGCCAAACCACCATTCCAGAGCATCAGAGTGCAGTGAGCCGATGCCAGCAACAGTGGCAGCAGGAGCTGCTTCAGCCAATGCTTCCTCTGGCTTCTGTCCAGGCAGTGTCATACCAAGTGCACTCCACCTCTACTCCTTTCTAGCAGCCTGGAGAGCAATGCCAACAGCAGCTGCAAGAGGCAAAGAAAGCCAGTGTATTAAACAGCACATACTGTAGAGTTGTGCTCAAAAGTTTCCATACCCTGGCAGAAATCATCAAAAAAGTACACACGCACAAGGTTAAAATGGCAATTAAAGGTTAATTTCCCACATCCTGTGACTTTTTACATTGCAATCTGTGTATAAATAGTCAGCGAGTGTGTTAGTGCTCACGTGGATGCACTTTGCAGGCTAGATACTAAGCCATGGGGAGCAGAAAAGAACTGTCAAAAGACCTGCATAACAAGGTGATGGAACTTTATAAAGATGGAAAGGGATATAAAAAGATATCCAAAGCCTTGAATATGCTAATCAGTACTGTTCAATCACTTACAGTGCCTTGAAAAAGTATTCATACCCCTTGAAATTTTCCACATTTTGTCATCTTACAACCAAAAACGTAAATGTATGCAGAATTTATGTGATAGACCAACACAAAGTGGCACATAGTTGTGAAGGAAAATGATAAATGGTTTTCAAAATTTTTTACAAATATCTGAAAAGTGTGGCATGCATTTGTATTCAGCCCCAAGACAAGTGGAAAGTTTGGGGATCTCTTTTTATACCAAGCCATGGTCAGGTAGACTAAGATTGCAGCCACAACTGCCAGAAGAATTGTTTGGGATACAAAGAAAACCCCACAGGTAACCTCAGGAGAAACACGGGCTGCTCTGGAAAAAGATGGTGTTTTTTTTTTTTTTTTGCTTGTTTTTCTATAAAAGAGCTCAGTACAACAATATTTGAACAAAAATGAGCTGTATGGTCAAGGTGCCAGAAAGAAGCCTTCTGGCAACTTGACCGTACAGCTATTTCTTTTTCCAGAGCAGCCTGTATTTGTCCTGAGGTTACCTGTGGGGTTTTCTTTGTATCCCAAACAATTCTTCAGGCAGTTGTGGCTGCAATCTTGGTCTGCTTGACCTTGACTTGGCATCAAGAGATCCCTGAGCTTTCCACTTTCCACGCACTGCACCTGCGGTGAGTGTAAACCACAGCACATCAGTGTAAAAGCAGCCTTATGGGGGGGATCAGGACAGTAAGGGCTTGTTCACATTTGCGGTTTGGAGGGTGATAAAACCCCATAGTTCATTGTGGCTCGCGACCAGTTACCAAATCACTTAAGTGCCCTCACTGTTCAAGAGGTTGAGCACCTCTGTTCTAAGAGAAAGCTGGATCACTGCACCAAAAAGAGGCTTTGAAGAAGGCTGAGAGCAACACAAGGTACTTTTTTGAGTTAAGAATACATAATTAAAAGATTTAGATTTTTTTTTTCTTTATAAAGTAAAGTTTAGTGTCACTTTAATCACATGTGATTAAGGAACCTTTTGTCTCTTGTAACACTGGAGAATTATGGGAAGAGTTAATGTGAACTATGTGATTATGTAACAAAAGCATATTTTTCATTACTTTTTTACTCTTCATAAACATCGAGAGACATTTATCCTGAAAAGTGTTTCATAGACCAGTTGATACACTGAGAGTTTCTGTTACAGTCAGGTAGCAAACTGAATTCTCGTAATACGTTTGAAAACGAACCTTGTAAGGTTTGATGAGGTGGAAAAGGTACTGATACCAATAAATTGTTACAATACAACTCAATACAGTGCTCTTGGCATCTTGCCACAGCTAATGTCTTTTTAATGTTGCTAGAGCTTGTAAACCCATTTGGAAGAGTGCTGTTGTATTATCGCACCAAGCAGGGTGGTAAATAAGTTTCTGCTGAAGCATCAAACCATTTCTTTCCATTATATCTCACATGCAGACTGAATGTGTTTTCACATTTCATTTCAGCATTAAGAAAATAATTCCCTCTAATCCGCCTAGATCTACATTTGAAAGCTGTAGATAGTATAAAGAACCTGATTATTTAAATTAAAGCTATAATCTGTTTTAAAATAGGTTTTTGAATTTTGAAAATCCATGAATCGGAAAACGTATAATGAAACATTTATGAAAGTTGATATCAGTGAAAAGGTGAATAGGTAATTTTACTCTGTTCATAAAGATCCAATAAACGTAAAGTGTAAGTTCACCTTTTTAGAAAAAATATGATAGGGTGAACTAACACTCTACACCCTTGACCCCCCCCCCTTCCCAGTCCCTGCGGTGGCCGTAGGGAAACAATAGGAAGAATAGCGCAGTTTTTAAACCCCAGGACCACTGCATCAGGCTGCACAGACAGTGAACCTGTATCACCCATGGAGATAGGTGCTTCTGGGACTGGATGATAGTTAAGGCATATTTCCTTACAAGTGGGTAGGGTGTGGTTAGTTCAGCACTTTATTTTTTATTTTTTTCTGAAAAGGTGAACTAACCCTTTAAAATTAATGACTTTGTGTCAAAAAGCTACCATACAATTAGTATGAAAATATGAAATAAATTGTAAATGCATAGAAATAACTTTTACAACACAACCCATTGTGATGTTAGTTGCCATTTTAGTCTAAATGGAGCTTTACACCCCGGTCACATTGGGTGCGACTTTGCATGCGATTTACATGCCATGCCACTTGCAAATTGTATGCCAATTCGCACCCTATTGTCCGCTATTAGAGCAGTCATATCGGTGCGGTTCCGACATGGTCATAGCCGCACCGATTTCTAAAGGTGTGCATGCACAACTTTTGGTGCTATTTGCATGGACATCTTGTCAGATGTCTTGCAAATCGCATCTCAAGTCGCCAAGTCACCCGATTTTGAAATTTCAAAATCGGCTTTGATGTGACCGAGGTGTAAAGTGGAATTCCAGCTTACACCTAACCAGCCTCAAAACTGTCTCCTCTTCCCTCCTAACACCTCTGCTAGTGACCTGTGTAAGAAAGATGTATATACTTACCTATTTTCAGTCCGTTCATGTGACTCCGCTCCCCTATTTCAACCAGCGCAGCTGCAGGGGAGAGGAGGCTATAGCGCCGACAACCGATAGAGCATCGAAGCCCGCCCGGGTTATATCACTGCTCCAGACTTTACTAACCGTTAGAGAGCACTCTCCTCTACCCTGCAGCCTTCACTGGCTGACATAGGGGTGACCAGAGCAGCATGAAAATAGGTGATAATAGGCAGTGTTCTTAAATAGAATTGCTGGTCAAGTCATCCGTTGGGGAATAAAGGTTCCCATTTTCCATCTTTATGCTGAAATAATTTACTAATTTTAAGCTTTTGAAACATGGACAAAAAGTGACACTATACAATATCCCTATCCTCCAAAAATAATCCATACACATCCACTGCCTAATGGCCCTATAATCTATCTTGCATGAAAATTGTCCCTTACTGTATTTTTTTTTGCATATTTTTACTGTCCTCTGTAAACTCCCAGGCCTATCCACTGTAATTATACATAGAGCTTATTAAACGTTCTACAACAAAAACAAATTATGTGGTTTTAAAAGTCATATTGTATTGAATAAGTAAAATGTATTTATACCCCTTTAGGGAGTTTTGCAGGTTAAAAAAATTATTCCAAATTACTGTAGTAATTACCTGGTAGAGTATCATTTCCAGTATAGGACTGACTAGCAGCTTGGTTCTTCTCAGGCCTGCCTCTGTGGTGCAGGTTGGATGCAGGGAGGAAAGGTCTGTCCTGTGTATTTCCCACTATGAGCCAGCATGGCACACATTCATTCTACCTCTTTGCATCAAGGTGGATGCTAAGGGCAGGCAAGGCTGAGGTGAATAATGCTGTGTGATTCTGAGCACCACAAACCTGCTGATTTTAAAATGTAATTTATAGAATTTGCCCTACGCTTTTCATTTATCTTTGCAGTGTATGTTACCCTAAATATTTTTTTGTGTTTTTTGTGTATTTTAAAAATCATAGTCTCTATAATCTGGTTGATTCTGCCAGTCACCTTTCTTCCTTGTTCTAAACTGACCACACAAAGCATTGAAGCTGATTTGTGTTAGTGTGGTCAGTTTTCATCCTTTGGCTGACCTTTTAGAGGTACAGGACACTGTGCAGACACACAGCATGCCCCCGACCACAGTTTGCAACTTGCCTCAGGCTGAACAGACTATGGAATACAAGCACACTTTGGGGTTTATTTACTAAAGCTGGAGAGTCCAAAATCAGACTCACTTCTGCATAGAAACCAATCAGCTTCCAGGTTTCATTGCCAAAGCTTCATTGAACAAGCTGAGGTTAGAAGCTGATTGGTTTCTATGCAGAAGGGAGTCTGATTTTGGACTCTCCAGCTTTAGTAAATAAACCCCTTTGTGTCTGCACAATGTCCTGAAACCCTCCCACCCCCCCCCCCCCCCCACTATCAGGAAAAGATGCATGGTCGCATGACAGAAATGTTTAAACTTGTAAATAGATGAGAAGAATCATTTCTGAAAAAAAGCAAAAACAATTCTGACACCTGCATAGTTTTACCTGTATTAGAAGATATCTATAATATTGGATTTTATTGGATGTTCACAACTACTGTAAAGTAGAACTATAGGCAAAACTTTTTATTCATTTTGAGTAACGGAGGGTTATAATCCCTGTCAATTTTGGTTTTGCCATCTTTGTCCCATTGGGGAGATTTACCTTCACTTCCTGTTCGATAACTAAAACAGGAAGTCCCTGCAAATTAAGGGAATTCATTGGCGCCCCCCAGGTTCCCATTGGTAAATTTTTTCTCTGTTACTATTCTGGGGAAAACCCAAAATGTGGTTATTTCATTTGCTTTCACTATCACTGATAATGGTAAAACGGACATATAGAGAGAGTAAATCTCCCTAATGAGGACATAGTCAGCAATAAAAAAACCTAACTGTGTCCATATCCCTCTCTATTCTGTCCAAAACTAAAGAAAAAAAAAGTTTTGCCTTCAGGTATACTTTAAGTATATGACCTGTTTAAACCCCTAACGGAGTTATAATTTCAGTCATTCTCTAAGAAATGTACTGTGCACATGAAACGAACATGTGGAATGTTTTAAAGCCTTATAAAACTGTTTGATTAAAATAGGCTGGTTAAAAATGAACTTCTGTCTAAAAGAAAAGCAGAAAATTGTGTTGAGATAAATAAGACTGTTGATTCTCCTTTGTAGGGACTGGAACAACAGAGCATATTTTTTTCCTGAAGTGCTGCACTCCTCTAGAAAGGGTCCTTTATATGCAGGATTTGGCAGACCTTTGTTTAATAACATCTCCTAAAATATTTGCATAAAATATCATCTGATATGATGCCCGCCTATGTATTAAAATCTACATAGAGCTCTTTGTATCCTCACCCACTACTGTTCACTGCCTCATGCTGATATGAATAAGGAATGTTCCTTTAACATCACACAGGCAGATATTTGCTGTTTTGCTTTTTTTTTTTCCCCATTGATGTGTGCCTGACTGTTAGAGGATGTGAAATCCCATACATGTTTGGAAGCATAGTTATAAAATTGTAGCCAAATTAGATGCAACTAGCAATTGACCAAGTCCTGCTGAAAAGACAGTACAGAAAAAAATGTACCTTAAAGAGTGTCAGAATATAGAATTCCATCAACTTTCTTATGTTTGAATATCTGTATTTTTTTATTTAAAGTGCATTAGCACAATATAGTCTTTATGACCTAGGTGAAAATTGTGGTGTTGTAAAATAATTACAGTTAGTTTGTTTTACCAGATGCAAACTTGTCAGGCAAGATAATAAATGACTTCCATGCAAAAGACATTAGATAACCTATTTATCAATTTTATTTTTTTTGCATTGTAAATCAGCTGAGAAATAACCGATCATTTGTCGATACTACTAAACCAGTCCTTAAATTCTCCAGAGACATGCAGCTCAATACTTAATCTAGTCTAATTGAATAGTGTACACAGTAATAATTAACACACATTTTGTCATTGTAAAGGATCTGCCAATGCTGCAGGTAAATAGGTCTGTGTGATGTCTTTAGCACAAATACAGCAGATTATCTGCAGTAAATTGACTGTTTTATATTCTGATCTCTAGCTAGATGCCTTGTTTTGTTATATTTATACATGTGTGTGGAATAATAGCATGTGTTGACTTATGTTCAATCTCTTTTAAACAGTAATATCATTAAAGTTGTTTTAAAGTCTGAAGCTTGTTTACCTTTATGCATACTATGCATTAAGGTAAAAAAAACCTTCAGTGTGCAGCTCCCCACCTCAGCCCCCCTTATATTTACTCTAGCCCAATCTTGATCCAGCCATGTACACAAGAGCAGCAGCTCTCCCGGGTGTCTCCCTCTTCATTGGCTCACACACAGCTCCAGGAGCCATTGTCTCCCACCGCTGACAAGCACAGTCAGTGAGGAGGGGGCGGGGGCTGAGCTGCACTTTTAGAGGCGGCTCGAGAGTGAGCACGTATCAGTGCACCCAGTGTAAGCAACTTGCGGGGGGCACATAGCAGGGAGGAGGAGCCAGGAGCGACAGCAGGAGACCCAAGAAGAGGAGAATCATTGCACAGAGCAGGTAAGTATGACATTTACCTTTAGTATCACTTTAAGCTCAATTTATATATCAGATAGATACATCTAGGTAAAGCTGGGTACAGCTAGCCCCAATGCAGTTTATGAAAATCTGTATCCCTTATCAGGGGTGTGGAAATTTTTGAAAAAAAAATACTTGTCCATGAGACTAAATCTGGGTCCCAATCTACTTGTCCTGATAAAAAATAAATACATTTTAACCAAAGCCGTATTTAAATATGAGGTCCTATTAAGAATGTCCGGGGCTTTAAAAAACTAAAGGGGCTTTATGGCGACCTAAACTTTTAATATTTTTAAAATTGCACTGTTTATCTCCCACTCACCTCCCTGCCTGTCTCCAGCACCGCACTCGGGGATTGGCAGGGAGGGAAGAGACCTTGCAGTGTGACGAGCACCGACTGGGTGCTTGTCAAGAAAGGGTAGTGTAAGGCTCTCAACGCTCAGCAGAAGCTCATCTGCTGAGCTATTAAATAAGGTGCCTGCCCCAGTGAGGAAAAAAGATTCCTTCAGGTTACCCTCGCACACGGAAGCACTTAGGTGCTCAGTACCAGCGCATGCTGAGCAGCCAAATCATGCTCAAATGTCAACACTGTTAAAGGATAAGTTAACCTTTTTTTAAAAAATAATAATAATAAATGCACATTTTTGCAGGTAAAAAAAAATTTGCATTTAAATTTATTTATTTATTTATTTTTAGCCTGGAAGGCATTGCATCAGCGATCAGCAGATCGTGGGTGTAATGCAGTACTCCTGCAGACTGTCAGTGTAATATGTCTATCCGGCCCTCATACTGGCAAGCAGTTTCACACTGTCAGGAAGAATCAATGAACTACCAGATCACTAAACATTGCTGTGGCAGTTCATTGAGAACTACAAGCCGACAGTTGCAAAGGATGTGTCAGTACTTGTAGTTGATTTTCAGAAAGTGACAGCCAGGTTCAAAGAACTTCTCCCTGTACTGCTGTCACACAGAGGGCTTGGATAGCCGAGCTGCTGCAGGAGCAGGAACATGTTACATGTTCCACGCTAAAAGTGGGTGGAACATGTAACGTGTTCCCAAAGACGAACTTATCGTTTATCCCTTTCACTGCAAGAGCCCTCTTTGCGTTTTTTTTGCACAAGTTTACAAAATAATCACTTTAGGCCTGAAGGTTACATAAACCCTAAAAAGCATATATTTTCTGAAAGCAGACACCCTAGAGAATAAAATAGTGGTGGTTCAAATATTTTATGTCATACGGTATTACTGCAAGGTCTAAGGTCCAGGAAACACAAAATTTCAGTAAAAAACATAATTAAGTTAATTTTTGGCACAAGAAGGCAATAAATTACCCATTTTTTTGGTAAAAGATGAAGTTACACTGAGCAAATAGACACCCAGCATGCCAAACCTTAACTTTGCATGCACTTGTGAAATGGCGGAAAACTTTAGTTCCCTATATTTTCTATAGGCAACACTTTTAAAGCCTCCTCTAGGTCATCAGTTTAGCGTTACACAGTAGGTCTTGTGCTAAAATTATTGCTCTCATTCTGGCTTGCGCGGTAATGTGTATCGCAAAGGACGTATTCACACATAGGCGCCCTGACGTGTGTTTGCATGTGCGTATATGTGGGGATGGAGGGCCTCAAAGGTTTTTTAGGGGGCAGGGGTTGTGTTTGGGTGCAACTTTGTAATTTTTTACAGTTAAAAAAACATTTTATTTTTTTTACGCAACATTTTTTTTCCATCGCATAGGGGACAAATTTTTTATTTTTTTGGTAACAGGTTCTCTTTGAGACACCCAGGGTCTAAAAGACCCTGCATGTCTCCCTTGTGCTCCATTGACTGTAATGCAATGCACTGCAAAAAGCTGTCAATGGGGACCTGGAAGTGATGTGATACACATCACTTTCAGGTCAAAACAAGAAGGGGAGGCGGGCGGATGCTCTCCTCCCTCCCCTCTACTAGCCAGCACCCCGCTACTCCGGTCCCACGCCTGCAGATGGGCAAGCGGAGCCCAGGATACAGAGCGGGGTGGAGGTGCGTGCACAGTGGGCGGCACTTTAGCGCAGTGTGTGGAAGCAATCGGGTGGCAGCACAGTCGCCTGAATAATTCCACCTGTCAAGTAAGCCCTGCTGCTTGCCCACAGCAGGGTTAAATGTTAAAAGGAAACTACCTACCCGGTGCCTGGAACTACATGTCACGGGTGTCAGGTGATATAAATTGCACATCCCTGCTCATGTGGCAAAAAGCTTATGGAACTATATACCACTAAATGTCCTTGAAACATTCAAGCGTTTGAACCTTACTGATGGACATTAGATTAAAAAAAATGTTCCTGTTTATATATTTTAGATTGTGCAGAAGATATTTTTTAGAAAAGCCTGTGAGTGGAAAAAAAATGTGTAAATAATATTTTGTTCACCTCCCATCACACAACTGACAGATGGCGTGTCTCCATCTTAAGATAAAGAAACAATCACATTTGACTTTTGATGGTTTTTCCTATACTGGTTAGCAAAAGGCCAAACGCTTTTCTACTTAATTGTTCATTAAGGAATACAGGATTCAGTTATTCAGAGACATGTGGGGTATATTGCTTCCTTCAGGAGGATTTGAACACTGGTAAAAGAAAAAAAAAAAGCCACTGGTCAGCCAGGAATAGCCACTCCTGCTGTCTTAGGAGACACTGACTAAAGTTTACCCATTACTAGTCTTTTTTTTTTTTTTCTTTCAATCATAAGAATCTTTTTCTTTGTTCAAAACCTCTTATACACTTTGCTAAGCTGGGCTTTCTTTGCAGCCATCCAGATCAGTGTTCCCTCAGGCCTGTCTGAAATGTGGCTTTCAAGCACTTTTGGGCCATCTTGCAACTATGATTTCTGACTTTTAACACAGAGACTGTAAGACCTATTTCTGCACCTTCCCCTCCATAAAACTTTTTTCAGATATTACTGCAGGTGAAGCAGCCCGAGCCTTTTCCTGCAGATATATTGAGATATATTGTCTGACAGAGAGTCTCAAGAATCCTTGTTGGATTTTGCTCCTGGGGAGCCTCAATCATCTGATTTAGCACCCATGCTTTAATTGTACCATATCAGCTATTTCTGATGCTGTGCGAGCCACATATGAGAAGAAACAGCCTGCTGCTTCTGCTAGTGCTGTTACCAGTCAAGGATTCGCGAAAGGCCCCAAGACTATAAAAACGTTTCCGGTACACTCCTTAGTTCAACATGATCTTTACGGAGAATGGAATACTCCCAATAAGCTCTTTGCTCCTTCCAAAAGCTTTTCAGACCAATATCTGTTTGATGGGGATCTTTTGGAAAGTGAAAAATTCCTACTGTGAAGCTGGGGAATATCCTGGCTTAATAAAAAAAAAACAAATCTGTTCTTATTGATGATTCTCTAATGTTTAAGGATCCCATTGATAACAGTTTGGAAGCCCTTTCAATCTGTATTTTCACTAGCAGGTTCTGCTGTACAACTTGCCTTAGCCATGATGTCCATCTGTCAAATCTTAGGGGAATGGACCCTGTTTATGTCAAAGCATCCAGCAACAGTCCTTACCCTTTTAGTTGTAGAGCACTTGGAGCTTTTGACTGCTGCCCTAAATTAGTGCATTGATAGCTTAGTTACCTTTATCCACCTAATCTCCTGAATGAGTGTCTTTTCTGTGAATATAAGATTATTTATTTGGCCAAAATACTAGTCACCGGAATAGTAATACAAAAACCACTGGCTGCCAAAAACCAATGACTTTTGATGGTTAACATTTTGGTGTTTCACTGGACAACTTCATAAAGTATGTCACTGGTAGGGTGTCACTGGTAGGGTGTACTCATTTTCTCCAGAAGTTGGATTCTAAGCCTCAAACTTGCAGATATTCTCTGAAGTCAAAAGAATAGCTTTTGTTTCTCCCAGACTTTGCACTCTAAGACTAAACCTAAGGCAGAGAGGTACTTTCGTAAACCCTGTGCCTCTAAATTATCCAAGCCTGTGGACAATTCCTCTTTAGCATGAAGGTATGCTTCCACTTTCTGAATCCTTAGTGGACATCTGGACAGGATCATCCCAAATGCTTGGGTAAGGGAGGTGGTTTTAATGGGTTACAAGCTAGTGACTTGCTCTCTGCATCTTCTCTGCTTTATGTTGTCCAACCTGCCTTAAGCTAGTAGACCTCCATACTGCTCTTGCAGGCCTTTAGAACCTAGAAGTTATTACCACTGCCATCATTGCAATGGTGTAAATGTTTCAGGTTTTTTTCCAAACTTTTCATTGCACAACAGGGGGCATTCAGCCCATCTTGGATCTTTGATTCTGAAGGCCTTAAATGTCTTTATTCTAGTCCAAAAGTTTTGCTTGAAATTCAGGACACCCATCATAGGTTGCCTCCATCAGGGGGACATTGTAACCTCTGTGGACATCAATAAATACATACTTGCATGTGCCCATCTTTCCAACACACCAGCACTATCAGTTTAAAGACCTGCAATTTGATTGGTGTTTCTGGGCAGCTACTACTCTTTATTAGTCCAGATTTTCTTGCCCTGTTTGTCTACTTCAATCCCATAGTATGTGGCTTAAAATGCATGTATATTGTTACTGCTACCAACTGCCTTTGGATTCCTTAAACATCTCCTTTTTTTCTGTACTGATAAATACAGATTGCTCAAAGACAAGAACGCAAAAGACCAGAGCATATCTCTAAGTTTTTCTGAGTCCTGCTATTTAAAAACATTGTTGTCCATTTAGTCAGATGTCTGTGTTGTTCAGCACACTGAGCACCTCTGACAAGTAGACAGCAGAGCCTGACATGTTTGTATTGACTCTTTCCTAGTTATCCATACAGTGAAGACAGCAGTCAGGGGAAGCAATACATGAATACACGATGTCCAGCATGGTGCGATCGAATTCTAATGTCACACTCTGCTAAAGAACTTCTTTTAAAGGTAAGACTCCCCTGGGAATAAGGCTGAATCTAAAGAGATACTCATTGTAATGATTGTAACATGCAGTGTTTAAGCTTTTCTCTTACTAATCATCCCTGCAACATAAGATTGTAAATGTTTTTCAGCTTCCATCTACCCAGATGTCATATTTCTTTGGTTGGTGGGAGAAGTGAGGATTTTAATGCATTTTGCAATAAAACAAATATCAGGAGGAGTGAGACTCTTACAGCTAAAGTGGAATGATTGAAACTCCAAGGTGTACAGGTTGGGTGGGGGCAGATGACTAGACCAAGGCCTCAAGGTGGGAAGATAATCGGTGACCTTAGAATCTTAAGAAGCCAATGGGCAAATAAGCAAACCAGCAAAGGAAGAATGTTCATACTGAACCTATAAGAGAATGGCATGGTGTTGGGAAAAAAAAATGGAAATTGAAGGCCAGTTTGTAATCCCCTGTTGTGGGCTGTTACACTTACCCAAGCCCTGCACCCATGCTTCTCTACTGACACTGTAGTCGTGGAGTTGCTTACAGTTACATGAGACAAGAAACCTAAATCTGTCTATATTTCCACTAGAAACACTGTACACTTTTTGTTGGTTCTCTATACAGCTCAATGCTTCATAAGGGAATGTGTTCATGTTTTTGGTAGCTTAACACAGCGAACACAAAAATTAATTCCGTACCCTGTTTGCTTTAATTCATGTAGTGTGACTTGTATAGAATTGTTAGTCTTGAATCACAAAAGAAATGTATGCATCAACATGGGTTACATTAATAAGAATTCATTTCAGAAGATAGGAGTAGCAAATGCATATTAATGCACTCATAAAGCAACTTGCAGGATTTTTTTAAGATGCACTGCAATTAAGTGCACTGGTTTGAATAGGTCCTGTTAAAACTGAGTATCTGATAATGCTTTGAAGTGTTTGATAATGTGCATGATGTGAATAAGCCCTTAGTGTATGCTCTGCAGTTCATTAATAAAGAGATGAATCTTAGGTCTTTTTTTCAGGCTTAAGTGCTGATCCAGCTAGATTTCATATTAAAGAAAAAAGCCAAGATTGTATCAGCCACACATTTCCCTGTCTTCTCCTGGAAAATGGATGGTGTTCACAAATTAGCACACAGCATGTTGAGCCTTTCACACTAGGCGTTACAGATTGTACAGACATGGGGCTGTAAACCGCTTTCATGCAACACCATCTATCATGCCATGCTCGGTTACCTCACCATCATGTTATTTTATGCTTTCTGAGCCCTAAAACACCAAAGGTTGCCCACCGCTTGCGAGGCACGTTGACGCCTGATAGCATGCAGTAATGAATGCTCAGTGGAGTGTGCCCTGTTCCTGCTTGTGCAGTGCTGTAATTTGTTTATCTGTCTAAAGATTATACAGTTGGAAATCCACAATTTTAT
Source organism: Staurois parvus (assembly GCF_062004578.1). Taxonomy (NCBI): domain Eukaryota; kingdom Metazoa; phylum Chordata; class Amphibia; order Anura; family Ranidae; genus Staurois; species Staurois parvus. The sequence goes on along the minus strand of NW_028317805.1, from coordinate 2,218,250 downwards.
GCTGCCTTTCTAAATTATCAAGTCTCTTTTTGATGAATGCTTTCCCACTTGCAAAGGAAGTGCCATTATGATCTTGAAATATTGGAAAGTGCTCATGCATACAATGCAGAAGGTTATGTTTTTCTTATGCAATTTTGGCAGACAACCATAATATAAAGTAAATCTGACCTTAAACCTGCCTAATGCATTAACATAATTTAGTTTTTACTCTAAACAGTGATGTATATATTACACACTTATTCATTCAGACTTGACTGATTACAGGGAGAAGTCCTTGACAATATTTAATAATCGTTGACATGTCATCACTTGATGTTTGTTGAGGTTGCCATAATGGGAATCTGACAGATTTTGTGTTTTAGAGTTATGTTTCCTTTGCACATTTCTGCCATACGATTATGAGAACAGATTTGCTTGAATAGAAGGGAACAAGGATGGAAAAGTATTGTGTATGTAAAATATGATCATTTTTGGTATTAAAATGAAGCAGTTTTTTCTTGGTCAACCCTTTATAGAAATTCTTTGTTGTTAGATAATACATGACAGCATGAGTATTTTTAGACTATGGAAACTAAGCATATGGACCTATATAACTGCTCACTCTCTGTGTACCATCATCCCATATATTTCCCTTTATTCAAACAAATTGATGTATATACTTCCCTAAGGTATTTTTACAGTATAAATCCACACATATATTTGTATATAAAAAGTTTAATTTATTATATAAAATTGAATATACAAAAAATAATGTAAGGATAAAGGACCTCCTTGCTCATACCCCAACATGTATCACAAATCCACTTCATTACAGTAGGAAACTACATCCCTCATTAAGATCGCATAAGGTTGGAGTGAGCCAGAACTTGACGTGTTTCATGGCTATTGGTATCAACTTTTTCAGGAGCTTAGTCAAGGTGGTTACTTAAAAGATGCAAAAATCCCCCCTTGTGTGATGAACTCTAAAAGAGAAGCATCAATTTTGAGATATACAGGAGCTACACATATAATATCACAGTAGGTTGCCTACAGCCTGATAAGAGTTTCACAGGGCGGACCAGAAGGTAGGTATCAACCAGGGGCGGACTGACAACTCATGGGGCCCCCGGGCAATAGGGGATTATGGGGCCCCTCTGTCCTTGCCCAAACTCAAAAAAAAACTATGAAAAAGGTACCAGGGGCATCTCATGGGGCCCCCTACTGACCTCGGGCAGTGCCGAGTTTCCAAATGGTCATTCCGCCCCTGGTATCAACCAAGGCTAAATTAGTAGATCACTTCCACTCAGTCTTGATTCCAGTATACTATTTAACTCAATATCACGCACATATTTAATGCCTACACTTGCACTTCCATGAGTACATCCAGGAAATAGCCGATCAAGACAGCCTCCTTTTTAATTTATCTTACCCACTGATACCTGCATTCCCCCACTGCCCTTTATGTCTGCAAGAGCACTGCATCAGCTCTGTCAAAGTTGCTCAAACCAACAAGTGCTAGCTAGATCTGTGGCCTCAGTCAGTGCTGCTGCAGCCACACCCTCTGAATTTTTTCAGCCCATCCACCAGGGCTTGGACACAGAGGTGGGCACCTCTGTGACCAAGCCCCAGTGGGTGGGGCAAAATGCATCAAAGGTGTGGTCGGAGCAGCACTGGCAGAGACCACACATCTATCTAGCACTTGTTGGTTTGAGCAGGCTCTCATGCAACATAGTTTTACACTTCTGGATGGGTAAATTTGATGCCTGCTTCCAGCTTCTGATCATCGGCAGGCAAGTGCAGTAGTCTTGGCTTTGAGCGGCACATCCCTTTTGTGATCGCAGCTTTGTTAAAACTTACACATATTAATGACCTTCCTCTCTCCCCTACATGAAAGTGTTCAGGCCCAGCAATTGGCCACTCAGGCTCTAGCACTGCATCCTCGGAGGAAGGGAAGAAAATCACAAACCTCCTCTTAACCACAAGTACTGAATATTTTCTAAGGTTCCAACGTGTGAACCAAGAGGTGGGGAAGCTGAGAATTAATGGGTGTAAGCGTCCCCCTTTAAAGAGAACTTTTCCCTGAATGCAGTCTATACTTCTTATCACATATGTCTGTTCTGCTGGATTCTCTTGAATGAACCAGTAAACCTGGCACATGTCATATTATAGTACTATATATGCCATTCATGGACTTGTATGTACGGTTTTCCAAATTGCTACAATCCGTAAAATATTTGTCATGTTTCATAAATAAGGCAGCCTGAGAGGCTGACTTTTAAAGCAGCAGCATCACTTTACCACGGCTATATCATTATGTTGAAAGAAAAAACTAATTCAGAACATTTATAAAGCACAGCAGCATGCTTTTACAAACGTGCCTTCCATTTTACTTCTTTTTTAGGACTCAAATAATAATGTGTCCATTTCTTCCCAATGCTCCTGTTTTTGTTTTTCGTTTTTTTTTAAATGCTAAAAATTAAAAAAGAAACTTGTAATAGTATGCTTTTTTTTTTTGCTTTTTTTTACATTTTTGATATGCAGAATATTTATTACCTAATTGTTATTTATTTCTTGCTTTATTTCCAGTCTGAAAATGATGAAAGAATAGTGATGTATGACAGCATTGGGCCAAATATCTGTATGGGGGACCACAAGGTAATGTATTATTGTGGGTTTTTTTTTTTCTTTTCATTTCCTAGTATAGATCAGTGTTTCTCAACTGGGGTTTCAGATGAACCCTAGGGTTTAACAAGAAGTCCCCAGGGGTTCCGCCACAAATCACCATTGTGGTGGATGTATACCGCCCACTTTTGTTTGCAGTGGTGTTATCAATTCATACTGGCATTCAGAGGGGCAGAGAGAGAGCTGGAGCACTGTGTGTGTATGGAAGCAGTGCGATACACAGTGCGGGGGAAGGGGGACAAAGAGCTAGAGCACTGTGTGTATAAGGCAGCAGTGACTACAGTCTGAGGGTTGAGCAGAGAGAAGGAAGCACATGGCTAAAGCAGGAGGTGATCATAATAGCTTTATGTTATGCCACAACTGTACATAAAGCTATTATGATCTCACAGCCTGCTACATATAGTCTCATCCAGCCACATGCCCCTGCCTTCTGCTCCCCCTATCTGCAGTCTGCCTTCAGTGCTGCCATACACTGGTTGTCACCTCCTGCCACATTCAACCACATGCTCCCACTCTCTGCTTCCCCTCTCCACAGTCTGCATTCACTGCTGCCATACACAGGATGTCACCTCCCGATCCAGCCACGTGTTTCTGCTCTCTTCACTCCTTTCTCTGCCACCCTCTGAGTCACAACTACAAGGGAGACATCGGGTATCAATGCACACTGTCAATGTGTACTAAAAACAACATTGGGCGGATATACCTTTGCCGTAATACTGATTTGCGTTTGAACCCCATTTGAGAAACCCTGTGTTAGGGACTTGCAGAGTGGTGCAGGGAAGTGTACTCTTAGTTACTCCACTGTTCCCCACAGGTCCTCCTCTTCTGTCTGTCCCAGGCTCTTGTATGTGATATCAACCGCGATGGACAAGAGGGGGGCTAGCGGGGATCAAGGCATGTTACAACAGCAGCTTCGCTGCACTGCTCTGCATTTGTCAATTGTTATATTACAGCTCGCTGATCAGATCCAATGTTCTGTGTGCTGTATGTAGATCTGAAAATTTTTCAGGGGATTTCAGATTTTTCTGCAAGGCTTCCTCCAAGGTAAATAGGTTAAGAAACAGTAGTATAGTTAAACATTTGTGTATTATGCTGAGATTTGATGAGCACTTTTTTACTATTTTACTTGTCTGTCTGGTCTCAATGTTTTGAGCCACCAACTTTAAGCATGCAAAATGTGCATACAGCTGTGAGTCAGAACCGATGCTGATGAAAATTTCAGCAGTGGTTGTCTACATAATTTCTCGGTACAAGTGTTCTTTAATGCAGTCTATTTTGTACTCCACTGAAGATTTAATGTAAGTTGATCCTATATAGAGGACTAAAGTGGACCTATGCACATATGTTATCATAAAGCTGGTCTGGGTAAATATAAAGTAATAGGACTGAAGTATTTACCTTACCTTTACATTTTCAATTGTTAGTAGGTCTGTGGGGATTAATTTGTGGAACCTCCTCTAAGTGGGTCTATTTAAGTATGTGAGGATTTTGGAGGTGTGTGGATAGAAAGTCTTGAAAACTCCAAAACACTGATTACTTTAGTAGATTGTGATATAAAACATAGCCACCATGTTTTGGAGGATTTGGGCTCCCTTTTCAGCAGTCACATACTGCAGACGCTCCAGAACACTGTTATAATAGGACCAAGACCGCAGTGCCCACAACCCAACCAAATGATTTAACACTACCAAAGCCCCAAAGAAAAGGCTTTTTTTTTTTTAGACATACACTCAGAAATTGCTAATTATTCTTTAACCAGCTGGTATTTTCAAGACTTTCTATTGATGCATGCCGCTCCTCCCTGCCATAGTTTTCAAGGGTGTTGATTGTTCCATCTTTTTCCATGTTAGAGATATTTCACTTTTCGCCAGGACACAAAGTAAGGAGCAATCCCCTCAAAAGAAATACAGATTGCAGTAAAAACTTTCAGATTTGCAGTTTATACTAAGGAAGATAGACAACTCAATAGTAACACCGTGGAGACAGATGTCAGGGCACCTTGTATCTGTTTGCATAGACAACAACTGAAATCAAGACCATTTTGCATCTGGATTTCAAATCCTCTTAAATTTTAGGTGATCTTACTGTAGTTGTAGACTAATGACTAACAAAGATTCACATCTTTCTTCTCTGTACAGCCGGTCTTCCTGTCCTTCCGATTAGCTGCTGGGGCAGGTAAAGCTAATGCACATGTTCACAAGTGTTGTATCGTGCAGTGATGTGGTGGTAAATATCCTTTTTTTTTCTTTTTTTTTTCAAAAATCTACAGTCATTCTTATTTAAAGTAAACTGTGGAAAGTGGGTAATATTAATGTAGGCACCCTAAGGTCAAGTATACTACTGTAAGAGCTGCAACATGTCCTCTTTCAGAGTTTCCGGAGAGCCCCATAAAATTGATATGCAAATTCTGGCTTCCACAAAGTCAGAGAATAGGAATCCTTCTGAATCTTTCATAATAGAACATTGTATTATGGGATATGGAGTGGATACTTCATATGCTCACATTATAAGGGAAATCAGTGGATGTATCACATTCAGAGACTCCAGCTCACTAAATTGTTACATTTATGTTTCTTTCTTTTGAAGAATATCAAAATAATTCAAGATACTATTTTGCTGGTAAGAGCACATGGTTAGCACAATATAATAAATGTTCCAAAAGCTCTCGCTGGGTCAGCTTGGAAGCATACAAGAGTCCTTCTATTAACACTGACGCTGCACTTAACAACTACAGTGGGGCAAAAAAGTATTTAGTCAGCCACCAATTGTGCAAGTTCTCCCACTTAAAAAGATGAGAGAGGCCTGTAATTGGCATCATCGGTAGACCTCAACTATGAGAGACAAAATGAGAAAAAAAATCCAGACAATCACATTCCCTGATTTGGAAAGAATTTATTTGCAAATTGTGGAAAATAAGTATTTGGTCAATATCAAAAGTTCATCTCAATACTTTGTTTTATATCCTTTGTTCGCAATGACAGAGGTCAAACGTTTCCTGTAAGTCTTCACAAGGGTGGCACACACTGTTGCTGGTATGTTGGCCCATTCCTCCATGCAGATCTCCTCTAGAGCAGTGATGTTTTGAGGCTGTCGCTGGGCAACACGAACTTTCAACTCCCTCCAAAGGTTTTCTATGGGGTTGAGATCTGGAGACTGGCTAGTCCACTCCAGGACCTTGAAATGCTTTTTATGAAGCCACTCCTTCGTTGCCCGGGCGGTATGTTTGGGATCATTGTCATGTTGGAAGACCCAGCCACGTTTCATCTTCAATGCCCTTGCTGATGGAAGGAGGTTTGCACTCAAAATCTCACGATACATGGCCCCATTCATTCTGTCCTGTACTTGGATCAGTCGTCCTGGTCCCTTTGTGGAGAAACAGCCCCAAAGCATGATGTTGCCACCCCCATGCTTCACAGTAGGTATGGTGTTCTTTGGATGCAACTCAGCATTCTCTCTCCTCCAAACACGACGAGTTGTGTTTCTACCAAACAGTTCTGATTTGGTTTCATCTGACCATGTGACATTCTCCCAAACCTCTTCTGGATCATCCAAATGCTCTCTAGCAAACTTCAGATGGGCTTGGACATGTACTGGCTTAAGCAGGGGGACACGTCTGGCACTGCAGGATCTGAGTCCCTGGCGGAGTAGTGTGTTACTGATGGTAGCCTTTGTTACGTTGGTCCCAGCTCTCTGCAGGTCATTCACTAGGTCCCCCCATGTGGTCCTGGGATTTTTGCTCACTGTTCTTGTGATCATTTTGAACCCACGGGGTGAGATCTTGCTTGGAGCCCCAGATCGAGGGAGATTATCAGTGGTCTGGTATGTCTTCCATTTTCTAATTATTGCTCCCACAGTTGATTTGTTCACACCAAGCTGCTTGCCTATTGCAGATTCAGTCTTCCCAGCCTGGTGCAGGTCTACAATTTTGTTTCTGGTGTCCTTCAACAGCTCTTTGGTCTTCACCATAGTGGAGTTTGGAGTGTGACTGTTTGAGGTTGTGGACAGGTGTCTTTTATACTGATAACAAGTTCAAACAGGTGCCGTTGATACAGGTAATGAGTGCAGGACAGAGGAGCCTCTTAAAGAAGAAGGTACAGGTCTGTGAGAGCCAGAAATCTTGCTTGTTTGTAGGTGACCAAATACTTATTTTCCACCATAATTTGCAAATAAATTCTTTCCAAATCAGCCAATGTGATTGTCTGGATTTTTTTTTCTCATTTTGTCTCTTAGTTGAGATCTAGCTATGATGCCAATTACAGGCTTCTCTCATCTTTTTAAGTGGGATAACTTGCACAATTGGTGGCTGACTAAATACTTTTTTGCCCCACTGTATGTACTGTGGTCCAGGACAATGTTTAGTACTGGTTAAGATCAGACTCCATGGTAGTTTACAGTCCATTTTTCCTCTAACAATTTTAACTACTATATGTCTTTTGTCATGCCTCTGTTTAGCTTTCAGTACATTCAGATTACCTACAACTCGGTTATCCTGCAGAGGCCTTTGACTATGACCTCAACAGGTTTTAAACATACAGTTGCAAGAAAAAGTATGTGAACCCCTTGGGATTACGTGGAGATTTGCATGAATTGGGCATAAAATGTGCTCTGAACGTCATCTAAGTCACAACAATAGAAGAACACAGTCTGCTGAACATAATACTACACAAACATTAGATGTTGCCATGGTTTAATTGCACATAACATGTAAACATTCACAGTGCAGGGAGGAAAAAGTATGTGAGGCCCTAGCTTAATAACTTCTCCCAGAGCTAATTGGAGCCAGGAGTGAGCCAACCTTGACTCCAATCAGTGTGATGATATTGGATGTGTTGCTGACAGCTGTCCTGCCCTTAAAAAACACACACCTGTTTTGGGTTTACTGGTTTCAAGAAGCACTGTCTGATGTGAACCATGCCTCGCAGAAAAGAGCTCTCAGAAGACCTACGATCAAGAATTGTTGACTTGCATGAAGCTGGAAAGGGTTACAAAAGTATCTCCTTGAGCCTTGATGTTCATGTGTCCATGGTAAGACAGACTGTCTACAAATGGAGAAAGTTTAGCACTGTTGCTACTCTCCCTAGGCGTGGTCGTCCTGTAAAAATGACTGCAAGAGCACAGCAGCAGAATGCTGCATGAGGTAAAGAAGAATCCCAGAGTGTCAGCTAAAGACCTACAGAAATCTCTGGCACATGATAACATTTTTGTTGACACATCTACAATAAGGAAAACATGAAACAAGAATGGAGTACATGGGAGGACACCACGGAGGAAGCCATTGCTGTCCAAAAAGAAGATTGCAGCACGTTTGAAGTTTGCAAAAGAGCACCTGGATGTTCCACAGCACTACTGGCAAAATATACTGTGGACAGATGAAACCAAGATTGAGTTGTTTGGGAAGAACACATAACACTATGTGTGGAGAAAAAAAGGCACAGCACACCAACATCAAAACCTCATCCCCACTGTGAAACATGGCGGAGGGAGCATCATGGTTTGGGGCTGCTTTGCTGCCTCAGGGCCTGGACGGATTGTTGTCATTGATGGGAAAATGAATTCCAGAGTTTATCAAGACATTTTGCAGGAAAACGTACGACCATCTGTCCGCCAACTGAAGCTCCGCAGAGGATGGGTGATGCAACAGGACAATGACCCAAAGCATACAAGTAATTCAACAAAACAATGGCTGCAACAGCACAGAATACGCCTTCTGGAGTGGCCCAGTCAGAGTCCTGACCTCAACCCGATTGAAATGCTGTGGCATGACCTAAAGAGAGCGATTCACACCAGACATCCCAAGAATATTGCTACACTGAAACAGTTTTGTGAAGAGGAGTGGTCCAAAATGACTCCAGATTGTTGTGCAGGTCTGATCTGCAACTACAGGAAACGTTTGGTTGAGGTTATTGCTGCCAAAGGAGGGTCAACCAGTTATTAAGTCCAAAGGTTCACATACTTTTTCCTCCCTGCACTGTGAATGTTTACATGTTATGTGCAATTAAACCATGGCAACATCTAATGTTTGTGTAGTATTATGTTCAGCAGACTGTGTTCTTCTATTGTTGTGACTTAGATGACGTTCAGAGCACATTTTATGCCCAATTCATGCAAAACTCCACGTAATCCCAAGGGGTTCACATACTTTTTCTTGCAACTGTAGAGGTTGTTAGAGGCCTGATAACTTCCGGTCCACCTCAGTGTTAGTTTCTTAAATTGTAAAATGATTGGGTGAATTTGGTACCTCATTGGATCTAGAGCAGTGTTTCTCAACCTTTTTTCAGTCAATGCACCCTTTAAAATTATGGACAGTCCTGAGGCACCCTCTTAAATTATTTCTAGAATGGGGTGCCTCAAGGCTGTCCGTAATTTTAAAAGGGCACCCCATTCTAAAATGGGAAAAACTATTCTAATAATTTTATATAACGCAGCAACATCCACACATATAGGACACCCAACATTAGAGTTGATTTATTCTTCCAAAGCAAATACACTTTTGCGCACTGACTAGCATTCCAGTGTTTCTCTTCTCCCTCAGTTTTTCTCCACCAATGAGCTAATGTGACCCCAGCGTTGATGGAGAGGAGCAGGGGAAGGTAAAACTAGGATGACATCCATTTATCAACTGATGATGTCATTGGTTGTCAGGATGCCAGTGGCTAGAAGGTCGTAATGGTGCACAATGAAAACCTGTGGCTTTTTATAACTAAAATGCAGGCTTGTTCCACCCGCTGGCTTGTATACAAGTTTTGGGCAATTTTTAGACGTTTTGCCAGGGCACCCCTGAAGAAACCGCAAGGCACCCCAGTTGAGAATGGCTGATCTAGAGGACTTGGAAGCAAAAATATAAGACTGTGCACCTTTCAGAATACCGTAAATACATATATGATGAAAGTCAACGCCAAGCCCCTATTCATAGGGGGAAATCAGATCAGAGCTCTATTAAACAGAAAATTACACTGAAACTAATTTTTCACAGTATCTAAACAAACTCTTGACTAATCACAACGGAGACCAGATACTTGTTTAACAGACTACAATGGACCAGTCATAAAACATCCTATAACTGAATGTATAAATGCATCTACAAAAAAAAAGTGTTTAATTCATGTTTGTACAGATAAACAATCTTTATGAGGACACTTTTTATGCATCTACAATTTTTGTAGATGTACTTATACATTCAGTTATGATGATATAGAACTGGTTTTTCATAGTTAAACAAGTGTTTGATCTCAAGGTGTGATTAATTTTACTAGAGACTCCATGCCAGCTAGGAGGTTGAGCGGGTCACTTAGTCTGTTGTGGTGTAAACTCTTGTCTTAGGCATGGAATGTGATATTGCTGAGTATTCAAGCAATCGAGCAAAGTGACATAGCAAAAAACAGACTCCAAATTATAGACACAGTTAAGATTTGTGAAAGGTCTGGGTGCCCTGGGGTGAATAAAGCTTTGTCAACTATGACAATTCTTTCCTACTCTCAAAGTTGGAATAATACTGCATTTAAAGTTGAAGTACTTACCTGTAGTAGTTGAGGGAGTTTTTCCCTAAAACTCCTGCCTCTTTGCTGCAGTGCATCTTCTTTCCTGCAGTTCGTGGAATGGCCACCTCCTTACTTCCAGCTGCATGACACTGAGCTTAATGTAGCTGCATCCTGTTGAGCCCAGCTGCCATGAACATTGCCTTCTGTAGTATTTAGGACTCTAATGGTGATGTCAGGATGTTGACATTGCTGCCAGTGTCTGTTGATACTGGCACAGGTCTGCACTCCACAACCCACCCAGTAATGCTGGCTTGTCCTCACTAGTAACCTAATAAAGAACAGTGTGCCCTGCTATTCTCTGCCCACAATCCATGTAGACTCAGGTCACAAGAAAGCAGCTTTTTAGGAGGATTACAAGTATTTATGGTGTGAAAAGTTACAAACTATTCTGCAGGGGAGTTCATCAGGGAGATACATTATTTGGATGACAGGAGGTCAGCATGAGTTATAGAAAGAAAGTAAAGTACAGACAAATACAACAATCAGCCATAACCTTATGACCACTCACCGTAACCCATCCTGGCACTTGACCTCTGAAGGTATGCTGTGGTAACTGGCACCAAGCTGTAAGTACAAGATCCTTTAAGTCCTGTAAGTTGTGAGGTGGGGCCTCCATTGATCAGACTTATTTTTGCAGCACATCCCACACATGCTTGACTGGTTTGAGACCTAAACAATTTGGTGGCCAAGTCAACACCTCAAACTTGTTGTGTTCCTCAAACAATTCTTGAATTCATCAGACCAGACAACCTTTTTCCATTTCTCTGTGGTTCAGTTCTGATGCTCACATTCCCATTGTAGCTGCTTTTTACTGTGGACAGGGGTCAGCATGGGCACCCTGACAGATTGGTGGCTATACAGCCCTATACACAACAAACTGTGCAATGCACTGTGTGTTTTTCTGTCAGAACCAGCATTAACTTTTTCAGCAGTTTGAGCTACAGTAGCTCTTCTTTTGGATCAGACTACATGGGCCAGCCTTCACTCCCCACGTTCATCAGTAGTTCTTGGCTGCCCATGACCCTTTCACCAGTTCGCTAGTTTTCCTTACTTTGACCATTTTTGGTAGGTCCCGTCAACTGCAAACCGGGAACACCCCACAAGAACTGCAGTTCTGGAGCTGCTCTTGCCCATTCATTTAGCCATTACAATTTGGACCTTATCAAAGTCACTCAAGTCCTTACGCTTGCCCTTTTTTTTTTTTTTTTTTTTTTGCTTTTAGCCTATCAATGTCAGGAGCAACATGTTCACTTGCTATATAATATATCCCACCGACTATCAGATGCCATTGTCACAAGATAATCGGTGTTATTTACTTTACCTGTCGTGGTCATAATGTTATGGTGCATCTGTGTATGGCTGATCGGAGATGAAAACATAACCTTGCTGACAATTTTACCCTCTTTTTTTCTTTCTTTTTTTTTTTTTTCTGCCGCCTTAGGTATTATTACAAACATAGTTCTCCAAATTTATACTAGTCAGGTATTCCGTATAGTGGTGTGCTCTTCAGTGTTTTAAATAAATCAGCTGCTGCAAATACCTTTTACTTTAATCAGCTGATTAGGTGACAATTTCAGCTTTAGCAATTGGCTTTATGTATCCTTTCAACTCTTGATACTTACAGTATGATACACCTGAAAATGTTAAATCTATGGAGAAACAGGACCATATCCGTTTCATTGGAGCTGCCAGGGCTGTTGTGAAGTGCTTACCATTATCATGGCATGGTGCCTACATATATATATTACTTTTGTCTCCTAAGGTTTACTGATTAATATTGCATGTTTTTACTTTGTTTTGATGTGCATATGTGTTTTGTGTGTATTTATTTTGCTGTATCAAAATTATGTTTTGTGTCTGTTACTTGGCTTTAATGAGAAAAAAAAAAACTTTCGCCCATTTTACAGGGAAGAGATGCCAGCCAAGTGAAAAGATCTATCGAGAGACCACGCTGTGAGGATGTCCACCTGCAGTATAGCAAACTCCTCCATTTTAGAGCCTCACCGATAAATTCTGGTCCTCACAGCTCATTTTGTACATTATGGATCATCTACTAGGCTTCATCTTCCCAAAAATCTCACATACCTCACTTTCCTGTATGGTTGTAGAGCATCCAGTAGAAACATGGATACATGTATATATTTTTTACATCACTGTTGTGTTGCCAAAACGCTAGCAGACCATGCATATCGTAAGTTCCTGTTTTATCTTACCAAGGCATGAGACAAAACTGGAGACAGGTTTCCCTGCACAGCATCTCTGTGGGGGGGGGGGTTTATCAGCCTCTGGGATCATCCACAGCTCTGCTGTCCACCTTCAGTATTTCAAGGGTGACCCCTCACACTGCTGGAGGAAGTATTATTTCCCAGCTCTGCCCACTAAAAGCTGATGGAACTCAACAAAAGGAGCCTCTCATCAATCTACTCACATTTTCCTGCATTTTTTCTTAAAGACTGAAACTCTAATGCAGTTGTAAAGGCACAAAGCCTGACGCAACATGGGGAAGTTTACTATTCGTATTCAAGAAATTTATGGTTTTTAATGTGTTTTCAATGTTGACCGAGGCCTGTATCCCTAACGTTAGGCTAGCTAGGGGTGTAGCCACTAAAGTGCAATAATCATGATCATCTTTTAGTGACCTGTCAGATCAATAGCCATTACTGAATGTCAATAGATAGCACACGCTAGGTAGAAAGCCCCAGTCTTTAACCCCCTTCCTCTCCCATTTTTAGTGTTTTAAAAGGATTTACCGTACTACACTGCCATATAACATGGTTTGTTTGTGTATTTCAAGTCACACAGCAGCTGCTTTTAATTTTTATATATATATAATATATAAATATAAAAAATATATACTTTTTAAAGATAATTTATAAATCTTACCAAGATCTATGCTAAGTATTCCTTCCAGTACTGGCGTTATGTGCCATATCAGTAATGAGCATTCAGGAGTAGAAGTTTTAGATATATGTACATCAGCAACCAAAATTTCTATACGTAATCTTTTTTGTGTTGTCCTTGATACAGAAACACCGTCAATACAATACATATATATATATATAGTAGCAGTTTTCACTTTAATACTCTTGTAATAAATTATTTGTATGTGATATTAGGACTGAATGTGAAGTTTCGAGGTAGGATTGGGTGTATCTTTTAAGGGTTTTGTAAACTATTTTATTTTTTTTATTTTTTTTTAGCTGTCTTTTGTTACTGTATCATGGTGCCAATTACTCTATACCCCAGTAAAGAGATGGGAGACATATCATAAATATATATATATAGATAATCTAGAATAGCCTAATACAGATAGAACCTAGTTTTAGAACAATTGTGCTCAAAGAATATATATTTTTTTTTTTCCTAGAAAAGGAAAGACTTGTCGCTGTTGGCAGGTACCCCAGAGTACAACATTAAAAGGTGATTAAAGAGTCTTTTGATGAAACACAAATGTTTCTACTATTGATTTACTTCAGAACACTACAGAGTTCATGGACTATGCGATTGCATTAGGTTGAGACTCATATTTTGTTTCTAAATCACTACGTTTCAGAAATTATTTTATCTCTGCTTGCAGAATCTGACTTGGCGGTTGCACATTAGTTGCTCCGTACAAGGCTGACGCTGCGTTATGTTAGTGTGCCATGTCTGCTGTAATCTTATCACAAGACTATGTTCATGCAAATGGAAATTCCACTTATGGTTGTCTAAGAATCGCCTTTAAACAACATGGGCTATCTGGTTCTCAACTTCAAGCAATAAACTGTTCGTTGTGGCAATCTTAGCATGTGTCTTGTTTTCTTTGAATATTTTGTTTTGCACTTTCTAAAAATATTTTAAGTTCAGTGTGATTTATTTTTTTTATATATAACAGAGTGTGTGTTAAGCAGATGCATTTCCTGTAACAACTATTCAAATTCTGATTTTTTTTTTTTTTTTTTTGTTCAGGTTTGAAAAGTACTAAACATTTACCAGTTCGTGTATGTAGGGCTTCAGAGGAAAACTAAGTAAAGGAAAATCTCTGTCACCCAAACAAATATTCACATTGGAAGATTTACCCTCACTTTCTGTTCCGATAATGAACTCTGACATCTCCACTCAATTGTCAATGGTCTGCAGGACAAAAAGAGAGGGTGAATCCTCCCCAGCAGGGAAACTGACACCAAAGAAAAGCCTAACAAATGTCCCTTCTCAAATCTATCCAAAACTAAAAAATATTTTTGGCTTTAGGGTCACTTTTTTTCATATTGCCCAAATTTAGCTTTTATATGTCTGAGGGCTAGATCACATGGGCATTTGATACCAGCATGATTTAACTTGGAGCAGTTTTGAATGAAAACCAGTCGGCTTTTAACTTTCTTTTTCAAAGCTAAACTAGGTGAAGATAGAAGCTGATTATAGAGCAGCCATGCACAGCTGCTCCAGTTTTGATAAATTTCCCCCATGTGCTTTTCAGTTGTTTACATGCATTTGTTGCCTGTTCGCCCACAAAATGTGCATTCTGAATATGTTGTGTTACTCAACATAATAGATAATAGCCTCATAGTTTTGTTATATAGTCATATTTAGGTGCCTATCTAGCTATTTTAGTGTAATGATACAAAAGTATTTTTTTCCTTTTTCCCTAGAGATTTCAATTTAATGCACTTCTTATACAGACAATATTGAGAACAAGAAGAGAGATTTTTGACTACAGCTGCAACAGACAGCATAGTGCAGGTAGAGTAAAAGATAATAGAATAAATAAGGAGCTATTTGTAGCGTGTAAGAGCATGTAGTGCTCAGTTCTAGAGACAGACTGTCTATCCATCAGAGCTGTGTTAAATCAAAAAGCAGGCATTAATTACATTGCAGATTACCAATTCTAAAATGTAATAGCTGCATTTGTTTTCTTTCTTAGGCTTTCTTTTATTTTCACCTGGTGATCTGGCCAGTAAATCTGTTGTTTTTCAAAAGAACAAACTCTTGTGGATGTAGAGGAATGAGACAAACCATTTGCCACTGACATGGGTGCTTGCAGTGATAAACTTTTATTTATATAAAACCTTGATCCCAAAAGGAAAAAAAGTTTGCTGTATCTGTAAACTGGAGTTTAGCCTCAATTTGTTAGTGCATCTAAATCTGCTAGTACATCTAACACTCTGCTACCCCAAGATTAATATTGCTGCTCTGCTGTTCAAAGGTGCCCCTGTGCTCCTTCATCAAGAATAGGAGCGCTCCAAAACAGGAGGTGTGCTACTGGTCAGATCACCATGTGAAAACAGAGGGGGGGGAAAAAGACTAAAAAATGGAAAACTAATGCAGGCACCACATCTAACAGTTGGTAAGCTGCAATATAGTACATTTCTTCTTTTGGGTTTAAAACCGCTTTAAATAAACAATGAAAAAGAAGTGTTTTTAAAAATGCTGATCTACCCTTTTCAATAAATTTATAATAAGTAACAGATCTGCTATGTGATATATTATAGTAAAGTAAAGTGACAATCCTTAAAAAATAAGCATAAAATTAAATGCACCGTCCCCGGATGACGTCCTTTTGTGATGAAACATGTCAGATGGAGCTTGCCATCACATCTGCTGGATCGAGTAGCAGTATGCTTTTCACATCTCTGTATTTGTAAGCATCCCCATGCTTTTACATCAGTAAATGTTAACCTTTTACAGGATTACACTATGTCCCTTGCTCCCTTTCTCCTATAGTCCATGTTTTGTATATAAATATTGAGATGACTATCGGCTGCTGAGTGCTCACTGCAAAGCTTATTCGGCTGATTCCCAGGGATGATCTTCGTTCATAACCTCGCTTCGTAGGGGTCATGTGCTTCTGGTAAGAAGCCTGATTTTTTTTTTTTCCCTTCCCACTGGTGGAGTCAGCATGTTCGGAATATTTTTGTATTGATCACACATTGAATATACATTTATTTATTTCAGGTACTTATATAGCGCCGTCAATTTACACAGCACTTTACATACATATGTTGTACATTCATATCAGTCCCTAACCCTCCAGGAGTGTACAATCTAAAGTCCCTAACTCATATTCATACATACACATACTAGGGACAATTTAGACAGGAGCCAATTAACCTACCAGCATGTCTTTGGAGTGTGGGAGGAAACCGGAGTACCCAGAGGAAACCAACGCAGTCACAGGGAGAACATGCAAACTCCAGGCAGGTGGTGCCAGGGTTGGAATTCGAACCAGCAACCCTAATACTGCGAGGCGGAAGTGCTAACCATTTAGCCACTGTGCTGCCCTAATTTTATTTCATGCTTGAAAATTTCTAAGGATGTTCACTTTTTAAGGATTGTCACTTTATTTCACTGATGTTTACATGGGTTTCACTATAATACTGTATATCACATAGCATATCTGTTCCTAATTATATACCTGTTTAATGGGTAGCTGGTACATTAATATCTTGTAATCAAACATTTTTGAGTGTGGCTCCCTACTTGGTGTTTAATATAGGTTTTTTATTTATTTTTTTCCACTTGTATTAAGCGCAGTTTCACATGTTTAATGAAAAAGAAGTACTATTGTGGCAGACATACACAAAACCCACTTGCCTTGTAAGAAAAGTGTCACAGCCATTTGGTGAAATTTCTATTTCTGCTGTTTATATAGCATTATATTCTTCTAAAACACTGATGGGCATGTGTGTGAAATTTCCCTTTTGTGTATCAAGGATCTTAAAATTTTGGTGGCTTGGCTGGTGCAATATGATCAGCTACCACTCAAACCCTCAAGTGTTTTTTCTTAACAAATTGAGCACAATAAAACAAAAACATTTTCTAGTAAACTATTTGTTAAAATTATTTTTCTCAATGCTGCTTTCCTGAACTTCTAGTCTTCACAGCAAATTGACTAACAGTGGAAAGTGCAGTCTCCAGTCGGCCTATGAGCTTGGAGAAGGGAAGGAGCAGGTGAGGGCCTTCCACCCTAAGCTTCTATTGATACACACATTGTAGGGAGACACAACTTTTGTCCCTGCATGTCCGGGGGGCTCCATATGACACTTTAAGAGAAAGGAGCCAAGCTTCTGGGAAAAAAAAGGAGCCACCCTGAAACCTGGTATAGCAGTCATGGCACCAGCCTAAACAGGAAAATAAGTAAGGATTAAAAGACAAGGAAGCTGCATATTCAGTTATTAAATCAACTGCTGAAAGTGCTTAAAAATGAGAGTTTAATAACCCTTTAAATCCCTCACAAACATGGGCCATAATAGAAATGTTTGTAAATATGGAGACATTTAGTCCTTGGTAATATGGATCCTGTTAGTGTAGATCATACTACACATTATTAACATTCAAAGAGTTACAAGAAGACAGTTTTGTCACACAACTGGTGTTTGAAAAATATGGAGAGAGGCAATATAACATTGTCCATCTCTGATGAGCTATTACTGAAGCTTAGATGTTGCATTTCAGATGGCCATAAAAATGTATCCATGCATGAGCAAAAAACATTCATGTTTGTGACTTCATTTGGCACCACAGCACACAGGTGCAGCCATAATGTCTCCTCCTTGTTTCCAAAGTTTTATTAAAACATTTTTATTAGAACTATTGGATTATTATAATACACTATATAATCCACTAAACTAACATGCTGTACAAAAAAAACCAATTCAAATCTGCTACCAGAAGAATCTTACCCCAGTGTATTAAGGCTTATTTGCATTTGTGCGATTTTATCATTGTGCATTTGGTTCTTTTGCATGTAAAGTAGAAACCACAGTGCAGAATCTTCAGTCTCTGAAACTCCTTCATGGCTGTGCATTGACCTTGCTTCTCTCGAGCAAATTATACCCCAGCATCATACAGATGTCCTGACTTGCACCTATGAATCAAGGACTTTCACATAGTTAAGTCAGAGTTCCAGTTGGGCCCTGGCACAGCTTTGTCCTTGACTCTGATCCCCACCTGACAGCTGTCAATGTAAGAGGACAATAAAAGTATAAAAGTCATATATCAGTCACATCTACTATAACCAGGGAGGGTATGTCGTGCACCTAATACAAAGATATCATAAGTTATAGCATAATTTACAATATGTGTGTGTGTGTGTGTGTATGTATATATATATATATATATACATCAACTCTCTACTCTCGCCACCCCACCTCCACCCAGCACCTCACTCACTGCCCTTGAGATTGCCAATCACTTCAAAAACAAGATTGACACAATTCGCAAGGACATCGCCGCAACTCTCACACCCTCTCAACCTGTCCCCTCTCACACAGCTACCCCCTCATCCCCCCTCTCCCTCGACATAACCCGCAGGGACTTCGTCACTGCTCAAACTCCCTCCAACCCCGTTCCCCCTCACTCAGCTACCCCCTCATCACCCCTCTCCCACGGCCCCACCACTGCTCTGACCTCCACTTCCACCCCACCCTTCATTCCTCTTACTGAAGCCCCCCCCAACACTTTACACCTTTGACCTTACTACTATCGAGGAAGTCTCCAAGATCCTCTATGATGCCTGCCTCACCACCTGCCCCCTCGACTCTATCCCCTCACAACTCCTACGACCTCCCTCCCCCTCCATCCTACGCTCCCTCACCCACATCTTTAATCTCTCCCTCTCCTCCGGCACTTTCCCCTCCCCTCTGAAACATGCACACATCACCCCCATACTTAAAAAGCCCTCCCTGAACCCCAATGACCCGAACAACCTCAGACCCATCTCCCTGCTCCCATTTACATCCAAACTCCTCAAGCGCCTAGTCTACACCCGCCTATGCTCTCACCTCAACGACAACAACCTCCTCGACCCCCTACAGTCCATATTCCACCCCCTACACTCCACCGAAACTGCCTTACTCAAACTCTCCAACGACCTGCTAACCGCCAAAGCTAATGGCCACTATTCAGTGCTCCTACTCCTTGACCTCTCTGCGGCCCTCGACAGTATCGACCACCCCCTCCTCCTCAAAAAAACTACACGGCCTCGGCCTGAGAGATTCTGCTCTCTCCTGGCTTTCATCCTACCTGTCACAACGCTCTTTCAGCGTTACCTATAATGCTACCACCTCCCCCTCACTCCTCCTCTCTGTTGGGGTCCCTCAAGGTTCCGTCCTCGGGCCCCTTCTCTTCTCCATCTACACCTCCTCTCTTGGCCAACTCATACACTCTCACGGCTTCAACTACCACCTCTATGCCGACGACACACAAATCTATCTCTCAACCCCCCACCTCACCCCCTCGGTCTCTGCCCGAATCACACACCTACTGAGCGACATATCTGACTGGATGTCGCTCCATTTCCTTAAACTGAACCTCTCCAAGACCAAGTTTCTTGTCTTCCCCCCAGTCCGGACACCACCCCCCATTGACTTCTCCATCATGTCCAACAACGCCACCATCAAACCCGCCCCGCAGGCCAGAGTACTTGGTGTCATTCTGGACTCCAACCTATCCTTCCAGCCCCAAGTCCAATCTTTAACAAGCTCGTACAGACTACACCTTCGCAACATCGCCAAAATACGCACATTCCTAACTCCAGAAACCATTGAACAGCTCATCCACTCCCTCATCATATCACGACTCGATTACTGCAACTCCCTCTTTACTGACCTGCCTTGCCGCTGGGTATCCCCGTTTCAGTCGATCCTGAATACGGCAGCCAGACTCATTCACCTTTCCAACCACTCCATCTCCGCCACCCCCCTCTGCCAATCCCTCCACTGGCTTCCGATTGCGCAACGGATCAAATTCAAAATCCTAACACTGACGTACAAAGCCGTCCACCACACTGCCCCGAACTACATCACTGACCTAATATCCAAGTACCACCCAGCACGCACACTCCGCTCCTCACAAGTTCTCCTTCTCTCTAGTTCCCTGGTCTCCTCCTCCCATGCCCGCCTCCAGGACTTCTCCAGGGTGTCACCCATCCTCTGGAACTCCCTGCCCCAACCTATCAGATTATCACCTACTCTCCTCTCCTTTAGGCTTCCCTGAAAACCCATCTCTTCAGGGAAGCCTACCCCACCCCCTGCTAACATGCCGACGACCTCCACTCTTCCTACCACTCCATACCCCACAGCTGTCTCCTCCTGTGCCACCATCCCCTCCCTCCTAGATTGTAAGCTCGAAAGAGCAGGGCCCTCAATCCCCTCATGTTTTGCATTGTATTGTTATTGTTCTGTCACATGTTCTGTCCCCCTTTGTAATGTATAGCGCTGAGCGAACTATCGGTGCTTTATAAATACTGTATAATAATTATATATATATATATATATACACACATATACATACACACACATGTACATTGAGGCTTATATGGAATACGTGTTCTTTGAGAGCTCAAAAAAGACCACAAAGTAGACCTTTCAGAAGAGTATGTGCACTGCCATTGGTTGCCTACTTCTGCAAATGCTAGTTGCTTGACCACATCTAGCTGTTATAGAAAATGACAGGAAAAAATTTAAATTCTCTAAAATGTATACTTCTAGGTCATTAATTAAGAAAAAAAAAACCAGAAAGATGTGCAGTACCGGCGAGTCAGTTCACAGAGAGATATCATCGCCATGCTTAGCATGTGAACAACTAGACTGGGAGACCAGTGCCAATGATGATACATGATGATTTTATTTCCTTTTTGTCTTCTACTCATTACAACTGTGATATTGTCCTCGTATAGTCTTTCTAGGGATCTATGCTGTGTGGAAGGTTTCAGAAAGGAATTGAGCAGACTTTTCGCTATTGCTTCACAAGCATGACTAAATGATTAAGAAAAAAATGTCTACCCCCAACCAGATACAAAGGCAATGTATAAAAATATCTCAGTCTTATGGCTGTGGTCAAAGGAAAAAAAAAATCAAGCATTATGGGTGGTAACTTACTCTAGCTAAGATAGGACTCCTCATTAGGAATGAGAAGTTTGTGCTTGGAAGAGTTGGTTTATTCTTTGATTTCCTTTTTTTTTTTTTTTTTTTTTTTTACGAAAACCTATATAAGAGATTATCCCCCTGACTATAGACTAATAATCCTATTAGTGCTCTTGCTACTGTAACTTTTTCGCTGCTGGATTTGGGGAAGTGCTCATTCTTACGCTGATGTGGAAGACTCTGGACTCCCATGAGCAGGCAAGAACGAATGTAATAAATTGAGCCTATTTATTACATCATCAAATTCTAATTAGAGATGTTGCAGCTGTGTGCTTTTCATCTGCCTAAGATGATTAATGGAATGGGTTTTAATTAGGTTGCATGCTAATCTTTCAAATGAAAGTCAATGATATGTGGTATGGGGGAGACAGGCAAACAATGCTGGAAAACAAGTTTACTTGTAAGTTGGATCCGGTGACTTCACAGAAGTATTTTTAAAGCGGAATTCCACCAAAACTGAAAATTTAGCTTTATTTTCCACTTTAACACCTAAATACATATCTGTCTTATTTGATGCTTGTTATTGTGTTCTCCAGCAATTCTCTAGACATTCTATTTAAGTCTGAGTATCAGTCTATTCTCTAAAGTCACTATACATGGAATAAAATCTGGCCGGTTTAACAGGAACTTGCTAAATTTTGACCCATGTGGCCTCTGTGGTTAAACAGAAGTTGATCTACTGATTGATTTCTCTTTGACTGCTTTGTCGGATAAAAGCCACTTGATAAGCGCTGCAGGTAATAGGCTGCGGCACTGGTCTGTGTTTTCTGACAGCAGGGGGGGAGTCTCCCTGCTGTCAGAATACAAGAGCACAGCGGGGAGGATTCCCCAATCCACCTTGAATGTTTGTATAGCAAAATGGGTCTTTCTGTTTGGGGGGGGTGGTTCCATTCAACCCACTGGTTGAACTAAAAAAACTGACCCATGTATAGCCAGCTTTAGGGCCAGCTCAGATGATATCTTCCCAGACAATGTTCTTTAGGCCCAGTTCACACCAGCACACTTTTGCTGCGCTAAAATGCACCTTCCCAGTGAGGCAAAAGCACATGAAAAATAGTCCCCTTTAAATTCTATCTAACTGTTCACATCTGTATGCTGCGTTTTTAAAATTTCCTGCTTGCTGCATCTTTAGTGCCCTGTTACAAAAACGCACCAGAACCGCACCTTCAACTATAGACAATGGAAACATACTAAAAACGCACCACAAGATTTTTGAGTTCTTCAGTTTTTTTCCCAGGTGACCAGGGATGGAAATGCATGTAAATGCATTATGCATTCCTTTAAATTTTGATACAACGCATTAAACCATGTTAAAAACGTGTTTTGAAAAGCAGTGTGAAAAGTCCACTTGCCCTCCTGAAGATTTACTCCCCTTCCTGACCAGGCCTCTTTTTGTTATACAGTGCTGCTCTTTTTCAACTAGTAATTGTGCAATGCTGTACCCAAACAAAATTTATATCCTTTTTTCACACAAATAGAGCTTTCTTTTGGTTGTATTTGATCACCTGTGCGCTTTTTATTTTTCACCCTATAAACAAAAAAAGACTGTAAATGATATTTTTTACTTTCTGCTATAAAAAATTTATAGTAAACTCAGTCATAAATTTAGGCCAAAATGTATTCTGCTACATGTCTTTGGTAGAAAAAAAATCCCAATATGTGTATATTGATTGCTTTGTGTGAAAGTTCTAGCGTCTACAAACTATGGTATAGATACTGCAATTTACTCCATTTTCTGCTATACAGCTCTGCACTAGTTTAACTAACAAATGCGCAGTCATGCAATACTGTACATAAATTAAATTTGTCCCTTTTTTTTCACACAAATAGAGCTTTATTTTGCTAGTATTTGATCACCTATGCACTTTTTATTTTTCATGCTATAAACAAAAAAAGACCGAACATTTTGAGAAAAAAAAATGTCTCATTTCTCTTATAAAAAATATTCAAAAAACTAAAATTTCTTCATAAATTTAGGCCAAAATGTATTCTGCTACATGTTTCTGGTTAAAAAAAATCCCAATTTGTGTATATTGATTGCTTTGTGTGAAAGTTATAGCATCTACAAACTATGGTATAGATAATGGAATTTACACAGCTTCTACTTTCTGACTGCCTATCACATTTGTCGAGGTGCTAATATACCAGGACAGTACAAACACCCCCAAATGACCCCTTTTTCAGAAAGTAGACACCCTAAGCTATATGTTGAGATGCATATTTAGTCCATGGAATATTTATTTTTTTCCACAAGTCTTTGGAAAATGCCAAGAACGTTTTTTTTTTTTATTTTACAAAGTTGTAACTTTAATTATATATTTCTCACACAAGCTATGGGTATATGTAGAATTATACCCCAAAATACATTCTGATACTTCTACCGAGTATGGGTATACCACATGTGAGACTTTTTGGGAGCCTAGCCACATACAGGAGCCTGAAATCCAATGACCACTCTGAAAGCCTGAAGGTGCATAACGTCCTCATTTCACTACCTTACTACCTATCACAGTTTCAGATGCCCTGAAATGCTAGGATAGTACCAACCCCCCCCCCCCCCAAATGACCCCTTTTTGGAAAGTAGACACCCCAAGGAATTTAAAAAGATGCATGGTGAGTATTTTGCAGATCTCCTTTTTTCTCACAAGGTTTTGAAATATAAAAAAAAAGAAAAAATGTTTTGTTTTCTTTCTTCAATTTCCAAAAACCTGTGGCAACAAACAAGATTTGCAAAATACTCACCATGCTTCTTATACAATTCCTTGGGGTGTCTACTTTCCAAAAAGGGGTCATTTGGGGGGGGGGTTTGGTGCTATTCTGGCATTTCAGGGCTTCCGAAACTGTGATAGGTAGTCAGGAAGTGTAATGAGGAAATAAAGCCCTTTAAAAGCCTGAAGGTGCTTATTGGATTTTGGGGACCTGTACTTGGCTAGACAGCCAAAAAGTCTCTCACATGTGGTATCCCCATACTCTGGAGAAGTAGCAGAATGTATTTTGGAGAGTAATTCTATATATACCCATAGCATGTGTAAGCAAGAAATCATTTAAATGACAATTTTGTGTAAACAAAAAGAAAAAATGTTTGTCATTTTCCAAAAACTTGTGGTAAAAAAATAAATTCTTCTATTGACTCAACATGCCTCTCAGCAACTAGTTTGGGGTGTCTACATTCTAAAAAGGGGTCATTTTGGGTGGGTGGGGGCATTTTATGCCCAGCATTAGAAGTTTATGCCATCCATCACTCACTCAGAATTATATATTTTTTTAAAGCAGACACCTTGGTGAATAAAATGGTGGGTGTTGCTATTTTTTATGTCACATAATACTTGTGCAGCGATTTTTTTCAAACACATTTTTTGAAAACAATACAGTTTTTTTACTTTTAATGTACAAAAACAATATATTGGCCAATTATTTTGTACATAATAAAAGATGATGTTATGCCGGGTAGATACCAAAAATGACATGCTTTAAAACTGTGCATGCCCCGTGCAATGAACTTCTATAGGTTCATTATTTTACACACTCCTTTTTCATTTTTTTCTTTTTTGATCACTTTTAATGCTATCACCGGGAATGCAAATATCCCTTATAACTTCAGTGGGTATTGTCATATATTCTTTTTTGATCAAATCTGGGGTCTATCAGACTCTATATATCTCCTCTGCCCTTACATTATCTAATCTTGCCAAGATTGGTGTGATTAGTTTCTTTCCCAATTTACAAATGGCACTCTTTATATCCTGCAAAACTGAAGTGATGAAATGCTCGTAGCGTCTGATTTCTTAGACTATAGAGATGATTGGCACCATTCCAGTCTCCAGTCAGCTATATGGTCAGCTGGCAGAAACACCAGCTGCATTCTCAGGTTCCCCCGATGGCATGGGACTGCCTGAGAAGGCCGGGGGAGGGGGTTCATCTTTTCCCGCTGCTTGTAAAAGCAATCCTGCAGCTAATTAGCCACTAAGATTGCTTTTACATGAAAGCCGATTGCCGGCTGAGAAAAACTATACCAGGAGCTGCAGGCATCATCCTGGTATAACCACTCAAAGTTCAGTGATATAACAGTACATCACTGGTCCTTGTTGGGTAAAACCCCGACAAGGACCAGTGACATACTGGTATATCACTGAACTTTGCTATGATTTATTTTTTTTCGTTTGTTTTTTTTTTTTTATGCAGTATGTTCTGTAAGTGTGTGGATTTGAGGATTGGGCCACAGCACCTTCTGGATACAAAAGGGCCGTGATGATCTCTTCCTGGAATCTCAGGAAGGATCCTCTTCATCCAGTTGCTTTATAAATTACAAAAGCATTATATATAGCCAATTGAAATAAATAGACACCTTTTAGTACCAGTGTCGAGGTTTCCTGGAAAACTTGGTAGAGATTCATCATTTGGTCGTTGACGTCCACCCCTCCCATGTTAAGGTTATAGTTGTGGACACAGAAGGGTTTCTCAACAACTCCAAAATACCGTGTTAATTTGGACTGTCATGTATGTGTGAATGGAATACAGGACGAAAACATCCCGTTTGTCCTTCCACTTCACTGCAAGCAAATCATCATTTCTCAAGCAGGTTTTCTCCCCCTTTCTAAGTCGGATATTTTAAAGCCGTTGGGGGAAGCCCCGATGTTAAGGTCACACGGTGCCACATGAGCCAATTGCAAGATTGTACAAATTATTAAAAAGTGGCATGCTTGTATGGAGATTGTTCACATATAAGTGGTACCCCTTGTAGAACAAAGACGACACCAAGTCCCAAACTATCTTGCCACTGCTCCCCATTTGTCTGGGCAGTCAGGGGGCTCTACTTCACTGTCTCTTCCCTCATAAACCATACATTTGTACGTATAGCCTGTGGCCCTCTCACAGAGCTTATACAATTTGACCCCATATCTGGCACGCTTGCTGGGGATGTACTGTTTGTATGCAAGGCGGCCAGTAAAGTGAATGAGGGACTCATCCACACAGATCTTTTGCTGGGGCGTATACACATCTGCAAATTTCTCAGTGAGGTGGTTTGAGGGGCCGAGTTTTGTAGAACCTGTCATGTTCAGGGTCACACCGACGATGACAGTGTGTTATCACTGAAATGCATGAAGCGCACAATCGTCTCATATCTATGCCTGGTCATGGCAGCAGAGAACACGGGCATATGATGAATTGGGTCTGTGGACCAATACAACCACAACTCATTCTTTTTTGTAATGTGGCCATCAAGTGGTTAAAATGTCTCTATCTAACGTGTGGGTGCAGTGTGCTGCTTTTACTCACGTGTGATGTCTTTCTTCTCTCTCTGGAACAAAATGGTTCCAGGGAGAGAAGAACCAGCTAGATCCTGTGCCTGTATTTACAACTACAGGCACAGCTCTGCATCTCCATTCACTGTAAGAGATCGGCAGAGTCCTGGCCAAAATCACTGACCAAGACCTGCTGACATACACCTCCTACAACGAATGTCAGCGGGGGGGCATGCGCGCTCTAAACCCGGAAGAGCACAGCGACATAGAGGTACATCGCTTTGCCTGCAGCTACCGCCCGTCCACAGTACTTTGTGGGTGGGAAGTGGTTAAAGTTGAATTTTAGACAGGTAAAATATAGTGCAGCAATGTGATTAATAAACAAACACTACCTTTATCATTAAATTTTTTTTCAAATGCATTTAAAGCACATTAAATTTTCTTATTTTCAACCTACTGTGCAGCAGGGCTGGGAGAGGGGGAGGGCAGCACTGTGGGCCAATCACTCAGAGCAATGCATAGTAGAAGAACCCATAATGTCTCATCAGTCTGCTACTACGATTTCATTGTTCTGTCAGCTGACTGGAGATGTGTTTATGACTGCTATGTGTTGCTGCAGCGTAGGCTACAAATTGAGCTGTGTTGTCCATCAGGGGTGTCGCTCACAAAACTGAACAAATTTGTAAGTGTGAAGGAGGTAAAGCAGCTCATACTCACTTATTTAAGTGCATTCATCTGCTTGGCCAGGGTTCAGCGTTAATTAAATCAGTGTATATAAAATCCATGCTGGTTAATGTTAGCTTAACGCTTTAAAAATACATGATTGTGCAGGGTTACTGCACTCCTGTATTAGAAGTGTTGGTGATCGTTTACTGTAGAGCATAACACAGACTGCATTTAATTCAGATTAACACTGCAGCCCACCTTCACTTTTTGCAGAGTGTTGAACCATTACACGTTTTATATACTGCGCATTTAGGAGCATGCTGGAAACTAGTGGGTGCAACTCAAAATGTGAAAAGTTGAATGCTCCTAAATGACAGCCATTGGTTCGTTTGGCAAGACAAAGAATTTTGCTTAGTGCGCAGACTGTTTACCTTATAGTTTTCAATTAAATCATATTTACACCCAAAAACAAAAATGTAATGTATTGAAGCCCACAGTCCTAAAGTTTATGTGAACCCTTGCCTTGTAAAACAATCCATTAAATTTAAAATAGACATGAAAGGCAAAATGTTTGTGTATATATTAAACAAAAACCACTATAAATATCTTTTTTTTCTTTGTATAAGTGATCACATGATCTCTGTTCTCAGATGAATGAGGGGTTTGGAGAGGTGGGGACTGCCAGGTGGAAGCATGTCTGCAAGAGACAGAGGAAAGAAGTATACTGATCTTGCCAGTGAATGATTGTGCAGCACAATCTGACCATTGGAGGAAACTGACCATGCTGGGATGGATGCGTTTCCATGCATAGCATGCTCAATTTGAAATAGGAAATCAGGATCACCAGGGATTTAACACAAAGGAAGCAATGCAAAAAGAACAAAATACTTTTTAACAAAAGTACATGGTACAACAGGCACATATCAATAATATGAAATGTTGGAGTAGCATACACTTTAGAAGGAAGTGACTGCATAATTATTTTTCCTGGCTTTTTCCCTTTACTTTTACCTCGTAATCTTGCGAATAATAACTTTGTACCTGAGTGGCTACGTTTACTTCCTCCACTCCATCGATGAAAGGAGCCATTGTTTCAACACAGTCTGGACATTAAGCATGTCTGCCTTTGCTCATGTCCATTTCAGGGGGTTGATAGGATTAGTAGTTTACACAATGTTTTTGCTTCCAGTTCATCTCATAGGAAGTGACAAGGATACTGCAATTATGGCAAGTTCAACAAAATTTCTGTGTTTGCTGAAAATGTTTAGTCTGAAAAAATCTTGCAGGAACATCTAGGGACTGGTAAGCTGTAGTATATTACATTTTTGTAATATATGGGCTTAAAAGGGTTAATCTGTATCCAAGGCTGTTGATGTGAATAAAAACAAAAACTGAGGAGAATTTACTAAAACGGGAGCACACTGAATCTGGAGCAGCTGTGCATAGTAACCAGTTAGCTTCTACCTTCAGCTTGTTTGGTTAAGCTTTGAAAATGAAAGCTATAAGCTCAATGGTTGTGACGCACAGCTGCTCCAGTAAATTCTCACTGTGCTTTGAGTATTATATGCCGGTAATATTTTAGTGATTTGTTAGTGGGTGTGGTTTCTTTAGTAAAACACTGTTACAAGTGTTACTACGAGAGAGTCAAATCAGTGAGACTATGGGGTTGATTTCCTAAGACTGGAGAATTCAAAATCTGGTGCAGCTCTGCATAGAAACCAATCAGCTTTCAGGTTTTATTGTCAAAGCTTAATTGAACAAGCTGAAGTTAGAAGCTGATTGGCTACTATGCACAGTTGCACCAGATTCTGAGTGATCCAGTTTTAGTAAATCACCCACTATGACTTGCTATGGCTTTCTGCCCATTCACACCAGTGGTCTATAGAACACATCACAGTGCTTATTTTTTCATTTTACACTTTATTAACTTGTATCAGCCAATAGCAAAATGACGGCCAAGCGGGACTCCCGTCAGTCCATGTGGGCAACGTATGATTTTAATTTCTTCATTTTCAAAAAAATTGTGACCAAAAAAATTACACCTTCAAAAAGCTCACCATGCCTCTCTGGAGGATATCTGTATTGTCCTGATATTTTTGGCCTCAAGAAGTTGGATTGGCTATCAGTACTTCATTGATCAATTTTCAGATATATACCATAGTTTGTGGACTCTATAACTTTCCTACACACAATAAATACTGATTTGGATTATTTTCACCAAAGAAATGTATCAGAATACATCTTAGCCTAAATTTATGAAGAATACTTATTTATTTGCAAATTTTTATAACCGAAACAAAGAAAAAGTGGGGGGTTTTTTTCAACGTTTTCGGCCTTTTATGTTAATTTAAAACCCTCAGTGGTGATTAAATACCACCACAAGAAAGCTCTAGTTGTGTGAACAAAATTATAAAAATGTAGTTTGGGTACAGCATTGCATGACCACGCAATTGTCATTCAAAGTGTGAAAGCACTGAAAACTGAAAATTGGCCTGGGCAGGAAGGGGGTAAAAGTGCTCGGTATTGAAGTGGTTAACAGTTCATTTAACTCTCCATGTGGTAGCATGTTATGATGTGTAAAAAGGTCTTTTTTTCTTTTAGTGCACACCAATGCAGTACTGTGGTGTGAACTGCACAAATGGAACATCAAATTGGCTTATGTACTGTATATAACTTTCTGTTGAACGCACTCTAAACTTACCTTTTGCTTGCTGAAATTTTGGCAAAATGGAAATTTGAGTGGAGTTAAAAAACAGAGTTTATAACAGAAGTCTTCTGCCTGTGAGTAATATCTGAAATTTACTTTTAGTAATAATAATATTGTAACTGGGAAAATGAGTGCTAACAAGGTTGAAGGTTTTGTGCAGTGCGGTGTGCTGAATGTATACCACAATGGAGCAAAAGCCGTAATGTCACTGCTATTCTGAACAGCTGGCAGAGCAGCCCACCTAGTAGAGGTGATGAGGGTAGTGCAGGAAAGCCTAGACAGTTGGTGGTAATAGGGGATTCTATAATCAGATGGGCTAATAGAATAACTTGTCACCAGGATTTCCTCAGCAGAATGGTTTGTTGTCTCCCTGGTGCTAGGGTTCCACGTGTGGTGGACCGGGTTGATAAATTACTGGGAGGGGCTGGGCATGACTCAAACGTTTTAGTCCATGTTCTAACCAATGACAGAATACATCGAAAGGGGAGGCTCCGTAAGAATCTATTTAAAAAACTAGGCTGCACGTTGAAGGGATGGTGATATTCTCTGAAATATTGTCTGTGCCATGTGCAACACAGGAAAGACAGAGGAAGATAGAGAACTGAATGCATGGCTATAGACTTGGTGTAAGAGGGAAGAATTTGGGTTTCTAGAGCAGTGGACTGACTTTTCATTGGGGTGCAACCTATATGCTAAAGATGATTTGCGCCTAAATAAAAAGGGGTCTGCTGTGCTGGGGGAGAGGTTTATGGGAAGGCTGGAGGAGTATTTAGGCAGACAGGGGTCAGTCACTATTGGTGGGAGGAATGGGGGAAAAATGGGGGCTATGGCATGTGATAAGAAGGTTCCCATGTTACAAACAGCCATTAGAAATGGTAATATATACACTAAAATAAAAAATGTGCAAAATGTGACAATTCATTAAAGTGATACTAAAGGCTTAAATTTTTTTTTTCTAAAACCAACAAACAAGTTATACTTACCTGCTGTGTGCAGTGGTGTTTCGTAGAGCAGCCCAGATCCTCCTCTTCTCGGGTCACCCGCAGGCTCTTGTGGCCTCTCCGTCCTTTCAGTTGCCCCCACAGCAAGCAGCTTGCCAGGGGGGCACCCGCTGCTCCATGTGTCTATTCACACACACAGAGCCATGGCTAGGCTTCGCCTCCTCTCTCTTCTCATTGGCTCACTGGCTGTGAGTGACAGCAGATGGAGCCAATGGCTGTCTCAGCCAATGAGGAGAGGAAGTTCCAGGATAGCCAAGACTCCAGTGCACATCGCTGGATCGAGAAGAGGCTTAGGTGAGTATTTGGGGGGCTGCTGCACAGAGAAGGTTTTTTACCTTCATGCATAGAATGCATGAAGGTAAAAAACCTTGAGCCTTTACAGCGACTTTAAAGTGTTTGTTAAGCAATGCAAGAAATCTGCCATGCATAAATGTGAGTTGGATGCTTTGATGCACGAAGAGAACTATGATTTAATTGGTATTGCTGAATCTTGGTTTCATTCTTCACATGACTGGGCTATTAATATTTCTGGATATGCTCTCTTTCAGAGAGACAGGGTAAAAAGGAAAGGTGGTGTTGTCTGCCATGTGAGAAGTGATCACAGAGTGTGAAAGAGGACCTAGTTGATGGGGAGTGAGATGAGGCTGAAGAATTATGGGTGGAACTGAGCTACTACAAAGGTAATCATTGGAGTTTGTTATAGACCACCTAGTGTTAATGAGGAGGTGGAGACCCAGCTCTTGGCACAGATAGAAAGGGCTGTAAGGTCTGGGACAGTGATAATAATTGGGGATTTTAACTACCCGGAAATTGACTGGAGTAATGGCACTGCAGGAACTGTTAAAATAGGGAAGAAATTCTAAACCTATTACAAGACCAATTTTTTTTTTATTTTGGTGCAGCTCATAGTGGCCCCGACTAGGAATGATGCTCTCCTGGACCTGGTAATCTTAAACCATGCACAGCTTATTACTAATGTTCATATAAAAGAACATCTGGGTAGCAGTGGCCATAACATTATTCCATTTAATGACAGCTGTAAACAGCAAGCACATACTGGAAAGATAAACACTCAACTTTAAGAGATCAAATTTTCCAAGGATAAGGGCTGCTCTCCAAGACTTGGACTGGGAGGGAATACTGGCATTGAAAAACACAGAACAGAAATGGGAATTCTTCAAAAAGACCATATGTGAACACACTTCAAAATATATTCCCATGGGCAATAAGTCTAAATGGCTAAAAACAAAACCTATGTGGCTCATGGCCAAAGGTAAAAAAGCTATAAATAATAAGAAAAGCGCTTTTAAAAAAATATAAAAATGAAGGAACACTGTCATCATTTAATTGTTACAAGGAATATAACAGAATATGTCAAAGGGAAATAAGGGCCGCGAAAATTCAAAATGAGCGATAGATTGCAAAAGATAGTATGACAAACCGCCAAAAAATCTTGAAATATAATAATAGTAAAAAGTTCTGATCTGAGTATGTAGGTCCTTTACAAAATAATCTAGACTGGGTGACTGGGGACAATGGGAAGGCAAATTTATTAAATACCTTCTGCAGCTCTGTGTATACAAAGGACCATGAGGGAGCTCATTGTAACGGAGACGACCCAGACTGCGCTTGAGTACTTCCGTTAGAATACCGCTTCCCCATCCGAACACCGACAACAGACACCACAGCCAACCATACAAGACTAGACGACACCAGTCTGTCTGAACATGGAACTCTTTTTATTTTAAACTCAAATGGGGCTTTTTATACAATACACACTGAGACTGATCACATGATCATATGCAAATGCAACTATATACAGAAATAGACTTAACAAGGTAAACAGTAAGTAAATTAGGTTAGCTAGCTGGGTGATCCAAACAAAAGGTGAATGGGAATTCACACCTAGACAATGGTTGGATGAATTAGGATCTCACTATAGAGCAGACGGTCCGGCTCCTTCAATTCACATGTCTAGTTCAGAATCAACAACCAGGAATAGTCTTGATATGGCTGATAAATATTACTGTCCCATCTGAAGTAATTCCAACCGCATTCTCAGCGTCCATTAGTTACCCTGTGCCCCTAAGAGACACAGGGTGACTTGTACATAAGAGGGATATGGGGAGCTGAGACAAGGGTCTCCCAACCTCTGCAAAGTAAGCTGGGTTCCATGAGCCCCCCACCCATAGTGATTCCCGTCACACTCATGTCCATAATATGGGGATGGTATTGACACAGCCCCAAATGATCCACAATAACTCGAAAGTGATATGGTTCAAAAATATTTAGACAGTAAGGTGAATAAAGCACCTGGACCGGATGGCATGCACCCATGGGTCCTAACAGAATTGAGCTCTGTCATTTCAACGCCATTGTTTCTAATTTTTAGGGACTCTTTAATGATTGGCATAGCACCACTGGATTGGCATAAGGCCAATGTGGTGCCTATATTTAAAAGGGGATCAAAGTCTTTAGTAATTATAGACCTATTAGTTTAACTTCTATAGTTGGGAAGATACTGGAGAGTTTAATAAAAGACCACATAGATGAGTTCTTCCTGGGAAAAAATATTTTAAGCAACAGACAGCATGGATTCATGAAAGACAGAAGTTGTCAAACAAATCTGATTTCTTTTTTACAAGGAAGTAAGCAAAACCTTGGACAGAGGGGTGGCGGTGGATGTGGTATATTTATATTTTGCAAAGGCGTTTTTCACAGTTCCCCACACATGGCTAATGTGTAAGGTAAAGTCTACAGGCTTGGAAAAATCATTTTGTAAATGGAAAGAAAACTGGCTAAAAGATCGTATTCAGAGAGTAGTGGTTAATGATTCATACTCTGAATGATCTAGGGTTGTCAGTGGTGTATCCCAAGGTTCAGTATTGGGATCCTTACTTTTTATTATATTTATAAATGATATAGGGTCTGGGATTAAAAGCACCATTTCAGTCTTTGCAGATGACACCAAGCTGTGCAGTGGAATAACGTCCTTACAGGATGTTTCCAATTGATAAGCTGACCTCAATGCACTGTATAATTGGGCAGCTATGTGGCAAATGAGGTTTAATGTTGATAAATGTAAGGTTATGCACTTGGGGGGCTAAGAATATGCATGCATCATACATACTAGGGGGAGTACAACTGGGGGAATCAATGGTGGAGAAGGATCTGGGAGTTCTGGTGGACCATAAGCTTAATAATTGCATGCAATGCCAAGCTGCAGTTTCCAAATTGAGCAAAATCCTCTCTTGTATTAAAATAGGTACAGACTCCAGAGAGAGAGATGTAATTTTACCCCTGTATAAATCATTAGTAACACCTCATCTGGAATATGCAGTTAAGTTTTGGGCACCGATTTACTAAAAGGCTATCAGGGAACTGAAGAAAGTAGAGAGAAGAGCAATCAAATTGATAAGAGGCATGGAGGAGCTCAGTTATAAGGAAAGATTAGAAGAACTGAATTTATTCTCTCTTGAGAAGAGGAGATTAACCACTTCAATACCGGGCACTTTTACCCCCTTCCTGCCCAGCCAATTTTCAGGTTTCAGCGCTCACATTTTGAATGACAATTGCGCAGAAAATGTTTGTTATAAAAGTTTGCAAATAAATAATTGTTCTTCATAAATTTAGGCCAAGATGTATTCTGCTACATTTATTTGGTGCAAATAACCCAAATTAGTATTTATTATTTAGTCTGTAGGAAAGTTCTAGAGTTCACAAACTATAGGATATATCTGAAAATTGATCAATCCTAAAGTACTGATGGCCAATCTAATTTCTTGAGGCCCAAAAATGGCAGAAAAGTACAGATATCCCCCAAATTACCCCTTTTTACAAAGTAGACAGTCCGACGTATTTCATAAGAGGCATGGTGAGTTTTTTGAAGTTGTAGTTTTTTTGTCATTTTTCAGAAAATTAAGAAATTAAAAAAATTTTCACAATCTTTTTTTTTACATACTGTCACCAGTGCAGTACAGCATCATCATAGAACTGGTGTGGTAGTG
Organism: Staurois parvus; assembly: GCF_062004578.1. NCBI lineage: Eukaryota > Metazoa > Chordata > Amphibia > Anura > Ranidae > Staurois > Staurois parvus. The sequence goes on along the minus strand of NW_028317805.1, from coordinate 2,183,526 downwards.
ATCAGGGACACTGGTGACAGTACAGAAAAAAAAAATTATAATTTTTAATTTTTTTTCTTTTTTTAACTTTTTTTTTTTTTTAACAAAGTAGTACAGTACCATAGTAACATTGTACTACTTTGGGTAAGTGATCAGTATTTTTTTTTCTACACAATTTGATTGCTTATGTGACTGGCCCAGCCTGTGCATGTGATCGCTGTGACCATTCACATCTATACACACTTGTATACAATGCATGGCATGTATACAACTGTCATGTGACCTGCTGTGATTGGTCACAGCAGGTTACAAGGTACTGGCAACAGAGCCAATACACAGATCTGTCATCGGCCGTGTCCGAGGTACACAGCCGGTGACAGATCTTGCCACAGCGAGGCCCTGCAGGCACGCTCAAAGCGCGTTCTGGGAAGGATGTCGTAATGCCCTCCCGGAGGGATGAGAGGTTAGTTCATTTGACTATAGGCCGGGCGGGAAGTGGTTAAGGGGGAACATTATCAACATGTAGAACTACATCAGTGGTTCATATAGTGTGAAAATGTAGAATAGACTTCTTCAAGAGCTGGTTCTGGGCAGCTTAGTAGTTTGTTTTAAACTGGATTCATTCCTAAATGCACAAATATACTTGGATACTAACATTTATAGCTAAAGTTGATCTAGGGAATATCCAATTGCCTTTTGGGGGATCAGGCCGTGCCCACGCCCTAGGCGTCTGCCTAGTCCACCTAGTCATAGCGCCGACCCTGGCTGTAAGAACAATGTTTGGAGACTGTGGCAGCTGCAGCACATCCAGAAAGTATTCACAGCCCTTAACTTTTGCCACATTTTGTTATGTTACTTATTCCAAAATGGATTAAATTCATTTTTTTCCCTCAACATTCTACAAACAATACCCCATGATGACAACGTGAAAGAAGTTCATTCTGAAATCTTTGCAATTTATTAAAAATAAACAACAACAAAAAATACACATGTACATAAGTATTCACAGGCTTTGCTCAATACTTTGTTGAAGCACCAATTACAGCCTCAAGTTGATTTGAGTATGATGCTACAAGCTTTGCACACCTCTTTTTGAGCAATTTCTCCCATTCTTCTTTGGAGTACCTCTCAAACTCCATCAGGTTGGATGGGGAGCATCGGTGCACAGCCATTTTCAGATCTCTCCAGAGATGTTCAATCTGGTTCAAGTCTGTGCTCTGGCTGGGCCACCAGGACATTCAGAGAGTTGGCCCATAGCCACTCCTTTGTTATGTGGGCTGTGTGCTTAGGGTTGTTGTCCTGTTGAAAGATGAACCGTCGCCCCAGTCTAAGGTCCAGAGCTCTCTAGAACAGGTTTTCATCAAGGATGTCTCTGTACATTGCTGCATTCATCTTTCCTTTGATCCTGACTAGTCTCCCAGTTCCTGCCACTGAAAAACATCCCCACAGCATGATGCTGCAACCACCATGCTTCACTGTAGGGATGGTACTGGCCAGGTGGTAAGTGGTGCTGGTTTCCTCCAAACATGACGCTTGGCATTCAGACCAAAGAGTTCAATCTTTGTTTCATCAGACCAGAGAGTTTTATTTCTCATGGTCTGAGAGTCCCTCAGGTACCTTTTGGCAAACTCCAGGTGGGCTGCCATTTGCCTTTTACTGAGAAGTGGCTTCCATCTTGCCACTCTACCATACAGGCCTGATTGGTGGAGTGCTGCAGAGATAGTTGTTCTTTTGGAAGGTTCTCCTCTCTCCACAGAGAGCTCTTTCAGAGTGACCATCGGGTGCTTGGTTACCTCCCTGGCTAAGGCCCTTCTCCCTTGATCGCTCATTATGGCTGGGCAGCTCACTCTAGGAAGATTTCTGGTGGTTCCAAACTTCTTCCATTTATGGATGATGGAGGCCACTGTGCTCATTGGGACCTTCAATGCTGCAGACATTTTTCTGTATCATTTCCAAGATCTGTGCCTTTATACAATCGTGTATCGGTGGTCTACAGACAATTCCTTGGACTTCATGGCTTGATTTGTGCTCTGGCATGCACTGTTAACTGTGTCCTAATCATGTCCAATCAACTGAATTTCCCACAGGTGGACTCCAATCAAGTTGTGGAAACATCTCAAGGATAATCAGTGGGAACAGGATGCACCAGAGCAAATTTCATGGTAAATGCTGTGAATACTTATGTACATGGGTTTTTTTTTTTTTTTTACTAAATTGCAAAGATTTCAAAACAAACTTCTTTGACATTGTCATTATGGGGTATTGTTTGTAGACTGTTGAGGAAAATAATGAATTTAATCCATTTTGGAATAGGGCTGTACCATAGCAAAATGTGGCAAAAGTTAAGAGCTGTGAATACATTCTGGATGCACTGTATATGAATGTATTCCATTCCTGCACAGTTTTGTTTTTTCTCAGAAGACATTCTCTTTAGACTAGGTTAACAACCAGCTCCATAGCACTTGGCATGAACCAGGTTTAGTAGTAGTATAATGTTGGTGTGTCAAGGCTATCACCTACAATAATTTGTTGCCATACACTATTTCCTGAACTCATTGTCTGTTATCGGAAAGAAATACTATTTGTATGTGTTTGCTTAGATGGACATGTAGATAAATGGCAGCTAGTGGTACTATCAACCTCACATCTGCTAAATTGTTTTCATTTAAAACTAAGAACCACTGGCTTCTTGACTTATCTCAGTAATTAGTGTGGAGATTTAATAAAATCTCTGTTTTAAAATGACCTGCAGTGTGTTAAAGAACTATTGAAGAGGAACTTGAAGAACCAATTAAGTAAACTGAAAGTTGTAACTACTTTTCTAAATTGTTTTGTGATCTCAGCACATCTCTTATCTTAAAATCGCCCACCACTTTGTATCTTGGCAGTCTACTCACTTAAAGGGAAGCTATTGTATATTTTAAGTGAGCACTTTTTGCAGTGTTGGCAATAAAGTAAGGTACCTGCCATACAGGGAACACATTGTTTTCACTGATTCAGAAGACCCAAAAACTTTAATTGTGGAAAGACTGTATAAAATACAATTAGAGTGTAGCACTGCATGGCAGAAAACAGTGCCTGTGATATATGTGGAGTAAATATGGCTGCCCAATACACATAGGTAATTGAAGACTATATATAGAAACAAGGTTTTTAAAATATTGAGGGCATTTGGACCAGCTTGGATGGGCACATGCAGCTTTTGACAGCAGTTTGGGACACTCCTGACATAATTCAGAATTATTTGCAGCTGCAACTGACCTGTATTTTACCTTAAAGTTGCATTAACCCCAAAATCAAAATAATTAACCTACTACAGCTTACCAATCCTAGATCTGCTGGCTTTATTTGTTTTGTTGTATTTTTTTTTAACTATTTTTGTATTTTATTTTAATTTGCTAATCCAGCCAGTTACACAATTACTGCTTTAGGGTGTCTCCACTCTGAATAGAGGAGCAGCGGAGCAAACTTTGAACAGCAGCATCATCAGTCTGGGAAAGAGGTGTTAAGCTTCCCATACATTAAACTATTTTCTTATACAGCTTCCTTTAGATGTACCTTCATCTGTGTAGTCAATGGCCTGCCTGATTGCATACAAATTTAAAAGTGTTTAGTCTTGACCTTATATTATTTTGATAAATCTAAAGGACATTTGTACAAGAAAATTGTATAATGTGTGGCCAGCCTTAGATGAATTTGGTTAACAATTCATAAGCAGTTACATTTTTTTTCTTTTTGGGATAGAGGTTTTACATAAATGAATAAAAGCTAACCATTATAAGCACCCCTAATGGTGTTAAATGGTTTGTCTCAACACTCTAATGTCAACTTTGGCAGGACAGCTTGGTCTGTTAAAGGAAGCTGAAAAATAATAGACTTACTGGCCAAATCACCTGGAAAAAATAAATAAGAAACTAATGCAGCTGCCACATCCAAGAATCAGTAAGCTTCACTATATTATTTTTTTAAAATTAATACCATTTTAAAGGGTAATGCCACGATCATGGGGAAAAAAACAGAAAATTAAGAAATAATATAGCATATACATTTGCTGCACAAGTGATATTTTAAATGAATGGTAATAAAATTCCGTTTCATTCTGCACTGTTGCAATTTTCTGTAAAATGCAAAGCAATATGGCAATGGTGTATGGAATGCCCCCCAGAAATGTGATTTCCTACTTACGTGAATGGCTTACTGATTTTTCCCAGAAGTCTGCGCGAAGTCAGATTTTGGGCATCCCCTAAAACAAAAATTATTTTTTTTTTAGACGTTGCCAAAGAGAAATCACATCTAAAGGGATGCAGACCCTGCCACTTACCTCAGTAGTACCCTGCAAGTGCAGAAGCTGATAATTAAGTCGCACCCAATCACTCTCGCTTAGACCATCATGGCCACTGTGACGGACCGCCTGGCACCCAACCTGGGTGCATCTGTTAAACAGTGCCTCCTGCCCTCAAAACCCTTCCAACATACTGAGAGCTAATACCAGCCCTTTACCCCAGGCATCATACACATTCAAGATGTTGAGGTAAAAACCAAAGGAATCATTTTAGTGAACAGAAATACAGATTTTTACACACTTCAGAAATGGGGGCAATCCCCCACATGAACAATAAAAACAAATATTATATATTGGGATAAACATCCCACAATGATTAGATAAGGAGGTAAAGTTGACACAAGACTAATCCCATCATGTAGGAATCTCCAGGAGGATTAGCCAACAGACAAACAATAGGTGATTCAACAATGGGAGAAAGACACAACAGTAACACATAACACCTTAATAAACAGATTACAGCAGGAGACCTCAGCACCAGGTTGTTTTGTGCTGATTATATTAACAAATGCTCTGAGTCTAGGAGGGGGTTGAAGCAGTCAATATTACATCCTCCAATGAAAAGTCAATTAAATCCATGCTTTCTGGGATCTGTGGCTGGGGGTAAAGGGACAGCTTCCTTCTCTTCCTGTGCCCAGAGCATTTCCAAGATGTTCAACAATATGGTCTCTGTAATCCATGATTTCCTCTGACAGCCTCCAATACAACAGCCCTCAGCCGCTGTAGCCAATGCCTTCCATTGGGCTGTCGTCCACTGTCCAAGGCACACTCGGGCTACATACCAGCAGAGGGCTCTGTAGCTCTTGTCCTGCCACATCTCTGCCAGAAGGAGCCTACTTATTTCAGCTTTCCAATTCTTGTGCAGTTGTTCCCCAATGACAGCACCTGCACTTCGTACTGCAACCAATACCTTTCCTGGATGGAAGGGAGAATTTTTCACTGGCAGCACTGCTCTCGGTCTAGGGCTTCCTCCCAGAGTTGCAGGCGAACAGAGTCATACCATCCCAGCAGGACATGCATTGGCACTGGTTCTCGGTGCTGCACCTGCATCTTTTACAGCCTCCTTAAGAATTCCTCTTCCATGGCAGCTGATATCTGTACCTCTCCTCGTCTGCTAGCCAGACCTCGGATTTTGGTGGTGGTTCAGATGTCCCAGACTGCATGAAGCATCCCAACGGTGCCACCAAATGTGTTGGACCGCCTGGCACCCTGCCTGGGTGCATCCACCAAACAGTGGCTCCTTTCCTCCAAACCCTTCCAGCAGACGCAAACACCAGCCTTTACCCCAAGCGTCGCACACAGACAAGATGTTGATTTTAAAACCAAAGGAATCACTTAGAAATACAGGTTTTTATACATTTAAGAAATAGGGTCAGTTCCCACATGAACAATAAAAACAAATATTACACATTAGGATAAACATACCATAACGATTAGATAATGAGGTAAAGTTGACACAAGACTAATCCCATCATGTAGGAACCTCCAGGAGGATTAGCCAACAGACCGAAACAATAGGTGACTCAACAATGAGAAAAAGACACAACAGTAAACACATAACACCTTAATAAACAGATTACAGTTACTCCAAATGTCCCCCAGGCACACACCTCCCAAAGAATAGAGCCCTCTCAAATGCCAGGGCCCATGGTCAGTAGGAAAGAGGCTAGCCTACAGTCCCCTCCAAAAGCCCCTATCCTGGTTGGTTCTGTTACAGACTTAAATAGCTATTTCTTCGGAATAACAAAAGGTATGAATCTTCAACAAAGTTTGTTAAACCCTTGCACTGATTGCCCATACCTGACCTGCTGTCAATCCTAGTCATTTGGAGATGTATGTCTCAATGCCCTGAGATATAAATTGCCCTTCTATTAGTTAATTCCTAATTGGACTCTGCGCAGCCGACTCTGCTTCCATCATTTGTTGGTAGATAGCAACTGTTTTGTAAGTTGTAACTTAATTCAAAATGTTGAATAAATACCTTTCAAAAAAAGTTTGTTAAAGGATAAGTTTACCTTTTAACAAAGAATAATACATGCAAATTTTTTGGAAGAAAAAAAAAAGTGTGCATTTATTATTTTTTTGTTTCTGGAGCCTCTAAAGCATTGCACCAGGGATCAGCAGATCGCCGGTGCCATTCAGGTCTCCCTCTGATCTGTCAGTGTATCTACTTGCTCGTACATCCCATACAGACAAGCAGATACTGACAGGAAGGCTCAATGAACTACCACAGCGTTCTGAAGTGCCGTGGTAGTTCATTGAGAACTACAAGCCGACAGCTGCAAAGGCTGTTGAGACTTGTGGTTTTCCCATTCACAGAATACTGTGAATGAGTGACTCAGGTGGGCGAAGCCCCATACGACCAAGTTTTTTTTTTTTTATTCTTACAGCTAATTGGAAGGAGAAGATCCCCCACTAGCTGTCAAAATGGGGATCGGGGGGGGGGGGTGTTGTGCGAGGTCCAATCTGTTCATGACATGTTACATTACACCTTTGCAATGTACATAGATAACCCAGAGGGGAATGTTTTGTTATGTGTTTTGTTAGTTTTTCTCAACATAAGTGAATTTACTCTTTAAGCTTCAGCTGCTTTTACATTTTTATAGACCTTACTATGGGGAGAGAAGCAGTTCTGAAACAAGCAAAAGCCCTTTAACACTGGCCCTTATACACACTGATAATATTATATGAAGCTGATCTCTTTTACATGTATGTATACTTAAAAAAAAATAATTAAACAATTATGCCTTCCCTTCAACATTATCCTCCAAATGGCATGGTATAAACGTTGGAAACCCGGCTCCTCAGGGGCTAATATTTCTTTATCAAATGAGAGACAGTTTCTAGGCTGCTAACCAAATATTTTTCTAGTTTTCTGAAAAGCACAGTGCTAAAGAATACTTTCTAATAATTAAAACAATATATTCCCAACATATTGTACACAAATCACTAATGATTCAAAAGTGATCACAAGGAAAATTTGTGAAAAATTATAACACAAGTAATCTATAAATATTAATGTGCAAATGCTACTTGTGCAGATTGCCTGAAAAGATGATTGTGACTAATTTTTTCAAATCTAGAAACAGAAAAAAGCTCTTCCATCCAATGATATGCCAAAAAACATGTATCAATGAATAGTTAATCCACAACTGTCTCTCCGAAATAATCATATCCAGTATCACAACTCCTCTATCCAGCAACTTTCCCAAAAGCTATTTATTTTCGTGCTACTCCCACCTCTGACCACTGAGGACTCCAGCAAACAGTGGACTAGTTCCGAAGACGCTCATGCTTACCACGCTGGAACGCACTGCTGATTAGTGGTAATAGGATTGGGTATGTCCCGTCCCTAAGTTCGGTTACAGGATAACCCTGTAGGTGGGAGAGTGCCCTGGGCCAAGCACCGTGTTTTCAGGCGACTCTGCCATATGAAGTCACTGCAATCAGATGCGCTGTGTACTAGCTGGAGCGCATAGATAGAGAGCCCACACTTCTGGGTTGGCGGCATGGCAGTGCATTCCAAGCAGTGACACGTGCACTATGGAGCAAATACCATCCAGCCAGAGGCCAAATATTGGTACTGCATCAATATCTAATACATCAAACATATAAGTAAGGAATCTTATCAAAATACAACCAGTATTACATTATCACCAATGTTATTAATATCTTCTGTTTGGAGAGTATACTGTATGAGGTTACCAGTGTGGAACATGTTTAGCATCAAACAAGTTTTGGATGTCACATATGATAGATACATAATTGACTGTGCTTTTCTTTTTATATCTTTTTATTACATGTTTTATTAATATCATATGCTTGTTATTGTATGTAGTGATTTTTTTATGGCTGATCCAGTTGATGTACATAGATTTGTTACAAAGCTTTGCAACTTGTGATGCCAGTCTCTGCCCACAAGGTTGTTTCGGCGACACCCCCTCATGCTATGCATGGTCATGATACCATATTATATAAGGTAGGGTGCAGAAAACATTATCGTTGGCTCTGAGGAAGAGGCTAGACCTCGAAACGCATTACCCGGTTGCCCTGTTATACATCATGATGAATCATGGATTGGACTGTGCTGTTTACATTTGATGAGCTTATGATATTTGCCATCTTGTGAGCATAATACTTACTATTTTTTTTTATCAATAAAGCTATGATTTAAGGATATTGCACTAGGCCGGTGTACCCTCTGCTTTGTTTATGGTTGTAGTATCTCTAGACTTCCCCAGTCTTGTGAGGGCTGCAAGGTGAGAGCTATCCAAGAAAGCCAGGATGTTTTTACAGCAAACTTACATCTCTGGGCCCACTCTCACTCTGTGGAGTATTGGTATTTTTTGGCTATTTGGAAAGCCTAGGTCCCTGTCACATCTCTCACCTCTTCCTTTCAATACCATGCCCTAAAATGTGCTGAATAGCTTGGTGCCTGAGCACCTCTCAGAGCCCCCTTCCCAGTGCTGAAGGGCATGTTGGCAGGTAGATTGAAAGGGGACTGTATGCTTGCTGCCTGCTTGTCATGGGAATACCAGCAACATTACTGGTGTACTGGACCAGTGAAGAGGGAGGCATTGCATTTTATATAACTTATGCTTATTTAAAGTGGTTCTAAAGGCTCAAGGTTTTTTACCTTCATACATTCTATGCATGAAGGTAAAAACCTTCTCTGTGCAGCAGTCCCCCTAATACTCCCCTAAGCCCCCTCTCGATCCAGCGATGTACACTGGAGTCTTGGCTATCCCGGGATTCCCTCTTCTCATTGGCTGAGACAGCAACAGGAGCCATTGGCTCCCACTGCTGTCAATCAAGTGAGCCAATGAGAATAGAGAAGGGGCGTGGCCAAGACTTGGCTCCGTGTATGAATGGACACATGGAGAAGTGGGTGCCCCCATATCAAGCTGCTTGCTGTGGGTGCACCTGATAGGAATGAAGGGCCAGGAGAGCCTGCCGGGGACCCGAGAAGAGGAGGATCCAGGCTGCTCTGTGCAAAACCACAGCACACAGCAGGTAAATATAACATGTTTGTTATTTGTAGTAAAAAAATGTTTAAGCCTTTAGAATCGCTTTAAAAAAATTTTAATAACAATTAACCTTACTTCAAAACTATATATTCTTTTTTTGCAAAAGTATTTTACACTGGTGGCAAACTACTACTTATGACAATGCAAAAGATTACCCATGGAACAGTACTGGACTTAGTTTTAAAGTAAGGTTCATTTTTACATTTTCTTAAAAGTGATTCTAAAGGCTTAAACGTTTTTATTATTTATATATATATATATATATATATATAAAATTTATAATTATTTAGAGAATATAACCTTGTCTTCGCAGCAGCCTTGATTTAATTTTTGTGAATTTGCCACCTTAGCCTGGCTTGTCTAAATAATGTCCAGCAAATGCGCAGAGAATGTAATTCACTGTAAATAAGACCCACTTTCTCCTTCTGCTAACTGGGCATTGCAGCCAAGCAAAGGTGAAGTAGCATGCCAGTGTGGATGCAGACTGGATCTCCGGGCTATAGCAAACTTTTCTTTACTAAAGTTTGGCAAAACAAGATTTTTTTCATTGAAAAACAGATGGTTTAGAAATACATACCTAGCTTTGGGCTACTTACTCTCTTTATATAAGTGTGGTTCTTAACTGAAGAAGGTTAACTGAACTGCTGAAATTTGGAAAAAAAAAAAACAGAATCCTGCTATTGCTGACTGCTGTAAAAAAATAAACTAAATAAAAAAGGTTCCCTGCTGGTCATTGGCTTCAGTATGGTTAGTCACTAACCTGAAACAAGCATGTAGATCAGGAAAGTCAAATTGAAATGAAGTCCTGATGTATTTATCAATTTGTTCAGTGAATGTTTTGGAATGCTGAAGCTAATAATTCAGCATGATAGGCAGGAAACTAATATAGATTTCTTTTAGGGATTTTTAAAATAAACAATAACCATGCATCTTTCTGATTACACATAGTCCTTGGGACAAAATGTTTAGGGTTCAAGGCTGGAATCACTTACATGCATCTATATTGTTTGTTTTCAGTAAGGTTCTAATGGAATGCAGCTCACTTGAATTGTTGAGCCTCCATTAAAATGTATGCATTTCCTACATCTGCAATAGAAAATAAATGGTTTCTATTGTGTATCTGTCAAAAGGTTTTGGCAGGGCCTTGTCTCATTATTCTCCAAAGATCCATACAGTGATCACACACCATCAATGGAATCATTCATTCATCTGGATTTATTGGAACTATTCACTAAAGTGCAAAATCCATTAGAAGTGAATGATTGCTAATAAGCCACCATTGCTGCCGTGTTGTAATGTAAGATTTCTTTTACACTAGACTAGGACAGTTTTCATAGGACAGGGCTAGCTAAGTGTAACTAGTGTTTATAGTATTGTAAATCATGTTTAAGAAATCTCTAGAAAGAAAACATTTGTAAATCAATCTCAGTTTAAACTTTTCACACATATGAGTGGGCAGTAGTTACAGTCATCATTAAACAGAGACTGTTGGACATACAGTAAATGGCTGGATGCATCTGAACTATTTTCGAGTCCTGCTGTCAGACATTGGTAGATTTCAGCAAAGAATTTGCTTGGTTTCAGCAATGTTTGGTTAATGTTAGGATCAGCGATTACAGGTTTCTCTTTGCTCTATTGAGTTTAAGTTTTAGGGGAAGTTAGTGTAAAACGTTTACTTTTGCAGGATCCGGTTACTTGTATTTGCTTAAACGTTAAATGTTTGGGGGAGGGGGATGAGTAAACCTGCTGCTAAGATTGACTGTTGATGGCCAGAGGTGTTTTTGCCCCCATAACATTGCTGGTTAGTGGAGTACTCATCACTGGCTCAATGTAAGGGGCACTTACTCTTGATGACTGCAATCAAAAAGCTGTAATGTGCATTACATAGTCCTGACCAGAACACACTGTATACAGTACAGCGTCCTGCCCCATTCCACTGCATACATTAGAGTCTTCATAGTCCCTTTGACGATAATACAGAGTACTGACTGCTGCATTGTATACAATACAATGGCCTGACCTCCCCATTTTATGTACTATGCCCAGAAGACCAGAATTACAGAACCCTAAATGGCCCCGCCACATAGAATCTCTCTTACAATAACCAGACTGTCAGAGCTAGCAACAAAGAAGCAGGAGTGAGAATCAGCCCTTGTGGAAAAAAAAGGTCAGGCCGATCTGGTAAAGGCCACAGGCAACAACTACCACATTCTCAAAGGCCCATCCAGAGCTAAAAGATTGACTGACTGGAAAGATCTCTATCTTGACCCTACAAAATTGGCGAGACAAAGTTCCAGCAGAAAAAAATGGAAAGATCCAGGTTTACCGATCCCCCGATGCAGCCAGGACGTCTGCCATAGGGCCCCCACATCCTGGAAACAATCTGTCCACTGGATGACAGAAGCACTAACATGTAAAATTCCAGCCTTCTCTAATATGTCCCAAAACTCCTCCAGGTGAGGCCATTCACCCTGGTTCAGACATTGTTTGATGGTGATCCAGAACTCCACCCCAACTCTGGAGACTGGCATCTGTCATGACAACCTTCCATTATAAGGGAAAAGGAAACCCCTGCCATATGTAAATGCTGTGGACACAAGTCAACACGACAGAGACATCTTGGTTCAAGAATGCAAGAAAATCAGCTGGTTCAGAGAAAGACTGGACTCCTCCCATGCTGTGAGAATGTTCTGTTGCAAAATTCTGGAGTGGGGTAGAGTAAATGAGACTTGCTTCAAAAACAATTTGCACTACAGCTCCCAGGGAAGGAAGTCTCTGGCCTGAAAGGTACATGTTTAAATGTTGTGAGAGAATCAGATAGGACTTCTCAAAGTTCAATTTCTAGTCCTTTCAGGTCCACATCATGAAGGCACATTGGAGTCCAAGGTGAGAGAAATCTGCTCTCCTAGCAGCAGAATGCCTCTATCCATTAACCAGAACACCTGAGATGAAAAGATCCAGTACCAAGGGGGGGACCTTGGTAAACACTCTCAGTACCAAAGCAAGGCTGAAAGATAAGGACCACAAACCTAATCCCAACATTTTTATTTGATTGGAGAATAACTTCCTGGTTCCACCATCACTGAATGACTAAAAGAAGGTCCATCCTGTTGTAGCGCCTACCCCCCAAAGGAGCTGCTTGATGTGTCAGGTCCTCTGTTCTTGTGCCCATAACTCTAACTGCTCTGTACTGTTTGACGCACCTGATTGGGCTGAGGATATAGATGCAGACACCTGTGTGTATAAATACCCCCAAACACAGCAACACATACTGTATACACCAGAAAATAACAGACTGGTTTAAGCATCAGTCAAGTATGTTGTAATTAGTTTGAGTAAGAAGAGGCTCTAACAGAGTATATCAGGAAGGAAAGGTTGTACTGAAATGGGTTCACCAGCAAAGATTATAACACAGCAGTTAACAATTGAACATTAGCAAAGAGTACTATTGTAGTAATTACCTGATATGATTAGCAAGCTGCAAACAAGGAACACTTAATCACCTCTTTCCTTAACCTACACAGGATGGCCTAGCTAAGGGGTCAGCAGTCAGTGGTCCATATACTAAACCTTCTGCTTGCCAGCCTATTGGGGACCAAAGCCTTGCATTGGTGCTCTCTGGATAGTGTCCATTGTAAGAGTTGTTGCATGCAAAAGTAAAATGTTTCTAGCCAGAAAGTCTGCCCCTCTGTAAAGCTGCATTGTATGAGTAGCCAGTGGCCATTTACCAGTCCTGTGTAAGCAAAGACTTTCCATCCAAGCGCAAGAGAAAATGGCTTCCCTCTGTGTCTCTGGTGGTATCCTCAGCTTTTGCACCTTTACTGCACAACGGGCTCCCCACAGTATGGGTTGTGATCCAAGGCTCAAGGATAGCATCTGCTCTACTTCCCCCGCTTTCAGATAAAGATGTCTCTCTCACTGCACAGGTGGGTTATCATCTTCAGAAAAGGATCCTTCTTCCTCTTTCAACCTGGGAAAATTACTGCTGTCCCTCTCTTTTAATGCCTTTCATTTGGGAATTGTAGTTTTTCAGCTAGTCTGTAGTAAAAGCTTAGTCTGTCTTGTAAACTATATTTCCCACAATCCTCCACTATTTTCTTCATAGTCTCTCTTGTACTACATGTTCCTCTAGTGGATGGAGACAGAGATAACACTGGCTGTGTAGAAGTCTTTTGTGGATACACGCATAGAAGCAGCAACAGCACAGTGAGGCACAGGTGCTCCTCTCCTGCCAGTTAAATATGGGGCTATACTATGTTGCTATGGGACAAAGATGAGAATTCTATTTCAATACCACATCCACGCATTCTTCTCAAATCACCACAAAAGTCATCAGGTGCTTCCCCACCCTTGATAGAATTGGTGTGGGTGGAGCAACCTGTGGATGTAGATTTATCCAAAGAATTGTTCCTTTGGGTGTCAAAGTTAAGGATAGAAATATATTGATCTGTGGAGTTGATTCTTATTATTGTGTAGCTGTGGTAAAAGGGTACTCTGCCAGTCACATTTTGATGATTATGTCCAGCGAAGAGCAGAGAGGACTTTAGCCCACGAAGAGTAGTTGTAACAATAACCTTCACACTCAATTGCTCCATCAAACAGCATTTAGGGAGATCTAAACAAAAAGGATTACACAAGACAGAACCTGACTAACTGCTAGAGCAAGGTGGCATAGAAAGTGGCACATGGCAGTCATCTGTAAACACAATCAAATTTGAGTGTTAACCCCAGCAGTTACTAGATCCCTAACTCGCAAATAAGACCAGTTATTCGAAGTCTGAAAACTAGTGCAGAGACTAACATGGGATAAAGAAACCTTCAAACCATTGAAAAGATGAAAAAATATGGCAAGATTTCACTTTTTTTTTTTTTCTTAAAAATTGAAATCTCTATTCCTCATAGTCAAGGTTATGCATTCCACATTGAAATACATGTTTTTTTCTAGCACTGTTTCTTTACTCGGTTGTCTGAGGGTGAGACGAGATGGTTGAATGTAACATACAGCCCAATAAATCGATTTGATATAAAAGAGGATCCAGCAGATTATCTGTTCCTAGTACTGTACTAACATTCACTGATTAATATGTCATGCTGCATTCATTCTTAAACCTCTTCCGGACCACCCACTATGTTTTTACTGCGGCCAGGTGGCCCGGCTGAGCTAGATCACGTACATGTACTGTATTTGATCCAGCATTTCTGGGTATAGGGCACATGCATGCCCCTGCCCAATCTGTGCTGTGATTCGATACAGCACAAGTTGGTCCGCAGGTCTCAGCCAATGATTTATGGCTGGGACCTGATGATCAGCTTAGCGAATCACAGCACAGAGCCCTGTGTTTACTAACAACACAGGGCTATGTACACAGAACAGCATTGTGGCTGTCTTTTCTCCCTGCAAAGCAGGGAGAAAAAACAGCCTTGTCTATAAGTAAAAGCAGCACATATTACACAGATGACACATTGTTAGGCACTCCGTTAACCCTTTGATTGCCCCTAGATTTTAACCCTTTCTAGCCAATTTCATTAGTACAGTGACAGTGTATAGTATTAGTACTGGTCGCTGTATTAGTGTCAGTATTGATATTAGTGTCCCTCCCAGCCAGCCTCAGCTAGCGCCAAATTGCCACCACGCTATCACAGTCCCACTATAAGTCTCTGGTCTCCATTACCAGTATATCTTCATAACTGCGTAAATTCCAGTATATACCATAGTTTGTGGATTCTATAACACACAAACCAATTAATTTACACTTATTGGTATTTTTTTTTAACCAAAGACATTTAGCAGGTTACACTTTGGCCTAAATTTTTGAACAAATTTCATATTTTGATTTTTTTTATTTGATATGATTCATAACAGAAAATAAAAATATATTTTTTCATTTATATAATAAAAAACCTAGTGGTGATCAAATACCACCAAAAGAAAGCTCTATTTGTGTGAAAAAATTATATAAATTTAATTTGCGTACAGTGTTGTATGACCACGCAATTGCCAGGTAAAGTGGCACAGTGTTGAATAGCAAAAAAAAATGACCTGGTCATGAAGAGGATAAACCTTCCAGAGCTTAAGTGGTTAATGCTTGCACTGGAATAATTATTTCTTGTCACAATACAAACACACTAGGTCCTGGTACTGTGTTCTGATAACTTAACCACTTTATGTCCGGACACTTTTACCCCCTTCCTTTCCAGGCCAATTTTCAGCTTTCAGCGCTATCACACTTTGACAATTGCGCGGTCATGCAACACTGTACCCATATAAATTTTTTAGCATTTTTTTGAGACAGATAAAGCTTTATTTTGGTGGTATTTATTCACCACTGGGATTTTTATTTTTTTTTGCTATGTAAATTAAAAAGTCAAAAAAATTTGAAAATAAAATTTTCTTATAAAATAAAGGCTGTAAAAGCAATCATTTCTCCTTCTTGCAGCCATTGAGAACTACTGTGTGAGCTGTGATTGGTCACAGCTTGTCACATGGTACAAGGCTGTTGTGAATAGCCTTGTACCAAGTGACCTCTGTGATCATTCACAGATTTCACACGTAGTAATCAATGATGCCAGAAGTGACATCTTGCTTACTACTCTGCATTTGGTCACTGATTAGCCAATCAGTGATTACATGATCGGGACCTCGCAGAGAGGTCCCGTCCAACGATCGGTGTTTCACTGTGTCCGGAGGACACAGCGGGCACCGGATCGCGGTGCTGCGTGCTCCCAGGGGGCGTGGAGGCCGTTTATAAACGGCCACTTGACCCTGCACTGTCACTGTCCGGCTGTTTATATACAACGGCCGGAAGGGAGGTGGTTAAAGGAAACTAGTTATTCAGCAGCTGTTAATATTAAAATATATATTTTATGCATTCAACATATCCATGCCTGCAAAAGCTTGTGTAGAGTAGCGGGAAGTAGAAAAAATTGATATTATATTCTGAATGTTGTATTTTGTTTGTCATGGTTTCTGTGGCTTCCTTTTTAACTGAGTGACAAATAAACCATTGGGTGGTCATTTTCCAGTGTTTTTTCAGCAACTCTGAAGAGATGGATGGATTGGTGTGTTTTTAAAATAAGTATTGAACACAGCATCTTTTTTCTAGATAAATATATTTCTAAAGCTGCTATTGACATGACATTTTCACCACATGTCATTAACAACCCATGCAATCCATACATACAAAGAAACCAAAACAACTAAGTTCAGAAATTAGGTTATGTATAATAAAATTTAATGACACAGGGAAAAAGCATTGAACACACAAACTGAAATTTATTGAATACTTTGTACAAAATCCTTTGTTGGTGATGACAGCTTCAAGACGTCTCCTACTTGGAGAAACTAGTCGCATGCATTGTTCAGGTGTGATTTTGGCCCATTCTTCCACACAAACACTCTTCTATTAACCACTTGCCTACCAGGCACTTATACCCCCTTATTTACCAGGCCAATTTTCACCTTTCAGCGCTGCCGCACTTTGATTGACAATTGCGCGGTCATGCAACATTGTACCCATATGAAATTTTGATCATTTTTTTCTCACAAATAGAGCTTGGTGGTATTTAATCGCCACTGGGCACTTTACTTTTTGCGCTATAAATAAAAAAAGTGCAAAAAATTTGAAAAAAAAAAAAAAAGTTTCTTTGTTTCTATTATAAAATTTTTCAAACAGGTATTTTTTCTCCTTCACTGATGTGCGTTGATGAGGCAGCACTGATGGGCACTGATAGGCGGTACTGATAGGCAGCACTAAAGGGCACTGATAGGCAGTACTAATGAGGTGGCACGGATAGGCGGCACTGATAGACAGCACTAATGAGGTGTCACGGATAGGCGGCACTAATATGCAGCACTGATAGGCTTCACCGATAGGTGACACTGATGATGGGTACTGATAGACGGCACTGACTGGCATCACTGCTGGGCACTGACTGGCGGCACTGACTGGCACAACCCCTGGGCACTGACTGGTGGCACTGACTGGCAGCACTGCTGGGCTGCACTGGTGGGTGGCACTGGTGGGCAGCACTGGTGGGTGGGCACAGGTGGGTGGCACTGGTGGGCACAGGTGGGTGGGCACAGGTGGGTGGCACTTCTGGGCACAGGTGGGTGACACTGCAGAGTGGCACAGGTGGGGGCACTGCTGGGCACAGGTGGGGGCACTGCTGGGCACAGGTGGGTGATCTGCTGGGCACAGGTGGGCGGAGCTAGTGGGCGCAGTGCTGGGCACAGGTGGGCGGAACTTGCGGGTGGCACTGCTGGGCACCGATCATCAGGCTACTGGTGATCAGTGACCCTGATGATCGGTGCCGATCCCCGCTCTGACAACTGCCGGTTCTCGGCAGTACTTTCCTCACGATCTGACAGCGTGAGGAAAGTGCAGCCGAGAACCGGCACTTGCATTTCCCTGTGATCAGCGTGTCATTGGACACCGCTGATCACGTGGTAAAAGGCCGCTGTGATTGGCATTTTACCACATCACGTGATCAGCTGTGTCCGTAGGAGAGCGCGTTCTGGGAGGACGTCATATGACGTCCACTCAGAACTGGCCGGCCGCAGTTTAGCCGTCATTCGGCTATCTGCGGTCGGCAGGAAGTTAACTCTGATCTTGGATTCAAGTAAGGTGATTGGCTGGGCCATTCTAGCAGCTTTATTTTCTTTCTTTGAAACCAATTGAGAGTTTCCTTTGCTTTGTGTTTGGTATCCATGTCTTAGTGAAATGTGCACCCTTGTTTCATCTTCATCATCCTGGTAGTTGGCAGCAAGCAGATTTTTATCAAAAAAGTCTTCATACATTTTTCCATTCATCCTTCCTTCAATGACATAAAGTTTGCCAGTACCGTATGCTGAAAAACAGCCACACACCATGATGTTCCCACCTCCAAACTTGTTGCTATGGTGTTTTTGGGGTGATGTGCAGTGCCATTTGACCTCCAAACATGCTGTGTATTATGGCATCCAAAGAGTTCAATTTTGGTCTCATCTGACAAGACTATATTCTCCCAGTATTTCACAGGCTTGTCTAAATGTTTGCAGCAAACTTTAAACGAGCTTCAACATGCTTTTTCTTCAGCAATGGAGTCTTGCTTGGTGAACATGCATGCAGACCATGCTGGTTGAGTGCATTACTTATTGTTTTTGTTTGAAACCTTTATACCTGCTAATTCCAGGTCTTTCTGAAGCTCTTGGACAACTCTTCTGATAATTCTTTTTACTTCTCTGTCAAAAATCTTGCAAGGAGCACCTGGTTGTGGCTGGTTTATGGTTACACAGTTAGGTCGAATAAAGACAGTAGTCAATCCAGTTCAACCTGGGTGGGGGTGGGGGTGTGTGTGTGTGCGCTCTCATGTCATAAAGTCATATCTTATATCCCTGTATTATGTGTTCACTCGGATGCCCATCTAAGAGTTTTTTTTAAACTATAAATACTTCCCACTGACACCACCAATTATGGAAGTGCATTCCACATCCTAACCGCCCTGACAGTGAAAAAACCCCTATGTAGTTTGAGGCTAAACCACTTCTCCAATTTCATTAAGCGGCGCCATGTCTTTTTATACTTCCTGAGACAGAATAGTTTATTCCTTATGGCAGAACCACCATTGAGGTATTTGTATATAGCTATTATATCACCTCTCAAGCGTCTCTCCTCCAGGGAAAATAAGTTTGTGTGTAGCCTTTCCTTGTAACTATGATGAAATTATGTTCTTTCCAATTTCGGATTATGGCCCCAACAGTGCTCAGTTTAGAAATCCTTCTGTAACCAATGCCATCAGTATGTTTTGCAACAATAAGGTTGCAAGGGTCTTGAGAGAGCTCTTTGCTTTTACCCTTCATGAGATATTTCATGTGTGACACCTTTGGTAATGAGACACCTTTTTATAGGCCTTCAGTTGAGACTGAACCAGCTGATATTAATTTGCACTAATAAAGGGCAGGATTGCTTTCTAATTACTGATAGATTCCAGCTGGTTTCTTGGTATTCCATGACTTTTTGCACCTCCCTTTCCTCGTGTTCAACTTCTGAACTTTCTGAACTTATTTGTTTTGGTTTCTTTGTATGTATGGATTGCATGAGTTGTTACCGACGTGGTGAAAATTTCATGTCAATAGCACCTTTAGAAATATATTTACTTAGAAAAATGGTGACATGTTCAATACTTATTTTACTGGCTGTGTGTGTATGTATGTGTGTATATGTATATGTATGTATATATATATATATATAATATGTATACAGTCAGGTCCATAAATATTGGGACATCGACACAATTCTAACATTTTTGGCTCTATACACCACCACAGTGGATTTGAAATGAAACGAACAAGATGTGCTATAACTGCAGACTGTCAGCTTTAATTTAAGGGTGTTTACATCCAAATCAGGTGAACGGTGTAGGAATTACAACAGTTTGCATATGTGCCTCCCACTTGTTAAGGGACCAAAAGTAATGGGACAATTGGCTTCTCAGCTGTTCCATGGCCAGGTGTGTGTTATTCCCTCATTATCCCAATTACAATGAGCAGATAAAAGGTCCAGAGTTCATTTAAAGTGTGGTATTTGCATTTGAATCTGTTGCTGTCAACTCTCAAGATGAGATCCAAAGAGCTGTCACTATCAGTGAAGCAAGCCATCATTAGGCTGAAAAAACAAAACCAACCCATCAGAGAGATAGCAAAAACATTAGGCGTGGCCAAAACAACTGTTTGGAACATTCTTAAAAAGAAGGAACGCACCGGTGAGCTCAGCAACACCAAAAGACCCGGAAGACCACAGAAAACAACTGTGGTGGATGACCGAAGAATTCTTTCCCTGGTGAAGAAAACACCCTTCACAACAGTTGGCCAGATCAAGAACACTCTCCAGGAGGTAGGTGTATGTGTGTCAAAGTCAACAATCAAGAGAAGACCTCACCAGAGTGAATACAGAGGGTTCACCACAAGATGTAAACCATTGGTGAGCCTCAAAAACAGGAAGGCCAGATTAGAGTTTGCCAAACGACATCTAAAAAAGCCTTCACAGTTCTGGAACAACATCCTATGGACAGATGAGACCAAGATCAACTTGTACCAGAGTGATGGGAAGAGAAGAGTATGGAGAAGGAAAGGAACTGCTCATGATCCTAAGCATACCACCTCATCAGTGAAACATGGTGGTGGTAGTGTCATGGCGTGGGCATGTATGGCTGCCAATGGAACTGGTTCTCTTGTATTTATTGATGATGTGACTGCTGACAAAAGCAGCAGGATGAATTCTGAAGTGTTTCGGGCAATATTATCTGCTCATATTCAGCCAAATGCTTCAGAACTCATTGGACGCCGCTTCACAGTGCAGATGGACAATGACCCAAAGCATACTGCAAAAGCAACCAAAGAGTTTAAGGGAAAGAAGTGGAATGTTATGCAATGGCCAAGTCAATCACCTGACCTAAATCCGATTGAGCATGCATTTCACTTGCTGAAGACAAAACTGAAGGGAAAATACCCCAAGAACAAGCAGGATCTGAAGACAGTTGCAGTAGAGACCTGGCAGAGCATCACCAGGGATGACAACCAGCGTCTGGTGATGTCTATGCGTTCCAGACTTCAGGCTGTAATTGACTGCAAAGGATTTGCAACCAAGTATTAAAAAGTGAAAGTTTGATTTATGATTATTCTGTCCCATTACTTTTGGTCCCTTAACAAGTGGGTGGCACATATGCAAACTGTTTTAATTCCTACACTGTTCACCTGATTTGGATGTAAATACCCTCAAATTAAAGCGGACAGTCTGCAGTTAAAGCACATCTTGTTTGTCTCATTTCAAATCCATTGTGGTGTATAGAGCCAAAAATGTTACAATTGTGTCGATGTCCCAATATTTATGGACCTGACTATATATATATGTGTGTGTGTGTGTGTGTGTGTGTATATATATATATATATATATATATATATATATACACACACACACACACTGCTCCAAAAAATTTAAGGAATGCGTTTTAATCGGAGTATAGCATCAAATCAATTAAACTCCTAGGATATTGATCTGGTCAGTTAAGTAGCCGAGGGGGTTGTTAGTCAGTTTCAGCTGCTTTGGTGTTAATGAAATTAACAGGTGCACTAGATTGGCAACAATGAGACTATCCCCAAAACAGGAATGGTTTTACAGGTGGAGGCCACTGACATTTTTTCTCTCTACTCTTTTCTGACTATTTTTCACTAGTTTTGCATTGGGTTAGAGTCAGTGTCACTACTGGTAGCATGAGGCGATACCTGGACCCTTCAGAGGTTGTACAGGCAGTCCAACTCCTCCAGGGTGGCACATCAATACGTGCCATTGCCAGAAGGTTTGCTGTGTCTCCCAGCACAGTCTCAAGAGCATGGAGGAGATTCCAGGAGACAGTCAGTTACTCTATGTGAGCTGCACAGGGCCGTAGAAGGTCCTTAACCCATCAGCAGGACTGGTATCTGCTCCTTTGTGCAAGGAGGAACAGGATGAGCACTGCTAGAGCCCTACAAAATGACCTCCTGCAGGCCACTGGTGTGAATGTCTCTGACCAATCAATCAGAAACAGACTTCATGACGGTGGCCTGAGGACCCGACGTCCTCTAGTGGGCCCTGTGCTCAATGCCCGGCACCATAGAGCTTGATTAGCATTTGCCATTAAACACCAGAATTGACAGGTCTGCCACTGGCACCCTGTGCTTTTCACAGATGAGAGCAAGTTCACCCTGAGCACATGTGACGGATGTTAAAGGGTCTGGAGAAGACGTGGAGAACGTTATGCTGCCTGTAACATCCTTCAGCATAACCATTTTGGTGTTGGGACAGTGATGGTCTGGGGAGGCATATCAATGGAGGGACGCACAGACCTCTACAGGCTAGACAATGGCACTCTGACTGCCATTAGGTATCGGGATGAAATCCTTGGACACATTGTCAGACCCTACACTGGTGCAGTGGGCCCTGGGTTCCTTCTGGTGCATGATATTGCCCGGCCTCATGTAGCGAGAGTATGCAGGCAGTTCCTGGAGGATGAAGGAATTGATACCAATGACTGGCCCCCACGCTCGCCTGACCTAAATTCAATAGAACACCTTTGGGATATCATGTTTCGGTCCATCCAATGCCGCCAGGTTGCACCTCAGACTGTCCAGGAGCTCAGTGATGCCCTGGTCCAGATCTGGGAGGAAATACCCAAGGACACCATCCGTCGTCTCATTAGGAGCATGCCCCGATGTTGTCAGGCATGCATACAAACACATGAGGGCCATACAAACTACTGAGTACCATTTTGAGTTGCTGCAATGAAATTTCAGCAAAATGGACTAGCCTGCTGCATAATTTTTTTTACTTTGATGTTTGGGGTGTCTTTGAATTCAGTCTTCTTTAGGTTGATAATTTTTATTTACATCAAAAGATGGGGCATGCTTACGTTCATAACACATTACCCAGTCCATATCAGTATAGATATCCAGCATGATATTTTTCCCCATTGAGATCTGATCAGGTTTTCAAAGTGTTCCTTTAAGTTTTTTTGAGCAGTGTATATATCCATTTTTATAAGCTCCATGAAGGACTCAGTAAGGAACCTTTTAAGACAAAGATAATTGATTCTGAAACATTTTTTCTGACTTGATGGATTTCCAGATACTATGAAAGTGCTAGCAGATTGTACTATGTTCACTTGTTTAGTTATGTAGTCAAAATGTGTCGTCCTCTAGGATATTGGTTTAGATTTTGGAGTAGTATTTTTTTTCTATACATAAGGTGTGCCCTTCAGCAAAACCATGGCAGTCTTCTACAGCAACAAGCAGTTTCAAGTGATTCCTTGGTAACAGGGTTAAATGCACAATATCTATATTAAAACTTTATATTTATTTTAGGTCAGGGCTGTACAATTGGTGGCCCACAAGATCCTCTTTTGCAACAGGCAAGGTCCTACAGTCATCAATAGTTCCGAATTTTGGGTGACAATTCCAGTATTTTGGACACTGTCCCACAGTGTCCAT
The DNA here is from genome assembly GCF_062004578.1 of Staurois parvus. NCBI lineage: Eukaryota > Metazoa > Chordata > Amphibia > Anura > Ranidae > Staurois > Staurois parvus. Next base: position 2,160,179 of record NW_028317805.1, on the reverse strand, counting down.
ATTTTGTGGTCTGTCCGCTAAAAGGCCAGTATGTATAGTGGCAGCAGGGTGCTGGATCCCTTTGTGTTCCATCACCCTGCACTGTAATTATGCCAGCACCGCCTGCCTGGTAGAGTGATCTTCTGCCCAACAGGGACAGTATATTTCCAGTCAAACATCATCAGTGATGGAGAAAGCAGCATGGGGGTCGTCTGTTCAGGTAAATAAGCCCTGGACAGAAATGGAGAGGAAATGTATTACTGTCACTGACACCAATGAAAGGGGGGGGGTTATTATTGCTGATACTGCTACTGAAACCAATGAAAGATAACTTATTATTGTTAGAGCAAAATATCTGCTCCAGGTGAGTGCCAAATCTGCATAACCCCTCCACAGACACGCAGGTGCTGGCCCTATCTGTGATCACAGATGCAATGGAAAAACAGAATGGTTGGTCGCACAGAGTTGTTATTGTCACTGACACCAATGAAGATAGGGTTTATTATTATTGTCACTGATGCCAAAGAAGAGGAGGTAATTATTGCTGCTGCTGCTTCTGACTGACCCCAACGAAGGTGGGGTTTATTATTGTCATCACTGACACCAATGAAAAGGGGAGGGGTTATTATTGCTGCCGTTGACTGATACCAATGAAGGTGGGGTTTATTATTGTCTCTAAAGCCAATGAATAGGGGGAGAGGTTATTATTGCTGCTGCTGACTGACACCACTGAAGGTGAGATATAATATTACTGGCACCGATACCAATACTAAGGAATATTATTGCTGCCACTGACACCAGCGCTGAGAGTTGTCATTGCTGCCACTGACCTCACAGAACCGGGGGGGGGGGTGTTTTTATCATTTCTGACTTTGTTCTGAACCGAATGTCACTTCCCAGAAACCCTTGCATTGCTGTGTCTGTGATATCCTGCTGTTTCCAGGCTGGTGTGAGAGGGACCCCTGAAGATGCAGCTTCCTAAAATGGGCTTTCCCTGTTATACCTCTCTGTGTTGGATTTAATGCAATCCATATGACTGTTATTTTTGAATTTTAACATTTCAAAAAAAAAAGATAGATTTTGATGCAGCCCTCCAATAGACTTGTTCCATTTTGATATTTGGGCCCTTTTTAGTTGGACAGCACTATTATAGCAATACACAGGAGAAAGTTGTTCCAAGTTGCTCTATTGTCTATAGGGATCAAGAAGTAATGTTTTACTTATTTTTAGTAACATTAATATATTTTTCCTGGTTGTATACTGCAGAACACAGAATTTTTAGTCTTTTTCCTTGGGTGTCACGGTACGAGGTCAGGTTCAGAGACCAGTAGCTATAGCAGCAGACCAACCAACAGGATAGGTAAACAAGCAGGTCACCCTGGGAAATGACACAGGCTCACCTGAGGTGTGGGATCTAAGCACTAACCGGTATTCACCAGAGCTCCTGATGGAGATGGATTTTGCTGCGTGTTAGTACCAGGTCACAGTTCTCAGGATTGCCCCACCAGGAAGTGAGCAAGCCAGGATCCAGTAGCAGATATGGCAGGTAGGGATCTAGCAGAAGCGTAGTCCGTAAACAAGCCAAGGGTCAGTAACAAGCGGTAGCAGGTTAGGGTGAAGCAGAATCGTAGTCAAGAAACAAGCCAAAGGTCGGTAGCTAATGTATGGAGGGCAGCAGGAGAGACAAAGCGAGATACTGGCTGGAGAAGGCACAATAATCTGGCAAACAGGAAATGCAGAGACATGGCTTTTATCAGGAAGTTAGTGGGAAGAGCAGGGTGTTCAAGATAAACAAGGTCAAGGTAGGATCATCCAAATAATTGTCAAGGGAGCTGTCCAGTATTCCAGGTGGCTCAGCAAGAAGAACCATTGCCCCTCACCGCAAAAGGCCCAGTTTCGGACCCAGGCTCTGACATTGGGTTACATTCAGCTACATTTCAGGTGATCAGACATTGGTAGGACATCATCAAAAAACCCCTCCCATTTCCAGCTAGGCTCTGTTTTTTGCTACTATTCTTGGGTGAAGTACCTCTTCTCTCTACTGAGAGAAGCTTACCTCTTTTATGCAGAGGTTTTTTTCTTTCTTCTATCAAGTTTCATAGCCACTGAGGCGCTCTAATTTAGCTTATGCATCATTTGACTCCTTGGCTGACATGCGATCCTGAATTGGTGAATTCACTATTCCATTTTGCAGGATATACCGCAAAACACTGGGTAAATATTGCATAAAAATGGGTTAAAGTCAATTCACAGAAGGAACTAAACAATTAAATGCATATGGTAATTAAGTAGTGGTCCAGGTATGCAGTATTTAAGGAATATAAAAATATAATATCCAATGTGTAGTTTCTGCCTTTTTGAATCCATTCCCTCAACAGTATTGCATAGAAACCTAAATATGGAAATCATTGGGGTTGATTTACTTAAAATATGACTAAAGGAAAACTTTTTTTTAGTTTTGGATAAAGCGGAGGAGGTGGATTATAACACCTCTCAGGTTTTTATTGTTGTCTGTGCCCCCATCAGGGAGATTCACCCTCTATATTTGTCCTGTTTATCATTTTAAGTGAAAATAAAAGAAAGTTCCTTATTTTGGGTTTTCCTCAGAAAAGTAATGGAGGGGAAATTTTCCAATGGTGGCACTAGTTTTGGTGACCTGGGGGACCCCAAGAGATTCCTTTAACCACTTGCCCTCTAGAGGATTTACCCCCCTCCTGACCAGACCATTTTTGCGATACGGTGCATTAGTTTGACAATTTCGTGGTCATGCAACGCTGTACATAAATTAAATTTGTCTTTTTTTTTCCCCACAAATAGAGCTTTCTTTTGGTGGTATTTGATCACCTCTGCATTTTTTTTTTGCGCTGTAAACATAAAAAGACCAACCATTTTGGAAAAAAAAACTGTATTTTTGACTTTTTGCTATAAAACATATCCAATAAAATTATTTTAAAAATGTAATTTTTTCGTAAATTCAGAAATGTATTCTGCTACATGTCTTTGCTAAAAAAAATCCCAGTAAGTGTATAATAATTGGTTTATGTGAAAGTTATAGCATCTACAAATGGCAGTATATATACTGGAATTTTTATTTTTTTTTTATATATTAATAATGGCAGTGATCAGAGACTTATAGCGGGACTACGGCAGGAATTTGGACACTGGGTGGGACCTAACAGCCACTGACCATCTTCAATGACACTAATACAGTGATCAGTGCTAATAAAAAGTCCTGCTGTGCAGAGAGATACAAAGCAGCCTTGTCCATGCTGACAGGAGAGAGATCTGTGTTGTTTACACACAGATCTCTCCCCTCTTAGCCCTGCTGATGATCACCAGCGATTCCCGGCCAGGACCTTGTGATTGATAGCCCCAGCAGCCAATAGCGGCGCAAATCACGTATATATACACCTGATTTTGTGCAGCCGTGCTGCCCTGTAGCAATACTTCTGCTATATGGCAGAGGGCAACTGGTTAATAGGGATTTCCTCTCACTTCCTGTTTTGGCTATGGGAGCGTAAGTGAAGTTAAATACAAAATATCTTTAACAATGTAAAAAAAAACATTTTCTGACATGCCATAGGTCTTCCACTGGTCCTTCTAGTGCCTGGAGGCAAAAATGTTAGGTGCACCTGTACAGTGTTACCAACCATCAGTATTTTCACTGGCAGCCAATAAAAAACAGGCTCTTTTCTCTTGCCAGTAACTGCTAGTGACAGGAAAAGGTTGCCAGTTAAAAATATGGTTGTGACGATTGGCTCGGAACTGCGCATTCACAGTTCCAGTCCAGAGCCAGCTGAGACTATCCAAGCGCCTGCTACAGTGTATTCGGTGGCGCCAGTAGGGGGCAGATCTGGCAGAGGCAGTGCCTGAGAGTGTCTTGTGATGTCACGGTGCAAGGGATCGGCCAGAGCCTCGTGTGGGGATCTGCGGGATGAGAGCAAGGCAACCTGGGAGTGGGACTGTCATTGCTGTTTGGGCTGGAGTGGACTGAAGGGACCACCTGGCGTGGAGAGAGACTGTGACGTGTCATGTGAGTGAGGTGTTATCATCTGTGCTGCTGCAATCAGTCAGTGTCACTGTGAGAGTCAATTTCATGTGTGTGTACCTGCCTATTCTAATTTCTTGCTTCTCTGAGTCCTGTCCCTGAGCTATTTACTATATCAAAAATAAAATAAATATGTTTCTGCCTTAATATCTACCCTAAATCACATTGCTAATTGCATATTGTACTTGGTTGTAGCCTAAATACTAAAATTTGTACTTAAAACTATTTTTTTACTTTGGGAAATGCCAGTAAAAACTTGGCTGTGGAGAGTGCACATGGGCAGGCGGCCGGAGAAGACCAGACCTGGAAATTGCTGGCCACAAAATTCAAATCTTTGTGGACATTTCCCAGGCTACCATCCAAAAAAGGAGATCCTTCAAGCCACTACTTTCACCCTTGGTGCAACAGGACATTTGCTATCGCTGGGCCTATCCATTTCAGCTTCAATTTACCTATAATTGTAAACCCTACGCTTTTTCTTCCTTCCATGAAGGGGAAAAGATTCTACTTCAACTGGGCTTTATCTCCCATAGCCCTTCACCTCACAGTCAACCAAGGTCAGGTGCTCCAACTCCACCGCTTTCGCCTCTTTGGTCTGCCTGACCAACAAAGAAGATTAGATCTTCCTTTCGAGCTAACTGAGAATCATTAGCTGGTGTGCTTTGGATCTTTCATGTGGTAGCGTTTCCGTGGTTCCTACTTGGGACATTAGCTACTACTGTTACTTCACATGTTGTCCTACTTGAGAATCCTTTTTCCCCTCCCCTTCCCCCCCATCCCCTTTTTTCTCTACAGGGTTCCTTGAGACTATGTTACGTTTCAGGCTGGTTGTTTATTTACTATTGCCCAACTGCGCTCTTCTATACCACTGTTGATCTGTAATCTTTCTGCAGGCTATCAGTTGCCATATATAGTTTGTACCATTTTACTGTGTCGGAAGGTGTCTATGTGCCCTTCCAGTTTGAAGGATTCCCCCCGAAGGTTGGTCTTTGGGGAGACCCCTTCCTTTCCGGAGCCTAAAGCCCTGGACTGTTTGGTCCACATCTCTATTTGTTAATTTACAATTTACATTGTAATGCATCTCCTGATACTGGGTAGTTGTTACCCCAAGTATCTTGTGCTTATCTTTTCTCTTTTGTTTTTCTAGCCTTTTCTGCCTTTGTTTCACAAGGGTCACACTTTGCTCCTTCCTTTGCCCCTAGATATGCCCATAAGGTCTACCCTGTTTGTTTTTTTGCTAATGCTTTGAAGAAGAGGGGGGTGGTGCTCTGCCTGTCCCAGCGGCCATCTTTTACTGAAACTAAAGTGATTAACGACTGGGAGGGACAGTATCTTTTGGTGAAAGGGCACTTGGGAGAAAATCTGGTCTATTATACACTGAACACTAATCAGGTAGGGTTTTTTCAATCCTTATTCTGTTCTTTGGCCTCAGAGTTTGAGGGCGATGTTATATTGGCTGGAGACTCTAATTTAGCGTTAGACCAGATATTGGACAAATACCGTGTTCACACGCTGAGGTCCCCTTCCAAACAGAGGTACAAATTTGCCCAACTACTGTTCCACTATGATTTGGTTGATGCCTGGTGGGAGGATAACCGACTTCTCATTTCTCCGGGGCTCATAATTGTTATTCCCGAATAGATCATATATTCCTCCTCTAGGGACTCTTACCTAAAATGCTCACCGCCAAGATTGTTGCTACATCTTGGTCTGACCATGACCCTATCCTACTGAAACTTTCCAACCTGACAACTAAAATGGCCAACCCACATATGCGTTTCAAACAAATCTCTCTTGAGCAATGAATCTTATTGTCTTGACATCTCTACCCATTTGAAGTTTTACTTTGAAACTAATAAAGCAGGATATACAGTACAACTCCCGTTATTAATTGGGAAGCCCATAAGGCCTCAGGGGCTTTCTTATCCAGTTGTCCTCTCAACTCAATAGAGCTTGTGATGAATTGATTTTGGCCAAATCTAAAGCTTATGATGCTCTTGCTGCTTAACATAAAAAGGCTCCTGACTCTTTGGCTAAACTTGACTAAGCCCGCACAAAACGTAATGTTTGCCTAACTACCAAAGCAGAAAAGCAGCTGCGCTGGGCTAACCATAGATTTTACACATGACGAGATAGACCAGGTTCCCTGTTAACAAGTAAGTTATCCCCTAGACATTCTCATCTAGCTTTCCCCAAAATCAGACTATCGAATGGTAACATATCCCAAGACCCTTGTAAAATTCTTAAGGAATTTCACTATTTCTATACCAACCTTTATTGCCAACCCCAAGAAGATGCCTCCCCGTCTATTAGTCGCTTACTGACATTTCTGACTCTCCCGTCTCTTCAGGAGGCTCATAGAGAACTTATGGACGAGTCTATTGCTTGTGAAGAAATCTAGAAGGCTATTAAAACTTTAGCTTTACACAAATCACCGGGCCCTGATGGTCTCCCTCATAACTATTATAAAACTTTCTCAGACCTTTTGGTTCCACATATGGTTCTATATTTTTTTTCTTCCAAAAAAGTTTATTAAGAAAAGTATAAAACATAGCATACAATTAGTACAAAAGGGTAGAAGGGGAAGGGGAATGTAGGTTATGCATAGAAGGCAATTAACATAAGCCATACATGAGAAGGAGATCATATGTAATAACATAATCATCTCAAGCCAAACAGAATTAAAAAAAAAAAAGCAGAGTTGGAAATACGCAGTTAGGTGGTAACAAACAGCCACAACAAAAATGCAGGCAGGTAATACTCGAGCACCACAATAAGGCATCTAGGGGTCTCAGAACCAGGAAGTTCAAGCATGCGTACCTCCATATGACAATCCGAAGAAGGGGACAAATGCAAGGAACACTAGAGGGTATTGCGGTGGGGGTTGCAGGACCCGGATACCCGTGTGCGGAAGACTGCCGATGTAAAACCGCAGTCACGTTTGAAGCTGTTTCTGCATGGGTGAGAGTGTGCATCTCCAAAAGACACTGTGAGATTAAAAAAGGACAGGAGAAGAGGAGATAAAAAGAGAGAGGGAGAAGAGGGAGGGAGAAAGGGAAAAAAAAAAGGGGGGAGGGGGGGGGAGAGGATCAAAAGGGAAGGGATGGAACAAGGGAAGAGGTAAAGTGAACAGGCCTAAAACCGGCGCGAAGGCACCGGAGCTCAGACAAATGTGAGCAAGCCCTGAGCGGGTATATATGTCTGACAGTCAGGTGTATTGCGCTAAAGGGCGTCACGCTTCAAACTGCCAAAGAGGAGAAGGGGATGTCAGGATATCCAGAAAAAACAGGTAAGGAAGGGATACGGTTGGGAAGTGGTCGATACAAGATCAGGTGGAATGGTCCATGAAAGAATGATATTCAGCGGTTGTTTGGAAGTGGGTCCAGCAAGCCAAGGTGTGGGAAAATTTGGTCGGGGGTATCTAGTGCTGAAGCAATCAACTCTTCCATCTCCGCCACTTTTCCCAAGCGTGTGAACCAATCTCGTATAGAGGGAGGGTGGGTGGAACCCCATAGTAGAGGTAGACAGAGTTTAGCCGCGTTGATCATATGCATGGCCAGAGATTTAAAAAAAAGGCGCTTGGGAAGGGAGGAGTAGTGGAGGAGAAATTGGGCCGGAGAGAAGTCAAGGGGTAAGGAAGATACAGATACTGCAATCTAATGAACCTCTCGCCAAAAGGGCTGAAGAATCGGGCAAGACCACCAGATATGGAGAAGTGACCCATCAGGTATCCCACACCTCCAACATCTGTTAGGCAGGGAGGGATTGTAGTGATGAATTCTAGAAGGGGTTTGGTACCAACGGGAAGCCAGCTTGTAACTGTTTTCTTGCGTCGAAACATTAAGTGAGGATCTGTGCGAGTACGTAAATATTAGGTCCCAGTCTGAAGCCGAAAAATCAATTTCCAAGTCTCTGCCCCAGGCTCGGCATGACGGAAGGGAGTCATGATTTCCACCGCCAACTAAGAGGAGGTACACTGCAGAAATCAGATGCCTCTGGGGTTCAGTTTTAGAACAAATGGATTCAAAGGGGGTGAGAGGACTGGCCCAATTATGACGGTATTCATGTGTTTGCAGGAAATGCCTGATTTGGAGGTAGGCCCAAAAGGGAAAAATTCTACTCCTGTGCTAACCACCAACGTGGAGTATGTTTTCACACGGCCATTATGGAGAAAGTGTTCAGCTTTTATCTGGCTATGAGGCCAGTGTTTGGACAGGAAAGTTTCATGCATCCCAGGAGGGAAGTCAGGATTTAGACGAAGAGACGTTAAGGGGTTAGGCGCAGCTGAGATGGAGGCAGATTTGCAGGCCAAAACGAAAAGGTTTTCAAAGTAGGTCCTAGCAATGGGTGTGTGAGGAGGACCTGAGGCATATGCTTTGCCAGAAACCAAGGGATCGATGCCAACGGGGAGGGTGAAAAAGAATTCTCTAAATGTACCCAGTCTTTGGTGGTTAAGTGAACATGCCAGTCAATAATTCGGGTAACATGGCATGCCCAGTAATAACGTTGTAGGTCAGGGAGCCCTATCCCCCCTTTAAGTTTACGAAGGACCTGTTGGGAAAACGAAATGCGTGGGCGCTTATGATTCCATAGGAACAGTGAGCACAGTCTCCTGCAGGAGGTGAAAAAGGCTGGCGGTAATTGAATTGGCAGGGCTTGAAAAAGATAGAGGAGGCGGGGAAGCACGTTCATTTTGAGTATCGCGGCTCTCCCAAACCATGAGAAACAAGGGCGGTGCCACTTATTGAGATCCTCCTGGATGGAACGCAGGGCTGGGATGAAGTTTTTTGCATATAGGTCATTTAAGTTGCGAGTAAGTGGAATGGAAGTGAGGCTGGCAAAAAGATACTAGGTCAGGAGGAAGGGTGATGTTGAGGGCATAGGACTTAGAGTAGTTAATTTTAAGATTCGACAAGAATTGTAAGAATGAAAAGTCAGTAGATTGGGCAAAGTAGTACGGGGGTCCGCAAGAAACAAAAGAATGTCATCCGCATATGCAGCAATTTTATATTCTTTGGCCGCTGCCATAATACCTTTGATATCAGGGTTTGAACAAATTTTTCGCAGCAGGGGTTCTAAGGATAGTACGAACAGGAGCGGGGAGAGGGGACACCCCTGACATGTCCCATTCCCGAGAGGGAAGGGGTTTGACAAGTGGCCATTAACCCGAACTCGAGCTGTAGGACCAGAGTAGAGGGCCATGATGAAGTTGAGCATGCGTACACCCTAACCTAAAGCCTGCAGGGATGCTCTCAAATAGTCCCAAGCCACCCTATCGAAGGCCTTTTCTGCATCCAAAGAGAGGAGGAACCTGGGGGTGTTGGACTTATGCAGCCAATGAAGGAGATTAAGGGCTTTGGTGGTATTATCCCTTGCTTCCCTTCCGGGGATGAAACCCACTTGATCCAAATTGATCAAGGAAGGGAGTAAGGGAAGGAGTCGATTGGCAAGAATTTTCGCAAATAATTTAACGTCTACATTCAGTCGGGAAATGGGCCTATTGGAAACCAGGGTATCATCCTTATTGCCTTTGGGAATGACCGTGATGTGCTAGGGAGAAGTATAGAAAGTGTTGAAAGCTAAGAGAAAAGGATCGCTTAGGATGTCTAAAAAGGATTTATAGTAAGCTACTGAAAAACCGTCAGGGCCCGGGCTCTTACTGGGTTTCATTTGTTTGACAGCACGCTCTGATTCGTTCGAGGCTAAACCTTTTTCCAAAGATCGAACCATGTCCTCAGAGCAGCGGGGCTATAAAGATGAAGGAAATCAGCGATCAGAGATGCTCTGGGTTTGTCGGTTTCCGGTGGGGGACGTTCAGGAGGGAGGTTGTATAAGGAGTTATAAAACTGTTCAAAATGAGAGGCGATATCGGCATTGGAAGTAGCTACGGCACTGTCTGAACCTCTAATTTTGTGGACTGTCAAACTCGACCGTTTTGCACGGAGAGCTCTGGCCAAAAATTTTCCGCTTTTATTTGCAAATTCGTAATATAACTTCTGAGATAGTGTGTATCTACGTTTGACTGCCTTGCCCAATTCGGTTAGGAGTTGTAAGCGGGCATTCGTAAGTTCGGTCAATGTCAACGCAGCTTGAGTGTGTTTATGGGCTTTTTCTAAGAAATGAATTCTGTCAGTAAGATGTTTTATACGCTCTTGTCTTTCCCGTTTATGTCTCGTGGCTATAGCTATGAGGGTTCCATGGTTGACGCACTTATGAGGTTCCCATTGCGTGAGAGAGGAGGTGTCTAGAAGAGTACAGTTCGTTGAAAAGTACTCAGTCAGTTTGGAACGGATCTCTGTTTCCGTAGCTAGGTCCGAAAGAAGGGAAGCGTCCAAGCGCCAGAATTTCGAGCGTAAGTGTTTTTCGGGGAACCGCAGCTTCATGGTTATGGGATGGTGATCAGAGAGGACCTCCAGTTCTATAGAGGCGCGTGGAGGAGTGGAAGATCCGCTTGTGATGAGAAGTAATCTATCCTGGAGTATTTATTGTATGGTGGAGAAAAGAATGTGTAGTCTTTGACTTTAGGGTAAAGGATTCGCCAGGAGTCGTGTAGTTGCATGTCTTGTAGATGCATGCGAATCTGCCTAAGAGCTTTGTATGGCAAGAAGGAACTTCCCGAGGAGGAGTCTAACAATGGGCATAAAGGGACATTCAGATCTGCCCCCAATATCAGCATGCCTGACTGAAAGGCGGCAAGAGAAGCAGTGATCAAGCGTACAAAGGAGACCTGCTTGGTATTGGGAGCGTAGAGATTAGTGAGCGTAATGGGCCTATTCGCCAGCTTGCCTTTTAAGAAGAAATAACTACCTTCGGGATCCAGAAAAGAGTCCGTTACAGTCAAAGGGAGATGTCTGGTGATCAGAATGGCTACACCCTTCGATTTGGCCAATGGGTTGGAGGCATGAAAGACTGTTGGAAAGCGATAATTAAAGAGCTTGGGAATAGAGTCTTGTCGAAAGTGTGTCTCTTGGAGAAAGACAACATCCGCTCTTTGTTTGTGCAGGTAAGAAAGCAGGAGGGAGAGTTTTTCAGGCGTGTTTAGACCTTTAACATTGAGCGAAAGAACTTTTAAGGACAACTGACCCGACATAGAATTAGAGGAGGGCATGTCCAAGGTTTTGTGTAAAATAAGCCTGGTGTGAAGGAGCACTGAAGGTCAGAGAAGCGGGGATGGGTTGGAGAGGGGAGGGAAGAGAGGAGGGAAAAAAAAGGGGGAGAAGGGGGATAAAGGCCAAGGAAACGAAAGTAAAAAGCTAAGAAAAAGAATTAACCGGCGTGAGAAGTAGACCCGCTAGTCCACTTAAGGGTAGGAGGAACGAAAAAAAGACCAAAAGAAGAGAAAAAAGGAGAAAAGAAATAGAGGAGAAACACTAGTAGTAGCCGGATAGGTCAGTAGAAGCTCTCTGAGCCTACTGTGTGGAGAACGAGGTGAGCGTAGAACCAAAATGGGGGAACCTGCTGGCCGGTGAACTCTAATGGAGAGTATAAAGTTGGGATTGGAGAGGAAGGGCAAAGGAAAGTCAAACAGGTCAGGGATCTACTACAGCCAGACAATGAAGGCAATCTCGCAACCCGTCACTGGAGGAGAAGACGACTCACGTATCCTTGGGGGGTGTGAGTGAAGTGTAAACTGGGTACGTGCAGTACGGGGAATGGATGTCCGAATGCTAAACACAGCGGTGAAGTGCGTGTGAATGTCACCTATGTGAGAGAGCAAGTATTCCATGCGCACATCATAAAGGGGCGGAAAGTGCTACAATCCACAGGAAGCAATGTCAATGGAAAACATAACGGTAACAGCAAAAATAACAATTGACCACAGGCCTACAGACGATGACCAGCTAGGCCGCCAGCAACCACTACATAACACAGTACATACGAGATGAATGTAAACCAGAAAATGGACCAGCTAGGCCTCCAGAAACAACAAGGGAGTCGAGCAGCACCTCTTGTAAATCTGGGAGAAGAGGTAAGGGGCGAGACGGACAGCATCATGGGTGTCGTAAAGGAGCAAAGGAGTCGGTACATCAGTCCTGAAAAAGGAGTGAGTGACGGTACAAAAGCGAGAGAGGAGGTAACCAATCCCGCAGGGGACTATCATCCAGAAAGCTTATCGAGGTGATGCTCGCTCACAGAGAAAAAAATCATGATACAGTGATAACAGCAACCCCCAAGAACCATCCCCCTCCCACAATCAATCGTTTCCCCTGCCTCCCCCACCCGAAAACAGCCCAGTACCCCAGCTTAGCTCAGTTAAACAATAAAGGATATCCGAAGAGTTCTGCAGGCAGATATTGGTTGACAGTTCAAGGTGGAGTGAAAGCAATGCAAACAAAATGGGCCTGGGAGCCCTAACAGAGACGGTTGGATAACCTCGGATGCGTCAAGACCGAGTCCTGATTCAAATGGGAGGATAGAGCAAAAGGACTGGGATCTTCCTATGGGCCTTTACTAAGTTGAGGTGTAGATGAGCTTGGACTGGGAAGTGTAGAAGGAACCTGTTGAAAATGGAGGCTCAGAAGTAGGACCCGAAACTACAGTCTGAGGTATCGGACGCGGAGTCAGAAAATGATCTTCAGAGAGGGGAAGCAGAGCGAAACAGGCCACAACAGCCAGGCCGCCATGTGGAAGGCGAGGGTTGCGGAATGGGGTCCAGATAGCAACTGTAGGCTTGCAAATGCGTATGTGGCAGAGTGTCCAGTAGCCCATCCCGGACCAGGTGAGAAGGAGATTCTAGAGAGGAAAATCTTATGCCCACAATGATGGGAGCAATGAAACGCTGGGTGATCTTTAGATAAGGCCTAGATGAAGTGTACAGAGGAGCCGGCATTAGGCTGGTCAGGCATTGTGGGCGAAAGGGCTATGGACAAATGAGAATCCAGGACTCCTAGACATCATGTCGGGGCCTTCGGTGCGCAGGAGAGGCCGTCGGACTAGAGATGGCGGTGGAGCCTCCTTCGGGAGGTTTCGGAGGTGTCGAGGGGACAGAGCTACATCGACGAGAAAGTTGACCTTGCCATTCCATAGCACTGGCCCCTAGGCTGGTGTCTGGGACTGACGGCATCTGCATGGTTCTGTAGCAATCAGGAAGGTTGATCAGTGGGATATCCAGAGAGGCGCAGAAAGTAGGTAAATCTTCAGGAACTCGCAGATTGACATTGCGCCCGTTTACTTGTGCAGTGAGGCAGAAGGGAGATCGCCACCTGTAGGGTATATTGTGGGAGCTGAGTGAGTCCAGTAAAGGGCGAAATTCCCACCTTTGTTGTAAGGTCAGATTGGATAAATCCTGGAATAAATGTATTTCTGCCCCCCAGTATAGGAGACATCTTCTGTCTCTGGCGCATCTGAGGATGTTCTCTTTAAGCGGAAAACTAACTAGGCAGCATATAATATCTCTGGGTGGGTCGTCATCTCTGCCCCTGGGATGAAGCGCTCTGTGTGCACGTTCCAGGTCAATTGGAGTGTCAGGGGGATGGCCCAAGAGGTCATTAATGATGGCCACCACCGTTGTGTGAATATCGCTTGATTCCACCTATTCAGGCAAGCTGCGGAGTCTGATATTATGTCTGCACCCGCGGTTGTCGAGATCCTCATATGTCTGTAAAAATCAAGGATGTTTGAAGCGCGTAAGGCTGTCATCTGCTGTATATAGACTATGGCGTCTGTATTTTGTTTGGAGGAGAGCTCCACCCCCTCTAGTCTAGTGCCCAGAGATTGAAGGTCATTACGTAGGTCATTTAGGGCGGTGGTGAACGTGACCTTTATGTCAGCTGCCACAGCATGAAGGTCTCTCAGAGATAAAGTATGGGTGTCAGAGGAGAGATCATGCTGGGGAACAGAGTCTGGCACTGTGTTGGAGGCTGTGCTCTGAGAGCTAGCAGCGGCTGCAGCTGAAGAGGGAGGGGGGGAGGGAGAGGGGGATTATATAGCGCCAACAGTTTGCTCAATGCTCTACAAAATAAAGGGAGACAATACAGCAACAATACAGTTCAATACAAGAGATTAGGAGAGCCCTGATCCTTGGAGCTTACATTCTAAGAATATTTATTTTTATCACTGAATTTTCACAAGGCGTTTGATAGTTTGAAACGGGAATACTTATTTAACATGTTGAGTGCTTTTGGGTTTGGCTCCACCTTTATATTTCTATTGAAAACTTTATATAGTAATCCTTGGGCTCAGATTTCCATACGAGGGTATAAATCGTCTCCTTTTCTTATCAGACGTGGTACTAGACAGGGTTGTCCACTCTCCTCCCTACTTTTTGCACTGCCGATTGAACCCCTCGCTATTGCTATCCGTTCTCACTCTGGTATTACAGCTATTTAATGTGGCCGACAGGAGCACACGTGTGCCCTTTTTGCCGATGATGTCCTTATGTATATCTCAAATCCCTAGGTGTTTGTACCTAATCTGTTGACTTTACTACATCAATTTTCTCAAGTTTTCGGGACTCTCTTTAAACTCTTTTAAAATGACTTCTCTCAATGTTACTTTATCCCCTTCAGAGGTACAGACTCTTCAGGACAATTACGACTTTCAAATGGGCTATTCGCTCCCTTTCCTATCTGGGGGTTCATCTTGCACCCTCCATTGCAACTCTTTATCGTGCGAATTACCCCCCACTCTTTAAACTGCTTAAAGAAAACCTTCGCCATTGGGTGGACTTCCCTTTTATCTTGATTCTGTAGCATTAACTCCATTAAAATGGCTTTCTTACCTAGACTACTTTTACTTTTTTAGGACATTACCGATTGCTGTCCCTAGAGGAGAACAATTACAATCTGAAGTTCTTCGTTTTGTGTGGGGTAATAAACAACCCAGGATTAATAAATCAACATTATACTCTCAGAAAACACGTGGCAGCTTGGGACTTCCCAGCCTCTTGGCTGATTTTCAAGTGACCCAGTTAACACAGCTCTCTACACTACAGCCAAAGACCTAAACTACTGAAGCCCTGTCCTGTCATCCTTATGCCATTGGCTCTCTGATGTGGCTTCCCAATCGATTATGTCCTCCAATTTTATGCCCTACATTATCTTACTCTTTAGCTGCTTGGGACAGGCTGTGCATCCATAAATTTCTGTCTTCTCCTCATACCCCTTTAGCCTGTCTGTAATCCTAAATTCATAGCTGGGCTTACGCCACCTTTATTTCAGTGGTGGATTAACCACATGCCGACCGCAGATAGCCGAATGATGGCTACACTGCGGCCAGCCAGTTCTGGGAGGGCGTCATATGACGTCCTCCCAGAACGCGCTCTCCTGCGCGCCCCTGGGGGCGCGCACCCAGCGATCTCCGTGATCGCTGTGTCCTACGGACACAGCTGATCACGTGATGTGGTAAAAGGCCAATCACAGCAACCTTTTACCACGTGATCAGCCGTGTCCAATGACACGCTGATCACTGAGAAATGCAATTGCCGGTTCTCGGCTGCACTTTCCTCACGCTGTCAGAGCGTGAGGAAAGTACTGCCGAGAACCGTCAGTTGTCAGAGCAGGGATCGGCACCGATCATCAGGGCACTGATGATCAGTGCCCTGATGATCGGTGCCCAGCAGTGTCACCCACCAGTTCTGCCCACCTGTGCCTAGTAGTGCGCCCACCTGTGCCACCCAGCAGTGCCACACACCTGTGCTCAGAAGTGCCACCTACCTGTGCCCACCAGTGCCCATCAGTGCAGCCCAGCAATGCCGCCAGTCAGTGCCCTAGTGGTTGTGCCAGTCAGTGCCCAGCAGTTGCGCCAGTCAATGCCTAGCAGTGCTGCCAGTCAGTGCCCAGCAGTGATGCCAGTCAGTGCTGTCTATCAGTGCTACCTATCCGTGCCACCTCATTAGTGCTGCCTGTCAGTGCCGCCTATTAGTGCCCATCAGTGCTGCCTCATCAACGCACATCAGTGAAAGAGAAAAATTACCTGTTTGAAAAATTTTATAATAGAAACAAAGAAACTTTTTTTTTTTTTTCAAATTTTTTGCAATTTTTTTGTTTATAGCGCAAAAAGTAAAGTGTCCAGCGGCAATTAAATACCACCAAAAGAAAGCTCTATTTGTGAGAAAAAAATGAGAAAAATTTCATATGGGTACAATCTTGCATGACCGCGCAATTGTCAATCAAAGTGCGACAGCGCTGAAAGCTGAAAATTGGCCTGGTAAAGAAGGGGGTATAAGTGCAAAGAAGGGTATATAGGCAAGTGGTTAATAAGGGCCTTCTCTGTATTGGGGATTATTTAGATGGGGATCAACTGTACTCTTTACAACACTTTCAGGATAATCACCAGCTCCCATCCAGTGAGACTTCGATACAATCAAATCGTGTCCTTTATACATTCCAAACTTAAATTGGTGAAGAAACCCCTAACGCTCACTTCCTTTGAACTATCTTGTCAAGCTACTGGTACGCTGAAGGGTCGAATAACCACTATATATACTTCCCTTACTGCTCCAAAAACTAAGCTCCCTTATATGGTTCATTGGGAACGTAACCTAAATACAGTATCTCTCCAGAATTAGCTGAGTGGCAGGACACTGCTTACACTCTGTCAAAGATTCTATCATTATAAACACTAATAGAATCTAACTATAAAACACTTCTACGATGGTACTTGGTTCCCACACGCCTTGCAAAAATACACCTTACCGCATCGCCTTCCTGTTTTCAGTGTTGTGGGCAGGAGGGAACCATGTGCCATATCTGGTGGCAGTGCCCTGTGGTGTCTAGATTTTGGCTCCGCATTTATAACTTTATTTACTCAGTGACAGGAGTAAATATCCATAGATCCCGAGAGACAGCCCTCTTTCAAAATTTACCTTCAGGAATCCCAAAAACAAAAAAACAATCAAATTGATCCTTTACATGATTCTGGCTTCAAGAATCACTATTGCTAAACATTGGAAGCGATCGGTGATACCACTTGATTATGTTAAAAATAAACTGAATTGGATAATGGTTAATGACAAACTCACCTGCATTCTCAATAACAATACGTCGAAATTTAACAGAACTTGGGATCTGTGGATTCAATACCTCTCCGTCCCTTAGCGGGACTATGGCTGACCCTCTTTTACTTCATTCTTTCTCTTATTCTTTTTTTCTCATTTTATCTCTAACTCTTTATTCATACTTATTGTTTCCAATATCACCTTTTGATGTATCTGACTTTAGTACTGGACTACTGTTTGGCCATGTTCATTATTAATCATTTTTCATAGTGAAATATGTACTGGAATTCTGTTCGTTGTCGCTGTTTACCCTTTTTATCTGTAGATTACACCAGAGGGACTTCTTGGTCCCACTTATGTATGTAATGTTCAATTCCTCAATTTCTCTGTACAATGCCAATGTTACCTATGTTCAGTCGTGAATATTGTCCTAAGAGCTCAATATCTCTCATCTTTTTGTACTGTTGGTTTGTACATTTGGTCTTTTCAATAAAAAGATTGAAATTAAAAAAACTTGGCTGTGACAGTAAAATTTGGGTGTCGTGTCAGTGAATTTCAATCTGGTAGGTTGGCAACACTGCACCTGTGCTGCCCTCTGGGAGCCCCAAAGAGGTAACTGAAAGTCAACTATAGGCATGCATTCAGAAAGCAATCACTAAAGCTTTTTTTGATTTCTTAAGAAAATATGTGCAGGCACACTGCAATTTGCTAAAACTGGTTGCTGACCAGCCACAGTACATATACTGCGGATGGACAGCTCGTACAAGCACTGTAACGTACCTGTCATGATTTTCTTCTGGGTCCAGGGCACGCGCGCCCCCTCCCGCCAGCTCTGCTCTGATTGAACACAGCAGGATTAAGTCAGCATATCCCAGATTCATGGCTGGGATCTGCTGATTGGCTGTATCCAATTACAGCCCTTAGTCCTGTGTTTACAAATAACACAGGCCAATTTTCAGCTTTCAGAGCTGTCATACTTTGAATGACAATTGCGTGGTAATGCAACACTGTACCCATATGAAATTTTTATAATTTTTTCACACAAATTAAGTTTTCTTTTGGTGGTATTTAATCACCGCTAGATTTTTTATTTTTTGCACTATAACCCTAGGTTTACATCTGTGCATCTGTGCGGGTGGTGCCACTGCGAATCCGCATGAAAATCCAGGCAGCCGCACCACCCACACAGAAATGCAGACCCGCGGGCGGGTGCCATTAGTTCTAATGGCATGCTGCCCGCACAGGAAAATGCAATCGTACTGGGAACCGAGGTTCCCATGCGGGCTGCGTTTTCAAAAGAAGTGCAGGGACTTCTTCCCTGCATGGCACGGGAGTCCATTCAAATGAATGGGCTCTCGTGCCTGTGCAAAATGCGGCCCTCACGGCCGCATGTATGTGAACCGGGGGTAAACGAGAAAAAACTGATGAGGCGGCACTGGTGGGCATTGATGAGGAGGTACAGATGATGCTGCACTGCTATACTACACTGATAGGCAGCACTGATGGGCACTAATAGGTAACACTGAAGGGCACAGATTGGCAGCACTGATAATCAGGGCACTGATTATTAGAGCAGATGTCTCCTTTGACAGTTGCCAGTTATTGGCAGTACTTTCCTCAAGCTGTGACAGCACGAGGAAAGTACTGCTGATAACCGGCAAGTGTATTTACATGGTGATCAGCTGTGATTGGACACAGCTGATCACGTGATGAAAGGTTGCTGTGATTGGCCTTTTACCATGTCATGTGATCAGCTGTATCCAAAGGACACAGCGATCACACAGACAGAGCCAGGTGCATGCCGCGAGGGGGGTGCGTTCTGGGATGATGTAATATGATGCCCTCCCAGAACTGGATAACTGTGCTGTAGCCGTTAATTCGGCCGTCATTCGGCTATAGAGTAGTAGAGAAGTTGTTAAAGAGGGGACGATCCCTGTGTTTCTTCTGCCTGCAATCTTTAGTAAAGAGCAGCATACATTACACATTGTTAGGCACACAAACTTCACCCCTTGATTGCCCCGAGTTGTTAAACCCTTCCCAACCAGTGTCACTAGTACAGTTACAATGTATAGTATTAGCACTGATCACTGTATTAGTGCCACTGGTGATGTCTGTGTGAGTTAGTTGCTGCACTATCACAGTCCCACTTTAAAGGATAAGTTCACCTTTCATAACATGTTACACCTATATTCAGGATGTAACATGTCTCATGTTACGAACTGACCGACCCCTGCCCCTCCCCGCTCCCTGTTGTGACAGCTAGCAGGGAAACTTCTTCTCCCCGCTACCTGTCACATTTAAAAAAAAAAAAAAAACGACCATGTGGGGCTCTGCCCAGCCGCATCATTCATTCACGGTGTTCTGTGAATGAATTAACTACAAGTCCCAAGAGCCTTAGCGACTGTTGGTTTGTAGTTCTTAATGAACTACCACAATGCAAAAAACTGTGCATTTATTAATTTTTGTAAAAAGCTGAATTTATTCTTTAAGTCGCTGATCACCACCATTACTAGAATTAAAAAAAAATGTATTTAAATTCCAGTTTATATACAATCATTTGTAGACTCTAACTTTCACAAAAACCAATCAATATATAATTATTGGGCTTTTGTTTTACCAGAGACATGTAGAAGAATACATTTTGGCCTAAATGTATGAATAAATTAGTTTTTTTAAATTGTTTGTTTTTTTAATTTTTATTCTTTTTTTTCATTTATAATAAAAAATACACAACCCAATGGTGATCAAATACCACCAAAAGAAAGCTCTATTTGTGTAAAAAAAAAAAACTATACATTTAATTTGGGTAGAGTGTTGCATGACTGTGCAATTGCCATTTAAAGTAGCGCAGTACCGAATAGCAAAAAAGGCCCTGGTCATGAAGGGGGCTAAAATCTTCTGAAGCTCAAGTGGTTGATAGAAAGGTATGCATAGAACATATCTCAGGAGTTTCAAAGTAACAAACATCACATTGAAAAGACCTTCTGGAAAATTAATCTAGATGATGGACACATCAAAGACAGGGTTAGTCTTTTCCCATGGGCCAAGTAAGAGCATCACCACTCCAAGAAACCTCATATAGAACATCATTGCTCAGTGTATGTTTTGTGATCTCCATTGTAGCATTATGTAAACATGGTCTGGGAAGAGGATGGACTGCAGAAACCCCATCTGTATGACTTAGAGCTGACCAGGTAGATAGTCGAGGTCTGAGGTATAATTGGATCCTCCATACCTTCTTCCTAATGTTTGGCAAAGGTACATCAAAGGGTACATTTAGTTTTGGTGGCTCCCAGGTGTGTGTCCCATTGGTAATAGATGACAAAGCAGACAGCCAAACTGAGGCACCAACATTTTCATGTGACAGGCAAAGTCAAGTCAGAGAGCGGAAGAACAAGTATGCAGATAAGGAATTCTGACATTTTTAGATTATAAAGCCATGTGTTCTAAAGTACAAGCATGTTCTATGGTTGCAGAAACAACTTCTGCCAGTTTTAAGGGCTTCATGTTATTTGTACTGCAGAATTTCTAGCATAATTATACTGGATGCAATTGAAAAAAGGTTAATATGAATAATTGCCAAAGTATATTAGTTAAATTTTTGCTTATGTTTGAGCGCTTTGTGTTATGATTTCAGCGGCAATATGAAACAGTATACCAATGGCTAAATGTTATCTGCCATAGACCTTTTGTTGTGTGCTCCATATGTGATAAAATGTTATGTTTAATTTTGAAAAAAAGGGGAAGATAGGTAGAAATATGAGACTGCACCCCTCACCTAACCCTGGAATTCCACCTTTCTTGGCCCAGGCCTACATTAGAGACTTGGGTCTGCCTATTTGCTTATGCACAAAGATAATGGAACCATTTTGTTAGCTGAACCAATATAAAATGTATATTAAAGGTATATCATTTTTATAGAAAACAGCTATATAATAGAGTAAAAGCTATATGATATATGGGGGTGTCATACATACTGTGATTTTGTCACTGATAAAGAGGCAATAAAAAGGTCAGATGATGACTGCCACAAGCATCTGCACTCTTTGTGGCCTGAAGCTTATAGATTTTCAAGATACTTAGCGGTCATGTGGTCCTGGAGTCATATACAGCCCTCTAGAACTTTCCTTGTTAGTTGCACCAGGAGTGTTTTTTTTTGGGGGGGGGGGGTTTGTTTGTTTTATTTAAATTGTGTTTTTGTTCTACATCTCACTTACTGGTAAAGTGCTAGATAGATAGATAAGATTGTTATATGTTGAGTGTCTGCTGGTTATAGTTGCTACTTGTATAATGCTGCTGTTATAGTTTATTATTGCAATTGTAGAGAAATTAAAAGAATGGGACTTTAAATATACCACAGATGTCCACCAGAGAAAAAAAAATAAACCTGATATATATATATATATATATATATATATATATATATATAAAAGGGATATGTTTTATTCACCATTGAGTTAAACGACAAGTAAATATAAAAGAAAAACAATTTTACAGTTGAATATACATATTGCATGTTATTTTGTGTCCTTGAAAATAGGTATTCCGCAAAACGCTTAGACTTATGTGTTAACAGATCATGTACCTGATCATATAAGACAGGGGTCCTCAAACTTTTTAAACAGGGGGCCAGTTCACTGTCCCTCAGACCGTTGGAGGGCTGGACTATAGTTTAAAAAAAAAAAACTATGAACAAATGCGGACACAGTACAGGAGATGACCAGAGACTGCGGACATACAACGGCGGCGGGAATACTGGGCCGGCCGCTCCATAAGACGCACAGACATTTCCCCCCAAGTGTGTCTTATGGAGCAAAATAGTGCCCCATCATTGGTGTCAGTGGGGGGAATAGTGCCCCATCATTGGTGTCAGTGGGAAGAATCATGCCCCATCATTACTGTCAGTGGGAGGAATAGTGCCCCATCATTGGTGTCAATGTGAAGAATCGTGCCCCATCATTGGTGTCAGTGGGAGGAATAGTGCCCCATCATTGGTGTCAGTGGGAAGAAACGTGCCCCATCATTGGTGTCAGTGGGAAGAAACGTGCTCCATTATTGGTGTCAGTGGGAGGAATAGTGCCCCATCATTGGTGTCAGTGGGAGGAATAGTGCCCCATCATTGGTGTCAGTGGGAGGAATAGTGCCCCATCGTTGGTGTCAGTGGGGGGAGGAATAGTGCCCCATCGTTGGTGTCAGTGTGGGGGGGGGGGAATAGTGCCCCATCATTAGTGTCAGTGGGGGGGGGAATAGTGCCCCATCATTGGTGTCAGTGGGGGCAGGGGATAGTGTCCCAACATTGGTGTCAGTGGGAGGAATAGTGTCCCATCATTGCTGTCAGTGGGAAGAATAGTGCCCCATCTTTGGTGTCAGTGGGAGGAATAGTATGTCATTGGTGTCAGTGGGGGGGAATAGTGCCCCGTCATTGGTGTCAGTGGGGGGGATAGTGTCCCAACATTGGTGTCAGTGGGAGGAATAGTGTCCCAACATTGGTGTCAGTGGGGGAAGGAATAGTGTTCCATCGATGGTGTCAGTGGGGGGTGGAATAGTGCCCCATCGTTGGTGTCAGTGAGGGGAAGGAATAGTGCCCCATCGTTGGTGTCAGGTGGGCGGAGGAATAGTGCCCCATCGTTGGTGTCAGTGGGGGGTGGAATAGTGCCCCATCGTTGGTGTCAGTGGGGGGGAGGAATAGTGCCCTATCGTTGGTGTCAGTGGGGGGGAGGAATAGTGCCCCATCGTTGGTGTCAGTGGGAGGAATAATGCCCCATCATTAGTATCAGTGACACCAATGATGGGACACAATTCCTCCCACTGACACCAATGACACTTAACTTGCTGACCCCTGTTCCAGCATGGTGCTGCTGCAGCCAGCATACCTGGTTGCAGCAGCACCATCAGCACGGCACACTTACCTGTCAGCTGTCCTTCTTCACTCCGGCCTCTCCCTCACTCGATGTTCGCAGGGCCGCTCGGCTCCGCCTCCTCGCAGGTGATTGACCGCCTGTGTGCCTTTCCTGAGCTACAGTTCTGGCGCCCAATCGCCGGTGAGGAGGCGGAGCCGAGCGGCAGGAGTGAGGGAGTGGCCGGAGTGAATGAAGGAGCAGCGCTTCCTGAACTGGATCGTCGTGGGACTGGGACCTGTAATGGCAATTTTGGGCCTACATCTTCATGAAGGTTATTTTGACTGTTGGGGGATTACACTGCAAAAGACTCAATGGAGCTGAGGGGGATGGAAGGCAACTTGAATTTCCTGTTCTTTCTTTTATTTAAACTAACCATTGCTCTGAAGCCCACCCATTTGAGGTGTGATTTACTTGGGTGGGTGGGTTTAGGGATGGTCTTTTGGAAAGTGTATAAAACAACAAAAACAAAAGAGCCCTCCCCTTTTGTGCCATGTGCCTTCCACAGCACAGACCTCAGAACTTCAGGATCGCTGTAATGTATCACCATTGCTCTGTCTTTTTCTTGTAACTATTTCTTTCTTGTAGTCTTTGTAATATAACATTCTGTATTATATTTTTGTTGTATTCTATTAATAGAAAGCTTCCTTGCTTTGTAAATAAATTAGATGTTTATTTTTTGCACAGTGGTTATCTTTTAATATCAACACTATTGGCTAAATTCAGGTATAGACAAAGGGTTATAATCACTTATTACATTTATAATCTGTATAGAACCAAGTAAATAAGTGTGGGTAGGAAAACCGCCACAACAGACCGGAGCCAGGTAAGGTACAGCAGCCCCCTGCCCACCCCTGTACTTAGTGTCCCTTCGTCGCGGAAAATACGCCCCTGCCGGCGGGCCTGATAAATGGCCTCGGCGGGCCGCATGTGGCCCGTGGGCTGTAGTTTGAGGACCCCTGTCATAAGACCTTATATGTGTGGTATAAAGAGGGACCAATAAAGCAGCAAGATAGATAATAAATACAAAAAGGGAGAGGGAAAAATGGAAGGGAGGGAAGAGGGAAAAAACAGGGGGTGGTAAATTTTTCTTTTACACCCCCTTTTCTCCTCCCCCCCCCCCCTTTCCCTTTCTCCCTTTCCTTATCCCTTCCTCTTTTTTCCCTTTTTTCCACCCCAGGCCCCCGTGCTTGGGCATACATGCTCTTTTTTTAACTGTGGATGAAAAATCTCTCCCAACAGCGCTGCACACACTTATGTATATTCTGAGAGCAAGACCCTGTTGCTGTCAGAATAAATAGATTGGTGCTGCAGCTGAATGGCATTCCTGCAAAGAAAATCGCAATGGTTAACAATAAAACAGTAACTCAATAAAACAGCTTTTTTATTGAAATATGTGCCAAAAAATATTATAAAATATATGCCGAAGTATAGGGGCCATCCACCCACTAGCTAACCCAGTCCCCCATGCTTGGACATATATGCTTTTTTTTAAACTACGGATGAAAAATCTCACCCAACAGTGCTGTACACACTTACTTATGTATATTCTGAGAGCAAGACCCTGTTGCTGTCAGAACAAACAGATCGGTGCTGCAGCTGAATGGCATTCCTGCAAAGATAACAGCAATGGTTAACAATAAAACAGTAACTCAATAAAACAACTTTTTTATTGCAATATGTGCTAAAAAATATTATATAATATATATGCCGACGCATAGGAGCTGGCCACCCCAGGCCCTCATGCTTGGGCATATATGTTTTATTTTTATTTATTTAACTACGGATGAAAAATTTCATCCAACAGCATTGCACACACCTACTTATGTATATTCTGAGAGCAAGACCCTGTTGCTGTCAGAATAAACAGATCGGTGCTGCAGATGAATGGTATTCCTGCAAAGAAAACAACAATGGTTAACAATAAAACAGTAACAGTAAAACAGTAGCTCGACAACAATAAAACCACAACTATTTTTTTTTTTTTATTTTTTTTTTTTACTTTTAATTTTTTATGGGTTTTTTTGTGACTTTTTTTAAACTTGCAGATGTTAGGGTCTCTCAAAATGCGATAGCCAGTTTCCTGACTACCTAACATCTTTTGAGACCCTGTGTAATTGTGTACCCTATATTAATAGTCCACTAGTGTATGGTAGCGACGAAGCAGTCCTTGAGGCAGAGATCGGGTTGGTAAAGACATGTGGGACAAAAAAAGCGTGTGCCATGCCTAATTCTGTGTTTGCTACAGACACAACATCTTTTTTGGGGTGTCCTTTTGGGTTGGGGTACCAGGAATGGCATTGGGAAAATGCCTCATGCAGCCGGCTAACTGCATCTTGGTTGGGTGTTTGGGGCATAGCACCTTCTGGATGCAAAAGGGCTGTGATGATCTCTTCCTGGAATTTTAGGAAGGATCCACTACGTCCAGTTGCTTTGTACAACACAAAGTGTTATATAAAGCCAATTGAAATAAATAAACAGACACTTTTTTATACCAGCGTCTAGCTTTATGGGAAACTAAGTATGGCTTCCTCATCTGGTCGTTGAAGTCCACCTATCCCATGTTAAGCTTATAGTCGCTGATACAGAGGGGCTTCTCAACAACACCAGCAGCTGTGACCATTTGGATGGTCGTGTCTACATGAATGGAAGACAGGATGAAAACATCCCATTTGTCCTTCCATTTCACTGCGAGCAATTAATAATTTCTCAAGCAGTCTTTTTCCCCCTTTTTAAGATGGGTATTTACAAGCAATTGGGGGAAACCCTGGCATATTGCCACATGTGCCAATTCCAAGATTGTACAAATGTCTAAATAGTGGCACGCTTGAATAAAAATTGTCCACATATAAGTGGCACCCCATATGGAAAAAGGATGACACCAAGTCCCAAACAATCTTGCCACTGCTCCCCATGTATTCTGGGTATCCTGGGGCTCGATGTGACTATCTTTTCCCTTGTAAATCTCAAACTTGCATGTACAGCCTGTTGCCCTCTCACAGGTCTTATGCATCTTGACCCCATATCTGGCACGCTTGCTGGGGAGAAATCGTTTGAATGCAAGGCAGCCAGAAAAACTGAGGGACTCCTCAACACAGATGTTTTGCTGGGGAATATAGACATCGGCAAATTTTTGGTTAAGGTGATTTATGAGGGGTCAAATTCAGGGTCACCCCAAGGACAAAAGAGTGTATTGTCATTGAAATGCATAAATCGCATTATTATCTCATATCTATGCCTGGCCATGGCAGCAGAGAACACGGGCATATGATGAATCGGGTCTGTGGACCAATACAACAGCAATTCATTTTTTTTTAATAATGCCCATGTTGAGGGCTAGGCCCAAAAAAGCTTTACATTCGGAAATCATAATTGCTTTCCATGCAAATGGTCTGCAAAGGTGTGAATTTGGGTTGGCGGAGAGAAATTGTTGTGCGTCTTAATTGCTTTGATCCACAATCAATGCATACAGATCTTCTATGAAAAACCGCTCCAAAAAATCAAGGGGAGTAGTTAAATTTGCTGTTTCTACCTGAATTCCAGGTAGGGCAGTGAATGGGGGAAGTACGGTTGCTGCAGAATTTCTGCGCTGCCAATCAGGATTTGCAATCACATCCGGAAGGACACTATGGGCTCTACGCGCCTGTGTGCGAATTCTTGGTGGCTGCGGGACACTACTTGTGCTTGCCACCGCACCAGCTTGTACTGCACTTATGAGACTCGCCATGTCACCAAGTGATACTGCAGTGGCTGGCATGTATAGACCAGGTAGGTACTAGGCCACTGGTGCTCACCAGTTCACCAAAAGGTAGAGCAGCACTAGTACTGGCACTCTGCTGCATATGAGAATCATCATGCAGTTGTACCACTTCAGAAACCTGGGAACAGGGTCGGGTATCCCTGATCTTAGCAGGGATCTCTACTCCATCGTCTGAGCTATCTGTCAGGGTGCTGCTGCTGTCTACAGTTTCGTATTCTGAGCCTGATTCTGTCAGCGAGGCTTCCCCTTCGCTCTCATCTGACATGATCAGAATCCTGTGGGCTTCTTCACTAGAGTACCTTTCATTGGACATTTTGGCCACTAAATTTATAGGTACCTAGCGCAACTCACGGGAAAAAGAGCACCTGGCTGTCAGGGACTGCTTGAACCGCTACTAAAAAATTGACCTGCAAGTGCTAGCAGAGATCAGGCCTGCTTCTGCGAACACTGTGGTTTTATGTGCAGTGTATCAAGTGACAGTGATCTACTGACACTGCAATTGCTGGGGGAGGGGGTGTCAAGTGTAGGGGCTAAACACAGGTGCTAGGGCTAATCCCGCTAACGTTGCGTTTTTGGGGACACTATACTAATGTAAATGCTGGTATAGTGTTGATCTGATCAAAGATATTGATCCTTTCAGACACTATAATAGCAATGGAGGTTTATTGTGTATGTGAGCTTGTTCCTGGCAATCAAGGGGTTAAATGTGATGACTGATGTAGTGGCGAGCAATCTGACCCTATGTGGGAGTAACGCTATTTGAAGTCACCGGTGACACTAATACAATGATCAGTAAAACAAATCTGTACTAATGACATTGGTGACAGTGCAGTGAAGGGGTTAACTGAGGGGCGATCAGGGGGTTAAATGTGACCTAGCTGTGATTTTCCTGGGATGGAATGTGTCCAGGGAGAGAAGATTGCATCATTTCCTGTACCTGTGTCAATGTAAACACAGGTACAAGACGCTGTGTGATAGGGCAGGGATCAATCAGCAGATCCAGACCGATCACTGGCCTGAATCTGTTGATTGATCTTTTATGCACCGAATCATGGCACCTCTGGATCGGCGGGTGCGCGTGCCCCCAGCCCACGATCACGGCGGGAGCATGAATGATGTATATATATATATGTATATATATATATATATATATATATGTGTGTGTGTGTGATTTTAGGCATAGTCCGCACTGTAGCAGTATTAAACCCAAAACCAAAATTATGTTGCAGCTTACAAATCCTTAGATGTGGTGGTGGTGTTAGTATTCTTTTTTTTAAGCTTTTGCCTCTCTGTTTTTACCTTGTGATCTGGCCAATAACACACCTCCTGTATTTGAGTGCCCTCACTTTGGATGAAGGAGTACAGGGGCACCTTTGGACAGCAGCATTGTCTGTCTTGGGGGAGGTTGTTAGATGTAGATGTACTAGTAGATTTAGATACATTAAGAAATTGAACCCAAACTTCAGCTCACACTGCAGTTACACAAGTAGTTACAGCAAAAGTTTTGTTCCTTTTAGGATAAAGGTTTTACACAAATAAATGCAGATCATTGTAAGCACCCTGTCAGTGGTAAATAGTTTGTCCCAACACTCTGTCCCATACTTTGTCCCATACTTACTGTAAACTTAGTACAATCCCTGTTTCAGACTGCTACAGTTCCTGTCTGTCTAATCCAGCATTTATCAATTATTTTTAGGTAGTGACGCCCTTTTAAAATATGCAAAATCCTGAGACATACCAGTCTAAAATTTAAAAAACCTAACTGTTGCTTATCAGTGGTAAAGCTGTGCTCTGGGAATTATGCATACAACTGCCTTGATGAAATTTACTTCACATAAGCAGGCCCCTTCACATGCAATCGCCCTTCACATCTGAACTCCCCCATCACATCAAAGTCCAGCATCACAAAGTCCCACTAATCACAGTCTCCTCTTCACATCAGAGGCCTACCCTTTGTCTCCAACAGCAGAGGGCAGGAGGTGGAAGAGGTCTAGAGGAGCA
Organism: Staurois parvus; assembly: GCF_062004578.1. Classification (NCBI taxonomy): domain Eukaryota; kingdom Metazoa; phylum Chordata; class Amphibia; order Anura; family Ranidae; genus Staurois; species Staurois parvus. The sequence continues at coordinate 2,131,557 of NW_028317805.1, read as the reverse complement.
GGACTTGAATCCTCTCCTGAATGCTGGGGTCAGCCCTTCTTTTTCTCTGCCTTGGATCAGCATCATCTGATGCCATGGTGCCGGCCACCAACCCCATACCAACAAATCATGCCATGAGTTCTGTCCTTTGAGTGTCATTGGTTGTCCTGATGCTGGTGGCCAGCTCGCCAATACCATAGTGACTCTTGATGCTGATCCAGGGCAAACAAGGTCTTGTGCTCACTGCACCCCAGTTGAGAAACCCTGCTCTATTCTGTAGCAGTCTGAGGAACAGGATGTGTGGTACATTTTGGTATTAGGTAATATTACATTTTATTATACTAATGATACAAGAAACTTTCATGTTATAATAGTATATACAATATACATTCTCTGGCTTGGAGTGTCCATTTGATGGCTGTATTTGTGGGAAAATGTTAAACTTTTAACTTCCCAGAATCTGATAAATATAGTGGACACATGATTATTGTTTACCATAATGGCTGGAAGGCTGTCTGGGATGACTGGTATATGCTATATTTTAGTATGCACCGAGTATATATTGTCCACTGATTTGGTGTTATTTTATTGTAATGCAGTGTGTATATGACAGGCATTCTTTGCTGTTTGGACTGGTCACTCCGATAATAATGCCACGAAACGAAAAGAGAATGTAATACGTTTTTATTACAGCTCTATTGTATAGTAATGCAAAAAAATCAGATCAAGATAAATCACTTCTGAATATTTCCGCCTTTAATGTGAGTTTATAATCTGTGTAATCCAATTAAAAACAAACTGAAATATTTAAAGGAGGAGGGGGGATAAAAATAAAAATCCTTACAATAACATGGATGCATAAATATGCACACCCTTAAACTAATACTTTGTTGATGCATTTTGTTTTTTTGAGAGCATTGTTTTTTTGAGGTAGGAGTCTATCAAGATGGCTCAGCTTGCCTTGGGAATCTTTGCCCCACCTTCCTTGCAAAAGCACTTCAAATCTGTTGAATTGTGAGAGCATCTCCTGTGCACATCCCTCTTCAGGTCACCCCACAGATTTTCAATTGGATTCAGGTCTGGGCTCTGGCTGGGCCATTCCAAAACTTTGTTCTTCTGGTGAAGCCATTCTTTTGTTGATTTGGAGGTATGCTTTGGTTGTCATTCCGAAAGGGGAAATTCCTCTTTGGCTTCAGCTTTTTAGCAGAGGCTTGAAGGTTTTGTTGCAAAATTGACTGATATTTGGAACTGTTCATAAGTCCCTCCACCTAGACCAGGGGTAGGCAACCTGCGGCTCTCCAGCTGTTACATAACTACAAGTTCCATCATGCCTCTGCAAGTCATAGCTGTAACTGTCAGTTTTGTAATTTTGCAATGCCTCATGGGAAATGTAGTTCCACAACAGCTATAGAGCCGCAGGTTGCCTACCCCTGGCCTAGACTAAAGCCTCAATTCCAGCTGAAGAAAAAACACCCAAAACATCATGCTGCCACCACCATGCTTCACTGAGGGAATTGTGCTTTTTATTTTTTTGGTGATAAAAATACTTTTTGGAATTGCGGCCAGAAAGTTCAATCTTGCTTTCATTAGGCCATAACACATTTTCCAACATGCTTTTGGCAGACTTGATGTAGGTTTAAGCAAAATATAGCAAGGCTTGGCTGTTGTTTTTAGTAAGGAGAGTCTTCCACCTTGCCACCCTACCCCACAGCCCAGACATATGAAGAATACGGGAATTTGTTGTCACATGTAGTATACAACCAGTACTTCCTACAGCTCCTTTAATGTTGCTGTAGACCTGTTGGCAGCCTCCTGGACCACTTTTCTTGTGTTTTCATCAATTTGGTAATGTCACTGTAATGTCATATTTTTATCACTGGTTGATGCCCATCTTCACTGTTTTCCATGGTATATTCCAACAATGAAATCCATTTGATGCTTTGTAAGCATCAGAAGATCAGAGCTTTGGAATGGCCCAGGCAGAGCCTGGACCTGAATCCAATTTGATTTGGAGCACTTTTACAAGGAAGAGTGGGCAAAAATTCCTAAGGCAAGATGTGCCATGCTAATAGACTCCTACACCAAAAGAATGAATGCAGCCATAAAATCAAAAAGTGCTTTAACATAGTATTAGGTTAAGGGTAGGCATATTAATGGAACCACACTATTGTGGGATTTTTATTTTTTTATCCCCTTTAAAGATTTCAGTTTGTTTCTGAATTGTGCAGATAAACTCACATTAAAGGTGGAAAAAATTCAGCAGTGATTTATCTTGGTCTGATTTTTTTACATCTCAAAAACCTGGCATTTTTACAGGGATATACTGACTTTGTATAGCAAATGTATACTGGTCCTGAGATTTATATTTCAAACAAAATATATGACATTTGAGATTTTTTTTCTCCTTACAGAAGAATAGTCTGCCTAACTCCTGGCCACCCACGAACAAGCACAGAACCATTATGTTTGTTAATATAAATGCACGTTAACAATTCTATACTCACATAGTGTTTAAAGTGAACACAGTCTAAAAACAAGTAAATAATAAAAGTAATATTAAAATATAGTAAAATCAAAGCTACCCATACGCACATGATCATAGTGCCTAAAGATATATATTGTAAAAGGTCTTTCCATAATTACGCACATAAAGGTCACCCAAGCATAATTGTTTATGCCCATGGATGAGGGAGGAGGAAGAGTATTAGGACATCTTACAAAGGCTGAAAGCGGAACTTCTTCCAAAAGGTGAAGTTTTGCTATTCCTCCCCCCACCCGCACCTTCACATGTTGAACAAAACTTTTTTTTTTGGGGGGGGACCAGCGGCCACTCCCCCACTTCTGGCCGGATCACTGCAACGATCTGAACCAAAGTTTGCCCCCCCCCCACATTCCCCCACAGCCTTCTGGGACATGCCACAGGTACCAGAAATCTGCGGGACCAATCAGCGCAGTGAGCATCCGGTGATGAAGCCACAAGCATTCACAGCTGGCTGCCCACAGGCCCAAAGTTAGTATGCTGGCGCTGGGACCAAAGCCCGGTGAAGAAAGCAGCCGGGTGAGGACAGCGCTGGATCATGGCACAGGTGAGTGTCTGTTTATTAAAAGTCAGCAGCTACAGTTTTTGTAGTTCCTGACTTTTATTTTTTCCACAGGTGACTGAAATACCACTTTAATCTCAGCTGGTGAAATTCAACATTGTAGATTGATCTTTCCCTAAAGTTTATCTAAATGCAATTTTTTTTTTCTTTAATTTTGGATAGGGTAAGGCAGGAGTATGACCTCTTTTTTTTTTGCCATCTGTTTCTCACAAGGGAGATTTTCCTTCACTTCCTGTCCCATAGCCAAAACAGGAAGTGAGAGGAAATCCCTCCAAAGTGAGGGAATCCCAGGTGTCACCAGGGTCACCAAAACTAGTGTCCCCATTGGAATATTTCCCTTCTATTACTGTTCTGGTTGCAGCCAAACATTTTGGATATTCTTTTACTTTTACTTTCACTTTCATTGACAACAGTGAACAAGACAAATTGAGAGGGTGAATCTTCCTAAGGGAGGGGGGGGTACAGACACCAATAAAAACTGACAGGTGTTCTAATCCCTCTCCACTCTATCCAAAACTTAAAAATTTAGTCTTTAGTTACACTTTAAGGACTGATCATCCAGGGAATGTCTGTTGGCACAATCTTAAAGCCAATAGGTAATGCCGGACAGGGACATCAAACATCAAAACATCACAAAGCCATCAATATATATGCCTGCCCGCCATCATTTTTGTATATGATGGTAGATTATTGTAATGCCAGGAAGCAGGGACACTGTAATGTGTTAAATGACTATCTCTCAGCACTTCCACTTTATGCCATTATTGATCCCCCCCCCCCCCATATATTGGTAGCATTGTGATCTTTTGGTATCCCTGTCCGGTATTACCCATTGACTTTAAGATTGTGCCCACAGTCCATTGCTGTGTGTATGCCCATGGTGATATTCTATATGAGTAGCCCTGTATTGTGTCATCTAGTCCTCTCATGTTGTTCTTAGTTCTAGTTCTAGGATTTTTCAGCTTGATATTTGGCTACCATATCCCAAGATAATACAGGAAAGTAGATACTGAGGAAGCAGCTTGATCCACGTTGATCCACTAAAATTTGTAGAGTGTTCATTACACATTTAACTAGGTGTTTCTGATTGATGTGATTTTTAATTATCTATTTCAATGTTCAAATAAAGCCGTATTTTATTTTTATGTATACTCCCTCTTAGATTGTAAGCTCAATGGGCAGTATTGAACTGTATCATTGCTGTATTGTCTCCCTTTATATGGTAAAGTGCTGAGACAACTGATGGCGCTATATAAATTTGTATAATAATAATAATTGTTGGTACATAAAAAATAATCCCCAATCCAGTCTTCCTTTGGGGTTTTTGGAAACTTTTCTTTCTTATTTATACTGTTGACAAGTAAGGAGGTGGTGCCTTGTATTTATCCACAGAGGCTTTCTACTCTCTGTCAATGTAGTGGAATTCCGACCACCTTCAAAAGAGGGGAAATCTTCCTACTGACCACAGTGTAAGGGCATGTTTCTCCATTGACCCCAAATATTTGATAGGGTTCTCCAAGACCTGAAATTTTTTAAGGGGTTGCTCTGCAGTATAAAGGTTACTTTAAAGTGTATTTTTGTTCTTTAATGAACATATGTGTCAAGCAAATGCATGGCCCATTTGGCAAACTTAGTTTCCTCCATACATTTGTGATAAAGTGCCCCAGAACAAGTGTTCTGATAAAGAAATGGCTACAAGCTCCCATGCATGTTGGCTCTGTCTTGCAGGCCTGTGGCTTGTGCACTTCAGGTATATCACTTTCATAGACAGCTTTACCAACCAGTAGTAAGGCATGGGAGGGTACACTTGGAGCTGATTGAATGCTTCCATATCAGCACACCCCACTTTTCTGGGATCTTGTTATGCTCTGCCATAGGGCTAACAGGCACTGTGAAGGGACCAACTCCCCTATATGACTGCCCTTTAAATATGTTTATATGACAACATATTAACTTCATGGCTGGTCATACACTAAACAATCTGATTATACAATCTCTGTACAATGTTCTTTATCAGAACTATGTAATATGAGAACAAACCTAGACAATATTCATCAAATCAGATAGGAATATTAGGAATTCTGTTCTGTGGGATTAATTTTTCTGACCATGTCAGTCTGTTACATGGATCAATTTATTTAAAAAAAAATCAATTTTTATTAGACCAACAAACGATCAGCTTAGAAATAGACTGCTAATTCATGTCTGGGGGGTAGCCTGACTCCTACAGCAGATCAAACCCCTGACACCTATTTATTTCTTGTATCACACTTTTCCCAAATCGTACTTCAGTATCTCACAACTAAAATGACATTAATGTAAAAAGACCCAAAAAGTAACAGTTTCTGCAGGGAAAAAAAATATCACAGATTATTCCGGGGGAGCATCAAAGGGGAACTAAAAACTAGAGCACTCAGAATCTGGTGCAGCTTTCCATGGTAGCCAATCAACTTCTAACTTCAGTTTGTTCAGTGAAGCTCTGACAAAAAACTGGAAGCTGATTAGTTTCTATGCAGAGCTGCACCAGATTTAGCAGTTTTAGTAAATCTCCCCAGCCGAGTTGTTTTACTAAAACTGGAGCACTCAGAATCTGGTGCAGCTGTACATGGCAGCCAATCAGCTTCTAATTTATGGTTGTTCAATTAAACTTTAAAAAACAAACTGGAAGCTGATTGGTTTCTATGCAGATCTGCACTAGATTTTGCTTTCTCCTGTCTTAGTAAATCTCCCCTGTATTAAGTTATCTATTACCTTTGGGGCGATTACTATGCTGGTAATATTATACTGTGTACATTTCGATTTTGTTAAATCAATACTACCACCATTCTTGAATTATAAGGATATTATAGTAATTCTATCGCACACCTTTCAGGACTATGGATTGTGAAGAGAACTAATATATACTGTCCATAAGGCTTTCACTGCCAGGAGTCCCATATCAGAGGTCACTGAGCGGACCATAGCCGGACGGTCCCGACTGCTGCGCTGCACAGGACACTGGCATCTCATACTGATAAATGTAAAGCTATACAAGTTGTTTCTTGCTCCCTTACAGTTCTATAATTTATAGGTCTATAAAACTTATTCCTAATAATATTATCATTTTTATCATAAATGCTGTTCTCGCAGTCCTTCTCGTGCATATAAAACTAGTAGCATATGTTAAAACAAGAAAAAGAGATCATATCACTGTTCTATGTTTGCAAAATATTCCATACAAATATTATGAAACTAAAATAAAAAAAAGGAAGTAAAAAATAAATATGCATGAGCAACTGTGGAGGTTTAGGTAACAAGACGTTATACATCGTATTTATATTTTTGAATTAAAAAAAGTTAATCTTCCTAATCAGAATCCTAATTGAATTGCAGTCACATTCTCAGGAGTTGGTAAATCTAGTTCCGAGGTCCCAGAAAGTCGATTTGCCGGGTCAGTGTTTACACAAAGGATAGGGCAGGTGTACAATCACCGCTAATCAATTACAAGGAGGAATCCATTATATGATCAGCTGCCACACAATAGTCCGCATTCACACCTGTGCCAGGCTCAGGGGACCAGGACTGGAAGGGTATGCTGAAACTTGTGGTGCAACAGTGATAAGAGCATCACGGATCTGTCGGCCGATGTATCAACTATTGCCAATATCTCACTGAAATATCACAACCTGCAAATCACACTGCGTAAAAAAACGTTTACGTAAAAATACCTATTGATTTCTAGTACAGTAAACCTGAATATAAAATATTAGCTTTGTTTTTTTTTTTACTTTAAATTCCGCTATTTAAAATGGGATTATAAAAATCTGTTATTTTTTATATTCAGTTATTTAAGAATTTCCCGAATGTTTTTTAGAGCAATTTTTGCAACTAATTGTAATAATAATACATTTTGTAAAAGTGTTAATATTACATTTTGTAGATAATAGCAGTAATAATAATAATACTATTGGTAATAATATACCAATGTTTTTATGTACAAACATTATAAAGAATGTATTAAAAAGCAAACCAGATTTATGGAGAATCTGTTAAATAATTTATTGAATATACAAAGTTTTTTTTTCCAGTAACTGGAGGACAATATTTTAATCCAACTCAAATAAACCATTTTATCTTTTTTTTTTTCTTTGACTGGGGTGTCAATGTGGAAAACTTCGAGAGCTTTTTTTGCATTGGGAAGAAAACACACCACAAAATTGTGTAATCTGATATATACAAAGTAGGAGGAAATGCAGCTGTACAAAAAGTAACAAAGTGTGTTTGTTTACATATATATATATATATATATATATATATATATATATATATATATATGTGTGTGTGTGAGCGGTGTCTATAATTAGAGTGGAAATTTAGGGGCCATCTTGTCCCCCCATATTCAGTCCCTTTTAACCCAATTTACAGGAGCAATAAGATCATTTTTATAACTTATTCTGTAAAAAATTATATACATCTCAACATACATTTCAGCTGTACAACACATAGCACTTTTAAACATACACTTACAACTCTTATTTATAATTGGAATACCCTGGTCATTTCAGCTTGTAAAGCGCTTTTTTTGGAGGGGCTGGGAGAGGTCCATGGGGTGTAGGGAGGATTTGGAGAAGTCACAAGTCTCTTCTTGAGGATCACAAGGTGTCCGAGTTATTGCTGCACGGACTCAACAAGTTCAAGTTTGTGTTTTTGTGCTTTTTTAACAACCGGGAGATTTTCTCGTCGTCGGAGTTCGGATCCAGGGGCTTGTTGTATTCATCATCGTCCTCATTATCCGAACTCTCCTTCATCTTCTCTGTCTCCGAATCGTGTTTTTTCTTGGCCGAGGCCATTTCTGCCGCATGACGCTTCCTCCATTTGGTCCTGCGGTTCTGAAACCAGACCTGGACAGAGAGAGAGAGAGAACATACTATTATTATTATTTTATTTATCCACTGGAATCATCGGTGTCCAGTCACCATATCGGTTTCACAACTATCAGTGTAATATAAACTCTCCTCAAACTGTCTCACGCCTTCATTTCTGTATATAAATAACGTGCACACAGATATTAAAAAAAATAAATACAGCTAAATATTCAGTAAGCAAGATTATGCCTGATTACAGTGACACATACACAATAGATAGATATGTGTGTGTGTTCGTAAAACACAAAGTAATTTTTTCTTGCTATCTAACATTCCAACATTCTTTAGAATTTGACTACTTCACTCACAAATATATATTTAATAAAGGTTACATATGCAATCGAGTTACTATGACTCCACACAATACATTCCCCTAGTATTAATGTAATATGAAACATTGGTGAATTTTGGAATTTGCACAGAACACTTTTTAACAGATGAAATGTATTGGTATCACTGTAACAAAACACAATACTATTTATTGTGTGTAATTGTAGGTATGTGGTTAGATATTGTTATGTATGCATTTATTTAGATATTTATCTGTTTGCATTTGTAAGTATGTATTTAGATATTTATACGTGTATTTTTATGTATATATGTTTAAATTTTTGTTTGTGTATGTAATGTCTTTTTAGATATGTAGAAGTTCCTGTAGTTGTGTGCATATATGTATTTATACATACTTAAATGTGTGTATATCAATACTTATTTGTGTGTATTTATTTATATGTGTGTTACAAACAATAGAGTCGAAGCTCCAACCTCAATTTAAATTGTAAATAGCAAAATTAAATAATGTTTCATATTGCAAGGAAAAGTACAAATAGATATCACGTTTCCACAATGTTTCTTGACACACCGATAATGTTACAATGTAACGTTTCTGACAAGGCAACGTCAACATGTGTATCCTGTAAAATGGCAGGGTCTCCTCCTATGTACTGCTATTGTATGTGTAATATGCACAAGTGCTGGTTTACAAGTACTTGTCAGAAGAAATTAACTTCACCAAAATATGTAGAATGAGTCAACAAGCTCAGCTGCAACTTGATTCTTTTTTAAAGATGGGGAGTATAATCGCATATACATATATTGGTGAACACAAAATTATTTGTTTACACTCAGTTTAATCAACATGCATAGCAACTGAGCATCAGATTATTAACAATCTTAAAGAAAACCCAAGTTGGCAGGTTTTTTAATAAGCATTCAGAAATAATTAACAGAACAATGCACACGTGACCCGAATATTCACTTTAATACAATCATGTGAAAAACAAATTCCTGTTTACTTATTTCAACTGCACATGATTGGGCATTCAAAGTGAACATGAATTTGGTTTTTACACGGTCAGATAATTAAAATGAATAATTATAAAACTGTAAAAAAAAAGGCCTGCTGTCTATATATATATATATATATATATTTATTATTGTCTATTATCCCTATAAAATTAAGAATTATATAGGAATGAAGAGGCAGGTGTATATAGTTTACTATTTTCCACATTATATATGTGACATTGGGGGAGATTTACTAAAACTGGAGCATACAAAAATCTGGTGCTGCTCTGCATTGTAACCAATCAGCTTCTAGGTTTTATTGTCAAAACTTAATTGAACAAGCTGATTGGTTACTATGCACAGCTGCACCAGATTCTGAGTGCACTAGTTTTAGTAATTCTCCCCCAGTGTGCTGACATGTGGACCTTCTATAACTTGGATCCTGTCAATATGAAATAGATGTTTATATGTATAAACCTGTCAGATCCATAGAGTGCAATGTGAGGTCCAGCTCTTACCTTAACCTGAGATTCTGTCATGCCCAGGGAGTAGGCCAGGCGAGCTCTCTCCGGGCCTGCCAGATATTTGGTCTGTTCAAAAGTCTTTTCCAAAGCAAAAATCTGCTGTCCTGAGAATGTGGGTCTGGAGTGCTTCTTTTTGCCGTCTTTATCCAGCACCATCCCAGCCTGGCCTGCAATGAACAACCAAGACGTCAGTTCACCTACAGCACAGGAGACATATGAAAGCTATTTACTAAGGGAGTTCAAATGATCACTTCGTTTAGTGATTAAAATGCGGCTTTGTTCATTTTGAATACCAAATTATGAGCAAATTAAAACACAACAAGACTTTTGCACATGATTGAATCACTGAAGGGCACACAGCTTCACCTTATTTACTAAGTAAAAGTTCACTTTACAATGTGAAAACTCTGCTCCTTCAATAAATCAACCTAAGAAGCAACACATTTTATTTGTACAATTTTTCTTATTAGAAATATGCATTGTTACAAGTAATTGATTTGTGCACTACAATGTAGATAAGAACATGCTGCCAAGTGATAACATGGAAGTGTGTATATAAGACTGAAGTGTAATTAGTAGAAGGTGCAATGTCACCTTTAATTCTCTTCTGGGCATTTGTGAGACTTTACTGCAAGTAACTGTTGACTCCAGTAAGGCCTAAAAAAAAAGTGTATGATCAGTGCACAAGTGTAATGCATGATCTTCCAGCATGGAAAATTACATAACTAACACCATGGAGTTCAACCAATACCAAAATAAATAAATAAGGGCTGTGTAAGTTCTGTGCCTGGCATTCCTCTCTGGAAAGTTAAATAATATAAAGACACAAGTTCATGGAGTTGAACCAATAGAAGAATGGACCAAACAGTGATATGGATGATCACTGTTGAAATGCAGTGATTATAGGTAGCACTGATTATAGACTATTATGCCTATAAAATCTACATAGAAAAAAAAGTGAAAAGTCCATGGAGTTCAATCAATAGAAATATGAATAATTATAGTGTAGAATTGCAGCATATGGACGTTCTGCCTGCGGAGATGTGTGGTCTCTATAGAAGTGCAGTGCATGGTCTTCCTGCCTGGAAATTTAAGAGACAAGTCCATGGCGTTCAACAGTAGAAAACTGAATAATCAATTGTATGATCTGTACAGAAGTGTAGTATATGGTCTTCCTGCCTGCAAAGTGCTATGTTTTCTATAGAAGTGCAGTGCAGTGCATGATCTTCCTGCTTGGAAAGTTACACAGTTGGAAACAAGGCAAGTCCATGGAGTTCGACAGTAGAAACACTAATATCAGCGCGGAAGTGCAGTATTTGATCTTCCTGCCTGAATATTGCTATATATGATCCCTATAGAGGTGTACTATTTGGTATTCCTGCCTGGATATATGATCCCTATAGAAGGGCAGTATATGGCCTTCCTGCCTGGATCTTGTTGCATATGAACTCTATAGACATGCAGTGCATGGTCTTCCTGTCTGGATCTTGCTATATATGATCCCTATAGAAGTGCACTATACGGTCTTCCTGCCTGGATGCATGATCCCTATAGAAGTGCAGTATATGGTCTTCCTGCCTGGATCCATGATCCCTATAGAAGTGCAATATATGGTCTTCCTGCCTGGATCCATGATCCCTATAGAAGTGCAATATATGGTCTTCCTGCCTGGATCCATGATCCCTATAGAAGTGCAGTATATGGTCTTCCTGCCTGGATCCATGATCCCTATAGAAGTGCAATATATGGTCTTCCTGCCTGGATCCATGATCCCTATAGAAGTGCAATATATGGTCTTCCTGCCTGGATCCATGATCCCTATAGAAGGGTAGTACATGGTCTTCCTGCCTGGATATATGATCCCTATAGAAGGGCAGTACACGGTCTTCCTGCCTGGATCCATGATCCCTATAGAAGTGCAGTATACGGTCTTCCTGCCTGGATCCATGATCCCTATAGAAGGGTAGTACATGGTCTTCCTGCCTGGATATATGATCCCTATCTTCCTGCCTGGATCTTGCTCTGTATGATGCCTGGTACTTACTAGGGCAGGTCAGCCTGGGATCCCTCCAAGGTGAACTTTGCATGACTCCAGGCCAGAAGATGGGTGCTCTTCCCGGTAGCTCAGCCAGGGGTTTGGGGTACCTGGACACGGCTGCTGGGTTAAAGTACATCCCAGTGGAGGTGGCGAGTCCATTAATACGAGGCAGGCTGGAGAGCAGGTTGCCGGATGCCCCCAGGGAAGCCCCCAGGGGCCTGCCGAGAATGTCACTAATCCCATGCGGTGTCCCCAGGGGGATCTGTGTGTTGAGGGAGGACAGGTTTGGGGCTTTGAAGGTGGAGGGGTTCTGTAGTGCATAGGGGAAGAGGGTGGTCTTCATCTCTGCCATATTGTGGAGAGCAGCCAGGGGGGTACTGCTCAGCACGAAGGCGCTCTGTCTGTTAGTATCCATCTGCCCCACAGCTAACATTTGTGACCATCCGGATCGGCCCCAGTCCCTGCGGAAAGCCCAGCCAAGTTCCTGCAGCGTCCAGGGAGGAAGTTTCAGGCGATCAGTGTCTCTGGAGCAATGCTGGCCTGACACGCAGCATCCGACCCCCTTCTTCGCCGCCGCCGCCGCCCTTCAGACCCTTTGCTGTTTATTTATTTTCTTTTTTTTTCCGGTGCAAAACAATCCCGCCGGAGATGGATGTCATCCGCTGAGCTGTCCCCAGACTGAGCCGCACACATCCCACACCGGACAAGTCAGCCCCGACCAGCTCACTGATGCACTGATAACTGGGCAGCCACCTGCCAGGCCCGCCTGCTGATTGGCCGGCCCACAGCCCCAGTGCGCGCTGATTGGCCCATCGATTGGGCCCCCCTCCCGTGCTCTGCATCCCCCACGTCACTCCCGGGGAGCAGCACTAAATGAAGGTCTTATTATAAAGTCAGGTGCTTTAAATGGCTGTAAATTCAGCCCCTGATTTATCTTCCCAACGACTAAATAAATCCCATTCAATGAGATTTTAGTGAGGCTCCGGCTTTAAAAGGGAATCAGGAAAAAAATATAGCCCTGTATCTCATCAAACGGGAAAATGTAAATTTTATTGTCATTTCTGCTAAGTATTAATTTGTCTGGACTGAGAAGGGGAAAAAAAGAGGCCAGCGGCGACAAATCCATTAGAATGATGTATATAAAATAATTACACGGCAAAGCGGCGGTAAGCAAAGCGGCAGCACTTCTTAATAGCATGTATAGATCGGCTCACAATGAAGCGGGATTCATATTCATTAGGAGCTTGTATCATCATTTAGGAACACACCACAAACACTGCCATTCAATACTCATTCTTCCCTTCCATGCCTTCAATGGCCAGAAAACAACCTGTAGCTTCTCTAGGTGTAGCTTTACATTTGTATCGTGTTTACATTTATGTAAAAGATATGTAAGTTGTATTTGTCCAATGTATTGTGGGCAGTAGGTATATATATATATATATATATATATATATATACATACACACACACATATATACATACGCACCACACCACAAATAGCTTCTGTATATGTAGCTTCACCTCTATCATGTGTACATTTTTGTAATAGAAATGTCTGTGTGTATATATATTGTATGTGTCCAATGTCTTTTGGACTGTATACGTGCATTTAAATATATATATATATATATATATACACAATACAACCAACAACCTGTTGCTTCTGTATGTATCGCTGCACATTTGTATTGTGTATCATGCGTACTCTATGCGTGCATTTGAATCTCTCTGCCTCTGATATATATATATATATATATACACATGTATATATATATATAAAGATATATATATATATATTATACACATATATATATATATATATATATATATATATATATATATATATATATATAAAACAACCTGTAGCTTCTGTAAGTGTATCTATATATTTGTATTGTGCATTTTAAGTAGATAAATAATATATATTTCGAGAGAGATTACCTCATCACCTGAAGAGTGAATATTCACTTCAGTTATCCAATCATATACAGATGAAATAAACTGGAATTTGGTTTTCATGGATAAGTGAAATAAATGTTCACTTTTACTAAAGGCGTTGATAATCTTCACATTCGCACAATTGTATGAATATTTACTTTAAGTATCCAATGATGTGAAAATCAAATTCCTTGTTACGTATTTCATCTTTACAATTAGATGATTGAGGTACATATTCATATTCTTAACTCCTTTTGAAACTCAGCCCAATTGTATCTATTTCAGATTCAGGGAACAGAAAAGACAAATATCGCCCTGGATCTTATATTTGTTTCCTGAACACAGACCTCTGTGACTTCACTCTTGTAGTTAATACACACTTTTTATTTCTGTTGTCACCATATCAGTAAAGGATAATAAAATATAATGCTGGTCCTGCTAGCAATCGTGTTTTTATTGCAAGGGAGAGGCCGAAATGACCCATTCTGTGGGAACTGAGCTCAGCACTGAAGGTATGTACATTACAGTAAAGACTCAAAAGACAGTAAAGAGCAGATTGTGTATACAGCCGTCCCTGCTTCCATAGGCAGACAATGGTTCCTCATCAGTGGAGCCTTTGTTTCGACCCATCTATTGAAACCCCCCACCTCCCCCCATACTGGAGACCCTCCAAATGGAGAGCCAGCTTGGTTTAGTAAATTGTGCCTGTGTGTGCTGAGGACAGGGGCTGTCTCACAAAATGAAGAGGACCTCCTTGAATGAGAAATTATCTGAGGTGACCTATGGTGATTGCACAGACTGACAAACTACTCCCATTAATATAGTGCTGAGATGACAAGACCCCCTGATGTCCCCAGAGACCCCTGACCCATTATAGACACACTACTATATAGACGGCTGACACACTGGGAAGTCACTCTGCACTCTCTATTTATTAATAGATCCAATGTATGACACGAGGATGCATTAATACATCTGTACATATATTACACACATTTGGCTGATTTTCATATATATGTTCAGGTGTTGTTCCCTTTTATTGTACAACTAATCCGAGTACAGCAATCGGCAGCTGCCTTCCTTCCACGTGTTCCAAGTCCTACAATTATCGCTGAATTTATTTTTATTATATATATATATATAAATGTTTTATATCTTAGCACTGTAGAAATTACAGATGAAGAATATTCATTAGTTGGTCATTTTGGCAGGCTGATTCCTCTCTTCAGCATCAAGGGGGAAACATACTTTTATTTTGCAACGCAACTGGAACTCGTCACTAAGCTTAGTAAATACCCAATCATATTAATGGGAAATAAAAACATAGGATTTTTTGCTCGTACATGCCCGGAATAGTTTGCTAAAGTGAACAGTCTTTACCCTTTACGTTAGACTCAATGTTAAATTAGTTTTGTTAAATAGATAAGCTGTGTTCACTTTATCCAATGGTGCTATCTAAAGATGCTGGTAAAAATCCCGTTTTTATTATTATTATTATTTTTATTATTATTATTAGGACATGATTGGATATTTAAAGTGAAAAAAGGGGTTTATTTACTATGAGTAAAGAGTGCAAAATCTGGTGCAGCTGTGCATAAAAACAAATCAGCTTCCATTTTTTTGTCAAAGCTTAATTAAACAAGTTGAAGTTAAGAGCTGATTGGCTACCATGCACAGCTGCACCAGATGTAATCTCCAATTTTAGTAAATCAACCCCATAGCCTCTTATTCACAGGGCAAAGTGAATCTTTCTATGGTAAGTCAATTTTGTTCCTTTATTAAATCAGCCTGGCTAGTTGTTGAAATCATGTTTCATTGCATATATATATATATATATTAGATGCATAGGTATAGTTATGGGCGACACTTTAAGAGATGTGTGGAAAAAAAGAACGCTTATATGTTAGGGGCACCATCTTTGTGCCTGGGACATCAGCTGTCCACAGAGAAAAGGATTTCTGAACAATGCAGAAAATATCTGTTTTCTTGAGCAACTAATCAGGGTTCCTCTGTCATATGATAGAACCATTCTGATTGGCTTCTACAGTTAGCAGCTCGAATTTTGTACTACTGTAAAACGTTTACAGGCAATCATTGCAAACTGCAGCTGAGAACTGGCACCTCAAACAGACAAGAAGACATGGAAATGGTGTCATTAAAAGAGCTCTTGTTTCTTACATAGTTAGTCTGGTTGAAGAAAAGTCCATCTAGTTCAACCAATAAGAAAGAAAAAAATGTATATGTATATATATATATATATATATATATATATATATATATATATATATACATATATACACACACACACACACACATATTATACCTACAGTTGATCCAGAGGAAGGCAACCCCCCCAAAACAGAAACGCATGATCAAATTTGCTCCAACAGGAGTACAAATTTCTTTCCTGATCCCCCACAGAGGCAATGGGATAATATTCCCTGGATCAACTTTACCTATAAATGTTAGTATCCATATTATGTGACTTTAGGAAGGAATCCAGACCTTGTTAATGCCATCTACTGAGCTGGCCAGAGTTCGTTTTTGTTTCTGTTACTGACTGGTTGCTATAGGTGGCAGCACATTTCCCCTTTGGTCCAGTTATTCATTCAATAAAGTACCTCTACTGCTGGGGCTTACTGGACCTTTAAAGTGGTATTAAACCCAAAACATAATATATTGCAGTTTACCTTTCATTAGATGTGGTGACTGCATTCGTTTTCTTTTTTGTTCTTTTTCCCTCTGTTTTCACTTTGTGATCTGCTCAGCATCACACCTCATGTATTAGAGTGCCCCCACTCTGGATGAAGGAGCACAGGGGCACAGCAGACAGCAGCTCACACTGCAGCTACACAAGCAGTTGTAGCAACAGTTTTTTTTCTTTTAGAATACAAGTTTTACATAAATAAAAGCTGATCATTGTAAGCACCTATGTCAATGGTAAATGGTTTGTCTCAACAGGAGAGCTTGTTCTGTTGAAACAGAAAGGAAGAAAGTCTAAAAAAGAAAACGAATGCAGCCATCACATTTAAGACTTGGTACTCTTGCAATATAATAAATGTTTGCTTTTGTCTTTATTACCACTTTAAATGCCTGGCCACTGAAAAGGGAAGATGCTATTTTTGTAAAATCTCCTGTACCTGATTGGTTGAAATGAGCTCAGGTTGCCTAGCTAAGGAATAAGATGACCCCCACAATCATCTTCTATTTGTCTTTACTGATAACATGGCCATCCTTGTGTTATTCTTAATCACTTATCATTAAAGTACTTCTGTTTTACATTTTTCTTTAAAATGAGCTCAGTAGCTGTGTGTGTGTGTGTGTTTGGGGGGGCACCCTAAACATTGTTCTTTCGGGAGGAGGGGCACCCTAAACATTGTTCTTTCAGGAGGAGGGGCACACTAAACATGGTTCTTTAAAGTGGAAACCCTAAACATTTTTCTTAGAGGGGGATCACCATTGCTCCTTGAGTTAAACCCAAAAGAAAAATGTTTATTTTATTGCAACTTACCAATTCTTATGTGAAGATTGCATTAGTTTTCTTTTTTTTAGGCTTTCTTTTCTTTATTTTCACCTGGTGATCTGGCAAGCAAGTTTGTTGCTTTTCAAAAGAACAATCTGTCCTGCAGATGTAGCAGTTACAGGGTTGAGACAAACCATTTAACACTGACAGGGGTGCTTACAACAATCAGATTTTATTTATGTAAAACCTTTACCCCCCCCCCCCCAAAAAAAAAAAAAAAAAGTTGTTGCAACTGCTTATAAAGTTCTAGCTGGAGTTTGGTTCAATTTGTTAGTGTATCTAAATCTGCTAGTACAACTATAACTCCCCTCTCCTAGACTAACAATGCTGCTGTCCAAAGGTGGAGGTGTACTACTGTCCAGGTCACCAAGTGAAAACAGAAGGTGAAATGCCTTTTTAAAAAAGAAAACTAATGCAGATACCACATCTAGTGATTGATTAGCTGCAATATACTACACTTTTGGTTTTGGGCCTAATACTACTTTAAGCACAGACCTTATATTATGGGTTTGTACAGTTGCTACCATAGAAATAGTAACCCCACCAGAATCCCCTTCTTTATAGTAAATACTGACACCAGAAAGTTACTGAAAGTTGTGTTTCCCACCAGCTGAGGCCTTGGTGTAGCTGGATGTGACTGTGGCACTAGGGGTGCTTGGACTGGCATCCACTCTGTGCCCTCTCAGTTCTGCTGGTCACTGTGGCATTATCCTGACTGACAGATTGAGTTATATCCAGTTTAGAATCCCTCTTTACAAATGTACAATAGACGGAGGACTCTTCCTACAGCACAAAAAGATGCAACTGTAGTCCTAGAAGTGGCTGTCATTTGTCGTTGTCACCCTGGGATCTCCCTTTCCTCCTGAACACTTTACATCCCTATTGATTGTGAAGACAGCACTGGGTGACACTTGTACAGCAAGCAGGTTTTATATACTTTGGTTTTGCATCTATCAGATCGACTAAAATCTGATGCTGTGTGAAACATGTTTGTAGTTTTCATTTATATGAGAAGGCAGGGAGCTTCAAACTTTAGGGTACATTTTTTAATTTTTTTTTATACTCCCGTAGAATCCAACACAGCCACAGAACATTGGTGTCCGTTTGTGAACCAGAGGTAATAGATCGCTGCTCAGTTCTCCGGCATTCTCGGAGAACAAAGTTCTCCTGTGAATGCAGTTTATGAAGCAGTTCTCCGAACGAAGGGAGAACGGTTTCCAAACGCTGGATAACGGTCTACAAACTGTGAAAAACGGCTCATTTTACTATAATCTCTCCAGATTATAGTAAAATCCAGTTTACTAAGCAGAGGTAAATTATCTCTGCTTAGTTTGCGGTCCCTCTGATTCTCCAGCTCTGGGCTGGAGAATCTGGACGGAGAACACAGATCTCCAGAGAAGGGCTGACAGGATCTCCTGAGTGTTATAAACTGTGAATGACCAGAGAATAGCTGAGATCCGTTGAATCGCAGCTATTCTCTGGTTCACAAACGGACACCATTATTTGGTAAAGCGCATTTTTTTTATTTATCAGTCCTTGGAAGGTATCTTCTCTAATTCCAATCAGTTTGAAGACAAATAAAGAAATCCACTTAATTATGGGTCTGTGAATTAAACAGCCATTATGTGCCAGCCGCCTAAAGTGAACCCCTAAGGGGCATTTCAATGTGAATTTCGCCAAATATTCACTGGAGGGCAATCGATTATTGTGCTTTCAAACACATGTAGTTGGCAGATTCACCTTCAGAAACTGTTGAATGTCAGGTCCACTGCATAATAAACATTCGATGCCTACAACTTTTACCAAGTCAATGCTGTCATGTCATTCCGATCTTGTAATCACTAAGGAACTACGAATATTAATAGTTGTAGTGATGATAATAATAATAATAATAATAATAATAATATGGTGCATTTAACATTAGTACTTTCACTAATGTAATTTTATGGCATTCTTGCTGATAACATAATATAACCAATATAACAAAAGCAATTCCAATAATTCATCACTGTATACCTGCTACTGGGGTTTGATATACCAGAGACCTTTGTTCTATAGTGTAGGGGAGCTGAGGGAGGTTAACTTACTAAACAATGTTTTCACTTTGCAAAGTGAATGTTCTTAGCTTAGTAAATATTATGGTAAAGTTGTGTTCACTTTGACTATTCTGTCAAATACAGGATTTTGTTTTTGAACCTTATTTTAGTAGATCCCCCTTCATGCTGTACCATCAGCCCATACAGACATTATGGTGAATAAATGGTAAATAGGGTGAAGCTGCGTTCACTTTGAATACTCTATCACATGCGAGGAAAATTTAAAAAACACACACACTGGGGGAAATGTACTAAAACTGGAGAGTGCAAAATCTGGTGCAGCTTTGCATAGAAAACAATCAGCTTCCACATTTTTTTCCTGTTAAAGCTTAACTGAACAAGCTGAAGTTAGAAGCTGATTGGCTCCCATGTACAGCTGCACCAGATTTTGCACTCTCCAGGTTTAGTACATTTCCCCCAGTGTGTGCTTTTTTTTATTTTCCTCGCATGTGATAGAGTATTCAAAGTGAACACAGCTTCACCCTATTTACTAAGAGTCTTTTAGCCATTGAACAGCCTCTGCTTTTCTAGTAACTGAAGCCTACAGGTTAAAAGAAAACATATTTATGCTTTGTGTTTCCCCTGATCTTTGATTCAGTATTTGAAGTGATCTGAGGGTGAAAATTTCTCATTTATGCAGTATTGAACCCAAAAATAAAAAAAAAAATTATATTGCAGCTTACAAATTATTTGATGTGGTGGCTGCAATTTATTGTTTGCCTTTTTGTTTGTTTTTTTTTGTTTTTTTCGAGGGTCTGTTTTTTTTTCTTTTTTACCTGGTGATCCAGCCAATAAGTCTGTTATTTTTCAACAGACCAAACTGTCCAGCAAAAGTATTTTTTTGAGAGTTGAGACAAACCACTTAACACTGACAAGGTTGCTTACAATGATCAGCTTGAATTCCTTCATGTAAAACCTGTATCTAGAGGGAAAAAAAGTTGATGTAACTGCTTAAAATATGTTCACTAAAATCTCCAGATATTGTTTGTCATCTTCCCACTACTGGGTAAGTTGTCATTTTGTATCTCTTACTTTGCATAATCGTAATGAACAAATTGAACAAGAAAAAGTGGAGTTTAACTTTTACTTTTTAAATCACGTATTTCTAAATCTTCTAAAGCATCTAACATTACACACTCCCCAGACTGACAATTCTGTTGTTCGAGGGTGTCCCCATTGCCCCTCCATCCAGAGTGGAGTCACCCTAAGAGCGTGTTACTAGCTGCACCACCAAGTGAAAATACATTTTAAGCCAAAAACCAGAAAAGAAATTCAGCCACCACATTTATGAATTGTTAACTTTTTTGTTTAATACTGAGTGTGCCCCTATTGTTTCTCATCCCTTTAATTAATCGTATCTCTCTGGTCTTTCAAACACCAAGAACAGATATTTGTAATTAGTAGAGGTTTCCTGTAGCAACATGGCAGGGTCCTTCATTCCAATAAGACACATTGGGCATCCTCCTGAGTTTTGTTCCATTTCTTGTAGATTTCAGACCAAAATATTCAATACATTATCGGACAGTTTGTGAATTTAACTTTAATTTCGGCCGTTTGATGTTCTGCTTAGTGACAGAGAGCTGAGACTCTTATCAGCGAAGCAAGTTGGATTTTAATGCCTGTTTATAGACCCTATGCTGCTGCTTTTATACATAACTCTTTTATGAGGAGCTCTGTTAGCTATTCCTATGTACACAGGCTCTACATTGACTTTATAGGGGGATGATGATTTGTCACCCACTCTGCTGCTCTTCACATAATTAATACATGAACAATAGCCGGATAGATGGGCTGTATTACCAGGAGATCAGATCTAAATACACTTCATTCACACACACAGCACCCCGCCGGCTCTACACAGCCTGACTGATGTTTATTCCATGACATGTCTAATAGGAGGCATTGGAACTGGGCTCTGCAATCTGCAGCCGATCCCTGCCCTCACCCACACAGCTCTAACTTTATAGATCCTTTATAGACCCATCACAACACTCACCATTCATTTACAGATCATTTGCTGAACACATTTTTTTTTCCACACATGTAAAACGATCTTTCATTACTCATACACGGTTCAATTTGTCTCCCATTAATTTCAAACCAAAACAGATTTATAGCTTTCTATGCAGAATATTATCACTAGCATTTTATGATCTGTTATTATTTTTGTCAACCTGTACCTCTGATAAAAACAACCAGTCACATCACAAAACTTTCTGATTTTTATGTTTCACAAATACATTTCAGCTCAAGCCTTATTTTTGAGAACTCATTTATATTTTTTTTTTTCTCTTTTTTGGTCCTCAATGTTTAAAACAGAACCCTCCTTCTAGATTGTAAGCTCTAAGGAGCAGGGCCCTCTGTTTCCCCTTGTACCAAATTGTATTGTAACTGTAATGTCTACCTTCATTTTGCACAAAATGTTGGCGCTATATAAATCCTATATAATTTTAATAATAATAACTACACTGCAACCAAAACCAAAAACACTATTTAATTCATTTTTAATATGCAAAACAAGCTCCACCAATCATACAACCATAGTTCTTATTTTGCTGAGAAATCACTTTGAAAAATATCCCCTGTGAGCATTTCTGGCCATGGCCATCTTGAGTAAGGGCAGATGATTAATGTAGCAGTTACTTCCTGGAATCCATCTGCCCTTAGTTCAGACATGCAGGCAGGAAGGTGAGCTTAGCGGAAAAAACCCTCCTTCCCTCTTAAAGGCACCTGGAATGTATGATGTAATTTGCCTAGCTTTAGAAACCAGGAAGTAACTGAAGTAAAAAAAAAAAAAAAAAAAGTTTATAACAAGTAAATATGATATACTTTACTATCTATTTACTAATGTTAGCAGTATGGATTAAAACGAGTCAATGTTGATTGAGAGAGTGAAGTTCTGCTTTAAAGTATTCCTAAACCTTCACCCTGTAAAACAACCCATTCAGCCCATTCAGTTTAAAAAGGAAATGAAAGGCATTTATGTGTATATATATATATATATATATATATATATATATATATATATATATATATATATATATATATATATATATATATATAAAACATTTTTTATAAATACCCATGACCATGCTGTGCTCCCCTGCCTAATGTGGTCAGTTTTTAATAGGAAAGCAGAGGGACTGGCAGGAACACCAGGGATTTCACACAAAGGAAGCATTACTAAGAGAACAGGATACTTTTTCATACAAGTACATGATATCGCAGTCACATATCAGGAATATGAAATGTTGGGTTTATATATTCTTTATAGTTGAACTAAAAGCAAAACTTTGTTTTCCATTTTGGAGAGAGTAAGGGAGGATTTTTTACATTTTTTAAATTTTGTAAATTTTTTTTAGAAATAGAGGTGAGATATTAGCTGATGACTTTTGTCAGTGAGAAAAACTGCATATCTGTACCAATGTTGCTTCATTTGTTTAAAGTAGAAATAAAGGCAAAACATTTTTTGGATAGCAAAACGGAAGGTTATAGCCCCTGTGAGTTATTTTTTTTTTCTTGCCATTTGTGTCCATTTGGGGAAATTTCGTTTCAGTTTCTGTCTTATAGCCAAAACAGGAAGTGACAGGAAATCCCTCCAAAGTAAGGGAATCCCTGGCTGTCACCAGAACTAGTGTCCCCATTGGAAGATTTCCCCTCTATTCCTGTCCTGAAGACAAGGCAAACTATGGGATTTTCCTTTACTTTCACTTTTTGTGTCAATGCTAAAAGGACAAATAGAGAGGGTGAATCTCTCAAACAAGGATATAATCAGCTATAAAACCTGTGTGACCATTTAGAAACTTGGGCACTGCCCGAAGGCCCGGGGTCAGTATGGGGCCCCATGAGATGCCCCTGGTACCTTTTTCATAGGCTTTTTTGAGTTTGGGCAAGGACAGAGGGGCCCCATGATCCTATTGTCCGGGGG
This sequence comes from Staurois parvus, assembly GCF_062004578.1. Taxonomy (NCBI): domain Eukaryota; kingdom Metazoa; phylum Chordata; class Amphibia; order Anura; family Ranidae; genus Staurois; species Staurois parvus. The sequence goes on along the minus strand of NW_028317805.1, from coordinate 2,108,236 downwards.
CCCCATGCCTGGGGGCCCCATGAGTTGTCAGTCCACCCCTGCCTGTTATGTATTATGATCCCTTTCCACTCTATCCAAACCTGAAATAAACAGTTTTTACTTTAGCTATACTTTGAAGTGATTGTAAAGTCTGTGGTCATATTTACCCTTTGGCTCATGCACATCGCATGTCTTTTTTTCTCATTTGTCATAAGAATCAGATGCGTTTCTCTTCTCCCAGAACAGTTGTATTACAAGCAGGTTTCTTTCAGCAGGAGATGGCTGGAGCTACATTAGAACAGGTCGGTCTTTGGGCACCCTCTAGTGGAAAGAAATAATTACTACAATCAGAAATAAACAAGTTCGTATTTAGGAGAGGTTGACTTTCATTTAGAAAATTTTGAAACAAAAATACCATATAAAAAGTACTTCTATTCACAAATGTATGTTGAAGTATTTCCACAAAAATGTCAAGTAATGTTTGGTGCTATTGCTTAGAGGAAAGGTGTATGTTTGGCTACTTATTTAATAATAAATATTTTGCTTGAATATGACATTTCAGTATGAGCATCAGAGGTCACCAAAAGTCAGTTGTGTCCTTTTCAATGGCTTAAAGCTGAACTAAACTCAAAAATGTGTGTGCTACAATGTTTTAATGTCCATCTTCTTCTGTGTGCTGGGTCTTTGTCTTGATTGTCTCTTAAAATTAGCATGTTTTCTGCAGTAATTTGCCATAAAATGTGATCTGACCCTCATTAAAGTCACAACAACAGACAAACACAATGGGGATTATTTACTAAAACTGAGGAGTGAAAAATCTGGTGGAACTCTGCATTGAAACCAATAAGCTTTCGAGATTTATTGTCAAAGCTTAATTGAATAAGCTGAAGTTAGAAGCTGATTGGCTTCCATGCACAGCTGCACCAGATTCTGAGTGCTCCAGTATTAGTAAATCTACCCTAATATGCCTAACCAGTTGCTGTCTGCCCGCAGTACATTTACTGTGGGTGGGTGACACGGTACATGTACATCATACAGCTGAGGGCTGGCAGCGAGCCGCTCCCGTGACTGTCCACAAGACACAGAGGATTCTGACTCCTGATACCTGGCTGCTTGAGTGGCCTGGAGATCATGTGATTGACATGCGATTACATGATCACAATGTCAACAAAGCTGTTATGAATTAATTTCATTCATAACAGCTGTGATTCCTATAGTGATGCTGTAATTGGCTCACAGCTATTACATGGTACCTGGTCCAGTCGCAGAACCTTGTACCATGTGATAGCTGTGGGCCAATCACAGCACACTATAATAATCACAGCTGTTATGAATATCACCCATTCATGACAGTACAAAAATTGCTGTTACTGTGATCATCACTGTAACAGCAATCAAAGTGTAAAAAAAAATCCCTGTTCACCCCCCCTCCCCTACCCCCAGAGTAGTACAGTGCCACTATGGTGACACTGAAATACTCTGATGAAAGTATATTAAATAATGCTAAAAAAAAAAAAAAAAATTAAATGAGATTTTTTTTTTTTTTTACATTCCATCACCAGTCAGTATCCCTGATCATCACCACAGCAGTCATATGATGATTCTGTACTGCACCGGTGATAGTATGTAAAAAAAAAAAAAAAAAGTGAAAACAAATGTTATTTAAATTTTTAATTTTGTCAAAAAGTTGTGACAAAAAAATTACACCTTGAAAAACCTCACTATGCCTCTTACTAAATACCTCAGACTATCTACTTTCCAAAAAGGAGTATTTTAGAGGTGGTAGTTATAGTGTCCTGGCATTTTAAGGGCCTCAAGAAATTAAATTGGCCATCAGGATTGATTGATTTTCTAATATATATATATATATATATATACATACATACATACATACACACACACACACCATAGTTTGTAGGTGTTATAACTTTCACACAAACCAATTAATATACTTTTATTGGGATTTTTATTTTCCAAAGACACATAGCAGAATATATTTTGGCCTAAATTTATGAGGAAAGTTGATTTTATTGGATATGTTTTATAACAGAAAGTAGAAAAAAAAACTATACATATATTTTTTTGTTTTTGTTTAACCACTTGCCCTTCCGCAAGGTTTACCCACCCCCTCCCTGACCAGGCCATTGTTTGCAATATGGCACTGCATTATTTTAACTGACAATTGCGCGGTCATGCAATGCTGTACATAAATTACATTTATGTCATTTTTTCCCCACAAATAGATCTTTCTTTCAGTGGTATTTGATCACCTTTGCGGTTTTATTTTTTTCACTACAAACAAAAAAACACTTACAATTTTTTTTAAAAAAGAATTATTTTTTACTTTTTGCTATAAAACATATCCAATAAAAAAATTAAAAACAAAATAAAATTCTTCATAAATTTAGTTCAAAATGTATTCTGCTACATGTCTTTGCTAAAAAAAAAAAAAAATCCCAATAAGTGTATATTAATTGGTTTGTGTGAAAGTTATAGTGTCTACAAATGGTGGTATATATTGGAATTTTTATTTATTTATTTATTTATACCAGTATTGACAGCAATCAGCGACTTATAGCGGGACTGTGGTGGGCATTCTGGCTAACTGTCACTGACACTAATACAGTGATCAGTGCTAATAAAAAGCTCTGACACTGCACTAATGACACTGGGAAGGAAGGGGTTAACATCTGGGGCGATCAAAGGGTTAACTGTGTGTGAGGGAGTGTTTTTATTGTGTACTACGTGCTGTTTTACTAAGCAGACCTGCTGCTTCCTATCTCTCTGCTGTGCAGAAGTGGCACATCCATGCTGACAGGAGAGAGATCTGTGTTGTTTACACACATATATATCAGCTGGTCAGTGTATATTTATCATATCCTTTGTGCACAAGGATTGATTTCACAACTACATCCATGTTAAGTGATTCTTGTTTTTAACTCACAATAAATTCGTTTAACATTTAACCTAAATACTACACTATGGGTACTCCTTTTTGCTCCACACCGAGCATTTAACTCCTCAGGACCGCAAGGCGATTGTTTCCAGGGCCCTGATTAAACTTCAGCTGATCCTGTTCGGAGTCAGGTTTACCACAAGGGATCCCCAGATGTGACACCCCTCTTCACGGAGCCATTTGATCTGAGCTTCTACAACTGGAGTGACCTTTGGTGTATATAACACAAATGCGCAATTAAATTGTGCTTCCGGTGAGTGCGCAATTTATCTGTGGTTCTGCATAACGCCGGACTGTATACACTACGGGGATCTTATCAAGCCTTTTCCATTTCATTGTTGTGTTTTTTTGATCACTGAACTTTTTATCGGACCATTTTTGTATTATTTATTTATTTGTGCGTTTATATAGAATAGTGGAGGCGTGTGTGGTACGCACCTACACTGCATTTTTATTGGGAAGGACATACACGTCATATGTGGCCTATACCGCTTGCTAAGATCTAAAAGACTTTGCACCATACATACTGGTGCAACCATACGTTTATATCACTTTTTAGCGCTGCACTATTTGTTATGTTTTGTTTACACACAGGTCTCTCCCCTCTCAGCTTCGCCTACTATCACCGAGTCCCAGCTGGGACCTGGTTATTGACATCCTCAGGAGCCAATAGCAGTGTGGGTAGGGCGGCCTGCATGCGCTTGTGCCCCCTACCCGGGAAATCAACATCATGTATATTTACGTGATTTTGCACAGCAAAGCCGCCCTGTAGAAGTACATCTGTTATGGGGTGGCGGGCAACTGGTTAATTTTTGGTCTTTCTTCATTTATACTGTAAAAAATAAAAAACCCAGTGGTGATCAAATACCACCAAAAGAAAGCTCTATTTGTGTGAAAAAAAATGATAAACATTTCATTTAGGAAAATTATTGCATGACAGAGCAATTGCCAGTTAAAGTAGCACAGTGCTGAATAAGAAAAAATGGCCTGGTCATGAAGGGGGTAAAACCTTTTGGAGGTCAAGTATTATTATTATTATACAGTATTTATATAGCGCCAAAAGGTTTGCTCAGCGCTGTACATTATAGTGGGGGACAGAACATGAGACAATACAGTAACAAAACAATACACGAGGGGTTCGAGGGCCCTGCTCTTTCGAGCTTACAATCTAGGAGATAAGTAGTTAAGCTGATAACACACAAACAATTCACAATAACACACAAACAATTCTAATTTCTTGTGTCTTTATTGAACACACCCAATTAACATTTAGGGTGTTGGAGGGAAAAGTAAGTGAACCCAAAGATTAAGAACTTCAACAAAAACTAATTGAAGTCAGCAGTTTGCACACCTGGAGTCCGATTAATGAACTGAGTTTGGAGGTGTGGTTTGCAGCTACTTTGATTGATAAAAGACACACAAACAGTTTAAGATTGCTGCTCATAAGAAGCATCAGCTGATGTGAACTAAAAAGGAGGTCTCTGAAGACATATGATCAACAAGGTGCACATCTGGAGTTTGCCAAAAAACACCCTGGCAAACTGTAACACTACTGGGAAAATTTTTTGTGAACTGATGAAACAAAAGTTGAATTGTTTGGGAAGAATACCCAGCACTAGGTATGGCACAAAAAGGGCACAACTTACTAACATCATGATCTGGGCTTTGCTGCCTCAAAGCCTGGACCACTTTCCATCATCGAGGGAAAAATTAATTCCCAAGTTTACCAAAATATCCTACAGGTGGCTGTCCAACATCTGAAGCTTAGTAGAAGTTGGGTGCACCTTAAGCAATGCAGTAAATCCACTACAGACTGGCTTTAGAAAAAGAAAATGTACCTTTTGGAGTGGCCCAGTTAGAGGCCAGACCTTAACCCCACAGAGATGCTGTGTACTGATCTCAAGAGAGCCATTAACGCCAGACATCCTACAAATGTGTCTGAGCTAAAGCAGTTTTGTAAAGTGGAATGGGCACAAATTCCTCCAGAATATTGTGGAGGAAAAAGCATTTGCTTTAAGTCATTGTTGTCAAAAGAGGTTCGACTAGCTATTACCTCCACTTACTTTCACTTACTTTTTTCTCCAAAACTGTGAACATTTAATGAGTGTGTTCAATAAAGAAATTTGATGTGTGTGTTATCAGTTTAAGCACATTTTGTACGTTTATTGTGACTTAGAGGAGGATCAGATAATATTTTCAGGAAAATTACTGCAGAAAACCAGTTAATGCTAAAGGCTTCACAAACAGTACTTTTCCAAGGGCTTCACATACTTTTTCTTGCCACTGTGTGTGTATATATATATATATATATATATACATATATATACACACACATATACATACACACACACAGACATACACAGTATGTGAAAAAATATGTCAATGTTTTATTTTGCTGTCTGCTAATCTTTCCTTAGGCATGTGTGAAAGTTTGAGCAGTGACTCTCATTTGTAGCATAATAATCAGGACTTATCGGGCCTTAAAAAAAAAAAAAAAAAGAGCAGTAACTGAAGGCATGTGGACATTTGCGCACATACCATTCGAGAGCCTTGAACCCATCCATAAATCCTAGCTGACCATATATTGAGGTTTTAAAATGTACGGTATGTTTGCCATATGCATTGAACATCCTAATAATCTTACATTTGTGCTGTTTGTTCCTATAAGGTGAACCAGATTATATGAACACCCAGGGGTGGACTGACAACTCATGGGGCCCCCGGGCAATAGGGGATCATGGGGCCCCTGTGTCCTTGCCCAAACTCAAAAAAGCCTATGAAAAAGGTACCAGGGGCTTCTCATGGGGCCCTCTACTGACCCCGGGCCCTCGGGCAGTGCCCGAGTTTCCAAATGGTCAGTCCGCCCCTGTGAACACCAACTATTTGATGAAAAAGAAACTGGAAAATGCACATGAACCAAGCTAAATCACATGTCAAAAAATTGTGTATTCATGCACTTCCTGTCCCTGGGTTGTTGGCTTTGAAATCCTGGTAGGAGGAACTGGAAAGTTAGAGAGAAAGGCTCAGCCACATGTCCTGTCCATGCTGCTAAACTTCAAGCCAGAAAGAACTGTTATGCAAGTATTCCTATGAGCTAATAGTTTAACTGCAGTTGCTGAGCATATATCTAAATCCATGTGACACACAGAATAGTTCTGTCCTGTCCTTGCTATTATTTCATATGCACAATGCCAGATAGGTAAGTCTGTGTTTAGTGGTTAGTATTTAAGTGGTCACCTAACTGTATATTGGTAGGTGAACCTGTTTATTGCAATATAGTTTATATGCAGCTCCTTGTATTCTAGTTAATCCCCTCCCTTCTGGCCTTGTCTGGAATTCTATAGCTAGTTTTAGCTTAGGGCTTGATAACCAGTGTAGGCTAGAGCCAGGTTAGGCATCCGGTGGTCATGTAAGAATCATTAACTTACAGGTCCGGTTGCTTGTCAGATTAGAAACTATTAGGGTGGGGCTATAGTGCAGAGTACATAGGCTGGGTCTGAGTTCCAGAGTCACACAACACTTCCTGCTGGTGAGAAGCTTCATTCTAGGCTGGTTGGATAAGAGCTGGAGGCTCTTTACATGATTGCAGATTAATATATATATATACAGTCATGGCCGAAATTGTTGGCACCCTTGATATTTCTCCAGGAAATCATGTATTTCTCACGAAACGTATTGCATTAACACATGTTTTGCTATACACATGTTTATTCCCTTTGTGTGTATTGGGACAAAACAAAAAAAGGGAGGAAAGAAAGCAAATTCGACATAATGTCACACAAACCTCCAAAAATGGGCTGGACAAAAGTATTGGCACCCTTTCACAACTGCGGATAAATAAGAATGTTACAAGCATGTGATGCTCCTGTAAACTCACCTGGGGCAAGTAACAGGTGTGGGCAATATAGAAATCACACCTGAAAGCAGATAAAAAGGAGAGACGTTCACTTAACCTTTGCATTGTGTGTCTGTCTGTGCCACACTAAGCATGGACAACAGAAAGAGGAGACGAGAACTGTCTGAGGACCTGAGAACCAAAATTGTGGCAAAATATCAACAATCTCAAGGTTACAAGTCCATCTCCAGAGAACTAGATTTGCCTTTGTCCACAGTGCGCAACATTATCAAGAAGTTTGCAACCCATGGCACTGTAGCTAATCTCCCTGGTCGTGGACGGATGAGGAAAATTGATGAAAGATTGCAACGCAGAATAGTCCGGATGGTGGATAAGCAGCCCCAAACATGTTCCAAAGACATTCAAGCTGTCCTGCAGGCTCAGGGAGCATCAGTGTCAGCGCGAACTATCCGTCGACATTTAAATGAAATGAAACGCTATGGCAGGAGACCCAGGAGGACCCCACTGCTGACACAGAGACATAAAAAAGCAAGACTACAGTTTGCCAAAATGTACTTGAGTAAGCCAAAAGCCTTCTGGGAAAACGTCTTGTGGACAGATGAGACCAAGATAGAGCTTTTCGGTAAAGCACATCATTCTACTGTTTACCGAAAACGGAATGAGGCCTACAAAGAACAAAACACAGTACCTACGGTAAAATATGGTGGAGGTTCAATGATGTTTTGGGGTTGTTTTGCTGCCTCTGGCACTGGGTGCCTTGACTGTGTGCAAGGCATCATGAAATCTGAGGATTACCAAAGGATTTTGGGTCGCACTGTAGGGCCCAGTGTCAGAAAGCTGGGTTTGCGTCCAAGATCCTGGGTCTTCCAGCAGGACAATGACCCCAAACATACGTCAAAAAGCACTCAGAAATGGATGGCAAAGAAGCGCTGGAGAGTTCTGAAGTGGCCAGCAATGAGCCCAGATCTAAATCCCATTGAACACCTGTGGAGAGATCTTAAAATTGCTGTTGGGAAAAGGTGTCCTTCCAATAAGAGAGACCTGGAGCTGTTTGCAAAGGAAGAGTGGTCCAAAATTCCGGGTGAGAGGTGTCAGAAGCTTATTGATGGTTATAGGAAGCGACTGATTTCAGTTATGTTTTCCAAAGGGTGTGCAACCAAATATTAAGTTAAGGGTGCCAATACTTTTGTCCAGCCCATTTTTGGGGTTTTGTGTGACATTATGTCATATTTGCTTTTCTGCCTCTGTTTTATATTTGTTCCAATACATACAAAGGGAATAAACATGTGTATAGCAAAACATGTGTTAATGCAATACCTTTTTTGTGTGAAATACTTGATTTTCAGGAAAAATATCAAGGGTGCCAACAATTTCGGCCATGACTGTATATATATATATATATATATATATATATGATTCCTAGTATGATACTTTTTCTGTACATTGTTTGTACATGTTATTAATTTATTCTTAGTAATTCCTAGTAATATATGCTGGTTACAGTAGTTCCTCTGCTTTCAGTTACTTTGTTTAGATAACTTGCTAGTTTCCCAGGAAGGGAATCCCCTTTGCTCCCAGAGGCCCTGTCCTGGGCAAAGGTACTGCCATCTTTATTATCAAAGCCACTCTTCCACTGGTTTCACTTATTTACCTACAGGTTTAGTGCAATATCCTATTTGTGGAAGGCCACACCCCTAAAAGGGGCTACTAGTAAATGGGTATTTATCACTGTGATCTCTATATCAGACCCCATTGTAGGAAATCTTATACTCCTGTTATTGCTTGAACATCTGCACATTCACACAAAGATCCAGCCATACGCAGCACAATACTCCTCCACTTATGTTTCATCAAAGGTTTGTTCAAACCAGGTTTTTACAATAAACGTTTGTAAAAGAGAAAAAGATACTATAAATGTCTGGTTTGTGCACTTGATGTGGTTTTATTTCTGATATGGTATGTACATTTAAAAATGCTAAAGGTGATTAGAAATCTAAACAGTATAGAAAACATTGCTTCCAACTGTCCTTGATTTTGGAAGGATTGTCCCTCTTTTTGGAACCAAATTCCTCTGTCCCTCTTTCTTCCACAGTTGTCCTTTTTTAGGATTGATGTATAGATTTATAAATGTATTATTTACCTGTCAAAGGTGTTTTACTGCCTTACACCTTTAATCTAACTTGTGTATTATTCCATTTATTATTTTAAAAAGCCAAAATAAAAGTAAAGTGATTAAAAAAAAAAAAAAAGAGCAATATTTTGCCTATAAGGGCGAATTCACACAGTGCGGTGATAAGAGTTTTACTGCATTGTAAAATGCCTGTTACCACAAGGTTACACAGAAAGCAATTGTTTTCTGTGTCCCATTCACACTGCAACACAACCTGGAGTTGCGCTGTAGCGTCCTGCTATGAAATGCAGACATGCATTTTATCGCAGCACATTGTACAGAACCACAGCGTAGCACATCGCATCACGCTGCTGTACAGAGCCATAAATGAAGTGTACATCAAATGCTAGCTGTCTGCTTGTCATGCTGATCCTCTGGTTTCAATACTTTAACTCACTGACCTTGAACAAGTGCATATTAGGAGTTTTGACTTTTGCCATCTGCACGTGGCAAGTGGTAGTTGCAAAGAAGGGGTGACTCATGAAGGACACATGGACAGGCTCTTGTAATAATAGTTTTTTATCCGAATAACTAAAATATACAGTTGCTTTGGAAAGTAAAGTAGCATGAACAGTACAAGTCCAACAGGTACAGCACATGGATCATCTATAAGCAGGGGCGGACTGACCATTTGGGCATTTTGGGCACTGCCCGAGGGCCCAGGGTCAGTAGGGGGCCCCATGAGATGCCCCTGGTACCTTTCATAGTCTTTTTTGAGTGTGGGCGAGGACACAGGGGCCCCATGATTTCCTGTTACCCAGGGGCCTCATGAGTTGTCAGTCCGCTCCTGTCTATAAGTATAGCGCAATGGGAATTACCTTAACCACTAGCCTACAGGGCACTTATACCCCCTTCCTGCCCAGGCCAATTTGCAGCTTTCAGCGCTGTCACACTTTGAATGACAATTGCGCGGTCATACAACACTGTACCCATATGAAATTTTTATCATTTTTTTGAGACAGATAGAGCTTTCTTTTGGTGGTATTTAATCACCTCTGGGATTTTTATTTTTTCTTAAACAAACCAAAAACCACTGAAAATTTTGAAAAAAAAAAGTTTTTTCTTAGTTTTTGTTATACAATTTTGTAAATAAGTGATTTTTCTCCTTCACTGATGTGCGCTAATGAGGCTGCAGTGATGGGCACTGATAGGTGGCACTGATGGGCACTGATGAGGAGGCACTGGTAGATTGCACTGATGGGCATTGACAGGCATCACTGATGGGCACTGAAAGGCAGCACTGATACATGACACTGATATATGGCACTGATAGGCAGCACTGACTGGCACTGATAGGCGGCCATGTGATCAGCTGTGTCCAATCACAGCTGATCACATGTAAACACGGAAATGCTCCGAGGGACACAGCGGACCGGCGATCGCCGTGCTGCGCGCTCCCTGAGCTGCGCATGCGCAGTGAGAATGGTAGGACGTCAAATTATTAGTTGAGCACGTAGATATGCATTTATGATTTGCAATATATTGGTAACAATGGAGCGCGGCACAATTTGGCATCTATAATACTTTATTGGATGTGATGAAAAATCTCTCCAACAGGAACAAAGACAAACACAAAAACACATGTTTTGTAGAGTGACGTAAAGTAAGAGCCCATTCACACTACTGTGTTGACGACCCCCTCCTCCTCAAAAAACTACAGTCCCTCGGCCTCAGAGATTCTGCTCTCTCCTGGCTCTCATCCTACCTGTCACAACGCTCTTTCAGCGTTACCTATAATGCTTCCACCTCCCCCTCACTCCCCCTCTCTGTTTGGGTCCCTCAAGGCTCTGTCCTCGGGCCCCTTCTCTTCTCCATCTACACCTCCTCCCTTGGCCAACTCATACACTCTCACGGCTTCAACTACCACCTCTATGCCGACGACACACAAATCTATCTCTCAACCCCCCACCTCACCCCCTCGGTCTCCGCCCGAATCACACACCTACTGAGTGACATATCAGACTGGATGTCGCTCCACTTCCTTAAACTGAACCTCTCCAAAACCGAGTTCCTTGTCTTCCCCCCAGCCCAGACACCACCCCCTATTGACTTCTCCATCACATCCAACAACGCCACCATCAAACCTGCCCCGCAGGCCAGAGTACTTGGTGTCATTCTGGACTCCAACCTATCCTTCCAGCCCCAAGTCCAATCTTTAACAAACTCATGCAGACTCCACCTCCGCAAGATCGCCAAAATACGCGCGTTCCTAACCCCAGAAACCACTAAACAGCTCATCCACTCCCTCATCATATCACGACTCGACTACTGCAACTCCCTCCTAACTGGCCTGCCTCTCCGCTGGCTATCCCCGCTTCAGTCGATCCTGAATACGGCTGCCAGACTCATTCACCTTTCCAACCGCTCCGTTTCCGCTACCCCCCGCTGCCAATCCCTCCACTGGCTTCTGATTGCGCAACGGATCAAATTCAAAATCCTAACATTGACGTACAAAGCTGTCCACCATACTGCCCCGAACTACATCACTGACCTAATATCCAAGTACTGCCCAGCACGCACACTCCGCTCCTCACAAGACCTCCTTCTCTCTAGTTCCCTGGTCTCCTCCTCCCATGCCCGCCTCCAAGATTTCTCCAGGGTGTCACCCATCCTCTGGAACTCCCTGCCCCAACCCATCAGATTATCACCTACTCTCCTCTCCTCTTCTTTAGGCGCACCCTGAAAACCCATCTCTTTAGGGAAGCCTACCCCACCCACTGCTAACTTGCCGACCTCCTCCACTCTTCCTACCACTCCATCCCCCACAGCTATCTCCTCCTGTGCCACCATCCCCTCCCTCCTAGATTGTAAGCTCGAAAGAGCAGGGCCCTCAATCCCCTCATGTTTTGCATTGTTTTGTTATTGTTCTGTCACATGTTCTGTCCCCCTTTGTAATGTACAGCGCTGAGCGAACTATTGGCGCTTTATAAATACTGTATAATAATAATACTGTACTGCAGTTACGCATATTACATGTGCCTTTCATACTAAAGGCAACCCAACACACCTTGGACCTGGAGGTGTGCTCTGCTGTCAGAAATGGTACATGCACTTTTTTCCTTTTTTGGTGTGTTCAGCAACCTATTTAAATAAAAAGGCTGCCTTAACGCAATGCACATTAATATGTGGCAATGTGTGTGTGTTGATGTACCGTAGCAGTGTAAATGGGCCCTTAGTCTTCTGTCAATGTTTGTGTTGTTTGCACCTTCCTGTCAATGCCATTGTTTCTTATATGGGCACCACAGCAACAGCAAATGAGTTAAAAACTCTTCAATGGGATACAGACATCAATAAAAAATCTGACTGGAACTTTCATTCCCATTTTATCCTAAGAAAAAAAAATGGGATTAGGCTTTAACACAGCTGTGAACTACAAAAAAAAAATGGCAACCGTCCCAACCTATAACCAGCCTTAGCAGTAAGGTGCACATGGAAGGGCAATGCACATCGCAAAACAAACAAAAGATTTCCCAGCAACACTTACCAGCCAGCTTGCGAAACAACCAATTTGGCCCTGTCTAACAGTATGCGTTAAAGCAGAGGGTTTTGTTTGCACACATTTGCAAATACATGCATAAGCCACAGTCCCGCATCAAGGGTTCTCTGTATACTGTGGACCTATTAAAATTTCCAAAGCCTCCATAGTAGGAGCACATGTATCAATGGATAAGTTAAGGGCAGGTGTACCTGGAGGAGCCCATCCTTCCTTAAAGGTACAGGGATATATGTGACGCCCAGCTATACCAAAATTACAGCAAAAGCATCCAGTGTGTCCCTGTGTCCAATTTAGCCAACTAAAAAAAAAAAAAATGGCAACCGTCCCAACCTATAACCAGCTTTAAGCAGTAAGGTGCACATGGAAGGACAACGCACATCACAACACAAACAAAAGATTTCCCAGCAACGCTGACCAGCCAGCTTGCAAAACAACCAATTTGTCCCTTTCTATCAGTATGCATTAAAAACAGAGTTGTGAACTGTCTTTTTACATAGCTAGCATACAGACGAAAATCAGTGATCAGTCTCCTATCATTCCTTGTACAGCAACAATGAGACTAGAAGAAGGAGGGGCAACTCTAGGAGCTAGTAAGGCGCTGCTGCATGCACACGTGCTGACAGGAGGAGAAAGCAGAGTAGGTAGAATAAATGACGTAAAGTTACCCTGCCAAGTGATGAAAAAAATCAGGATGAAAATTTCCTGCAATAGAAAAACTTTTGTACTTACCTCTCCATGTGTTCTACTTTCCCTCTGTTGTGGCACTGCATCCTTTGTCAGTCTTTTCAGCATATGACACTTCCAAGAGATGTCTTTCATTATAGTACCTTTAGGGGCTCCTTTATACATGTGTCACTCTTTGAAGAGAGATCTGTAGCTGGTTGAAAGAAAGTGCAGAAGTGTTAGGTTGCCTCCTCACCACCTGTTTTAACCCATAAAAGTCCACACCACTGCGATGTAACTATGAATGGGTTATATTCAGTGTGTAGTTCTTATTGTTGAATGACAGCAGAGATAATTTTTGTCATGCAAAGATGCCAAGCATCAGGGCACCAGCACAGCATGTGTCTACCTCAGTATGGCTGTTTTTGCAGTTTAGAGGGGGCAGTTGGGGGGGGGACTAAAGAAAACTGCTCAACCGCTTGTTTTTACCTGCTGCTCGCCCCACCCCGATAGCAAGTGTAAACTGAGCTTAAAGCTGAACTCTGTGATTAACAGAAAACATACCCTTACATTGATCCCCTCTAGCAGTGCAGGGGTTAAATGCTTGTTAGCACTAAGGTGGGGGGATGGAAGAAAGGCTGCTGGATGGAGAAATGAGGTAAGTATTACAGCTTAATCCTCTACCTTAGGTCTGTTTCAAATGAGCTTCAGTGTGTATAAGAGTAGTGTGAACTGCAAGCTTTTATTAAACTTTCAATGAGCTATTGCAAACCTTTCTGAAACCTTTGAGCTGCTAAACCTTTAAAGCTTCCTTCAGCTCCTTTTTGGAAATGTTATACTTAGATCTTAATGGGATGCTTATTGTCACTTTAGACAAACTGCTAGTAGCTTCAGCAGGCCTTTAGTAAGCTTCAGGTAGTGGTGAAGCCTGCTAGTAGCTTGTTTAAAGTGACATTCAGCACTCCCATTAGGATGTGTTCAACATTTACAAACTGGAGGTGAAGGGTACTTTAGTAACACGTTAACAAACGTTTATCTCTTGTAGTGTGGGGAGACCCCACTGCAAGCGGTTTTTTTTTTTCTGGAGCCCGAAGTTGGGCTTTGAAATGATATGTAATATGTATTGCAATCAACGTTTTCATGGATAGACGCGCCCCAATGTGTGCATTTAGGTTCATATGTGTGTATATATGGTGGTGAAGAGGCCTCAAAAAAATTTTGGAGGGTATTTTATGTGCTTGGGTGTGACTTTAATAAATTTTTTATAATAATAAAAAAATTCTTACTTTTTTTTTTATCAGAGGGGACAAAAAGTCCCCTATTTGAGGATTTTTTTTAGTCACAGGTTCTCTTTCATGAGACATCTGAGGTCCAGAAGATCCTGGTTGTCTCCCCTGTGGTCCACTAAATCTAATGCAGTGCAGATTGCACACTCCCAGTGCTGCATCCATGGAAGTGTGTATAAAACCCCTGCTGTCAGGTCTGTACAAGCTGTCATGGTCACGGGTCAGGCTTGGAGACTAGTAGCAATAGCAGTAGAGAGGCTCCCACCGACCACCTAGATACGTGTAGCAGCAGTTCAGCCTGGCGGATAATGCAGGCTGACCCAAGTTGTGCAGTCTAAGCACAAACCAGTGTTCATTAGAGCTCCTGACTGTCTTTGATGCTTGTTAGTAACAGGTTGCAGTCCTCAGGATCCCCCCACCAGGAAACAAGCAATGCAGGGTCCAGTAGCAAATATAGCAGGTAGAGATCAAGCAGAAGCATAGTCAGTAAACAAGCCTAAAGTCAGTAACACATGGTTGAAGGTTGGGATTAGGCAGAAGTGTAGTCGAGGAACAAGCCAAAGGAGGGTATAGAGTGGTAGCGAAGATATGGTTGGCAGCAGGAGTGACAAGTGCGAGATATTGGCTGGAGAAACTACAAGAATCTGGCAAACAGGAAGTACGGAGACATGGTTCAAAGTTTTAACAAAGTCAATTTTTAAAAAGATTTAAAAAAAAAACATGTCATACTCACCTTCTCTGTGCACTGGTAATGCACAGAGTGGCCTTGATACTCCTCAGTTCCCCCAGTGGTGATATTGGCTCCTCCTCTTCTTCATGTGTCCCCATAGCAAGCGGATTGCTATGGGGCACACAGTGTCTGCACGCTCCCAAGCTGTGTGTCTATGGACTTACACAGCTGAACCTAGCCCTGCCCCAACTTCCTCCTCACTGTATTTCATTGACAGCAGCAGGAGCCATTGGGTTCTGACAGAAGCTCCCCTGTCAGTGATAAATGGTTTGTCTCATCCCTCTAACCGCTACTTCTGCAGGGTGACTTGTTCTTTTGAAATACAACAGACTTACTGGCCAGATCACCAAGTGAAAGTAAAGGAAATAAAGCCTAAAAAAGAAAACGAAAGCAGGCGCCGCATCTAAGAACTGGTAAGCTGTAAAATAATAAATGTTTACTTTTGGGTTCAATACTGGTTTCGTTTTTACTTAGAGTTTCACTTTATTCCATCCTGTGGATCTGTACTTCCTCAACCTCTCCTGCCACTTCCTGGTTAATACTCCACCTGTCATCAGTTCAGTAGTCATAGGGATACAAGTCTATCATATGGAAGCAAATCCTTGTGTGGAGCCCTCCTAGGTAGCTAGGGGGAGCTAGACTCCAATGTTTAGACAGGGGATGAGTAGCAGCCTAGGTGTAATAGCCAGAGTAGGGTCAAATTGTGGTCAGGGCTGAGAAGCTCTGCAGGCCAGCCTCTCTGGAATTTCCCCCTGCTCTAGGGTTTTGGAGGAAGGCTCTAGAGGTAGTGGGTGGATCTGAGGAGTTGCTGGATTCCCTTATGAAGGATCCTTGCCAATCTCTAACAGGAGGTTGGCAAAGGGCTGGGACACCTTTAAATGACAGAGCCTGCTCAGTATCAGGAGAGTTCGGGTAGAAGATAGTGAGGAAGATGTGAGGCTGAAGGAAAGAGGCTGTGAGGAGGCCCAGTGGGATGGGGCCTACCTACAGGCCTGGAGCTGGAAAGGTGGAAAGCTCAGAGCTCACCAACCCCCTGAGAGAGATCAAAAGGACGAAAACTGTTCTGATAAAAACGAAAATCATACAATCTGGTATCATGCGAAAAATATTTTTGTGCTTGACCCTTCAAATAATTTCAAACGAAAGCTGTGAACTAACGATCAGATAATCATACAATTGGTTTGAAAGTGGTATTTTTGTACAATTTTCTGATTGTGTGTACTAGGCTTAAGTTGATCCTTCAGTCAGTATTGATGACTAGTCCTTTGCCCTCTGCTTGCCTTTTTGGGCACAGATTCCACAGTATAGGTGCATTTTTTTTAGCAGTGCCATCAGTCTAAATAATGTTATACAGAAACACAGACACAAAGTTAGAGAGATTATCAGGAATCAGACTGGATTCTCTCCCATTGCAAAGAAATTAGGAAATACTTTTACAGTACCTTAGTCTAAAACTACAGGCCCCCTTTACCTTGGCCTAGATTTTTTCTTTAAAGGGGATCTCAGACCATGCAGTGTTTTGAGGTAAATGGTCTACAGATTGTCTTTATGGTATTCAATGACAACACATAATTCCCTCCAGACTGTTTGATAGTTATGGCTTGTTGTGTGACCATATGGAATAATTGCTGATATTATTATGTTATCTGACTGTTTTTTGGTTCAAGTAAAAGAAACTGCCATCTGTTTGAAAGCTAAAAATCACATGCTGTATAGAACTGTGACAGGTGCTAATAGCTCCATGTCTAAAGTATTTGAGGAAATGGAAGACACAGTTACATTATTATTTCAGCCATTTCTGAAAAACAGTAGACTGGCTAACCTCAGTCATGTCAAATGATTATAGTGTAGACCTGTATTGATCCTATAATTATTAAATGGGTTTTCCTCTTGAAACAAACATGTATGCTTACTGCAGTCCTCTCCTTGCAAGTAACGAGGCATCACTATTACATGATCAAAGACTAGAAGTAGTGCCAGATCTTTTTTTTTGTGATCCCAGATATTGAAGAAAGAGGTGGGGTCTGAGAGGAATGACCACTTCTTTTTGCTACATGGAAAAGCGTGAATCAAGATCAGTAAAGTTGCTATAAAGAAGACCTCCAGTCAAGCAAGATATTGTTTTAAAATGAGAAGCTGGACAAAAATTAACACACAAGAGAAGCAAGAGGCAAGGCCGCTGGAGGACAGGTAAGTATATACTACCTTTAGTTCTGCTTTAAGGTTGAACCCCAGGAAATTTTAACAACTACCATTGCAATGGGACTCCCCTGTGATGGTAAAATACTAGTTTTTGCCCAGGATACCATTAACCACTTTAAAAAACAAACTGTAGTGAGCGCTCTAATATAACTGAAGCAGCTAGAACACCTAAGGCAACCACAATGCCTATGGAATATAAGTATAAAGATAAATAAAATGGTGCAGCGCTTGTAAATAAATCCAATGCTGAAACAGCAAGAAAGCAGCAAGAAAAACAACAAACTGAAAGTCAATCAAGTGTCCTTGGTACTCGCAGGGGTAGTGAGGATATCCAGAGCTATACTGCCTCAAATAATAGCAATGCGCACTCACCAGAGACGCATGGATTATGCGCATGTAACAACGATCATCCTAGATGATGGATCCGTCATAGAGCGGGTGGTGGGCATCCCTCTCATGGTGGGTCATCCAGGGCTCCAACTCAGGTCCAGAGATCCCCTTAAGGTCAGCCAAGTAATCCTCTATGGTGGTGGTGATCCCTCCTCTAGATGGCATAGGCACCCTCTCTGTGGGAGTGATAGCTCCACATAGGAGCCCCAAAAAACAAGTGCCAGAAATAGTGTTTGAACATACTACACTATTTCGGGCACTTGTTTTTTGGGGCTCCTATGTGGAGCTATCACTCCCACAGAGAGGGTGCCTATGCCATCTAGAGGAGGGATCACCACCACCATAGAGGATTACTTGGCTGACCTTAAGGGGATCTCTGGACCTAAGTTGGAGCCCTGGATGACCCACCATGAGAGGGATGCCCACCACCTGCTCTATGACGGATCCATCATCTAGGATGATCGTTGTTACATGCGCATAATCCATGCGTCTCTGGTGAGTGCGCATTGCTATTATTTGAGGCAGTATAGCTCTGGATATCCTCACTACCCCTGCGAGTACCAAGGACACTTGATTGACTTTCAGTTTGTTGTTTTTCTTGCTGCTTTCTTGCTGTTTCAGCATTGGATTTATTTACAAGCGCTGCACCATTTTATTTATCTTTATATTTATATACCATTAAAGAGCAGTTTTACTTGCTATATCCCTGACTTACCTGGCAGTCAAGGCTCTTCTCTTCACTCTGATACTCCGGGTTGTAGGCAGGCGCTTGACTTTCAATGCAAGATGGAGAGGGATTGTTATAAACAGAAGAGGAATCAGCACAAGGGACACATTCTAATGACTGTTAGTTATGTCCCTTGTACTGATTTTTCTGTTTTTATTTTGGCTACACTTTTTGGAGATTGATGCCTAGTAATGAAAAGTGTGTAGGAGAGTGTAATTAACATTTTACATGTTCCTCCTTCTGTCCTTCCTATACAGTGAGAAACAGAAGTATTTGAACACCCTGCGATTTTGCAAGTTCTCCCACTTAGAAATCATGGAGGGGTCTGAAATTCACATTGTACAGTTGCAAGAAAAAGTATATGAACCCCTTGGGATTACGTGAAGTTTTTCATGAATTGGGCATAAAATGTGCTCTGAACGTCATCTAAGTCACAACAATAGAAGAACACAGTCTGCTGAACATAATACTACACAAACATTAGATGTTGCCATGGTTTAATTGCACATAACATGTAAACATTCACAGTGCAGGGAGGAAAAAGTATGTGAACCTTTGGACTTAATAACTGGTTGACCCTCCTTTGGCAGCAATAACCTCAACCAAACGTTTCCTGTAGTTGCAGATCAGACTTGCACAACGATCTGGAGTAATTTTGGACCACTCCTCTTCACAAAACTGTTTCAGTGTAGCAATATTCTTGGGATGTCTGGTGTGAATCGCTCTCTTAAGGTCATGCCACAGCATTTCAATCGGGTTGAGGTCAGGACTCTGACTGGGCCACTCCAGAAGGCGTATTCTGTGCTGTTGCAGCCATTGTTTTGTTGAATTACATGTATGCTTTGGGTCATTGTCCTGTTGCATCACCCATCCTCTGCGGAGCTTCAGTTGGCGGACAGATGGTCGTACGTTTTCCTGCAAAATGTCTTGATAAACTCTGGAATTCATTTTCCCATCAGTGACAACAATCCGTCCAGGCCCTGAGGTAGCAAAGCAGCCCCAAACCATGATGCTCCCTCCGCCATGTTTTACAGTGGGGATGAGGTTTTGATGTTGGTGTGCTGTGCCTTTTTTTCTCCACACATAGTGTTGTGTGTTCTTCCCAAACAACTCAATCTTGGTTTCATCTGTCCACAGTATATTTTGCCAGTAGTGCTGTGGAACATCCAGGTGCTCTTTTGCAAACTTCAAACGTGCTGCAATATTCTTTTTGGACAGCAATGGCTTCCTCCGTGGTGTCCTCCCATGTACTCCATTCTTGTTTAATGTTTTCCTTATTGTAGATGTGTCAACAAAAATGTTAGCATGTGCCAGAGATTTCTGTAGGTCTTTAGCTGACACTGTGGGATTCTTCTTTACCTCATGCAGCATTCTGCGCTGTGCTCTTGCAGTCATTTTTACAGGACGACCACGCCTAGGGAGAGTAGCAACAGTGCTAAACTTTCTCCATTTGTAGACAGTCTGTCTTACCGTGGACACATGAACATCAAGGCTTTTGGAGATACTTTTGTAACCCTTTCCAGCTTCATGCAAGTCAACAATTCTTGATCGTAGGTCTTCTGAAAGCTCTTTTCTGCGAGGCATGGTTCACATCAGACAGTGCTTCTTGAAACCAGTAAACCCAGAACAGGTGTGTGTTTTTAAGGGCAGGACAGCTGTCAGCAACACATCCAATATCATCACACTGATTGGAGTCAAGGTTGGCTCACTCCTGGCTCCAATTAGCTCTGGGAGAAGTCATTAAGCTAGGGCCTCACATACTTTTTCCTCCCTGCACTGTGAATGTTTACATGTTATGTGCAATTAAACCATGGCAACATCTAATGTTTGTGTAGTTTTATGTTCAGCAGACTGTGTTCTTCTATTGTTGTGACTTAGATGACGTTCAGAGCACATTTTATGCCCAATTCATGCAAAACTCCACGTAATCCCAAGGAGTTCACATACTTTTTCTTGCAACTGTAGGTGCATTCCCACTCTGAGAGACAGAATTTAAAAAAAAAAATCAGGAAATCACATTGTATGATTTTTAAAAAATTTATTTGTCTTGCACTGCTGAACATAAGTATTTGAACACCTAAGAAACAGCAAGAATTCTGGCTCTCAAAGACCTGTCCTTAAAAAGTCCACCTCTACTCCACTCATTAAACTCACTTAGTAGCACCTGTCTGAGCTCTTTAAAGACATCTGTCCACCCCACAGTCAGTCAGACGCCAACTACTACCATGGGCAAGACCAAAGAGCTGTCAAAAGACACCAGAGACAAAATTATGGACCTCCACAAGGCTGAAAAGGGCTACGGGGCAATTGCCAAGCAGCTTGGTGAAAATAGATCAACTGTTGGAGCAATTGTTAGAAAATGGAAGAGGCTAAAGACGACTGTCAGTCTCCCTCGGACTGGGGCTCCATGCAAGATCTCACCTCGTGGGGTATCACTGATGATAAGAAAGGTGAGGAATCAGCCCAGAACTACAAGGGAGGAGCTGGTCAATGACATGAAGAGAGCTGGGACCACAGTTTCAAAGGTCACTGTCGGTAGAACACTACGCCGTCATGGTTTCAAATCATGCAATGTACGGAAAGTTCCCCTGCTCAAGTCATCACATGTCCAGGCCCATCTAAAGTTTTCCAATGACCATCTGGATGATCCAGAGGAGGCATGGGAGAAAGTCATGTGGTCAGATGAGACCAAAGTAGAGCTTTTTGGTCTAAACTTCACTCGTCGTGTTTGGAGGAAAAAGAAGGATGAGTTGCATCCCAAGAACACCATCCCTACTGTGAAGCATGGGGGTGGTAACATCATGCTTTGGGGGTGCTTTTCTGCGAAGGGGACAGGACGACTGCACTGTATTAAGGAGAGGATGAATGGGGCCATTTATTGTGAGATTTTGAGCAACAACCTCCTTCCCTCAGTCAGAGCATTGAAGATGGGTCATGGCTGGGTCTTCCAACATGACAACGACCCAAAGCACACAGCCAGGATAACCAAGGATTGGCTCCGTAAGAAGCATATCAAGGTTCTGGAGTGGCCTAGCCAGTCTCCAGACCTAAATCCAACAGAACATCCTTGGAGGGAGCTGAAACCCTGTGTTGCTCAGCGACAGCCCCGAAACCTGACAGATCTAGAGGCGATCTGTGTGGAGGAATGGGCCAAAATCCCTGTTGCAGTGTATGCAAACCTGGTCAAGAACTACAGGAAACGTTTGACCTCTGTAATTGCAAACATAGGCTTCTGTACCAAATATTAACACTGATTTTCTCAGGTGTTCAAATACTTATGTTCAGCAGTGCAAGACAAATACATTCTTTAAAAATCATACAATGTGATTTCCTGAATTTTGTTTTTAAATTCTGTCTCTCAGAGTGGGAATGCACCTACAATGTGAATTTCAGACCCCTCCATGATTTCTAGGTGTCAGAACTTGCAAAATCACAGGGTGTTCAAATACTTCTGTTTCTCACTGTATATCTTTCTTGGAGATCTCCTTAAAAAAAGCCTTTAACTCCTTCATGATGAAAGTAAAACAAATCCTAAAGCCTGAACACAGTTTTGCAACTTTGACAGGTGATAGTAAAACTGTATATATCACCATAACTATTAGTGCATCCAGGTGAAGTATACCTGGACAAATTGGGCTTTCATTTGGTGGTAAATAGTGATGGACACATTCTGTTTTTTTATTATCAAAGGAAAACTGGCACAAAAAGTTGAGAAATATGATTTTTAAAAATTTAGCTATATATTGCTTCCTATTACCATGACCTACCACCAAAGAACAACCCAACTAAATTAATTCCTGATGATTGCAAGGACACAGCATATGTGTAAATTATTTGTTGTTTTTACCCATAGTAGGGCCTAGCAGCAACAGTGTACATCTTGCTTTTTTATCTTATCCAAAATTTGCTGACACTGACACTAACTGATACTGATACTAAATAAAAAAAATTACCTTTGACCCTGACTTTGACTCTGAGCATGACCTTTTACTCTGACCTTGAGCCTAATCCTAACACTGATGCTGACCTAGATCAAACCCCAATCTAGCTATTTGATCTTTATTGATTTATTTTTTTACAAGCACTTTTTTGTTTACAATTTTCTCCTCTAGCAAGGAAAAAAAGATACAATGTAAGGTGGGCTCTACAGTGAGTGATCACTGTGATAGCCAATCAGAGTGTATCTCAGTGATCAGGGGATCAGGAACTGGTCCTCCTGGTTCCTGACCATTAGTCTGTTACAGCTCGGTCTCTGTGCTAGAAGTGCACAGTGCAGTATGATCCCAGAACAAAAACAGTACTGCATATATGCGGCCCCACGGGTAAAAACCCTCTTCCGTGGGGCCCTATATATGCTTACGCTCAGTGGGAAGGGGTTAAAATTCAGTTGAATGGCTTTGCCTAGGCAAGATGATGTCATCAGTCTGCTTAGGGTGGGAGGATTCTTGTGTCAGACATTGTTGAACACAGCCAAGTTCTTCATAGGCATCAGGATTTCTATAATTTTGTCATCTCTGAGTCAGCATTTCAGATCAGTAGATGTTGATGTTGGATGATGTCTGAACAAAGATTACTCTGACTCGGGCAAGAAAAGCAAATGAAGACAATGTCAAATGAAGTACTGTGATCTCTTTTAGAGATAATAAATACCTGTAGGTGTTACACTTCAACATTACTTAGCATGTATGTTCTTAATATGAAAAAGCATATGTGATCTTAGGTCTGCTTTAAAGTATTAGCACTGACATCAGTGTCAGCACTTGTGTGTAGATAATGTTATCAAAAACATTATCAGTTGCAGATGTATAAAGCACAGCATGAGTTCACGAGTGTGTGTAGCATGTCACTGGATTTGTTTTCCAGTTTCCTGGGAATATATAAAGTATGCATGCCGGGAACACATGGCAGCTTAGTAAGCAGGAATAATAGAGGGTAGATTGTGCTGCTTCATAACATGAGGGGAAAAATGTTCTAATAGCAAGCCTCTCTACTTGTGCTAAGAACAAATCCTGTTTTAAATCTGTAGTTAAATCTATTAGTATCATTATTATGTTTTCCTCATGCAATTTACTGTAGAGACAGGGTTCAAGTGTATGTATTGATTTTGAGTCTATTATACATTGATTTAAATATTTGGCCATGACATGCTACTCTTATGTTGTCATCTCCAATTCCACAGTAATGTATAATTCACAGACGCATTGTCTTTGGAAATTTGGCCACGAAAATGGCTTTTCAAAACAAGCAAATTATACCCAAGCCCTATATGTGCGCTTAGCTCTCCAATCTTCACCTTAAACAAAAGCTGCAACTTTGTAACTGCAGCATGTAAAAACTGACCCAACCTGCCCTGCCAATAATTTCATGGAACCCATACTTCCATTAACTACTGTTCATCTGTAAAACACAACTCTGAGATATTTGTTTCCTTAAAAATGTCCGCTATGAACTAATAAATAAAAAAACTGCTAAGGCTGAAATACTCTCTTTGAAATACCTTCTTTGATTCTGTCCCCTGCAGTAATTCCTTTTCACCAGTAGATGTGCTCAGCCATCTGGTCAGTATTGGGCATCACTCAACCCAGAAGACTGAAGGTCATGCTGTGACTGTAGGATGTCAAGGGTCATCATGGATGCCAATGCCTTATTGTACAATACATTGCAATGTTTTAATACACCAAATGTGCTCAGTCCGTTTCAACAAAGGTAAAGTCTTACTTCCATTAAAAGAGTTTGAAAAAAAAAAACTGTTATTCTTAGTGTAGTAGACTGCCCATATACACATCATGCTCAGACGCAGGCCCCTTTCTCACAACCTTCTGGGTTGATGGACATGCCTAGTGAGTAGGCCCCCCAATATCAGAACAGGCATATGGGCAGCCTCTCTGGACTATGGGGTACCCCTCTCCAATTACTACTGAAGTCCTCCAGTTCAGGTGGGGTGGCACTTTGTCCTGGGATTCCTCCAGCTGTTCACCTGTGTTACCAGAGCTATCCAAGACTTTACTGTGAGGGACGCTTTCTAAAAAGATAATCAACAATACCTGGGTTCTGTTCTGATTATGATTCTTAGCTTGACTCTCTGTTGTTACAAAGCCTTACAGAGACTATGCTATGCAGCCACGTTACCCTGTAGGAGTCACAGAGACATTGCTGTGAAGAGTCTATATGCAGCTTTGATATGTTTGTGCAGCTTTCCTTATTCCTGGATCTGCATGTTTTTGCCATCCTACACCAATTTTGAATTATTGATTCTAGCTTTGCACCTGTTTAGTAAACTATAAGCTACAGTTACTTTTGGTCTGATCATTCAGCTGACTGCCAATTCTGTTAAAGCAGCACCAGCACCAGAGAGATCTGTTGATGTTCTCAACTGAAAGGTTCCAGCTCCCATGTGACCCAAGTCCTAGGACAACTGCTTAACCATCTAATCCTCAGATCCTTTTCTGTTTATGGTAGCAGCTCAGCAAGTTGGTAAGTACAAAGAAAATAGCATAGAACACCAAACAATGTTAATATAAACCAATTTAATGTGTTCAAAGATACTCAAGTATGGAAAGTATCATTTCCATGATAGTTTATAGACCCTACCTGTGTTTATTTTTTTTCAACTTCTTTAGGAGATCCATCTCAATTCCACACCTTAATACCAACTTTAAAACCTGTAACTAACTGATGAATTAGTCACAAAATACACTTGGCCTATCAGCATATAGCATATGGCATTTTTGAAGTGGTAAATGTTAGTGAATCAAGTTTATTTGAAAAAAAAAGTTAGAATATGAAAACATGCTGAAATAAGACATACAAACTTGTATCACCCTTTACTGAATTGTGCCAAAATGTTTGAAGTTTCACTATAGGAGAAGTCTACCTAAAACTGATATCTTAGTTGGGATAGGAACTGGTAGGTTAAATAAATCACCATCGTCTTGTATTTCTTGGTCATTCTATTGGTAAGATAGCAACACATTTGTTCCTCTACCTCTTTTCACAAGGCCATAACTCTCTCATTTTTGGACTAGCAAACTAAATAATAATTCCAGGCATCGGCATGTTATATATAGTTACATTGGTTCAGCTTAGAGTAGCAGTGTCTACTTCAGTGAGTTTCTGCTTCCAAGAGAATCAGCCTGGTATTGTATATACAGTTACACTGGTTTAGTTTGGACCAATTTAATTAGGTACATACAATACCAGGCCAATCCCCCTGGAAACAGAAAATCACTGAAGCAGACACTGCTCCTCTAGTGATCTCCACTTTCTTCTGGGTCCTGTGCTGAGTGGATGCTCACCTGCGTTGTGAACTCAGGAGGTTGGCTGCTCAGCACAGGACCTTCTCAGCATTTTCTAAATTAATGCAAACTATATTCTGATTGGATGAGGGGGAGGCAGGACAGAGATGTCTGTACTGATCAGATGACCTCCTATATTCACAATGCATCAGGCTGGCTGTTCAGCACAGGAACTGGAAGCAAGTGGAGATCAGTGGAGTAGCAGTATCTGCTTCAGTGATTTTCATCTTCTGGAGGGATCGGTCAGATATGGTATTTACATAGTTACATTGTGTTTTGTGTTAGAATAGAGTGTTCATGTATTTTGTGCAGCAAATACATCAGTATTCAGTAGAGATATATTGTTCAGCCAGAAGATGGCAGTGTTTATAAGTTTGTAGCTACATTTATGGTAAAACTCTATGTCTTTGCTCTGAATAAGAAGATTCCTGTTTCCTGATTCCAGTGAAGCAAGCAAGAAAACACACGTGGACTGTGCACTGTTTGTTCTGTAGAGCGATATACAGAATTTCTAAAATTTTGCATCCCTGTTGTAGATGTGGCCTTCGATAGCAGAGGTTAGATTGTTTTTGGGTGGTATTATTTGGGGGTCTAGAGCATATTGAGTATAGAGAGCATAATTATGCAGAATAAACATTAATTAGAATCTTTCCATTACGTTTGGTACTAGTGTTTGTCAGCAGATCTCAATCAGCTGACCATGCCATCATACATTGTACACTAGAGAGCTCATTATAACACTACAGCTTTGCTGTTGTGTTGTGAAATTATATTCACCGTCTTGAAAAATATGGCTGTATAGAAGTCCATTGTGAGTCCTAAGTCTCAATTTTCTCAGTGTGGCACCATCATTTAGATTTGTATTGGCTAAGTCGTCTGTGTCCTTCGTCCTGTGATGGGGATTTCCCAGGGGAGCAGGACATGTCATTCTGGCTTTTGGCACACCAGAAAACCCCCCCAGAAAAGTCCTTCTAAAAAAAAACCCTCATTATTGTCGAGGGTGATGGAGACATACAGCTAAACTCTTGCAGAGTGAAGTTCCACTTTAATTGTTGGGGTGAGGAGATACAGCTAAATAAATACTAATAAATAAATACTTTTCTTTTCACAGATTATTCATTCAAGCTGGTCATAGATTTGACTTCAAAGCACTTTCATACATACTTTACTGGAAAATTGTGTGCGACTATTCACCGAGCATTTCTCCAGGGGCATAAAGTTTAAAGTATAACTAAAGGCATACCTTTTGGAAGGGAGTGGATTGGATTAGAGAGATGGGATTAAAACAACTATTAGGTTTTTATTGCTGTCTGTGCCCCCATTAGGGAGAATTACTCTTTCTATTGGTCCTATTTACCATTATGTTTGAAAGTGAAAGTAAAAAAAAAATCAGAAAAGTAATAGAGGGGAAATTTTCCAATGGGGACACTAGTTATGGTGACCTTGGGGTCCCCTAAGGGATTCCCTTAAATTGCAGTGATTACCTCTCACTTGCTGTTTTAACTATGGGACAAGAAGTGAAGGTAAATCTCCCCAATGGGACACAGATGGCAAAAAATAAACTGACAGGGGTTATAACCGTCCCTTACTTTATCCAAAATGACAAAAAAAAAGGTTTTACCTAAAGTTCTACTTTAATCTTAGAATAGTACTACCTGTGCAACATAATTCAACTTTTTCAATTAGCTGTTCTCCCAAATATGGCCAGCAGAGGGTGTTTGAGGCTACCCATAGACAATGCAGAAGCAATCCAATCTGGATGGAATTGGGTGGTAAGTAATGATCAACAATAGAGACCTTTTGAGTTCTGATGGCAAGTTCTTATATGTTACCACCAGAGGGTAGTAGAAGACTGAATGATTAAGACACCAAGCTGGAATCAAAGATTTTATGACCAACACAATACCTGCTGTATCATGATTGAAGTTCTACATTCTTTCCTCCTTTTACCTTTGATACATAGCTTTAAATTGTTAGGTTATAAAAATAGTTGCTTTGATATGGCATGTAACAAAAATGGAATATGGACAAGATGATGATCATGATGATAGCAAGTGTGAGCTTTCCTGATGAATTGTATATTCTGAATGTAGAAAATGCTTCCTGGAGGTTCTTTGTTTCAAATAAACATTCTAGGGAAATGTATGAAACTAAAGTATAATTAAAGACAAAACATTTTTTAGTTTTGGATAGAGTGGAGAGGACACCTGTCAGGTTTTATTGCTGTCTGTGCCCCCATTAGGGAGATTCACCCTCTCTATTTGTCCTGTGTACCATTTTTGCTGAAAGTGAAAGTAAAAGAAAAACCCAAATTTAGGGGGAAGTCTTCCAATGGGGACACTATTTCTGGTGACCTGGTGGGCCCCAAGGAATTCCAATAATTTGCAGGGATTTCTTCTCAATTCCTGTTTTAGCTATGCGACAGGAAGTGAACGGAAATCTCTCCAATGGGACACAGATGGCAAAAAAACAAAAACAAAAAAAGGACAGGGGTTATAACCCTCCCTTGCTCCATCTAAAATTAAAAAATAAGTTTTGCCTATAGTTCTACTTTAATGGGGGGGGGTTTTATAGTGAATTCCTTCAGAAATAATTGCAACCTGTTTAATCCAGCTAGTATCATAACCTGAAATCATTTTTTATATTTAGTTTCTAAAAGTTAAGATCAGGCTAGGAGTATCTCCTCTAAAGAGTGAAAGGCAGCTAGGCTACTGAGGCACTTTACTGATAAAAGTTTGCTCAAAGGGGCTTTGCAAGTGTTCTGATGGTCAGCAGTTGCCAAAGACAAAACAGGGAGTAGGGTAGTGGCAATAATTCCCTAGGGAGCTGCTGGAATGGTTGGGTTCTATTGATATGCAGTGATGATCTGCCCAATAACTGGACCTAAGAGCTCACTGACACACCAGTGACAGAGGAAAGGGCTTTATTATAAACAGGAATAATCCCTGTAAGGGAAGCACTGATTAAAACAAATGGATAGTGGCAGGGTTAACACGCTAAAAAGAGTCCAAAATATCCAGAGGCACAGTGAACATATGAGGTTCATTTCCTTTCATTCCCTGTGAGGGGCCCCACCAGAAAATACTAGGCAAATGATTGTGCAACAACCCTGCATCAAATAATAAAAGCAATCACACAATGAATGCTACTGAAGGAGAACACATGTGACAGACGGCCTATCCATGATGCTCAGACCATATCTAGCTACTGGCCAGTGGATGCAAATTCTGCCCTTGGGTTCTATGTTGGAGTGCTCACCTTTCAAACAAAGGTATTTGTAATCCAAAGGTAGGAAGACCAATGTAATGGTTGTAGGCAAATCCAAAAGATTGCAACAAGTTCAGTGCTCCTTTCCACTTAGGCTGCATTCACACTTTAGCGATTTGTAGCTTGAAGCTCAAAGCAGGAAGCTCCAAAAATGCTCAAACTTAAACATTTTTTATTGTTCTCTCGGGTGCCTGTTCACACCTGATTGTGTGAACAGGCACTATAGAGAACAATTGATTTTTTCAAGTTTGAGCGTTTTTGGAGCTTCAAGCTACAAATCGCTCAAGTGTGAATGAAGCCTCTCTCCCTCTCTTCTCTTGGGGCCTGTCCATCGGGGCCAAGGGCAACAAAGGATCCTGTGGCTCAGTGGTGGTGATTCCCTGGACTGTGCAGCTTCACCTAATTAAATGGAATGTCTACCAGGGCCACAGACCTATGCTTTTCTTTCAAAAGTCAGTACCTTGGCTGGGCATTTAAAGTCATATTAAACCTAAAAGCAAAAATGTATTATATTGCAGTTTACCAATTCCTGGATGTGATGTCTGCATTAGTTTTCTTTCTTTTATTTTTATTTGGTGATCTAGCCAGTAAGTTATTTTTCAAAAGAACAATCTTTCTTTCAAGATGCATCAGTTTGAAGAGATGAGACTAACCATTCAAACACTGGCAGGGGTGCTATCAATGATCAGCTTTTATTTATTTATGTAAAATCTTAATCCCAAAAGGAAAAAACTGTTCGCTGTAACTGATTATAAAGTGTTTGCTGGAGTTCGGCTTCAATTTGTTAGTGTATTTAAAGCTGTTACTGCATTTAGCATTACTCTCCCCCCCAGACTGACAGTGCTGTGGTCTTCTGTGCCCCCTGTGCTCATTCATCCAAGATGGTGAAACCAGGTGAAAACGGGGAAAAAAAGCCTAAAAATAGAAAACTAATGCAAGCACCACACCTGATTGGTAAACCACAATATATTACAGTTGGGGGTTTAATACCACTTTAGCAGTACCATTCATTTTTAATGTTGCCACCATGCACTTTACCAGTGAACCTCAACACAGGTGTTTTTCAGTGCACCACAACATGCATTCATGAATCATCTGAGCATTGTGATCAGTGCATTGAAAAAAAAAAGTCCATTTTCCTAGTGCGTTTTTAAAATTATTGGCATGCGTTAATGTCCTAATGGGCCCTAGAAGAGTAGAGGTTGTTCACTTTGCAAGAACCCAGGACTTTTGCTTGCATGTTATTGGGTTATGGAAGTGACCATAGCTTCAACCCATTAAATGAAAACTTTGTAAAGTGAATATGTTATATTTCGTTAGTAAATCAAACCCATTGACCTGTATTCTGTAAAAGTGTTGTCACCTGTCTTGTGCTATGTAGTCATACAGTACAGTAGGGATTGTTGATCACAAGATTATTTGTAACACTTTACAAATCTTTTGACAAATAAAACAGTTCCTGTCTGCAGACAAGGGTACATGTTATCCCATGACTAGTTTTGATGAGACATCTGTAACTGTAACACGGTGCTGATAACTGAAATCTTAATATGGGTCATTTGTGAGCTTATCTCTGTGTGCAGAGTGACTGAGCCAGCAAGCAAGCCATATCAATGATTCATAGTCAATAAAGCTGTCGGGAATCCAACATCCTCTATCTACTTTTTTTTGCCTGTTTGTAGGGCAATGTTGTGTGTTCATTGTAATAATCATTTCTAACAAACAAGGCTTCTCAGTGAAGTAGCGATTCCATTATCACCACTTTACTAAACAGTCATTTCCGCAGATCAAGCAGCTCATGTACCTCAGACTGACGTGTCTATAATACCAGAGCCACTTTTAGCCCTGTCAAATTCTTTTTCATGTTGTATTGTGATTTTGTCATAACTGGCAAGAAAAGACCTGCACATATGTCAGGAGCAAAAATTAATAATAAAGTGGAGCTCCAGTCAAAGCTAAAAAAAAGAAGTCAGGTACAATAACTGTAGCTGCTGACTTTTAAGAAACAGCCATTCACCTGTCCCACAATCCAACAGTGTACTCGTCGCATCTGGTTTCGTCATCCTCGCTCCCTGGCACTGGCATCTTAAGTATGGGCACCTGGCTGTGACAGCTTGCGATGCCCACTGCTCATGCGTTAGTAGCGCTGTGTCTTCTGAATGGTCCCGTAGACTACTGGGACCTGTTATGTGACCCAGAAGACTACGGGGAGGGAGCGGGGGAAGACAACTTCAGCTTCCATTCACCCAGGTGATCGCAGCAGAAGTGGTAGCGGGTACCTGTCAAAATCAGGTATCTGTCCCCCCCCACTCCCCAAAGGTGCCAATTACATATGGGGGGCAGAGACCAGTACCCGAAGTTGAACTCCCCCTTTTGCTTTAAGTAGCCTTATTGGAAAGTGGAACTTCACCTGGCTGTACAAAAATAAAACCCAGAAGAACAGGGGTGTCAAATTTCTTCTAATCGCGGGCCACATCAGCATTAAGACTAGATGTCCAGAGTACCCCAGCCCTCCTCCCCTGATATATCACATGCGAAGAACACCCTACCATCAGAAGCCAAGACTCCCCCACCTTTCTGTATATGGCAGTGTACTCCCCTTACCTTGTGCTGCTGCCAAGAGGAAGCTGCAGGAGAGGTGTGAGGGCCACATGAAATGGCCTGGAGGGACGGATTGGGCCCATGGGCCTTGTGTTTGACACATACACTGTAGAATAATTTAAAAAAACACATACTGGCCCATGAAGTCCAGAGCATCTTTCTCACACCCAAAATTTTTGCAGCATTTCTCATTTTCCATGCTGCCATTTTGAATTTAGGAGTCGGCTATCACTTCCTGATCACTCACAGCTGGCCCCTGCTGAAGCGCTGCTGCACAAGCCTACTGCTGAGAGATTCCTGCAGCCTCTTGAGATTTGTGATGTGATATCCAGGTGGCTGAAGGCTATGTCTAAGCAGAGATGATGTCAACAGTCTGCTGCAGGCAGCAGTAAGCATTTCCTTAGTCTCTGCTCATTCAGAGCTCACACTGCAGCAATGTAGCAAGACACAAGTTAATGCAGAACTATACACTCCTTCAGTCCAGCATCCCGGAGCTGCCTGCCGGCCACTAACTTCTCTGGGCCACCAGCTTCCAGGTAGCAATCACTGGCTGCTTTCATTGGCCAGGCCGAGATGGCTTCACTGCCATGTTTGCACTTAAGTTCAGGCAGCTCTGCATTGCCAAATTTGTACAATGGGCTGCATGTGCACAGCTCACTGTACAGGGGCAGATAGGCAGGCAAGTAACTTTAATACAGAAGAGACATAGCGTGTCTCTTCTGCATTAAAAATCCTGCCTGTTCCCACATTTTAAATATATGACATAAAGTTTGACTTTAAGAGGCTGGAGCAGAGGCTGATCAGAACTGCACAGGCACCAGGAATTTCATGACTTATCTCAGAAGCAGGATCTCAGTACAGGAAGTTGATGCTGACCCTGGGTAATGCTTGAACAAATATTGCTCTTTGTGATTAGAAAAGTGTAAGTGTTTAACTTGCATTACTTCCACTTAACATGAAAAATAATATGTTACGTTAGGTCCACTTTAAAACCGAACTAAAATCGGGAAATACTCACCTCTGCTCCAATGATGTGACATCTGTGAGCTTCCTCACCAGTGCCAACACCTCCTCCCTGGCTTCTTCTGGGTGCTGGATCTTTGACTATCTTGATTGGTTGGCGTGGGATGTCATATCTTCTTTGCATGTGTACTGAAGTCAATTCATCCCAGCACCTGGCAGATGCATGAATTGTACATTAAGCTACGCATGCACAACTAAGTGTATGGTGTGTCGAAGATTGCAAGGATGACCGTAAGAAGCTTTTATTGCAGAACAGATCTCTTCTATAATAACATAACTTCCTGCTCTGAATATTTTGTTTTAAGGCCACAGTTCCACTTTAGGTTTTTGCAGCATCCATTTAATTATTAAGAGTGTTGTTGATCACAGACCCTTAGGTCCAGTAAATGGGTAATGGGTGAATACACAATTTTAATCTACAAGTTTATCTAAAATGTCAAACACACGATGTCAGGTGTGATTAAGGAGTGAACAGAATCAAAGACAAAAACAGAAAGATTTGACAGTCTCTCCCACACAACCTAAAACACTGCAGTGTGCTGAGACTCTAGAAAAAAATACAGAATGGACAGGCTGCATGTAATCTGATATCACTTCTTCTTACACACAGTTGCCTGACCTTTGTGTGACTAACTTACCTCTGTAGACTACAATATCCCATAATTCTATTTTTAATGTAAATTTGCCAGATAGCACAACATGCATATGTACTGAGATCATTTTTTAAAAACTGGCTTGAATTTTAGCCCTTCACAATATTTTCTATTTTTGCCACAATATTATTTGAATTACACCTCTGATGATGCACAGTATAAATATCTGAGATATCATTGAGATTAAAGGACAAACAGCTGACCAATAACCATTCCTTATTTATCTCTATTCAAAAGCTTTTCCTTGAGCTGAAGGATGGATGGAAAGACACAGTGATACTGTAGTGTATAGAGAAGAAGCATGACAAAGGAGGTGATGTGACTGCAGCAGATTGAGGCAGTGACGGCAGAAGCTCTATATGTTCTGCTGCAGATGATGAACTTGTTCATACACACACTTCTTCAACAGATGGCGGGGAATGTGAAGAGGGTGGGGGAGACAGCAAGCCTAGGAGGCTGCTGGCCTTCCAAAGCACGACCATGTCTCTGTCACAAAGAAAGCAGATGACATCTGTCACTGTCCTCTGATAACGTCCCTTCCCAACAAGGACAATGGTCTGCATCCCAATTCACTTGACACTCTGAAAGGTCTTTGCAATTGTAAATTGAAAATGCAGTGTAAGAATCTACTCTATGCTGATGAATGAATGTTCATACACAAACCATTATAATAAGAATGAATGCCTATCTACCTTTCCTCCCAATAAACTTTGTGAAAGTAGAAATACAACATGTACAGTATGTGGTAAATTCAACAGATCTGTGCAATCAAGTCATTAGTAAATTGGAAAACAAAAGAATATCTAATTATTTAGGGAAATGAAAACATTGCATGTATTGGGCTTTTTGTGTTTTATATATAGTACATACCATTATACTAAAAGAACAGTCCAGATTTAAAGATGAACTCTGGACACATATAAACGAAACAAATTAACACGGCTTCATAATCAAGGGTCAATAGCTGATTTTGTCTACAGAGGAGAAACAGTTTTGCTACCTGCAACTTCTCTCCCGCCGCAGCTGGTGCTCCCCCATGATCCGACGGTGGACTCTCCCTCAGCATGCTCACATATCT
Source organism: Staurois parvus (assembly GCF_062004578.1). Taxonomy (NCBI): domain Eukaryota; kingdom Metazoa; phylum Chordata; class Amphibia; order Anura; family Ranidae; genus Staurois; species Staurois parvus. The sequence goes on along the minus strand of NW_028317805.1, from coordinate 2,073,864 downwards.
ATGGACTGTGCCCTGGTCTTGATGTCATCGTGACCCTAGACCAGTGGAGTGTGGGTGTGCAGATGCTGCGGGAACAAATCTCGCTGCAAGGAGGAGCAGGCAAATTGTTTTTTCTTTTCTTTTAGTTTTAGTTTTGTGCATGGCTAGCCTATGTACTTGATTTTGACTCGTATTAGACTCTGGCACTTCCTGTACAGCAGGACTGGAGTTTGAGGGGAGGGGAAGAAGGAGCAGTACAAGGAGCTAATCTGTTCATGTACTGACAAGAAGTATGCTGATAGAAGGATAAAGCAGAGTGACATGGAAATAAGCTCATCACTGTGATGTTTCTCCTTTCACTGTCCAATCACAGGCTGGGGCATGTTCAGGATGACCTGGGTTCAGAGAAGTTGGGCCAAATGATGCTGGTCATCAGACTGAGAACATCCAGTGGCAGAAAAAAAGAGGAGTTGAAGATACAGTACTTTAAGGCAGCAGTCTGTGTGGTCTACAGAGTTCGAATTAGCCTGTTTACAGATTTCCTCCTGCTGAGAGAAGGAAATTGTTTACTGCTTTTTTATGGTATCTGAAAAAAAAAAAATTACAAAGTAGAAATCGGCCTGTCTGTTGCTGTTGGTGGGCTGTAGGTGTGAGTACAGCTAAAGGCCAAATCACCAGTAGAAAGTCAAGGAGAGCCCATCAAATTCAGCACAAAAACTGAATTCTGAACACTATTTCACCATCCAAAAAGCTCCAGAACAAGGTCCACAAAATCTCTGAATGTTTATAATTGAATGCACTTCATGCTGCGTTTTCTTTGGAGAAGTACAGGATATGCAGCATATAGGTTTACATTTTTCACATAGAAATTGGTTTGTTCTATACTCTTTTGTTTCCATAATGACTCTATAAGAGGTTATATGCCTAAAGGCATGAGCAGTCAATAACTGATTTACTTGCTCACTTACCTTTTGCGCAGCACTGAGGATGAACACATGGTCTTTAGATGTTTACAATAAGCCAGGTCACATGTGAGGGTCAAATAGTGTTTGTAAATTCAAGGGACAGCAGTGATTGTAGTAACGTGTATTGATTTTTTTTTTCTTGAAGTAATGGCAATGACACATCAAAATGGCAAAAAAAGAAACACTTAATGACCCTATTCAGTAAGCATAAATTAAACACAGTATATATGCCAAATAGCTACACTGCTACACAAAACTGATACCTAATCTTTATATAGGTATACTGTATATAGATAGGGACAGATTTATAGTAAACATTTAGTGCAGCAGAGAGTCTAGCATACATTTATTGTATTGTGTAAGATTGGTAAGCCTGTTTTTTCTGTCATTTACTGCTTATCAGCCTCAAGGATAGTCAATATGCTTCTTTTAACCTGGATCTCCCCAACATCTATGGTTGTTCTATGTACACGTAACACAAATATTAAAGTAGAACTTCATGTAAAAATCATCATTTTAGGGTCCCTCATTTCATTCTTTACATACTGTATATAACCCCTAATGTTGTAGCTGTAAGTATAGTATTTGTGCACCCCACCACCCAAAAGTGTGGCGTGATTGAGAGGAAAAAAAGCCTGCCAATTAGAAAATGAGAAAGCAGCAGCACAGAAATATGGTTCTGGAAAGTAATTCAGTGGAATGTTATAGAAAGCCAATATAAGGATGGATTATGTATACTAGCAGTGCTTAAAATGCATTTTTTTTAATTAATACTGAAATAGATTACAAAAATCTAAATGATTTTACAGTGTTCAGCTTTAGTGGGGCCTTACATGGGTAGCTTACTTGTATATAAAAAAATTCAATAGTAAAGTGCTGTCTTTATTCATCATCTGAAAACCCACTGCCCTCTACTGTCAGGTGCTAGTATCACATAGTTATGTAAAATTATGTATGCCACTTCCTTACTCAGGTATTGTTGGTGTAATAAACTGCACTAATACTGATTGAAGGATGTTAAATAACCACAAGATGGCAGTGTACTGCAGTTTAGTTATTTAGACTTTAACCACTTGCCTACTAGGCACTTTGATGCCCAGGCCAATTTTCAGCTTTCAGCGCTGTTGCACATTGAATGCAGTCATGCAACACTGTATCCAAAATACATTTTTATAATTTTTTTCTGAGAAAGACAGAACTTTCTTTTGGTGGTATTAATCACCACTGGGGTTTTTTTTTTTTTGCTAAACAAACAAAAAATATAAAAAAAGGTTTTCTTAGTTTCTGTTATATAATTTTGTAAATAAGTAATTTTTCTCCTTCACTGATGTGCACGGTTGAGGCTGCTTTGACAAGCGGCACTGATGGGTACTGACAGGCAGCACTGATGGATGCTGATTGACAGCACTGATAGATGGGCACTGATAGGTGGCACTGATAGGCACTGATGGGTATTGATAGACTCCAGTGATGACGAGGCACTGATGGGCACTGAGAGATGGTATTGATAGGCACTGATGGGTATTGATAGACTGCGCTGATGAGGAGGCATTGATGGGCACTGAAAGGCAGCACTGATGGGCACTTATAGGTAGCACTGATCGGCAGCATTGATGGACACTGCGAGGTATCACTGATGAGCACTGAAAGGCAGCACTGAGGGGGCTGCACTGATGATCAGGACACTGATGATCAGTGCCTGATTATCAGTGTAAATGTCCCCTCTAAGGATTAGCCACTTACCGGCTCTCCTCTCCTCACACACATACTGCCAGCATGAGGAGAGAACTGCCTATAACCAACATTTCCTGTTTACATGTGATCAGCTGTGATTGGACACAGCTGATCACATGGTAAAGAGCCTATGTCATCAGCTCTTTACTGCGATCGGTGATCATCTGTGTCCAAGGGACACAGCACACCACCGATCCCCACACGCCCCCGGGAGCACACATGCACGGCTAGAGTGGGAGGATGTCATATGACATCCTCACAGAACAAGAGAGCTCCTTGCCTGTCCATCATTTCCCAATATGGGGGTGGTTAATGAAGCAAAACGTCAAAATTGTTTAACTTGTATTCTGATAGCAGGACTTCTGTGCTCAGACAAGTGTAAACAGACTACATTCCCCAAAAAAGCTGGTGAAGGGAGCCTATATAATGAAAAGCCTGGGAAACTTTCCAGGAAGAAGGAAGTAGATGAAAGGCTGAAGACGTGTGTGAAGGTAGTGTGGGACTTGGGACCCAGCCTCATCATGGAGAAGAAAAGATGGACTGCAGACCACTGGTATTACTGACGAGCAGGACAGTAAAACCTGCAGGCAAGTTGATCGTAGTGCTGCATCAGTTTTTTAATAGAGGGATCAGGAGAACCCCCCCCCCCCACACACACACACACACACACACATACACAGAGACTACTGCTCATGCTGCAAATTATTGAGATCGGTTGGGAGGGTTCCATAACTCAGATCATCATAAGTTGCAAGTGACTCTGTTATTTTGAACTGTTTCAGTTTAGTAAATCTCACACCACAGTTTATCACATTGAGACACAGACTGCCTAGCCCATTCAGTACTGCTGTCTACTGCTTTAGTGGCTCCCTATTATTCTAAACCACAGGGCTCTTGCTAGAACAGGTGCTCCCTGCACATAGGATTACACTTAGTATCTTATCTCAAGCCCCTTCCAGCTTTAAAGGAACTTGCTTAACCAGACTTGTTCACCATTTGTAGGGGTTCAAACTCTGCTAAAGACCTTACCCAGTTTTCAACACCACTCTAAGGGGAATCTTTCTATTGCTGAAGCATCCTGAGGAAATCTTGCTCTTACATAAAAAAGGATCTTAACCTCGACGTGCACCAACTAGGGCCCCATTGGGCGCACAGAAGATATGTTGCCATTCCTTGAGGAGATACTAACGGGGACATTATAGCTTATAAAAATTCATCTCTAGAGATAAAACATGGTCCCAGATATTGAGAACCCAAAAGTGAGTTAGCCTAGAATCTTGATAGTCTACTTCAACTCACTTGGGGAAAGATATCTCAGAATCTGGAAGCTGGAATTGATATTTAAACTCAAATCCTGCAGGATACTTGGGTTTACTTAAAGTGATACGGTGCTTGATTATTCTGTTAAACTTTTTAGAGCGTTTAATTTCTTATGCACATTTATTGTCATTCCTTTTGGTACTTGCAATCCTTATACCCTGACCTCAATATTATCAGACTATTTTTTCACCTTAAACTGTGTTTATTTTGTGGTTCAAAACCAGGGGTCCTCCTGGTCAAGGTTTACAGTGGTGACCGCAGGGGCTGTGCTTCCAAAACAGGCTCAGAACAGACAGGCAACCCAAAATACTCAGCGGCTGTTAAGTGGGTAGCTCTACATTAGGAAAAGATCCTAAAAGGAGGAAGTGGAAAGAGGGAAGGTCTCAGCCACATGTCCTGTCCATGCTACTAATACCAGATCAGAAGAGATGATTATTGCCAGATAACCAGGACTGCGTTCCAGACAGGTTAGGTAATGGCCGGAGGGTCTCCCTATCAACACAGATCTTGTCTTCAGCTCTCCAACACAAAGACAGTCTCTGCATCAGAAATGGGACTTTGTTGCAAAATATATCTGGAGGTATCTTTGTAAAGAACTATAAATGTGTGCACGTTTCCACCAGGACTCTTATTGGGTTCTTTGCTGATAATACCTGTTTGTACATGTACAGTATATATTATTAATAATATTTTCTTATATAAATCTTGTATTATTTCTATACTGGTGTGTATCTATATACTTTTGGTTACTGTTATATGCTGGTTGCAGTAGTTCTTCTGCTTCCAATTACTATGATTAGATTACTGGTTAATTTTCCAGGAAGGGAATCCCCTCTGTTCACAGAGGCCTTGTCCAGAGTGGAAGCACTGACAACTTTAACATCAAGCCCACTCTACCACTTAGTGAAGGTTCTCGTTCTCCTATTTACCAACACATTTAGCACAATATCCTGTTTGGGGATAGCCATTTTTCATAACGGTCCCCACTCACTCATAGAAGAGGGCTACACGTGCATACCTTTTTTTGGGTTAGATTTTTTTTTTGTATACAGAAAAATGTTAGTTGTTTAAGACATATTGATCTTTCATTAACTGAATTATGCGTTGACCAGTTGACCAAATGTGGTCCTTAATGTAAAAATATCCATCCTATAGTTTTTCACTTCTCTAAGGCTCCAATTTAATTATTTCTAACTATGTATTAATGGAACCCTGGAGAGGGACAGTGATGATTTTTCTGTTCATGGCATTTTATGAGTGAAAGAAATGCAGTCCAGTGAAAGAGTCCAGTGTGTGATAAAGTAACTGCCTGTAACAATGAGCCATGGTGGGGCATCCAACTGGATGTCAGACCATGGCTCACATAATTATAGAGGAACTCTAGAGCAATGTTTTTAGCTTTTGTACTATTTGGAGATCATGACATGATGTCCAATTTGTACCATTTGGATGACTCAAACATCAACAGCTCTTTCTCTGTCTTGCCACGATAGGAATAAGTCTAGGTCATTCAATAACAATGTATTTATTTATTATAATAAAAGCAGGGTGTAGCGCTAAAAGTAACAAATATCTGTACTGGTATCAAATAATATCAATGCATAAAATAAAGTGACTGAGTGATGTAAAACGTGTCAATAATAAAAACATGCATACATCATACAAAACGCATAAAACCAGCTCATAATGAATAAATAAGCATAAAGTGCGACATAAAGTGATGACGTGTCACTGAATAGTGACAAATCAAGTGCAAAGTGCTGGACTGGTAAATCAACCAATAGTCCACAGTAAAGGTGCATGGGAGATCCTGATGATCTTCAAAATCCAGTAGTCTGGTCTGGTAACGTGGTGATATAAATGATAAGATTGCACACTCACCAGATACACAATCAAAATGCGCATAGGGAAATAACAATTTTAGAGGACTGGGGATCCCTCTGTGGTCTGGTCTGGTCAGGTGCCCCTCACTGCCTGGTATACACAGATATGTCTCACTGCCTGGTATCCACTGCCACATATGATACAGCCGCTCTGTGGATGTTAATAGCTCACAAGGAGCTAGTAAGTTCCCAAGCAGGTTTCAGAACTGTATCTTGAGGCAACTTGTTTTTCTGATGCTCCAGCCAGTCTTGTGCTTCGTTTGTCTGTGATATCGAGAAAAACAGTACCAAATCTTCATAGGCTTCATGGGATCTGCTTGGTTACATGCTTCCTCTGCTGTATCAGCCATGGGAATACTACTCTAAAACCAGAAGTGACAAAATCATTGTCGCTTCCAGTTTTAATTCTGGCAAAGGAGATTGAAAACAAAAGTCCTTTGGTCTCCCTCCTGCTACCATGATGTGGTCCCAGGCTCCTGGTAAGAACGGGAGAGCCTGGGAAGCAGGTGGTGGTGGTAGGGGGGGAGTAGGAAATGTGCTTAATCCTTCACTCTTTGGACATACAGTCAGGTCCATAAATATTGGGACATTGACACAATTCTAACATTTTTGGCTCTATACACCACCACAATGGATTTGAAATGAAAAAAACAAGATGTGATTTAACTGCAGACTGTCAGCTTTAATTTGAGGGTATTTACATCCAAATCAGGTGAACAGTGTAGGAATTACAACAGTTTGCATATGTGCCTCCCACTTGTTAAGGGACCAAAAGTAATGGGACAGAATAATAACCATAAATCAAACTTTCACTTTTTAATACTTGGTTGCAAATCCTTTGCAGTCAATTACAGCCTGAAGTCTGGATTGCATAGACATCACCAGACGCTGGGTTTCATCCCTGGTGATGCTCTGCCAGGCCTCTACTGCAACTTTCTTCAGTTCCTGCTTGTTCTTGGGGCATTTTCCCTTCAGTTTTGTCTTCAGCAAGTGAAATGCATGCTCAATCGGTTTCAGGCCAGGTGATTGACTTGGCCATTGCATAACATTCCACTTCTTTCCCTTAAAAAACTCTTTGGTTGCTTTTGCAGTATGCTTTGGGTCATTGTCCATCTGCACTGTGAAGCGGCATCCAATGAGTTGTGAAGCATTTGGCTGAATATGAGCAGATAATATTGTCCGAAACACTTCAGAATTCATCCTGCTGCTTTTGTCAGCAGTCACATCATCAATAAATACAAGAGAACCAGTTCCATTGGCAGCCATACATGCCCACGCCATGACACTACCACCACCATGCTTCACTGATGAGGTGGTATGCTTAGGATCATGAGCAGTTCCTTTCCTTCTCCATACTCTTCTCTTCCCATCACTCTGGTACAAGTTGATCTTGGTATCATCTGTCCATAGGATGTTGTTCCAGAACTGTGAAGGCTTTTTTAGATGTCGTTTGGCAAACTCTAATCTGGCCTTCCTGTTTTTGATGCTCACCAATGGTTTACATCTTGTGGTGAACCCTCTGTATTCACTCTGGTGAAGACTTCTCTTGATTGTTGACTTTGACACACATACACCTACCTCCTGGAGAGTGTTCTTGATCTGGACAACTGTTGTGAAGGGTGTTTTCTTCACCAGGGAAAGAATTCTTCGCTCATCCACCACAGTTGTTTTCCGTGGTCTTCTGGGTCTTTTGGTGTTGCTGAGCTCACCAGTGCGTTCCTTCTTTTTAAGAATGTTCCAAACAGTTGTTTTGGCCACGCCTAATGTTTTTGCTATCTCTCTGATGGATTTGTTTTGTGTTTTCAGCCTAATGATGGCTTGCTTCACTGATAGTGACAGCTCTTTGGATCTCATCTTGAGAGTTGACAGCAACAGATTTCCAAATGCAAATAGCACACTTGAAATGAACTCTGGACCTTTTATCTGCTCATTGTAATTGGGATAATGAGGGAATAACACACACCTGGCCATGGAACAGCTCAGAAGCCAATTGTCCCATTACTTTTGGTCCCTTAACAAGTGGGAGGCACATATGCAAACTGTTGTGATTCCTACACCGTTCACCTGATTTGGATGTAAATACCCTCAAATTAAAGCTGACAGTCTGCAGTTAAAGCACATCTTGTTCGTTTCATTTCAAATCCATTGTGGTGGTGTATAGAGCCAAAAATGTTAGAATTGTGTCCCAATATTTATGGACCTGACTGTACACATTAGATCCAAAGAGCTGAACTGGTTCAACTGGATGTCAGACCATGGATCACATAATTATAGAGGAACTCTAGACCAATGTTTTTAGCTTTTGTACTATTTGGAGATCATGACATGATGTCCAATTTGTACCATTTGGAGGACTCAAACATCAACAGCTCTTTCTCTGTCTTGCCACGATAGGAATAAGTCTAGGTCGTTCAATAACAATGTATTTATTTATTATATTCAGCTCCTTTGCGACCGTTTTCCTTGTATACATAGCTTTTTTTTTAGCACTGTAGCTGGGGAGAAGTTTGCTAGAAGGGAATGTGTTTTCAATTGGTTCTTTGGAAACCACTGTATAACGTGGAATGCATTGGAACAAAATAGCACACATAATGATGTGTAAGTTAATTTCAATAACACATAAACTATTGATCCAGTAGGGTAGCTGCATGATAAAATGCAGTGTGCACAGCATATTGAAATCTTTAGGCTGAGTCTAATTGTTTTATTTAATATCATAAAGATTTTCTTCACTTGCAGGCAGCCATCAACACTCTGTCTACTATGCTACAATGACAATCCTTCTAGTAAGGTGAGTGGTTGGGAATATATGTTGTGATTATTCATACTTATCTACCCAGAACATCATGGCATAGTATATGAGGTGAGACAGGGTTACATTATGTATCACTTTGCTGATTGGGCTCCTGTGAGCAGAGCTGTTGGGTCAATTATTGAGCCAGGGATAATTTTAAATCAAATTCTATGAAGCTTTAACGCTCTCTGCCTTATTTTGTGGAACAGTGCACCCATTGTGTCAAACACAACTATGTATAGTTCAAGATATGAGACAGATGCTCATCTTTCAAGGTACATGGTTTTGGCATGAAAGCCAAATTTGCTTGATGCCAAATATGATGTTGATTACTAAGGTTCAACCATGCCAGGCTCTAGGAAGTGAAGCAGTAACTTCTTGATTGGCAAAGGTTTCTGGAATAAGTTCTGTGACCAATGTTCAGGCAGATTGCACTACCAGCATGATGCTACATGTGATCAAAGCAATAGTAACAAGTAGATTAGGTTCAATAGATTCAATAATCCAGCTACACAGAGATGAAAAAATGCAGTGAGTTTATTAGAAAGCATTCTTGCTGCATGAAATATGCATTTTATGTGTTTTGTACAGACTACATAGTCCCATAAACTTTACATGGGTTTGGATTCACTAATCCAGCTCACGGGAATAAGAAACTGGGTTTTGTCCTTGGTTTAGCTGATATGTGATGATTAAAGAGAGTGGGTTTGTTAGGAAGCATTCTAACTATGTTGCTTTTATTTCTATGTATTTATACAGGCTACATAGACCCATAGGGCACACAAGAGTCTATTAGCCCTGGCAGACCAAGGGCCAGTGCTAGACTATTTTGCACCCTAGGCAAACCAGCTACTTGCGCCCCCCCCCCCCCCCCCAAAAGAAAAAAATAAATAATTTTTGTTTTAAAACAGTAGAAAATATTACATGAACAAAACATGAAACTGCTAAATTTATTTTAATGTATAAAATAAGTGCCATAAGAAGTCACCAGCACCGATAATAAAGACAAAATCAATGTCACTGAGCGGAGGATGATGGGTTCGCACACTAACAGATCCCAGGCTGAAATTCCCCAGGCAAGGTGGGGGGGATCACGCTGTGACAGCAGGCAGCTGAACTGATCAATCCCACACAGTGACAGATCTGACACAACACACCACCACCAACACTGACACAAATCAGCAGGCAGCGGCAGTGACACAAAGAGCAGGCTGTGGGATCGTAATAATGTCATCACTCACTGACACATGTGATGGATGTCTGACCAGCCAGGTCACACTCACATAGACACGAGACAGCAGAGTCAGACATTACCTTCCTCTGCAGGCGCAGCTCCACCTCTGCTGATGAATGGGAAGAGAAGGGGTGGAACTCCACAGTGATCAGTAGCCGCCAGCATGCTTGCAGTAAGGGACTGAGTCTGAGAGGAACACCGGCCCCAGACACCCGGCATCTTCCTCTGTCCTTGCTAATAACCCCTCTGCCGTCCCTCCCACACAGAGAGAGTGCTGGCCTGTGCTGCACCAAGTTTGGTTTGGCGGCCGCCCAGTTTGCCTAGTGGAAGCACTGGCCTTTGCAGACCTAATGATATTTTAGGGACATTGTAGGTACAAGCCAATTAATCTGCTGTAAAGTTTTGGCTTTGGGGAGAGGGTTGGACTGGAGCATAGCAGAAGAAAACAATAAATCACTTCCATGGTCCTATTTTTTTGCCTCTTTGTCAATTTTAGGCCACTGCACATACACTACCTTGAATACCCTTTATAAGAGGCCTGAAAGCCCAACTTCAGGCTCCCCCAACCAGCAGCCCTCTCCCCCTGCATGCCCCCTTTTGTATTTTATGCTTTACAACTTGTATACTTACTTTGTTGGGCATGTGGCATGCAGAGTCTATTTCCCCTCTCCTCCAGCACTGGGCAGTTCTCAAAGCAAAAACAAAAAATTAATATAACTTACCTATACTTAGATATGGTAACTGCATTACATTCTTGTCATAAAGCTTGAGTTCCTTCATTTTGACCTGATGATTCTGCTAGTAAGACACTTCCAGTCCCAGGATGACAGCACTTGCCTATCTGTAAAGAAACCAGAAAGGACTAAAGGAGCCTTTCCCTCTACCATTGTCCATAATATAGAGGGGTACAGTTCGTAGTCTTTAGAAAATAAAGTTATTGATAACAGTCAGCACAAGCAGAACACACAGGAAGCTCGAGCGATTTCTGTCACAACCAACAGGTATTTTTTTTAACCACTTGAGCTCTGGAAGATTTTGTCCCCTTCATGAGCAGGTCATAACTGACAATTGCACGGACATGCAATGCTGTACGCAAACAAAATTTATATAATTTTTTTCACACGAATAGAGCTTTCTTTTGGTGGTATTTGATCACCACTGGGGCTTTTCTTTTTTGCCATAAAAATGAAAAGAAGACCCAAAATTTAAAATTGGGTACATGGCAGCCATTTTAAGGGTTAGTTTTTCTGAGCAAACCAAACAATTTGAAGCCTAACTATGTAGCAGTCAGTGTAACCGGCGAAACCGGTCTGGAAAGGCGCCTCCACACGCCCAGATCCATTGATGATGATTTATGCCTACAGTTTGATAAGTGTTGATTACTCCATTTTGGACTTGGCTCCGATACTATGAACTGCCTTTACTTCAAGGAATTCATGCATATCATGTTTAAAGGGACTGTTCCTTCTACTTTTATGCCCATTTAGTTGCTATTTGAGACAAATCTGGCACATGTATGAGAGAGGTTTGTTTACTTGAACCCTCCCTGGGGCGGCATCTGTACATCATGGGTGGTAGCGGGTGGTGAAGATTTGTATCCTCCATATTGCATTCAAGCACAGTTTGCTTCCTCCTCTTTACTACATTCAGCTGTTGTCTTACACTTGGGCTTTTCAATCTTCTACCACAGACACATTGGGGTTTATTTACTAAAGCTGGAGAGTCCAAATCAGACTCACTTCTGCATAGAAACCAATCAGCTTCCAGGTTTCATTGCCAAAGCTTCATTGAACAAGCTGAGGTTAGAAGCTGGTTGGTTTCTATGCAGAAGGGAGTCTGATTTTGGACTCTCCAGCTTTAGTAAATAAACCCCATTGGGTCATCTATACAGTGCATGAGGGAGGTTGATGCTGGTTTAAAATTCCTCCTCTGGACTGCACGTCATGTGTACATATTACCTTTCCTCTGTAATATACTTCTCCTTTTGAAAGATGTAGAATTGCAATACAAGGAACATTTCTCTAACAAGGGCTTCTTGTGTTCTACCTTGTAATACGGAGCTTTGCTGGCCATCAGGGGACTATATATATCTCAACATATGGCCCATCATATGCCCCAAATTTGTGAGGGGGAATAGTAGATCTGTGGAGTGGGGTGCTTTTTTGTTTTGTTTTGCCATGCTTTTAAGATGTTTTCATTCAAGAAGTAGTTCATGAATTTTTTCGACCATCAACCTATTTATCTATGTTAGTACAACACAAACAAATATGAAAAACCCATGAGTCCTGGTTGAATCCATAACTAGTTATTTTAGTTTGGTTCACTCAAAAACAAAACTTATATCATTTTTTTCACACAAATAGAGCTTACTTTTGGTGATATTTGATCACCACTGGAGCTTTTCTTTTTTGCCATAAAAATGAAAAAAAGACCCAAAATTAAAAAAAATATATATATATTTTCTACTTTCTGATATAAAACATATCCAATAAAAAAATAGAAAAAATGTTTTTCATAAATGTTTGCCAAAATGTATTCTGCTACATGTCTTTGGTAAAGAAATATACCAGTAAGTGTATATTGATTGGTTTGTGTGAAAGTTATAATGTCTACAAACTATGGTATAGATATTTTGTTGGAATTTTTTTTTTTATACTAGTAATGGTGGTGATCAGCGACTTATACTGGGACTGCGATCGTGTAGTGAGCAATCTTACACTAACTGCTGTTGAGTGGAACTAACTGCCACTGACATCTCCAGTGACACTAATACTGTGACCAGTGCAAATAATATACACTGTCACCATACTAATGACACTGGCTGGGAATGGGTTAACATCTAGGGCAATCAAGGGGTTAAATGTGTACTTAACAATGTTTAGTGTATTTAATATGTGGTGTTTTACTAAGCAAGTTTTTACTTTCTGCTTTGCAGGTAGAAAAAAAAAGACACATCACTGCTGTATGAAGAGATCCCTGTGTTGTTTACCAACACAGGGCTCTCTTCTGTCATTCCATAAATATTTGGCCGTGACCCACTAATCAGCTTGTGCTGCAGCAAATTACAGCACAGCCAATATTGAGCACAGACAGCATGCACGTGCGGACCCAGAAGAAAGCCACGATGTACAGGTATGCGATTGTGCCTGTACGAGCTGACCTGCCACAGTAAATATACAGCAGTACAGTAGCCAAAAGATATAATAAAACACTTTCAATGGTATATTTAACATACCAGAAAGGACCACATAAGAGAAGTTCATTGTTAGAGTTTACATACCTTTAATTTATATGGAGAGCAGCACTGAAGTGATTACTTTAGCGCTGCTCTACCCCTTGGGGAGGGTGGTCCATGATGCCCTGCACTCTTAGCTTGTTCTCAGTTTTCCCAGTAAAAAGATGGCCAGCCTCACCAAGGACATCTTGTGGTGGAAAAATATTGAGCTAGAATTAGGATAGGAGTACTGCAGTTTGTCTTTATTTTGGAATTATTACGCTGTTCCACAATAAAAGACAACACCTGTCAGCAGACAGGTCACTCTGGTTTGAAGATATTTGAACTCATAAATCAATGTTGTCTTTGGCCATCCCATGCACATCCAGGTTAAAATGTAGAAATATATAGGTCAGTAAAAGTCATACAGGCAATATCTGAGGCCTGTGAAGGAGGTTTTGAAAGCATGTCAAGCATGAAAATGTCAGACACTGACAAAACTTAAAACTCAGGACCTTGCAAGAGAAATGTCTTAGTGCGTCAATATTCAAGATCTCCTTTCTAGGACAACACTGTTACTTTTATTTTTCACTATTTATTAGCATTGTTTAATTGGGCATGGGTGGCTAGATTATATGAGGGCAATATTTCCCTCTCAACCTGGCTTAACTTGCTTTTGACTTGCTCTACTAGTTGATTAATTTCTGCATCTACAGTAGCTGGCCTTAGTGCAGATGAAGCTTTTCTTCAAGTTTCTTTCTCTGTACCTTAAGTGCAATTTTCCCGCTGGCCTTTCCATAATGGATATTGAAGGCATGCAGCTAAGATTTCAAGAGCCTGTTTATTGTTTTCTACAAGTCTAATATCAAATGCTACAAAGGGTAGAGCATTTGAAGGACATACAGTATTGAAAGTCCCTGCTCAGATCAACGAATATATCCAGAATCCACCTCCTGTATTGCACTTAATCACTGAAATGACTGCATTAGTGTTGACATTATGCTGTTTGGATTCATTCCCACACTATTCAAACACCTGAAGTATACATGGAAGATGTTTTTGTCATGTACATAAAATATATTTATAAACTGCATGTGGAGACTGATATGTATTTGTTTGATTGTTTCTCACTAACATCATAATATCTATATATGACCATGCTGCATATAATAGTGACATACTGGGCAGGGGCGGACTGACCATTTGGAAACTCGGGCACTGCCCGAGGGCCGGGGTCAGTAGGGGGCCCAATGAGATGCCCCTGGTACCTTTTTCATAGGCTTTTTTGAGTTTGGGCAAGGACACAGGGGTCCCATGATCCCCTATTGCCCGGGCGCCCCATAAGTTGTCAGTCTGCCCCTGTACAGGAGGTGTGTTACTTGCCAGATTATCAGGTGAAAACAGGGGGGGGGGAAAGCCTGAAAAGAAAACTAATGCGGCCACTACATCTATTGATTGTTAAGCTGCAATGTTATATTTTGGTTTTGGGTTCAATACCACTTTAAGTTCCCTATATAGTTGAAGAGCATCTGGTGCATTGTGCAGCAAACTGCACCTTCACAAATAACGAGAAGCTTGTCGCTCGTCAGTCGGGTGACAAACATGCATAGGAAAGGACTTCTTTATGTGGCATGCAGAATCGCGAGAAAATCGCATGTCAAAATCACGTAGCAGGAATGCTTGTTCCCCAATGTGGTAATGTGAAAGGGGCCTAAGAGAATTAGATCCACATGGAAAGAACAAACAAGTGAATGCATGACAAAATAGTTACACAATGTTGCAATGTATTATTAGGGGACATTGTTACAACATTGTGCAGTATAAACTCATTCACTGCTTTACTATCTGTTATCATCTATCTATACATATGCAAAGGTTTTTTTCTTGTTAAGTTATATAAAGACTAATTGATTCATTTATGTAAGCCTCCTAAAAACATTTTTGCTATTCGGTCAGAAGAACCTCAGATTTATGTTTTGTCATTTGCAGAGAAAAGCGCACACTGTAAATTTGTTCACAATTTGTTTGTCCCACAGTCTGCTTTTTCCCAACATAAGAAATGTCCAAGAAAAATGAATCCTGAGCTAGCAGCCGTTCAATAAATCCCATTTTATTTTCACATAAACTGCACAGAGTGAATCTTTAGGCAAATATAATTTGATTTATCCTCACACATTCCTTGGCATGATAGGCCATGAACTGATTCATATTGATTGCAATTCTGTTAACACCTGCTTAATGTTCTCTTTTCTGCTGCCATGGTAACCGAGAAAGATGTCCTGTCAAAATATCTTATAAGGGAAGAAATGGACATTTCTGTGTAGATGTGATGCACTGAGAGCCACACGGACTTGCATTAAAATTCCGCTTTCTTTGGCTGTTTCTGACCAAGCTAGTAATGTATCTTTTCCTGCCACAGGTTTATTATCTCAAGTATTGTCTCTGAGAGCTTCTGGCTGTAATAAGATGTCAAGTTGGAAACCTGTGCCG
Source organism: Staurois parvus (assembly GCF_062004578.1). NCBI lineage: Eukaryota > Metazoa > Chordata > Amphibia > Anura > Ranidae > Staurois > Staurois parvus. Next base: position 2,058,251 of record NW_028317805.1, on the reverse strand, counting down.
TGTTGACTTTCGACGACACAATGGCTTCTCAAATCAGAATGGGCACTGCATTTTTCGAAGCCACTGCATCATGAATGCTAAGTACAGTATATCCAACTCAAGCTCCTTAATTCAATGCTTTTTGTAGAATGTTGCATAATATGCTAGCAAATTATAAATATAGAACATAATTAGCTGAAGTTTAGCTTATAAATACATTTTTTTTCTCTGCAGCTTTAGCTACATTACTTACCTGTAATGAAGTATGTCCTATGATGTATGGGCTGCTGGATTCTGAAGAAATCTTCACTGCAGGGTTGCCCTGTCCTCTTCCTGCTGCTCAGCTTCCAGCACAGTGGGGGTTAACAGATTTGGGTAGGGCTCAACTCCAGTAAAGATGATCTGACAGGGACACAGCCTTTCCTCCATTGAGAATATTTATTTCACTGATTACAGTGCCTGTAACATTATCTGTGAATGTAGGAGAATCCTGTGACCACCCCATTTACAGATTGTGGTACAGGCTGTGTACTCAGTGAAATAACTTTTCTCATTGGAGAGAAGGGCAGGTAGGGGCCCCATCTGATGTCCCCATCAGATCATCTTTAGTGCAGCTGAGCTTGGAGACTTGAAGCTGTTAACCCTCACAGTACCAGAAAATCAGCAGCAGGAAGAGGACAGAGCAGCCCAGCGGTGAAGATTTCTACAGAATCTAGCAACATGCGCATTGTGGCCATATTATATTACAGGTAAGTAATGTAAAAGCTGTAGATAAAAAAAATGTTTTTTTAACTAAAGTGGGTGAACCTCTCATTTACCACAGTCTGCCAATCAACCATTTGCATATACAAGGCTGGCATTCATCTATGAAAACAAAAAGGGCCAATTAACACTGATGTATTGTTGTAAAATGTATGCTTTACTAAGTGTTACCACAACACATGAGCGATGATGCATTTCAGTAAAATTCATTTTGCATGGTACCCCAACACACCTTTTCAGCGCACCTCAATGCATCTGTGTGAACCATCTGTGCATTGTGGTGTAATGCATTGGAAAAAGGTGCAGGTGTAATTTTTCTTAGCGTGCCCTCTAAAGAGCAGCTGATGAATTTGGTCCTAATTTCCCCTTAAGACTCATACATCCAGGTATCTATTTTCTGCAGTCTTCCACTGGCTTCAAAGGACAATCTAAGGGTTTGTTTTTCTTTTTTTTTATTGGGAACAATGAACTTGAATAGGGACAGGGAGCCTGGGATACCCCGATACACTGTTGAATTTACCAAATTAAGGACTCCTCAGCTTCTGACTGTACAAAACAAGGAATGATCTCTAAGTTGTTGGTGACCTATACTGCTTCCAGAGTTAAAAGCTACACATAGTCACTAGTCTTCAGCGCTTGGGTCATTTACTCACATAGCCACAGGACCATTGGCTGCCTCCTGCTGATATCTATCAGGCTCTTCCTATTGAGGAAGATGTAGTGTCAAACCACCATAGGACAGCTGGACTCTTTCCCCGATGATCCCTCGATTTTAGCTCAGTGTCTTCCTAAAGGCATTCTCCCAGAATTCTGTCCCAGGGGCAGAGCCCCTACACAGGGGTCTCCTGCAGGACTGGATCCAGGAATACTGCACCCTGCTGCCCAGGCCTCAGACCATTTATAGCCTTTCTCGACACCTACTGGGCCACCTCCCTAGGGTTTGGCTGGAGTCCCATAAATATTCAGTCTGCATGCCCTGTTCCTCCTCCCACTATACTTCTAGAATCCTCCAGAATCCTGTAAAATCCTCTGGAAGACGGGGAAGTAAGAGAACAGCAGTCTGTGAATCACTGAGCAGCCCTAAGCAATCAACCCCTGCTCCTCTGGTTTAAGTGGAGCCAGCTAAATTTACCTAGAGCCCAACTCTGCATTAGGAGTTTGCTACATTCTTTTACAAGAGTTTTATTGGTTTTAGGGTATATAAAGCAAAAAATGGGTTGATTTACTAAAACTGGATAGTGCAAAATCTGGTGCAGCTGTGCATGGTAGACAATCAGCTTCTGACTTCAGCTTGTTCAATTAAGCTTTGACCAAAAAAAAACCTGGAAGTTTCTCTATAGAGCTGCACTTTATTTTTCACTCTCCCGGTTTAGTAAATCAACCCCATACTGTCATCCATTTCAACAAAGAGCTCCTGTAAGTTATAGCAACAGTGTTACACATATGCACACCATAAATTCTATAATAGTGCAAACAGTCAAATTGGGGGGTAAACACAAAGTGGAGTAGAGGACTCAGTGTGGTGGGCGGTAGGCTAGGATGAGTTCTGGGATATCACTGGATAATATACAGGGGTGGGAGGCCCTCCAGGGGAGGTGTCTCAGAACTATATGGAGTGTACAGTGGGGGTGTTGGAGAGAATGGGGTGAGGGTTGTCAAGGGTAGGGTAGAGAATGGAAGAACCAAAGGAGAAAGGTAGGAGGCAGGAAGAGAGAAGTAAAAAAGTGTGTGTGTGTGTATCATAGGTATGAGAGCCCAGAAGTTATCCGGCCTTTAAATAGATAATAGTGAGATTTGGTAATCATTAAGTCGCAAGTATTTTATTCAGAGTTGCTAAACTATTTGGATTTGAGTTATGATTTTTTTGTACATTAAGGTGCGCTGCCAGCGTATTCAAAATGAATGGGCTGCCTTAACGCATGGTAATGCATTGTGGCAACGTTCATGTTTGTATAGTCTTAATGGGCCCTATGGATTTGTTTACATTACTGATTTTGTACAAAAGTCCGGTTATCTTTTAAAGCAGGGGTGCTCAACCTTTTCAAAAGCGAGGGCCACTTAAGCGGAACATTACTCACCTCCGCCACTGACATCTTCAGGCAGCCGGCTTCCGGGTCCTGAACGCCGTCCCCTGTCATTAGCCGGGCAGGGACTTCCTCACTCCTGCACATGCGCAGGAGTACTGTCAAATTTGGAGTAAGCTTCACCTGCACGGCTCCCTGTACAGTATTGGGGTGGACAGGCAGGTAGGTAGCTTTAATCTCTTCTGCAATAAAAATCCTGCCTGTACCCTTTAAGTGATTTGGTAACCGGTAGTGGGCCACAATGAAATGAAATGGTTCAAAATGTCAAATTCTTTTATTTTGAATAGCATAATGAACATTTTATTAGCTGCTGAATGGTGGTAGGGAAAAGAAGAGAAGAAGCTGGCTTACAGCGGTTGCAGGAAGAAAATAGAGAGGATTGGTTCCTGTATATGCTGCCTCTGCCACACGTCCAAGTGTAAAACAGGGATGTGACAGGGAGGCTGCACGGGCCCCCAGGAGCATGGGGCCGGACTGCCATTGCAACCCCTGACACTACACCAGTGGTTGGGGGTGTGTGGGAAAAACACTTCTCAACTATGGGGTTTTACCTCATGCCTCCCCGAAACCACAAATGTAAACAAGCCCTTACTGTCCTGAACCCCCTATAAGGCTGCTTTCACACTAATGTGCTGTGGTTTAACCGCGCCCTGGGTGCAGCGCAGTATGCCTGTGGCTTTCCTGGGGATTAGCTGCACTTTGCCATAGACTTCTATTATACCTTGTGGGTTTGGAACACTTTCTGAAAGCGCACCAAAACTCCTGGATGCAGGAGTTTTGCTGCGCTTTGAGAAAGCGCAACAAACGGACAGGATATAACAGAAGTCTATGGCTTAATGCAGATAACCTGTAGGAAAGCTGCAGTTGCACTGTGCTGCCCCTGCAAATCAGTGTGAAAGCAGCCTAATAGTTGTCAACCCTTTTATATGTGCTAATATGCCCATTGCAAAAAAGCATTGTATGTGTTGCTTAATATAGTGACCTCCTCTTCCAGCTTTTGCTGGTATCACCCTCCAGGCTGTCAGTAAGGCCCCATGTCCTTGGCATCAATCCGCCTGGGAGAAGAGCTAGTGCTACAGAGGAGCTTATGCGGTTTCGACTTTCTCCACCCCCACTTGCTTCATCCATTGCCAGCGCTGGCTGAGTGCACTCTGATGCTCTGGGATTGGGGGGGGGGGGGGGTGGGGTCAGCAAGGCCAGATCAACCTGTGCTCAACCTGTGGCTCCAAGGGTCACAGGTTGAGCACCCCTGCTTTCCACCTACTAAATGACTTTTGAAGCTATTTGTGATGCCAGTTCTATGTTCGCCCTTTATTTCCTCCATATCCTCGTTATACCTCCATTTATTCAATTACATGTATTACTCAATGACATGTTATTGTGAATGTTTTTCCAAAAAATAAATTTCAGTGCTAGAGAACAAACTGATTATGTTTGGAACTTGCAGCTTGCTGGCATTTTACTGGCAGGCAAGCATTCACGTGATATTGCCAACTACTTTGGCAAGCTGAGGATTTCGCTGAGTGTCCAATGCATTGTGATTGACTTTATAAAATGTGCATGCACAAAGAGTTGTACAAATACCCTCCATATAGAAAATTACTGGGGGTTCTGCTGCCAAATTCACTGTCTAAGAAATTCAACAATTAACCACCTCATGTGCAAAAAAAAAAAATAAGATCTATGATTACCTATTCATTAATGGCAATGTAGTCGTCATGGAAACAGCATAATAACAGCCTTGTTGTTTACACAGCTCTTGTTGTTGAGGATGAAAATGTTTGGAACTTGCTCATAAAATGCCCTTTCCAGTAAAAAGCACCTTGCATCCCCTCGCTGTTTACATCTGCAGTCTGTATGTAGAACCTTTTAACCCGTGTTCTCTGAAAGCATTACCATTTATATACACGCTCACACATACATTGCATCTCTATTTGGGAATCTGTTTGTTTTTCATCGTTTTATTAGTATTTATTTCCTGACACACATATTTATCGATATAGATACTAGATGTAGCAACAGACTGATTTTAGATGATAGTTTACCAATTCATTACATTTAAAGTTGAACTCCAGACACTAAAACTTAAAAAAACGGAAAACTTCAAATATATTCCTCAATAATCCCCAAAAAATTTAAATACACTTTTTGTGCACCAAACATCTTTTCAAACCCAGATATTACCCTGCAAAAGTAGCAGCGACATCATCACCGTGTTGTACATAGCCTGTGCAAAAAACAGAGCTGTGGGAGGGGCCCAACAGGCCCTACCGATTACAGCTGCCTGTACAAAACTACAGGAGGGGGCGGAGACAAGACCTGTCACCCTGCACAAGGAGAAAGAGCAGCAATGTAAGTAAAGTTTCATGCTGGATTACTGTACAGATTCAGGAGAAATACGCCAAGAACACCAAGATTAAAAACACACGCTACTTGTATTTAGACAATATGTAATGATTTTGGAATTCAGCTTTAAAAATGAATTCTGGATATGGTAATTTTTACATAGTTACTGTACATTAGTCCAGCTTGGACCAATGTAAGTAGGTATGTGCCATACCTGTGGGGTCCCATGGAGGCCTGAAATCACTGTGGTAGACATCACTACTATACTGATTACCACTAGCATCTAGGTCCCATGATGAGCAGCTACCCTGCTGCTTACTAAAAATGGGAGGATGCTGCGCCTGGAACAGGCGCTATTCTTTTCTTCTTTTTCACATTGAATACAAAGTGTTCTCTGATTGGACAAAGTGAAGATTGTGATGTCACTGCCCCACCTCTCCACCTTTTCTAATCAATCAGCTTTGCCTTCATTGAGAAAATGTAAAGTGTCCCCTAAATGGCACCCATGCTGAGCGAGCTTACTCCTATGTTCACAATGCAGCATGGCAGAGAGTCATCAAAGGCCCTGGCAGCAAGTGGAGATCACTGGAGTAGTGGTGTCTACTACAGAGATTTCCAGCTTCCATGGGGATTCCACAGTTATGGCAGATAACCCCTTGATACCGGGAGGCGGGGTTTATGGCTGTCACAGCGGTCACGTGATCGGAAAGCTCCGTTCACAAATACTGATTGGGAGCTTTCCGTTAGGCGCTGGTAACTGTGCCGGGAGCATGCAGGGCGCGCACTCTCGGCATAAGTTTGTTTACAGTTTGGTATGCAAATATGCGGCATCTCTGCGTCAAGGTCCACCTGCCGACAGGCCACATATTTGCGTACTCTTGGCACCAAAAGCTTATGTTGCTCCAAGCTGGACCAATGAACTGTAAAAATCACCATACCTGTAATTCATCTATAAGGTATGTCCATATTGTGCACTATAAGGACCCCATGCATGGTTTCTCCTTGACTCCGAGGGGAGGTCTAGACTGGAAGGTGGTGGAGTGCATTTGTCCGGTATGCTGGACTAGTGGCTCTGGTAGACAGGTTACCATTCAGACATCAGTCAGAGTGGGATCCTCCATGACATATGCTAGGAATTGTAGAGCTTCCTGTGGAGACCTGTTATTCACACTTGATGTGTCTTTGGTAGTTTTTCGGGTTTGTACGGGCATTTTTGCGTGGTCATGCCTGCATTTTAGTCATTTTTGTTTATTTTTAGCAAATGGTGAACTTAGGGTTGCCATCTCATCCCTTTAAGGTCCTTTCACACGGGGCAGACTTGTTTAGCGTACCCGCTTGCTCATTGGGAGATCTCTCCGCTGATCCCCTTTGAGCAAGCAAATGACAGGTCTGTGTCCGCTCCACTGCTGCAGAGCAGCTCGCTAATCCTCAGTGGGCGGTCAGATGGAAACGAAACACCTGTCCCTCTCCATCCAACCTGACCTGACGGACGGAAGGGGAACTGGATCTCCATCCGCCTCTTTTTTGCGGGTCACTTCGGATTGGATGTCAGTGGGTGTAAACAGACACATGTCCATTTACATCCGCTGCTCCATAGAGGAGAATGGAGGTTCCAATCGGGTCCGCCTGAAAAACAAGCAGGCGGACCTGATTGGAACGTCCATGTGAAAGGGGCCTTAAACCCGAACACATATTAATTACACAGGTTCTGAGGCTAATTTAATTTCTATAAGGCACTAAGTGAGTTTAATTACCACCTTAATCAGCTACAGAACCTGTGTCATTAATATGTCATTAATATGTGTTCTGTTCTAAAGGGATGAGGTGGCAACCCTAAGTGAACTAGGCAAGAAAACAAGAGAAAAGCATGCACTATGCACATTTTTCAGGAGATCACATTGATGTCTATTGAGGCCAAAATGTGCAACTCCGCCTCAAAAGAAGCTTATGTACTTTTCCAGGCAACAAGTTTCAAGCTTCAGATAAAACTGCTGTCAGGTGTCAACATGCACCATTGAATGTAATGGAAATCCTGGTATTGAGCACTGAAGCACTTCGAGGAAGCTTCAACTCATGCAAATAGGGCCTAATTAACACCGACCTCTTACCATGACCACCAGTCAACACGGTACCATGGCACACTTTATTTAGCATAGCTCCCAACTGTCCCTAATTTGGAACAAAGCCCCTCTGTCCCTCATTTTGGAATGATCTATATAATTATATATAAAATGCACTATTTATCTATCAAAAAGTGCTTTACAGTGCTAAATCTTTCATCCAATTTCTAAATTGCTGCATTTGGAAATGTCAGCAGTAGTAAAAATAAAGCACTTATGGGTTGAACCAATAATTTTTTGTATAATTCTCCTTTAGGCTAGGTCCACACCTATGCAGTTTGCGTTTGATCCGTTTCTGCAGTGCTTTTTGTGGTGCGTTTTGTGCACTACAGGCTTTTCTGCAGCATCTCCATTGAAGTCTATAGAACCAAAAATGCAATGTTTTCAATTTAAAAAAGTTTCTGACCCTTTCCAAAAAATGCATCGGGTGAAAACGCAGAGATGTGAACCTGTCCCATAGGAAATCATGTTAAACGGACTGCTGAGCGTTTCTGCAAAACTCTGCAGAAAACACATAGGTGTGAACCTAGACTTATGGGGGAGGGGCAGGGGGTGTATCCTACAATTACATACTTTTGCTAATAGGTGTCTCTCGTTCCCATCTCAGAAAATTGGGAGATGAGATAGTGAAATGAGAGATTCTGTGGTAGTCCACAGAAATCTATCTCGGCTGTGTAGGTTGAGCTTACCCCCAGGCTAAAGATTTCCAGTCCTCTTGTGCTGTCTAGGCTGACATTTTGGTGAAGGTACTGTTGAGTGAAGGAAATTAAGAGCCTGTTCACACTAGAACGTGGTACAAGAAACCTTTCTGTGTGGGTCTCCCGCAACACATTCAGAACGCACCACACTTGTGATCTGCAGAGGGTGTCAGAGCATTTTTAGTGACACCCCAAAAACAGGTTGCAAACACAGTGCGTTTGCCTGCACCGGATCGCATGATACAAAAGTATCATGTGATCTGGGTGCAGTGCGTTTCAAAAAGCACTGCATGCACTTTAGGTGTGGTGCGACTTCAGCCCGTTCAAAATGAATGAGCTGAAATTGCACCACACAAAACTGTATGTGACTCTCACAGGAATGTACATGGCATTCTTGTGTGATCCCTAGTGTGGATGCCCTAATGGGCCACAGATTTAGCACCATGTTGGAAAATGTGTGCAATAATGACAACTCTCATACTAGCAGGTGCTTATTACTCAGCAATTAGTCATGTAGTCCAGATACAAGTAGTCAAATTAGTGGAAAGGCTTTTCAAATTGCAGCAGTGTATTGTAGTCTGTTTTCTGTCTATAGTCCTTTTCCATGCAACCATCAAGTGCCCACCCCCCCATAAAAAAATTCTGGTTTTCCTGGCAAATATTAACTGTTAATGCTGAAATTCGATCTACCTATATTTTGCCTTCCCTCCCTGGTTCCTCTTTTTGTTGCTTAGAAACATGCTAATTACATTTTTAAGTAAAACTGTTCCATTTCTATGACATCCCTTATTTTAAACCCAGTGATGTCATCACTGGGTCTCTGTGCTTCTCTATGCAATGCAGGCAGATTATTGTTGGTGGGAGGGGACAGCAGGGTGCTGCACATAACCTAGAAAAACATTATAGCACCCTACCCCCATACTCCTCTCAAGAGCAGTGCGCTGACTCTTGGAAGGAGTTATATAAATATCAGAATACCTTGATTGGTAGATGTCTGTTTGGAAGAGTGGGCATTCCTAGGCAGGCTTTATTTGCATAGGTAATGTCCACATGGGATGCTAAACCTGATGACTGAAAGAAATGAAATCCAATGACTGGAAGGAGTGGTTGTGAATAGTAAGGCCATGGAGGATGATGTAGATGATGCGGGACATCCTCCAGAGAGGGAATGAGGCAGGCTCTTGACTTTCTGCTGCAACCTGTGAGAAGCTCACATTGTGCAGTGAAATCAGAGTAATTCATTTTATTAGAGGAGTCTGTACAACTGTGCAAAACTGAATTGAAGGTTGGAGTTCAGCTGTAGGGACTCTTCCACACTCTAGGTGGCGTGGTGGTATCTGAAGAGCAATCTGCATTTGGATTGCTTTTCAGAGGGCATTTGGCAAGTAGTCAAAAGGTGCTTTATCACCTCCTCATTGCCTGATTTAATCTTATATTGCTGCGTTACCAAGCTGCAATTGCATGCGTTGCATGTGGTTGCTCAGCTGCCCCCATGAATCTAATGGATGGTGACGCCTGTGAAACTCTGCACCCTAAGTTAAAAATGCCACGGCTGCCACCCGTCTGTTATTTCTCAGTTTGGGGGGCAGCCAGAGGGCAGTAAAACCATGTCTCATCCTCCTGTCTTTTCCACCACCCATCTGAAAGAGATCTGTTTTAACTAGGAAATATCTGCAGTGTTGCCAGGTCCCTTTTTTTTATCAGAAGAGCTCCAGTGATCTGACAGAACAGACATACTGTTGTACTTCAGCATGCTAGAGGATATCTTGAATCATGGTTCCATCATACAGCTGCTCACAAATGGATTTTTAGGTTGTTGGCTACCCAGAATGACAGCTGCATGCTGCCCTCAAATCTTCCTTGTATCGGGCAAAAAAAGTCATTCTGTGACAGCCAAATGTATGTGTCCATATTCCCCTACATTGCTGTATTGAGAATTATTTGTTTGAAATGATATTCTCCATTAGAATTGTCTATGTTTACAGAATTATAGATTTATAGAAGACACATATGAAAAAAGTTGGAATTACTTTGTTTTGGGGAAAAAAAGAATCTTTGTACAGGGTGGGCTGTACCAGGTCTGTCCATTGTCCTTTATTTTCATGAAAATCAGAAGTCGTCACTTCCCTCATTGTGCAAACCCGTCATAATGAAAAGCAGCTGTGCTGTGTGTGCCGGATCCCACACAAGAGGACTGCTGTGTACTCTACACTTCACCCATCACACCCTATCCTTTATATTAGAAGACCCCGCCTTGTGCCATTTCCAGGGGCAGAATAAAGCCCACTACACACTTTCAGTGGCATGGTCTAAAATACTGACAATTTGCTGCATCAACACAAGTGATGCTCTCCTGCTGAGGCCAAGTTTTGATCCATCTAGTTTGTGAGAAGTCTATCAGATCAACCTCTCATGAACAGGATTGTTGGAAAATGTGTGTTCGATCAGCACAGCAGCCAATCAACTGCCGTGTTGATCAGTGTATTCTGACAGAGTCACTAGCACAGCAGGAAAGATTCCTCCACCCAGCTTGCTTGTGGGGATGGGGGAATCTCTTCAGTTTCTTTAAGCCCCCGGTCACATCGGGTGCGATTTGGCATACGGTTTGCATGCCAGGCAACTTGCAAATCGTATGCCAAGTCGCACCCTATTGTCCACTATTAGAGCAGTCATATTGGTGTGGTTCTGACTTGGTTGGAGCTGCACTGATTTCTAAAGTAGTGCATTCACTATTTTTGTTGCGATTTGTATAGACATGTGTGTCAGATGTCTTGCAAATCGCAATGAAATCGGCAGGTCACCTGATTTTGAAATCGTGTGACTTTACTGTAAGTCGCACAAATTAAAAATCGGCTTTGATGCGACCGGGGTGTTAATCAGCCCAATGGCTGATCAAAAAAAAACCTAATGAATGTATGGCCAATTTTAAGCTGGTTATACAGGTATTGAAATTTGGAGAGTTCAGCAGGAACCAGCTGAATTTGGGTACGTGTGTGCCCCTCTCAGTTGTTAGTCTGGCCTGTTGAATGGTTCTGCTGGAAAACCAGCATTTGATTAGTGCAGTGGTTCTCAACCTGTGGGTTGCGACCCTTTTGGGGGTCAAACAACCCTTTAACAGGGGTCGCCTAAAACCATCGGAAAACACATATTTCCAATGTGTAAAGAGCAGCTACTGTGTAGAAAGCAGCTACTGTGTTGAAAGCAGCAGTATTGGAGGTAAAACGACACTTCATGAATTATAATTAATGGGTAAATAATTTTATGGTTGGGGGGTCACCACAACATGAGGAACTGTATTAAAGGGTCGCGGCATTAGGAAGGTTGAGAACCACTGGATTAGTGCATGATGTATTTTGCCAGGAGAGGGGGAGTCGCTGCTGTCAGAATACAATAGTGTGCGGTGGTGGAGATCCCTTCATCCACATCACTTGTGTGCATGTGGGGATCTGTGACATTCTTCATTCAATCCGCTGGTTGCTGGCTCAGCAGCTCGCACAGGACCTGGAAGATCATGGCTATCATTGTAACAGTGCCAACTAGAAATTGTCAGCTTCCACCGCAGTCCATCCGGTATGAGATACTTTTGTTAAAATCTTCCAAAAGTGAGGCTTTAAGCCCTGGTTCCCACCAGTGTGACTTGTCATGCATCGTGAGAGTTCAGAGTTGAATGACAAATCGCACCTCATTATGTAACTTTATAATTTGCTTAAACTTTATTTTTTATCAACAAATGAACAATGACTTGTCCCCCTCCCCTCTAACAGGCGAAACCTGCCATTGGGTTCCTGGGCCCATAGGTGGAAGCACAGACTCTGGGAAACTTGGTTGGGGCATACGTTTTGGGGGAGGGGGTAAATGTAGTGGGGGTGTGGAGGAAAGTGATTGGACACCTCTGTGACCATGTTTTATGTTACTCCTATAATTAGGGGATAATGTGGAACATGATGGCAGTCCTCAGTCCCTGTGCCCCCCTCCCCCCTGTACTAGAATCACGGGGGTCTCCTCTCTGCAGCACAACACAAATTTTTTGGGCTCTGCCAACACAGCTGCACCATTTCTTCCCAGGATCTGTGAATGGGAAGACTACAAATCCCATCTACCACCCCAATACAGGGACCTGTAGTTCCCATAGGAGCACAGGTGTCATGATGTCACTATACATGCAGTCCATGGTTTACATCCTCCAGTCCTACACACTAGTGCGGCACATTTGCATGAACATGTTGCTGGTAGAGCAACCCGGCTGCTGTGCCCATGAGAAACGTGGAGAAGGAAGTCCTGGACCCTTTTTCTTAATTGCACTGCCAGGAATTGGGTGGTGTCACAGTAACATGAGGTGTCACATGGGTGGTTTTCTGATGTGCTGAAGGTGAAATTAATGGCACCTCTGCAGGACAGCTAAAGAGCAGCATGTTTGCCTGCGTGTTGGGAATGAGCGCGATGTTGCAGCTCATACAGATGTGAACCTACCCTAAGGCTGGCCATACATTATACAATTTTCCTTCTAGATTTACCAAAGCCATATAATAGGGTGGGGCAGCACAGTGGCTAAATGGTTAGCACTTCCGCCTGGCAGTACTAGGGTCCTTGCTGGTAGAAGTGGCTCCTGTCTAAATTGTCCCTAGTATGTGTATGTATGAATGTATTGTACGCCCCTGGAGGGTTAGGGACTGATGTGAATGTACAATATATATGTGAAGCACTGCGTACATTGACAGCACTATACAGGTACCTGTAATAAATATTATGAAGTCATACCTAAACACCTATTTGTATGCAATCAGGCAGGCCCTGAAGGTACATCTAAAGAAAATTGTATAATGTATGGCCAGCTGAAGAGGTCAGGAGCTGTGTGCACACCTGTGGCTGGAGGAATAGTCTGCAGGAGCCTGCCATTCCATCCATCACGCGGTTGATGGTGGTGGGAATAGTCTGCAGACTCCAGTCCTTCATGGACATTGTATCTAGTTTTGCAGAGAGGATGAATGTCTTGTAGAAGTGGAGCGACATGAAGATGGGAAATCTCCTCCTATCGGGTGGCTGCAGATGAAGGGCCGGCTCTTCTGTACACGGTGAAGTTTGGAAGGGAGAGCCCAGCCCAGTAGAGGAGCCCCCACGTATGGTGTCACCCCGCCCCCTGTCATTGTGTGCGGTCCTGTCCCCGGTCACTTCCTCCGCACAGCCCGGACCCCCCACCTCCCTCTGTCCTCCCACCATTGGTGTGTACGGACAGACCCCGCCCTGACACAAGTGGAGGGAGGT